>NC_133395.1:112353817-112978817 GCF_047511655.1 Castor canadensis | reverse complement strand
CAAGATGGCACCTAGAGGGAGGAAGCAGAAAGCATGCCTCCTGTAGTGAAATCTTGGAGAGATGCTGGAGACACACCTTGCAGGCAAAACCACCGAGAAGAGACAAAACTTTGACCCCTCCACACCTCCAGCCTGTGCAGAGAATCTCCACTTCACATTAAAGGGAGAAACCAGGAGGGCCCCCGGGCCACCAGTTGCCCGCACCCAGATGGCTTGGGAAGATGAGGACAAAGTAAGCTAAACAGTACACAGCACTCTCACAGACAACCCTGGGCCAGAACAGCATAGCCCCCTGGACAGACTGACCTCCATCTGGGGAAAAAAGAGAAACTGAGTAATAAGCAATGAGAACAAGAACGACATGTTGCAAAGACGATGGGGTGCCCTGAGTGCCAAGGAGAGGGGAGGCGGGGAATCCTTCCTGGAACTGTAAATAAATAAGCCAGGCCTGGCCAGAGAGGCTCTGATGGGAGCAGGAGTGCACGTCCAGCAACCAGGAGCGGGAAAGCTTGTAAAAACGGAGGTGGGAGGAAAACTCCACAGGAGAGGGAGGAAGACCCTCTTCCCACGTGAGCTGTAAGCAAACATGCAGGCCAGCAAAAGCAGGCAGTGTTACCTCCCCTAGTGTGCTTGAAAAGGGGAAAGCTTGTAGCACTGGCTGGCCCACAGGAGAACTCTGAGTAAACAAAGCCTGTGGGGCCAGGTGAGTGTTAAGCTCACCCAAGAGATTGCATAAATAACGCCTCCAGCAACAGCAGGCTGACAGCAGTGGGCAGGCAAGCCACAGCCCCAGATAGCCATTCACAGACCTGTCTCTAGACTCTTTTTTTTCTCTCTCCCTACCTTTGATGAGAAAACAACTGAACTACACCTGCATGCTGAAAAATGTACTGAAACTGTATTGCATTTGAACATGGGACACTTTGTGGGGTTTTTGTGTGTATGTGTGCAATTTTGTTCTACTTTAAGCATTCCCTTTGATGAGACAACTACAGAACAACATCTGAGGTACCATCTCCAGGATTGGAGGCTAAGTCGGACACCAAAATTATTAAGACTGAAACTTTATTGCATTTGAACTTGGAGGTATTTTTTTTTATTCTCCATTTTCATTTTGTTTTATTTTATTTTATTTATATATATATTTTTTCTTTCATTTACGTATTTTTAATTTTTATTCTTATTCTTTTTATTTTTTATTTTCAATCCTCTCTCTGTCTCTCTAATGCCTTTTCAGCTTATGGTTGATTAGTACACTGTCTCTCCCTGTTTATAGCTTTGAAATTTTTTTGTTTGTTTCTTTGTTTGTTTTTTTCTTTCTACTTTATTATTTGTTTTTCCCTTTTCCTTTAACTTCTTTGCTTTCCAACCCTTCTCACCCTTCCATTCTAAATATCACTAGTCTATTATTATAAGACAGAAAATACTTAATTGCACTCAGTACAGGGACAATAACAACACCAAGGGCAATGATGGGAAGACAGAAAAAACAGGGAAACCATTTCCCCACAGCAAAAATTTAGTACAGGAACAAGAGGGAAATGAAGAAAACAGATACTCAGATCCAGACTCCAACACAATGAAGATAAACTATGCCAAATAACCCAAGGAAGCCCACAAGAATAATTTAAAAGAAGACATACTACAGGTACTCAATGAGAATTTTATAGAGCTGATACTGGATATGGTCAACCAAAGAGTATGGGAGACACTCAAGAAATTCCAAGACAACAAAAATAGAGAATTTGAAAAGCAAAAGATGAAATAAAGGAAACCATAGAAGTACTGTATAAACACCAAAGTGAAACAGAGAACACGATTAATAAAGAGATAAATGAACTCAGGATGAAAATAGACAACATTAAAGAGGAAACCACCCAGAATACAGAAAACCTCAGATAAAAGAATGAAACAGAACTGCAAAACAAAATGGAAGGCCAATCCAGCAGAACAGAGCAAACAGAAGACAGAATCTCAGAACTTGAAGATGAAATGGTAATTAAAGGAAAAACCAAAGAACTATTAATTAAACAACTCAAGACCTGTGAAAAGAAAATGCAAGAACTCACCGACACCATCAAAAGACCAAACTTGAGAATCATATGCATCGAAGAAGGGGAAGAGGTGGAAGCAAAGGGAATGTGTAATATATTCAACATAATAATAACAGAAAACTTCCCAAATCTAGAGAAAGATATTCCCATACAGATGCAAGAGGCCTCCAGGACACCAAACAGACCAGATCAAAATAGAACTATCCCACAACATATCATTAAAACAATAAGTTCAGAAACCAGGGAAAGAATATTGAAGGCTGTAAGAGAGAAAAAACAAATAACATACAAAGGTAAACCCATCAAAATCACAGAAGACTTCTCAACAGAAACATTAAAAGCAAGAAGAGCATGGGGTGAGATCTTCCGGGCACTGAATTAAATAACTTCAACTCCAGGATACTCTACCATGCAAAACTATCATTCAAAATAGATGGAGCAATAAAAGTCTTCCATGATAAACAATATGTGACCTCAAAGCCACCACTACAAAAGATTCTTCAAGGGATTCTGCACACAGGAAGTGAAACCCAACTTAACCATGAAAAGACAGGCAGTACCAAACCAGAGGAAAAGAAAAAGCAAGAAAGTAGAGAGTAACATCAACTTAGGTACACACAATCAAACCTTCAAACAACTAAGACAACTAAATGACAGGAATCACCACATACCTATCAGTACTAACACTTAATGTTAACGACTTAATTCACCCATCAAAACACACTGCTTGATGAAATGGATTAACAAGGAAGATCCAACAATTTGTTGCTTACAGGAGACCCATCTCACCGACAGAAATAAGCATAGGCTTAGGATGAAAGCCTGGAGGAAGATTTACCAAGCCAATGGCCCCTGAAAACAGGCAGGAATAGCAATACTTATCTCTGACAAAGTAGACTTCAAACCTATATTGATCAAATGAGATAAAGAAGGACATTCCATACTAATAAAAGGGGAAATAGACCAAAAGGAAATAATAATTATCAACCTGTATGCACTCAAGGTCAACACACCCAATTTCATCAAACATACCCAGAAAGACATAAATGCATATATTAACTCCAACACAGTGGTTGTGGGAAACTTTAACAACCCATTATCATTAATAGAGAGGTCATCCAAACAAAAAGTCAACAAAGAAATCCAAGATCTAAAATATACAATAGATCAAATGGACCTACTTCATGTCTACAGAACATTTCATCCAACTTCTACACAATATACATTCTTCTCAGCAGCCAATGGAAACTTCTCCAATATAGATCATATCTTAGGGCACAAAGCAAGCCTCAGCAAGTATAAGAAAATAGAAATTATACCATGCATACTATCTGAACACAATGCAATAAAACTAGAACTCAACAACAAAAGTAAAGACAAAAAACTTGTAAACAGCTAGAAACTAAATAGTAAAAATGTCGATACTCCCAAAAGTAATCTATATGTTTAATGCAATTCCCGTCAAAATTCCAATGACATTCATTAAAGACATTGAAAAATCTACCATGAAATTTATATGGAAACACAAGAGGCCACAAATAGCCAAGGCAATACTCAGTCAAAAGAACAATGCTGGAGGTATCACGATAGCTGACTTCAAATATATTACAAAGCAATAACAATAAAAACAGCATGGTACTGGCACAAAAACAGACATGAACACCAGTGGAACAGAATAGAGGACCCAGATATGAAGCCACACAACTATAACCAACTAGTCTTTGACAAAAGTGCTGAAAATATATGATGGATAAAAAGCAGCCTCTTCAACAAAAACTGCTGGGAAAACTGGTTAGCAGTCTGCAAAAAACTGAAACTAGATCCATGTATATCACCTTATACCAATATTAACTCAAAGTGGATCAAGGATTTTAATATCAGACCACAAACTCTAAAGTTGATATAAGAAAGAGTAGGAAATACTCTGGAGTTAGTAGGTATAGGTAAGAACTTTCTCAATGAAACTCCAGCAGCACAGCGACTAAGAGATAGCATAGATAAATGGGACCTCATAAAACTAAAAAGCTTCTGTTCATCAAAAGAAATGGTCTCTAAACTGAAGAGAACACCCACAGAGTGGGAGAAAATATTTGCCAGCTACACATCAGACAAAGGACTGATAACCAAAATATACAGGGAACTTAAAAAACTAATTTCTCCCAAAACTAATGACCAATAAAGAAATGGGCAAGTGAACTAAATAGAACTTTCTCAAAAGAAGAAATTCAAATGGCCAAAAAACACATGAAAAAATGCTCACCATCTCTAGCAATAAAGGAAATGCAAATTAAAACCACACTAAGATTCCACCTCACCCTTGTTAGAATAGCAATCATTAGCAACACCACCACCAACAGGTGTTGGAGAGGATGCGGGGTCAAAGAAACCCTCTTACACTGTTGGTAGGAATGTAAACTAGTACAACCACTCTAGAAAAAAATTTGGAGGCTACTTAAAAAGCTAGACATTGATCTACCATTTGATCCAGCAATACCACTCTTGGGGATATACCCAAAAGACTGTGACACAGGTTACTCCAGAGGCACCTGCATACCCATGTTTATTGTGGCACTTTTTACAATAGCCAAGTTATGGAAACAGCCAAGATGCCCCACCACTGACGAATGGATTAAGAAAATGTGGTATCTATACACAATGGAATTTTATGCAGCCATGAAGAAGAACGAAATGTTATCATTCGCTGGTAAATGGATGGAATTGGAGAACATCATTCTGAGTGAGGTTAGCCTGGCTCAAAAAACCAAAAATCATATGTTCTCCCTCATATGTGGACATTAGATCAAGGGCAAACACAACAAGGGGATTGGACTACGAGCACATGATAAAAGTGAGAGCACACAAGAGAGGGGTGAGGATAGGTAAGACACCTAAAAAACTAGCTAGCATTTGTTGCCCTTAACGCAGAGAAACTAAAGCAGATACCTTAAAAGCAACTGAGGCCAATAGGAGAAGGGGACCAGGAACTAGAGAAAAGGTAAGATCAAAAAGAATTAACCTAGAAGGTAACACACCTGCACAGGAAATTAATGCGAGTCAACTCCCTGTATAGCTATCCTTATCTCAACCAGCAAAAACCCTTGTTCCTTCCTACTATTGCTTATACTCTCTCTTCAACAAAATTAGAGATAAGGGCAAAATAGTTTCTGCTGTGTATCGACGGGTTGAGGGGAGAGGGAGGGTCGGAGTGGGTAGTAATGGATGGGGTGGGGACAGGGGGGAGAGATGACCCAAGCATTGTATGCACATATGAATAATAAAACAATAAAAATTTTAAAAAAATTTTTAAATGATAAAGCTACAATACTTAAGGGCTAAACACAAGGCTCAAGGGGTGGAGCACTTGCTTTGCAAGCACAAGACCCTGATTTCAAACCCTAATACCATAAAAAAAGATACAATAATCAAGACAATGTTGTACTGATATAGGCATGGACATAAAAAAAAGAATGAAGAGCGAGCCTAAAAATGGACCCACAGTTTATATAACCAATTGAATTCTATGAACAAAGATTCCAAGGCCATTCAATGGGGAAAAGAATTGTCTTTGTTCAATTCTATGTCTGTAGTGGAAACAAATGAACCTCAATCTTTGCTTCAGAAAAAATTAAAATTTATGTACACAAAAATTAACTAAAATGGATTATAGATATGTCTAAAAGCCAAACTTTGGAACTTGTAGAAAAAAAAGAAGAAAATAATAATCATACCCTAATAGAGGCAAAGATTTCTTCAATAGAATTCAACAAACACTAATCAAAAAGGAAGATACTGATAGTTTGGACTTCACCAAAATTAAAGACACTTCCTTTTTGAAAAGCACCTCCTTAAGAAAATGAAAGACAATAAATATCTAATAAAAGACTTGTTTATGGAATATGCAAAAAAAAAAAACCCTACAACTCAGTATCAAGAGGATATACTATTTACAAAAGGATAAAAAATTAAACAGACTCTTCATAAATGCAGATTTATAGATGGCAGAAAAAAGCACATGAAGTGATGTTCATCATCATTAATAAAAAGAGAAAGATAAATGTAAAACCACAATGAGGTATCACTATGCACTTTAAAATAGTCAAAATTAAAAAGCTATATAATCCTAGTATGATACTTCATTCTTGTAATCCCAGCAGTCAGCAGGCTGAAGCAGAAGGATTTCAAGTTCAAGATCATCCTGGACCCTGTATCAATAACAAACAAACAAATTAATAAAGGTAGACAATACCAAGTGTTGGAAACACTTGAACAGCTGGAACTTTCATGCACTACTGAGTAAAAGGGTACAATGATTTTGGAAAACACTAGAGAAATATACATAGACCTACTCTATAATCCAGAAGTTCCTAGGCATTTACTCAGGAAAAATTAAATTACATGCCTAAAATTTATGGACAAATGCTCCTTGTTCCTGATGGAAAATAACCCAAGTATTCATTAACAAGTCTTTCGAAAAGCAAATAGGTAGTCTTTACTGAAATATTACTATGCATTAAAAATGAACTACTAACACATACAACCATGGGAATGAATCTCAAAACATGCTTGAGCAAAAGAAGCTGAGTACAAGGATACATTGTCTAACGATTCCCAAATTGGTGAAATTCAAAATTTAATCTATGGTGGCAAATTGGAAATTTCCTATCCAGTTAGGGGACCTTGTGAAACTGACTACAAAGGGCACAAGGACGCTTTTTAAGGCAACACAAGTGTTCCAAATTTTGTTCACATTTGCATAGATGAAAGCTATTGCCAAAATTTGAAAAAAAACTGAACACTTAAGCATTTTATTGCATGTAAATTGTTCCTTGATTTAAGTAAGTTTATAGTTATTAGATTTCTTTGAACAGTATCTGTGCCCATCAATAATGTTGTTTTCTAGAGATGCAGATGGACTATCTTGCTTTGTGATAATTGCCATTTTGTATTATAACTATTTGTAACTTTATAGAGTCTTCACAAATGTGATCAATTGCCTTAAAAAACTTGTTAAAAAAAAAACCTTAGAAATGACAACTGGGAGATTGGGGAAAACATTTGCAACTCAGACAAAGGGCTAATAACCTTTTAAGACTTCTTAAAATTTATTTATTTGTTTATTTATTTATTGGTGGGACTGGGGTTTTGAACTCAGGGCTTCACACTTGCAAAGCAAGCACTCTACCACTTGAACTACACCTCCAACCCTTAAATACTTATTTTTAAAATACAACAAATTACCAAAGTAAAGATAACTGTACACTGGGAAAAAGTGGTTTTGTTACCAATGGATCCTTCTCTTGAATATAGTCACTTTACTTGTCTCTTGTTTCATTTTTATGTCTAATGGTGGCCTTTAAAAAAAAAGGAGAGAGACAGAGGAAGGGAAGAAGGAGAAATAAAAAGATGGATATATAACTTTGCCTAATCAAAGTACTGGCTAGAAATATGCCAACACATCAACAATGCAGGGTGAAATTGTGGGAGAAGTTTTCTTCTAATGGATTATCTCTGTTTCCTACAATGAAGAACATATATTACTTTCTTCTCATTTATAGGAAACTACAAATGAGAACTATTTCTGGTGAACCTATTATACTTACAAAGTACTTTTAAATAATTTTCATGGAGTTCAATTTATGAGTCAAAATTTTATTCCTTCAACAAGCAATGGCTTTATTATTCATTTATCCCCACCCACAGAACATGGATGAATTAAGAGAGCTTCATGAACTTTTTACTTATAAATGTTGCATAATTTTATATTCTAATAGCAGAGGATTTTTTAAAGCTCATTTAAATCCACCTAAGTTATATTTGGAGTTTTCTTCCATAGTTTTCATCAAAGGTGGTGTTCATATTGGTTCCTAAAAATAGATTGAAAAAAAGAATCTACTAGAAATTTATTTGAAAAACACCCTTTGTATTACAAAATGCTTCAACTGTGCATAAAAGTAGAGAATTATTTACTGAACCCCATATAATCATCATCCATACTTAAATATTTTGCCATATTTCATATTTTAAAAAAATATATTAGTGCATGGCTATAATTCCAGCACTCAAGAGGCTGAGTCTGGAGGATCAAAAGTAACAGCCCAGCCTGGGCTACACAGCAAGACCCTGTCTCAAAAAAACAAAAACAAAAATATCCCCAAGCAAATAAAAAATAGACATTAGGACATTTCACCTTTATATATACTTCAGCATACCTTTCTAAATGAAATAAGGACACCAGATATAACCACAAAATCATTTTATACATAAAAATTAACATTTCCTAATATTATCTAATATTTAAATCATATTCAGATTTTTTCCATTTATCTCTGAAATGTGTTTGTATAGGTATTTGTTCACACTAGGATCAATATAAGGTCCAAATAACCATTTCATTTCTAAACTCTTGTCTTTTAAAATCTAAAACAGTTTCATCATTATCACCTCCACTTTCCTCCTCCTCCTCCTCTTCCTCCTCTTCTTTCTTTCTTAAAGTTTTGACTTAAAGAAACTGGGTTTGCAGTCTTTCCTGGCAATTTAAAGAATGATTTGAGAACATCAGAAAAGAACTCATTGCAAAAAAAAAATCTGTAAACACAGTATTAGGTACATATTTAAACATCAAGCTCTTGGAAATCTTAATCATGGATATCAAGACTATAGAAGTAAGAGGGGCAGGTAGGAATATTAGAAAAAATGCAATCAAGCTGAACTAGATTTCCTTTTTTTTTTTTTTTTGCTATTAAAGCTCTGATTTTAAGAAAGCTGCCTTGTCTTTGGATCCTCTCAACCTGCAAGAGACATTACAATTTCCCTTCTGGCCTAAAGGAACACAAGCTTAATGGAGCTTACAGGAAGCCTGACTTCAACTAGCTTTATCACCCCCAGAAGGAGTTAAAATGTGAAAGACCACACTTGCCTTTTAAGGAAGCTCATCCCAGCACAGACAGAAAATATGCTAAGCTAATGATGTTTACAGCTAACTAGATCTAGTTGAAGCCATCCACTGGACTCCAACTTGGGAGTCTCATTTCTTTAAAGATTCATTTATCTTAAAATGCTCAACCACCAAAAGAGCCCTGCCTTTACATTTCTCTGAGGATTGAGCTAGACAATGAATCCTTCTTCCAGCTGATTAACTAGCTTTAACCCCCCCCCAGGCTGTTACAATATTATGTGTAGGTTAATTCAACTGCTTTGCAAATTCTCTAGCATTGAACAGCAACAACAAAAGAGACAAATATTAAGTATAATGGGAGGGATGTTGCTAGGGAGATTTTTATAAGATGCAACCAAGAAATTCTTCCATGTAGAGAAGGAAGAATTAAATCACCCAGCATGCAATTGAACATCTGATCATAGGGTTAGCTGCTATCCCTTTTTTGTACTGGTCACTAGAATCTGGAAAGGATAAGACTTTCCTTGCCAGGCCTGAGTTCCACACCCAACCCTCAGGTCAGACGTCAACTTCATCTAAACCTAAATCTAAGCGTGGTCAACAGAGCATTCCCCAAGGAAAATCAGAGTGGCTACCAGCAGGAGAGATTCAGCAAAACCAAGAGATGGGCATCCATGGCTAAGTGAAATCAGGAATCCACAAGCATGGAGAAGGGATTGTCATGGGCATGTATCCCCTCTTTCCATCCAATACCTGGACTCCTATTGGTTTGTAACTAATTACCCTTGACTCTTCTTCCAATAGTGTCCATTCACTTGCTTTTCTTGACTTGGTTCATTCAGATGTCAGGAGACAACATAAGAAGCAGTTATTTGATTTTTCAGTGAAAGATGAAATGGAGGCAAAGAGTCTTCAAATCACTCAACAGACTTGCCTTTCAAGAAGAGATCCCCTTTTGAGTTTCCTTAGCCCAGTGCAGTTGCTTGAACCTGGGCCTTCTCTTCCCCTCTGGCAAATAGCTCAGAAGCAGAGGGGAAACTTTGTCAACATGAGCACAAGACAACACAAACATTCCTCTGGCCCTCCCAGAATGGTTTAGAGCCTTCCAGCAAGGGCCACATGTGCTACAAGATGCACAACAAATGTTAAAGGGTAATAAATAAAATAATAAATGGAAAATGAGTAACACTTGCAAGTGAATTTATGTTTAGACAAAATATTTGTGGAAACATGCCTTTCCACTTTGGAGATTCTGCTAATCCATCACCGTGACACTAATGTTGCAAGAAGCAAATTCGTCAGGCAGCAACCATTACTTTTTAATAGACCACTCCATTTTCAGCAATCATACTAACAAAATCGGAATAACCCAGTCTGCTTGCAGGAGATGCAACCTTGCAAATGCTTCACAATGCTCCCTCAACATACAGGGGGGCTGACTCACAGGTAGTCAGAGGCACAATAGGAGGAGAATGTCAAGGGAACATCCCATACGCAGATTCTCTCAGAGCCTGGCCCACATCTGTGTGATGCCTGTATACCCAGTGCCCAGTTTGCTTTTGTTTTTCCGAAAGCTGTTCTCATTTTGCCCAGAAAGGCTCTGCTTGAGGGCTGGGCATGTGGCCTTTGCTTTCAGGTTATATAAGATGTTGAAACACATAATCTGGATCACATAGGCCAGTACATGGTTTTAAAACAGCTTACCAAAAGACACTAAGAGACAGCTTTCTTAAAATCATTCTTTAGGTTTCTGGTGCATTTGTCTCTGTATATACCAGGACATGATTCATTCATGCACTCCTTTGATGAGCGCCTTGTAGATGGTGTGAACTCTGTCTGGTGTCATGGAATATGGATATTTATATGTCATGGTCCCTGCTTTCAAATGAGAGAGAAAGACACTGACCATTATAAAAATCAGAACGAGTTAGGGTGAAACCAGAAGTACAGGCAAGAAGCTAAGGGACATAAAGAAATAAGTTATGTATAAAACTTAATGACAGTGGAGAAAAACTTCAGGGGAAATTGTTTGTTGGAGTTTGGAGGATAGCTAGAAGTTATTATTTTATGGTTTTTATTAATATTATTAATTATTTTCTTCTGTTACCTAATTTTAAAATTAATACATTTGTTTTGTAGAAAACATACAAAAGCCCACCACTTGAACATAACTATCATTGGTATTCCCATTTTTTTCCTTGGAATGTGAATTTCTTGCAAACTACATTCAGACCTCAGGATTTGATTGGAACCTGCTTAATCCACCGTGTGTGTGTGTGTGTGTGTGTGTGTGTGTGTGTGTGTGTGTCTAAGATTATAGCAGAAGCTCTCTCAGACATAATCATAAGTACTAGACAGTCACTTAAAAAAATCAAGGAATGCAAGAAATCATCAAATGTGATCAAATCAATGAGTAAAAAATCTTATTTTAACTTAAGGCCATGTGCCTTCCTACTCTTCTGATGTAGGGCCTTTTCTTTGGGCATGGCACAGCTGAGGGGAACATTCTTTTTTTAAATTTTTTCTTTTATTCATATATGCATACAAGGCTTGGGTCATTTCTCCCCCCTTCCCTCACCCCCTCCTTTACCTACCCCACCCTCTCCATCTTCCCCCTACCCCCTCGCTGCCAGGCAGAAACTATTTTGCCCTTATCTCTAATTTTGTTGAAGAGAGCGTATAAGCAATAATAGGAAGGACCAAGGGTTTTTGCTAGTTGAGATAAGGATAGATATACAGGAAGTTGACTCACATTGCTTTCCTGTACATGTGTGTTACCTTCTAAATTAATTCTTCTTGAACTAACCTTTTCTCTAGTTAGGGGAACATTCTTACATGTCATCCTAATATGTGTCTACAAGTACTAGTTTCATATTCTGCAACTTGGAGGAGGAACTTAGAAATACCTGCAGAGAAATCTAGGTGCAAAGATCTTCTAGAGCTAGACTTTTATAATTCTTTTGTTGTTAGTATGGGGTTTTGAACTTAGGGCCTTGCACTTGCTAGGCAAGTGCTTTATCACTTTTTTGTTTGGGTTATTTTTTAGAGAGAGTCTTACTTTTTTGCCTGGGCTAGCCTGGGAACTTGATCCCACTACCCAAACCTTCTTCATAGGTGGGATTGCAAACGTGAACCACTATATCTGAATTATTTATTGAGATGGGATCCTGTTAGCTTTTTTCATCAGCTGTCCTGGAACCAAGATCCTCCTGATCTCCACCCCGTAAGGAGCTGGGATTATAGGTGTCAACCACTATGCCCAGCCTTATTTTTGTGGTCTTTCAGTTGCCTCACCCACCTAATTCCATGACATCTTTTAGTGGCCACTATTTACTTTTTTTATTATTCATTTATTCACATGTGCATACATTGTTTGGATCATTTCTCCCTCCTGCCCCTGCTCCCATCCTTCCTCCCCTCCCCCCTCCCTTCCAGTCAGAACCTGTTCTGCGCTTCAGTGGCCACTATTTATTCAGTCTTTCCAAAGTGTTCAACTCCATCTTTGTAGAAAAAACCAGCTCTCTTTACATTCACTTTCTTTTGTCCCCTGTAGAACTTCAATACATATGATTATATTAACCAAATAGCAAGCTCCATCATTTGGGAGCACATGACTCAACCAGCTAAAGACAAGATATGAGCCACAGAAGCCAAAGCATTCAGGCCGCCATGGTCTTCAATCAACAATTTTTACATGTGAAATCTCTCAAGACCAGCAAGATGATTAAAAATAATTTCTATGATATGCAACAAAACTCTATGTCATTGTATAACAAATTGCCACAAACTTAGCAGCCTAAGAAAAATACCCAAATCTACCTCACAGTCTTATAGATCAGAAGTTCAGGTGGGGTTCTCTGCTTGAGTTGTCACAAGGCCAAAATCAAGGTGTTGGCCAGCTGGTTTCTTATCTGGGAGCTCTGGGGAAGAATCTACTTCATGTAATTTCAGGTTGTTGATTGAACTCAGTCCCTTGTATTTGGAGGCCCAAGATCACTGTTTCCTTGCTGGCTGTCAGCTTGTGTCTACTCTCAGCTCCTAAAAGTTGCCCTTGGCATGTGGCCTGGTCCATCCTCAAGCTAGCAATGACATGTTAAACTCACCCTGTGCTTCAACCTGTGACTTCCCCTTCTGCTAACCAACAAAGAAAACTCTCTACTTTAAAAAGGGCTCATGCCATTGGGACAGGTCCACTCACAAACCTGTCATAAAGTCAACTGTGCCTAATAACAACGCACAATTGTGTGAGCAGTAGCTTGTCTTATCAATGGGTTCTGGGGATCTCAACATAGACACTTGGAAGCCATTTTTAGAATGCTGCCTACGTTCTAAAGGCATTATAATGGGGACATTATAAGGCATTATAATGGGGATAGAGGGAAAGAGCTTTCTAGGTTAAGTGAAAAGCATTAGCAAACACATATAGGACATTGTGCAAACAACTTGGAGAACAACTGTGTGACTCCCTTCAGTCCCAGTTATGACTCCTTCTACTCCTATGTCCCAGACACACAAAATGTGAGGAAACATGAGAAATTAAATCATGCTAAAATGTCCAAATAATATTCCTTAGGTAGCATTCTAGTTATTAGCTTTAGAAATAATGAGCTAAGAATCTAAAGAAGTGTCACTTCTCAAGAAGTGTTCTTGAATTCTCAAGAAGTGTCAGTCCAAGTCTTTGCTAGAGGACTTGTCTACTAATACAGTGACATAATGACATCAAAATGCACCCCCTTTTCAGTCATTCAAGTAGAAGAAAAAATTTAAATGAGAATTCCCAATGCTGATAGATAAAACTTACATGGTCAAAAATTATAGAGAATGATAGAGTGTCGACAATATTGAAACATATTACATCTGTGCAGGTAGAGGTCAAAGATATGTACTGAAAGCTGTTGAATAATGGGAAGTGGGAGAGAAAGGGTAAGGGAGAGTAACAGAGGGGGTTGAACTGACCAAAATAAAGCATATTCACAGCTGGGATACATTGAGAAATCCCTTTGAACATTTACTTTGTCATTAAAAATGAAAGACAGGGCTGTAAAAAAGATATAGTGAAGAGGGTACTTTTGGGAGGGAGAGGATGAATGGAGGAGATTAAGGTGAGGGAATATGGTTGATGGGCTTCATATACATATATAAAATAGAACAATGACACCTCTTGCAATTGCTTTAAGTGGGGTGTGGAGGAGATAAGTCTATTAGGAATTGTCACAATGAATTTCCCCCGTACAATGAATGTATACTAACAAAAATGAATGAATGTATACTAACAAAAATGAAAAAAATTATATTACAACTCTTTAAGGATACAGTTTGTAATATGTTAAAAAGGATAAAAATATTCATGCCTTTTAACTTCAATTTGGGTTTTTACCAAGCAAGTTAGCCTAAAGATTTTTTTAAATTATACAATGAAGAAATACTTTGCAGCAACCAGCATTCATATAAAATTTTACCTAAACATTCGTAAATGAAAAATGGCTAGCAAATGATGATCTCAACATTCAAAGGAATATTATGCAGATATTAACATATTCATTGTGAAGAATGTATTGAAACATTGAAAAATATATATGACATTTTAAGTTTAAAAGTAAAATTCACAATCTTATCTCTCCTACTATTACAACTGTATGAAAAAATACATCTGTGCATAAATAAGACTCAAGAGAGCTCTTGAAAAATAAAAACAATTTGATTAAGATTGTGGATGAATTTTTTCTTTCACTTTGATTTATATTAATAGTGCTATTAGGTTGTCTGAGTAATAAATAATAATAGTAAGTCTTAAAAAGTCACATATGAACCCCTAAGACTGACTACTGTGAATGTCACTGCACTCTCTCTGGTTTTAAAGAGACCAGGGATGTTAATCAAACAAAATATAGATTATAAGTCAGGATCAGTATAAAATGAGCCCTCACTTCTGAGCTCAATGCTCCAAGCAGGCCAAGGAATCACAAGAACATTTTCTCTCATGCCTTTTTTCATTTTATTCTAAGGAAATAAGCACCTGCAATCTTGAAAATTGTCTCCTCTGACATGTGAAACAATGAACAATGTGAGGAAGTAAAGAGATCCAATACAATTCTCAAATCCTGGAAAGAGATAAAAATTGTGTTTTTGCAGGAGCATGTTTCAGTAAAGAAGGGCTAAAACCTCCTTCATCAGACCTATCAGCTAGAGAGTTGTTCATTCAAAGTGACTTTGTTCTTCTCTCATCATTTGGTACTTCTGGTTTAAAATGTCTCTTAAATGAATTCACATTCCTAACGTGAACTTGGAAGATATTATATTCAACTGCTGGAAAGTATTTTAAAAAGTAAGCAAACCAAAAATCATAACACTTGTCCAAAAGCTGAACTAAACTAACCTGTCCCTCCTGTTGTACAGATTTCATTATTGGCAAATACACAACAGCGGTTACCTGTTCTGTTCTCAGGTGGAAATTGTTTTCACTCTGTTTTGCTGGGAATTGGCTGTTTTTCATAATGGAACTTGCATTGCGGTGCTCCAAATCTGGAATCTACCAGAAAACCTGTTATGGTGGAGAGAAGATCACAGTTCCCGAGAAGGACCAGGATTGGTCAGGTAACACTGACTTGCCTCACCTCTCTTGGCTTCTAATTCCCTCTGTCTTTATTGCCATTAAATAAGAAAAAATTGTGAGGAAGTAGTTTTATTACCATGCTTTAAATTCCTCCATTGGTCAGGAGCATTCAGGAAAAATCATCTCTCTCCAGCACTGGGGGATCCATTGCAAATCTTTTAAATTGTCATATTATCCTTTCATTTGCTTCTATTTTAGCAAAGCAAATGATTAAAAATTAAACTTTCATTTAGAGGCATAATTATTTAAAGGATGTCAGGGCTTCATGTTAAACAAATTTACCTCAGCAAATAGAATAAGAACTTGGAATTTCAATTGGAGAGTTAATGAAATAACCATAATGTGATTAAGTGAATCAACTTACACCATCTTATTTATCCAAACAGATTTCTCTCCTTATTTATTTATTCAGTTGTCACATATGTGTTGTGTTATTTATTCCTTCCATAAGTGTCTTAGTTGTCTGAGTGAATCAGAGATACATTTTTAAGTAAGAAAGAGGTTTTTCTATATACATTAAAATGAAAATTAATTAATTAATGTGATTTCCCTCAAAGAGAGAGTGAATGTATAAGTCACAAAAGTAGTAATGATACTAACTAGTATCTGAATTGCCAAACCTTAACAATTCCCCCAAGTAACATAACATTCTATCTTGAATAGCCCAGATAAACTAGTTTAGGCTATGAGTTGAAAAAAGCCACTCCCTAGCCCAGTGCCTGGAAAATTCTAGGTCAAATTGAATGAATATATTATCTGTGGTAGGCAGCCCTCTTATAGTGTTTCCAATGAACCCTATTTCCTGGTCTTCATACTCCTGTGTAGTCCCTTGCCCTTGAATGTGGACTGGACCTGGTGATTTCCCCCAAGGCACTGAATGTAGCAAAAGTGAAGGGATGTCTCCTTTGAGACAGTCTTGCTGATAATATTCCTTCTCTTACCTTCTGTCTGGCTTGTTTAGATAAAGTAAGTTACCATGTTTCAGCTGCCCTACAAAGAAGTCCACACGACAAGGAACTAAGGGTGTCTTCCAGCCAATAGCTACTGAGAAACTGGAACTCAGTCCAGTCCCACAAGAAACTCCATCCTCCCAGCCACCATGTGAGTGAGTTTGGGAAGTGGATTTTTCTCAAGACTTGAGATGAATGCAGCCCTACCCAATGGCAGCCTGTGAGAACACAAAAGCATGGGACCCAGCTAATATGAGCCTCAATTCTGGCCCTACAGAAACTCTGAGATGATAAATGGGTTTTTTTGGGGGGGAGGGGGTAATTCATCACACAGAAATAAATAATACACTAACCAATAAATCTATACATAGCAGCACATCTCTCAATATATACTATATATATATAAAAGACTGGGCCCTATCCAACAGCTAACTCAGAATTATTTCAGATGATATGGTCTCCATGCTAAAACATATGCTAATCCAGTCAACTGTCTAGGTAGTTGGGTACCTTGATGATAGGGTCACAATGGAAGGCCATTGTGGGGCACTATAGGTACACAATGGAAGTGCCACATCTTTTTCTCTTCTCTCTTAATAGGCCAAGATGTCTACTAGATTTTATTGGTAGGAGGGGCTTAAGGGGATGGTGGTGAGCAAGGCTATCCTTTATGGTCAGGGACCAAGAGTACAAATGCAAACCCATATACTATCCATCTAAAGGTTATAACCTAGCTAACCCTCAGCAAGGCATGTATTGTCACTGGAAGTTCCCTACTCCTCACCCATACAGACGCTGACCAGCTTTGTGCTCCAGGGCCAGCCTTTGTACTGTGTGCTCCAGTGGGAGCGTGAATATGCTGGGCAGAGCAGGTGGAAGCCTGGCTGGCCACTTGAGCTGGACACAAGGAGGGATGACCAACAACCTAGTCAAGCTCCCTAGGGAACGGGGTCAGCCAGCAATAACTCCATGGTGGTGCAGCCTTCCCTGACCTAATCACCTCCACCACAGGGGATGTATTGGACTTTGGTCTATGGAGCCCTTCTACACACACACACACACACACACACACACACACACACACACACAGCATCTAATGACATTCTCCCACCCAACCCACACTGACTTGGGGAGTAAGGGAAACAAATTCCCCAAGGGAAAAATCCCAGGAAGGATAGGCTGAGAAGCCACTCTCTTGACCAGGGCTACTCCCAACTTCCCTGAGCCCCAGTCTCTTCACTCTGATCCCTGGGGATGATGTCCCCATCTTGAGGATTTTACTCCATGGCTTGCACAGGAGAGCTCAAACAGGGGAGTTCAGAAACCCCTAGCCTGAGCCTGGTGGACAATAGTTTCTCAGAACAATGAGTTCAAAATCCAGAAAGCCCAAGGTTAGCTGAAGTTCCCCAGCCTTAGCCCAGACCTGGGACCTCCGCAGGACACCAGCAGGAAGCTCCCTGCTGCAGTCCAGGTTGCTCTGCCCATCACATTTCCCAGACCTCCATCAAGCTCTGGCCAGACAGAGGCCGCTAGTTTCCCCAAGGCATGAACACTTTTGAATTCCACTGGACAATAATGTCGGGTTTTGTAACACACGTCTGGGGATCGAATGCAGAAGTGGCACAGAGAAAGTGCCCTCGGGGGAGGGATGGGACGCTCCTGCCAGGGTCCCAGATGGCACAGGAAGAAAAGCCATTAACCAGAAAATGAAGAAAACAGCAGGTCAATCAGTGGAGGGCCAGTGACACGAGAGCCACCAAGGCAGGGTCAGGGGCTGTGTAGGGTCATCCCTCAATGTACCTCCTGTCACCTAATCCAAACCTACCCTGTCTCCTGCCCCCAGTGCACTGGGAGCTGTTCATGTATCTCCTTTGGGCTGCAGAGGGGAACTTCCCCTGAACTGAACTGAGGGCCTCCCACAGTCACCTGCAAAGACACTAGGGATCTGGCTTTTTTTTTTTTTCTCAGTGACCTCTGCAATCTTGAGCTAGCTGGTCAGCCTGGCTCACAGCTCCCTATCCATACCCCCTTCTTTTAAATGTCTTTCGCATTGTTATCTCCTTTACCCCTTCCCCTCAAAGCACTCACACCCTAGAAATTCCCTCTGGGCCCTACTTCTAATAAACCAAGCCTTGAAAGTGTAAGAAAACAATTTTCCCACCCTACCAATGCTTTTTAAATTTATGACTCAACTAGAGGGACCTGTTTGAACTGTTTGGCTCACAGCTATGCCTGGAAGCCTCAACACCCCCAGCCAGAAAGTACAAAAGGGAACACAGCTACCACCAACCTTGCAGTTACTGGGGCCAGCCCTGAGCCAGGTATTCTACAAAGCAATCCTGTGCCTAAGGCACCATCATTAAGCCCATTTTACAGAAAGAAAAGTGAGGCTCCTGAGGATGAAAGACCTGCCCAAAGGCCCTCCTTTGTGAGCTGTACAGTTAGGTCCAGAGTCTTGGTCTGTGGGTCTCAAATGTTCTTATACCTCTTTGCATGTTCTCATTGGGTTATCAGCAATTTTAGTCTCAACTCCATTTAGTAAAATTAGCTGCAAAGTGACTTATTTTCAGGGGCTGGGCATGTTAGTCATTCACCCTTTTGCAGGCTTCTCACAGGCAATTGCAGTTTCTGGAGCTGCATTGAAGATGATCCTTCTTCATTTAGTTGCCTCCTTGTGATAGAGGAACTGGTACATGTTCTTTCAGGCTGGTAAGTCTGGGTGCTCTCTTGTACTCCAGTTGGGTGTACATGGCATGGAAATGCAGCTGCCCACATTGACATCAGCACCACAGAGAGTTAGGCCTCCTAAAAGCCTGTTTCCTTGCTTAGGTTTTCAAGTGCAGATTTTCTCCATTTGAGTGTTCTTGGGTTTAAAGCCTCCATAGCATTGTAATCTAAAGTCATAATGACAATGTTTATTCCCTTTTCAAATGTGAGAAATGAGGAAAGCCATAATCATAGATTAATAGAGTTTAAAATGGAGCTCTGTCCACATCCGAAATTTAGAGCAACATTCTTTACCAATTCTCCAATGTTCCCCTACGAGAAAATTTTCCATTCTCTCGAAATGCAATTATCATGTTAGAAAAAAAATTTGCCTATTTCTTTAGAAGCCGTTCTCTTTTGTTTGGCCTTAAAGATTAGAGATGGGAAACAGAATGATTCCAGGTGAAGTTGGAGATATTCCAGTTTATAGGTGGCATGACCTTTGCCACAGGAACCTGCCCCAGTGGTATAGACCACATACAGTAAACTCCATAATGGACACCAACTTTGCTTTTGCTTGCTAGACTTGCTATACTTGCTATCCCAGTGGAGTGTAAAGCAGATAATAAACAGAGCCTATTTCTATGTTACTATCCCAAATTTTCATACACAATAATTCCCCTTTCTCTGCATTTCCTTTCTCCCATAACTAAATGTTGCTCCTGTTTCTCCCATTTCCTCTTCCTGATTCTATCTTTCATATGTGTCCCTGTTTTCTCCCAATTTTTTCCTATAAAATATTTTAACAATTCCTTTCACATGTCAAAGAGAAGGGGAAAATCATCCAGCCATATCATTGGGAGTAAAAGGGAAAGACAACACAGGATACTCTTAAATCTTTTTTTTTCTTTTATTATTCATATGTGCATACAAGGCTTGGGTCATTTCTCCCCCCTGCCCCCACTCCCTCCCTTACCACTTACTCCGCCCCCTCCATCTCCCTCCCACCCCCTCAATACCCAGCAGATACTATTATGCCCTTATTTCTAATTTTGTTGTAGAGAGAGTATAAGCAATAATAGGAAGGAACAAGGGTTTTTGCTGGTTGAGATAAGGATAGCTATACAGGGCATTGACTCACATTAATTTCCTGTGTGTGTGTGTTACCTTCTAGGTTAAATCTTTTTGATCTCACGTTTTCTCTAGTTCCTGGTCCCCTTTTCCTGTTGGCCTCAGTTGCTTTTAAGGTATCTGCTTTAGTTTCTCTGCATTAAGGGCAACAAATGCTAGCTAGTTTTTTAGGTGTCTTACCTATCCTCACCCCTCCCTTGTGCGCTCTCGCTTTTATCATGTGCTCAAAGTCCAATCCCATTGTTGTGTTTGCCCTTGATCTAATGTCCACATAGGAGGGAGAACATATGATTTTTGGTCTTTTGGGCCAGGCTAACCTCACTCAGAATGATGTTCTCCAATTCCATCCATTTACCAGTGAATGATAACATTTCCTTCTTCATGACTGCATAAAATTCCATTGTGTATAGATACCACATTTTCTTAATCCATTCGTCAGTGGTGGGGCATCTTGGCTATTTCCATAACTTGGCTATTGTGAATAGTGCCGCAATAAACATGGGTGTGCAGGTGCCTCTGGAGTAACCTGTGTCACAGTCTTTTGGGTATATCCCCAAGAGTGGTATTGCTGGATCAAATGGTAGATCAATGTATACATTTTTAAGTAGCCTCCAAATTTTTTTCCAGAGTGGTTGTACTAGTTTACGTTCCCACCAACAGTGTAAGAGGGTTCCTTTTTCCTGTATCCTCACCAACACCTGTTGGTGGTAGTGTTGCTAATTATGGCTATTCTAACAGGGGTGAGGTGGAATCTTAGTGTGGTTTAAATTTGCATTTCCTTTATTGCTAGAGATGGTGAGCATTTTTTCATGTGTTTTTTTGGCCATTTGAATTTCTTCTTCTGAGAAGGTTCTGTTTAGTTCACTTGCCCATTTCTTTATTGGTTCATTAGTTTTGGGAGAATTTAGATTTTTAAGTTCCCTATATATTCTGGTTATCAGTCCTTTGTCTGATGTATAGTTGGCAAATATTTTCTCCCACTCTGTGGGTGTTCTCTTCAGTTTAGAGACCATTTCTTTTGATGAACAGAAGCTTTTTAGCTTTATGAGGTCCCATTTATCTATGCTATCTCTTAGTTGCTGTGCTGCTGGGGTTTCGTTGAGAAAGTTCTTACCTATACCTACTAACTCCAGAGTATTTCCTACTCTTTCCTGTACCAAAGTTAGAGTTTGGGGTCTGATATTAAGATCCTTGATCCATTTTGAGTTAATCTTGCTATAGGGTGATAGACATGGATCTAGTTTCAGTTTTTTGCAGACTGCTAACCAGTTTTCACAGCAGTTTTTGTTGAAGAGGCTGCTATTTCTCCATCATATATTTTTAGCTCCTTTGTCAAAGACAAGTTGGTTATAGTTGTGTGGCTTCATATCTGGGTCCTCTATTCTGTTCCACTGGTCTCATGTCTGTTTTTGTGCCAGTACCATGCTGTTTTTATTGTTATTGCTTTGTAATATATTTGAAGTCAGCTATCGTGATACCTCCAGCATTGTTCTTTTGACTGAGTATTGCCTTGGCTATTCGTGGCCTCTTGTGTTTCCATATAAATTTCATGGTAGATTTTTCAATGTCTTTAAGGAATGTCATTGGAATTTTGACGGGAATTGCATTAAACATGTAGATTACTTTTGGGAGTATCGACATTTTTACTATGTTGATTCTAGCAATCCATGAGCATGGGAGATCTCTCCACTTTCTATAGTCTTCCTCAATCTCTTTCTTCACAAGTTTATAGTTTTCCTTGTAGAGGTCTTTCACATCTTTTGTTAGGTTTACACCTAGGTATTTGATTTTTTTTTGAGGCTATTGTAAATGGAATTGTTTTCATACATTCTTTTTCAGTTTGCTCATTGTTAGTGTATAGAAATGCTAATGGTTTTTCTATGTTGATTTTATATCCTGCAACCTTGCTGTAGCTATTGATGATGTCTAGAAGCTTCTGAGTAGGGTTTTTTGGGTCTTTAAGGTATAGGATCATGTCGTCTGCAAATAGGGATATTTTGACAGTTTCTTTACCTATTTGTATTCCTTTTATTCCTTCTTCTTGCCTAATTGCTCTGGCTAGGAATTCCAGTACTATGTTGAATAGGAGTGGAGATAGTGGGCATCCTTGTCTAGATTCCTGATTTTAGAGGGAATGGTTTCAGTTTTTCTCCATTAAGTATAATGCTGGCTGTAGGTTTTTCATATATAGCTTTTATAATGTTGAGGAACTTTCCTTCTAGTCCTAGTTTTCTTAGAGCTTTTATCATGAAATGATGTTGGATCTTATCAAAGGCTTTTTCTGTATCGATTGAGATGATCAAGTGAATTTTGTCTTTGCTTCTGTTAATGTGGTTTATTACATTTATTGATTTTCTTATGTTGAACCACCCCTGCATCCCTGGGATGAAGCCTACTTGGTCGTGGTGAATAATCTTTTTATGTGTTGTTGAATTCAGTTTGCCATTATTTTGTTGAGGATTTTTGCGTCAATGTTCATTAAGGAGATTGGCCTATAGTTCTCCTTTTTGGAGGTGTCTTTGCCTGGTTTTGGGATAAGTGTAATACTGGCTTCATAAAATGTGTTTGGCAGTTTTCCTTCCCTTTCTATTTTGTGGAACAGTTTAAGGAGGGTTGGTATCAGTTCTTCTTTAAAGGTCTGATAGAATTTAGCAGAGAATCCATCAGGTCCTGGACTTTTCTTTTTGTGGAAACTCTTGATTGCTGCTTTAATTTCGTTTTGTGTTATAGGTCTATTCAGGTGATTAATTTCCTCTTGGTTCAGTTTTGGATGAACATATGTATCTAGAAATCTGTCCATTTCTTTAAGATTTTCTTTTTTTTTTATTTTTCTTTTATTATTCATATGTGCATACAAGGCTTGGTTCATTTCTCCCCCCTGCCCCCACCCCCTCCCTTACCACCGACTCCCCCCCTCTCCCCACCCCCAATACCCAGCAGAAACTATTTTGCCCTTATTTCTAATTTTGTTGTAGAGAGAGTATAAGCAATAATAGGAAGGAACAAGGGTTTTTGCTGGTTGAGATAAGGATAGCTATACAGGGCATTGACTCACATTGATTTCCTGTGTGTGCGTGTTACCTTCTAGGTTAATCTTTTTGATCTAACCTTTTAAAATTTATTTGAATATAGGTTCTTGAAGTAGTCTCTGATAATTTCCTGGACTTCCATGGTGTTTGTTGTTATCTCTTCTTTTGCATTCCCGATTCTACTAATTTGGGTTTTTTCTCTCCTCATTTTAGTCAGGTTTGCCAGGGGTCTATTGATCTTGTTTATTTTTCAAAGAACCAACTTTTTGTTTCATTAATTCTTTGTGTGGTTTTTTTGGTTTCTATTTTATTGATTTCAGCTCTTATTTTTATTATTTCTCTCCTTCTATTTGTTTTGGGATTTGCTTGTTCTTGTTTTTCTAGGAGTTTGAGATGTATCATTCGGTCATTGATTTGGGATCTTTCAGTCTTTTTAATATATGCACTCATGGCTATAAACTTTCCTCTCAGGACTGCATTAGCTGTGGCTCATAGGTTCCAATAGGTTGTGTTTTCATTTTCATTGACTTCCAGGAACTTTTTAGTTTCCTCTTTTATTTCATCGATGATCCATTCTTCATTAAGTAATGAGTTATTTAGTTTCCAGCTGTTTGCATGTGTTTTGTCTTTACTTTTGTTGTTGAGTTCTACTTTTCTGCATTGGGATCAGATAGTATGCACAGTATAATTTCTATTTTCTTATATTTGCTGAGACTTGCTTTGTGCCCTAGGATATAATCTATTTTGGAGAAGGTTTCATGGGCTGCTGAGAAGACTGTATATTGTGTAGAGGTTGGATGAAATGTTCTGTAGACATCAACTAGGTCCATTTGATCTATTGCATATTTTAGATCTTGGATTTCTTTATTGATTTTTTGTTTGGTGACCTATCTATTGATGATAATGGGCTGTTAAAGTCTCCCACAACCACTGTGTTGGCGTTTATATATGCTTTTAGGTCTTTCAGGGTATGTTTGATGAAATTGGTGCGTTGACATGGGTGCATACAGGTTGATAATTATTATTTCCTTTTGGTCTATTTCCCCTTTTATTAGTATGGAATGTCCTTTTTTAATCTCGTTTGATCAATGTAGGTTTGAAGTCTACTTTGTCAGAGATAAGTATTGCTACTCCTGCCTGTTTTCGGGGGCCATTGGCTTGGTAAATCTTCTTCCAGCCTTTCATCCTAAGCATATGCTTATTTCTGTTGGTGAGATGGGTTTCCTGTAAGCAATAAATTGTTGGATCATCCTTTTTAATCCATTTCATCAAGCGGTGCCTTTTGATGGGTGAATTAAGTCCGTTAACATTAAGCGTTAGTACTGATAGGTATGTGGTGACTCCTGTCATTTAGTTGTCTTAGTTGTTTGAAGGTTTGATTGTGTGTACCTAAGTTGAGGTTACTCTCTACTGTCTTGCTTTTTCTTATCCTGTGGTTTGGTGCTGCCTGTCTTTTCATGGTTAAGATGGGTGTCACTTTCTGTGTGTAGAATCCCTTGAAGAATCTTTTGTAGTGGTGGCTTTGTGGTCACATATTGTTTTAGTTTCTGCTTATCATGGAAGACTTTTATTGCTCCATCTATTTTGAGTGATAGTTTTGCTGGGTAGAGTATCCTGGGGTTGAAGTTATTTTCATTCAGTGCCCGGAAGATCTCACCCCATGCTCTTCCTGCTTTAATGTTTCAGTTGAGAAGTCTGCTGTGATTTTGATGGGTTTACCTTTGTATGTTACTTCTTTATTCTCTTTTACAGCCTTCAATATTCTTTCCTTAGTTTCTGAACTTGTTGTTTTAATGATTATATGTCGTGGGGTAGTTCTATTTTGATCTGGTCTGTTTGGTGTCCTGGAGGCCTCTTGCATCTGTATGGGAATATCTTTCTCTAGATTTGGGAAATTTTCCGTTATTATTTTGTTGAATAGATTATGCGATCCTTCGCTTGCCCCTCTTCTCCTTCTTCGATGCCCATGATTCTCAAGTTTGGTCTTTTGATGAAGTCAGTGAGTTCTGGCATTTTATTTTCACAGGTCTTGAGCTGTTTATTTAATAGTTCTTCAGTTTTTCCTTTAATTACCATTTCATCTTCAACTTCTGAGATTCTGTCTTCTATTTGTTCTATTCTGCTGGATTGGCCTTCCGTTTTGTTTTGCAGTTCTGTTTCATTCTTTTTTCTGAGGTTTTCCATATTCTGGCTGGTTTCCTCTTTAATGTTGTCTAGTTTTGTCCTGAGTTCATTTATCCGTTTATTCATCATGTTCTCTCTTTCACTTTGGTGTTTCTACAGTGCTTCTATGGTTTCCTTTATTTCTTCTTTTGCTTTTTCAAATTCTCTATTTTTATTGTCTTGGAATTTCTTGAGTGTCTCCTGTACATTTTGGTTGACCCTATCCAGTATCATCTCTATAAAATTCTCATTGAGTACCTATAGTATGTCTTCTTTTAAACTATTCTTGTGGGCTTCTTTGGGTCCTTTGGCATAGTTTATCTTCATTTTGTTGGAGTCTGGATCTGGGTTTCTATTTTCTTCATTCCCCTCTGGTTCCTGTACTAATTTTTTGCTGTGGGGAAACTGGTTTCCCTGTTTTTTCTGTCTTCCCATCATTGTCTTTTGTGTTGTTACTGTCCCTGTACTGTGTGCAATTAAGTATTTTCTAGCTTGTAATAATAACAATGGTAATATTTAGAATGGAAGGGTGAGCTGAGATGGAAAGCAAGATGTTAAAGAAAAAGGGAAAACAAATACACAGACAGGAGGGAGAAAAAAGAACAAGGTTTCAGACAAGAAAGTTTCAAAGGTATAAACAGGGAGCATTAGTGTACTAATTGACAGTAAGCTGAACAGACATTAGAGAGACAGAGAGAGGATTGAAAATAAAAAATAAAAAAAAAGAGAAGAATAAAAATAAAAAATAAGTAAATGAAAGAAATATCTATATATAAAAATGAATTAAAATAAAATGGAAAATAGAGAATTAAAAAAAAAAACAAAAAACCTCCAAGTTCAAATGCAATGAAGTTTCAGTCTTAATAATTTGGGTGTCCATCTCAGTCTCCAATCCTGGAGATGGTGCCTCAGATGTTGTTCTGTAGTTGTCTCATCAAAGGGAACACATAAAGTAGAACAAAACTACACACACACACACAAAAAAAAACCCCACCAAGTGTCCCAAGTTCAAATGCAATACAGTTTCAGTAAGTTTTTCAGCATGCAGGTGTAATTCAGTTGTTCGCTCATCAAAGGTAAGGAGAAAAAGAAAAAAAAGTGTCTGGAGACAGTTCTGAGAATGGTATCTGCAGCTGGCTTGCCTTCCTGCTGCTGTCAGCCTGCTGTTGCTTAGGCATTATTTATGCAGATCTCTGGGGTGAGCTTAGCACTCACCTGGCCCCGAAGGCTTTGTTTGCTCAGAGTTCTCCTGTGTGGGAGCCTCTGCTACAAGCTTTCCCCTTTCCAAGCACACTGGGAAAGGTGACACTGCACCCGTGTTGTCAGGCCTGCGTGTTTATTTACAGTTCATGTGGGAGGTGGGTCTTCCCCCCTCTCCTGTGGAGTTTTCCTCCCACCACCACTTTCACAAGCTTTCCTGCTCCTGATTACTGGGCAGTGCTGCTGCTCCTGCCAGCTGCCATGTTTGTTTACAGTTCACATGGGAAGTGGGTCTTCCCTCCTCTCCTGTGGAGTTTTCCTTCCTTTGCCACTCTCACAAGCGTTCCCACTCCTGGTTGCTGGGTGCACGCTCCCGCTCCCGCCAGAGCCTCTCCAGCCTGCCCGGCTTGTTTATTTACAGTCCCGGGAAGGATTCCCTTCCCCCAATCTTCGGTGTTCAGGGCGCCCCACCCTCTTTCCTGCGTGTCTTTATTGTTCTTATTGCTTATTACTCAGTTTCTCTTTTTTCCCCGGGTGGAGGTCAGTCTGTCCAGGGGGCTATGCTGCTCTGGCCCAGGCTTGTCTGTGGGGGTACTGCGGTACCGCGAAGCTCACTGGTCCGCGTCTTCCCAAGCTGTCTGGGCACGGGCGACTGGCGGCCCGGGGGCCCTCCTGGTTTCTCCATTTAATGTGAAGTGGAGATTCTCTGTGCCGGCTGGAGGTGTGGAGGGGTCAAAGTTATGCCTCTTCTCAGTGATTATGCCTGCAAAGTGTGTCTGCAGCATCTCTCCAAGATTTCTCTATAGGAGGCTCGCTTTCTGCTTCCTCTCTCTAGCCACCATCTTGGAATCTCTACTCTTAAATCTTTAATCTACTCACTTTAGGGTAGCTCAAATCTGGCCATGGTTGGTGGTGTTTACATAACCAACTGGCAAAATGAAGAGGACTTTCTGATCTGCTTAAGTGACAAGTAATTTATACCCAAAGGGAATTCTCTAATTCATCATTAAGCTCCTTTTCATTGATTATGATGCCAAAGCTTGAGGTGGCACACAGAACATGTTGTATGCCTCAAGTGCCAAATTGATCCCTCTGGGATTAGAAATACAGTTTAGAAACCATGTTCAACATACCACTCTGAGTTTTCAGAGTCCATCTCTTTGCTGTGGCAGAAATAGTCAATAGTCTTGGTTTCACACACACGCAGGCTGCATTTTGCTTTGTTTAGTTTTCAAGTGATTTGAGTTCTAGGAGAATTTCTGAGACACCTACTTA
Organism: Castor canadensis; assembly: GCF_047511655.1. NCBI lineage: Eukaryota > Metazoa > Chordata > Mammalia > Rodentia > Castoridae > Castor > Castor canadensis. Next base: position 112,950,801 of record NC_133395.1, on the reverse strand, counting down.
ATAAACAACTTATTTTGAAGGTTTATTTGAATTTGTTCATTTGAACTTCTCAGCCTTCTGGGAGAGTCACCCATTGTTTTAATACCCAACTAATATGACTCATCATTCCACAACCTGAAGGCTTCCCCAGTTAGTCAAAGATATAAGTTTCTGTCCTCTTGCTCTGAGTTTTGCTCAATGTGTAGCTCCAATTCCTTCTGGAGCTGAACAAAGCCCTCTTTCATTTTCCAAGTATCCCCACACCAAGGATCTGTGTATAACAGACCTTTACTAAATTTGAAGTGAACAGAACCACTTATAGCACAAGATAGGGAAAAATATCAACTTTCCTGCTTAATGTTACAGTTATTAAAATGATGTCACTATCCCCTTATTCAGGGTATCTATGACTGGTTGTAGTCTCCATGGGCTCTTGGGTCACTAATCCTGTTTCTCCAAGCTTCCACCAGCTTTTCTCCCTGGTTATTATTCTCCAGATGAATTCCTCTACTCATCTGTAAGTCACAATAAATATTTCATTTCTCAAATTACAGTTGTTTCTTTCTTCCCTGTTGCAAGTTTCCTGGTGACCTTTCAGAAGGTGATCCTGCCTTTAAAAATCAAAACCTGCACTATCGGTTTCCAAAAGTCAACAGCTCTCTGGTACCTCAAAGTATTCCTGTCCTTTCACATCTCTCATTCCTTGACAATGATATTTCTGACATAAAGAAACAACCCCAAAACTAAAATTTTATGAGAAATTCTAGGCACCAAACACTTAATAAGCCTTATTTCAATTAATCTTTAGAAAGTTCTATATGACTAGCATTATTCTCTTTATTTGACAGATGACAGTCATCATAGAACTAAGGTTTGTTGAGCACCTATGGTGCTCTACTCTAGGCTAAGCACTTCACATGGAATATCCTACTTCACAACTTTATGAAGGTGAGAACATTACCATCGACATTTCACAGATGAGGAAACTGAGGCTTACAAAGGAGAAATGATGGGTTAGTAGCATCCAAACAAGAATGGCATCCAGATCCCCAAGAGATCACAATCATGATTTTTCACTCTACCATAAAGCTACAGCATGACTGAGCTCCTGGAGTTCCAGAAAATCTATAAGTAGACCATGAACAATGGTCTTAGAGTGTGTCTCAGAGAATGTCCTCAGTAACTAATTGTCAGATAAATGAAGGATATTGGTTCTGGATTCTTCTGCAGAGATTCCCAGGGGCACACTTATGGTCAAGGTGGGTTATTTTTCACACTGGGTCTTTTGGTCAACATTCAGTGTCCCCTAGATGGTTCAGTTTAGGAGGTGCTCATCAATTAAGGGAAAGCATCCTTGCTGAGAGTGCAGCATGAAATTTTAATGGAGAGAAAGAGGGAAGATAGTAATTGTAGGAAGAACAAACTAGACTTTTTTTTTCTAATAAAAATTCCTGATTTCCTTGGATCTCTGTTAAGCATATTGGACTGTGGAATGATGAAATTACCCTCCTGTCATTTAAAGCCGAGGGAACCCCATTGTTCTCCCAAGTGGACCAGCAGGACCTTTAGTTAGAATCTCCCTCTGTTTCTACATTGTGTCAGTAACTTCACATTCTGGGCACTCAGAAACACAGGCCTGAGACACAAGGGAGAAGGAGATAATTTTTCTGGAACATTATGGAAAAGTGAGGTTTCTGACTCCTCTAAACTTAGAGGCTGGGTTCCTACAGTGCCCCTGCTGTTCTGGTCAGACCCACATTGAGGAGAAAAGTGTCCTCCGTTGTCTCTCTGGGAAGGGACCAAGAGAAATTAACATGACCCTTTACCCAATGCACAGGTACATCTATACCCCCTCCTTCAGATAGAAAGAAGGAAAGAAAGAAAGAAAGAAGGAAGGAAGAAAGGAAGGAAGGAAGGAAGGAAGGAAGAAGAAAGAAGGAAGGAAGGAAGGAAGGAAAGAAAGAAAGAAAGAAAGAAAGAAAGAAAGAAAGAAAGAAAGAAAGAAAGAAAGAAAGAAAATGACATCCAATATTTAGGAAAGTAAATACCAGAAGTCAGACTGGCAATTTGGGTCACAGAGCTTTAAAAACATGCAATTCATCTGACTTAGCATTCTACATCTAGGAATTTATCTGAAGGAAATTATCTCAAATGTGTGACACTTTAGCCCTAAGGATGTTCATTCACAGCAATAGTTCCACAATGGCACAATGTTGGAATCAACTGGAATGTCCAACAACAGAAAGTTGGTTCTGTTAACTTTGGCTCACCCCTACAATAGAATACTCAGAAGTCATTAAAACAACAATGGACAGATCCCTTTGCTGACATAGAAAGATAAGACATAAAGCTAAAGTGGATTAAATCAGAATGGTTCCATTTGCGTCTGTGTGTTTGTATGTGTTTTAGCAATGTTTTAGGGTTGTGAGAGTTTGTTTCCTCTTCTTATCTGAATGTACTTCATGAAAATTTAGTGAGCCTAGAAAATGTTTAATTAGGAAAATTTCAATATCTATAATAATATTTCTATTTCTTCAAAAAGGACTATTTATCAAGAAACCTGAGAATAATGACAGATTCTAGGGGAGTCCCCTATAAACAAATGGATAGAAAGACTGCTGTTGAATACACAGTTGGAAAGGAGTCTGCCCCTTGATGCTTACACAGCAAAGCATGCCCTCTTCCACCAGCCTTGGCAGTCTGCATGGATTATGGGCAGGGATTTGTGTGTTCCCGCCTTTCTGCTTATAGCTCTGGCTCAAGGGTTTAGCTATCCCATTCCTCAATGTCACACCCTATACAAAGTCATTCATCTTTTAAGTATTTACTGGGCACCAGGCAATGAGCTGAGCACCTGGGAATCAGAGGACAAAAAGTGGTCCTGTGATCAGAAGAGATGCTTGCTCTTTCTCTCCCTTGGAGTGAGCATTCCCCAGATCCCTTTAGAATATGAGCTGCATCTCCTGAGCCACCTTCCTTTCCCACCTTGTCTTATCCTTGTTTTCTGCTTCAAAACCTCTTCCCACCATGCCATCTATCCCTTGAGAGCTGCTCTGAATTTCCCACAGCTTGTAGCAGAGTGGATCACATATAGCAGATGCTCAATAAATATTTATGGAATGACCAACTTAATGTGATTACTACCAGAAACACATATTTCCTTTATTTAGATTTATGTGAGCATGATGTCTTGAGATCCTGTGTCAGAGCTTCTTTTCAAGAGTAAGTGACAAAAAACACAACTCAACCCATCTTAAGTGAAGGATAATTTATCATCTCCCGTAAGCATAGCTTCACTGGATCCAGGGCTCAATGCAGAGCTTGCTCTCTCTTTCTCTTAGCCAAAACTTACTTTAGTTGGCTCCATTTTCAGATTCTTCCTTCACAAAATCAAGATGGCTTCCCATAGTATCAGGCTTTCACAGATACAAGTCTCTAACAAGGAGGGCAAAAAGAAGAAAGTGCATATGTTTTGAAATACAAATAAAAATCTCCAGAGTGGCTAATTGGCCCTGATGATTTGGCCTGGGTCATGTGTCCATCCTGGCTCAATCACTGAACTGGAGGATATGTATCCTGAGTGACCAGGGCTGGGTCATGTGACTTTATCTACACTAGGAGTGAGGAAAGGCTGACTCTCCCAAACACGATCAGTATAATTGTACCAGAAGAGAGGGTGAGTTTGGGGGATAAAACAGAAAAGCACATCTTGCCCAAATGTCTTGGGCTAAAACTTCATCCATCCTCTTTAAGCATAAAAATCTTCAGTTTCTCCCTAAACCTACTTGCTTTAGCCAAGTGCGGTCCGTGGGTTTCTGTTTGACCTTGCAAACCAGTCATGTCCTACTGGCCCCAGCTATGCACTGAGACCACCTGGGAGGGAAGGGTGTTTGATAAGCAGATGCCTGGGTGCACCTCCCCTGTTCTTAATATGGTGAGTCTGGGCAGGACTCCCATGCCACTCACTTATCTCCACTGTGAATTACAGAACAGCAAAGGGAAGACGGCTTTGGCCTATAATGAAAACACGCAGAGAACAAGATCCTGTCCTGCCACCAGCTAACCTTAAGACAGCAGAATGGTCCCTGTGTGGCTCATTCTCCTTGTCTGTAAAATGGGAGTGAGTACCTCTAGTTTGCAGGGATACTGTGGGGATGAAACAAGATAAGACAAACAAAATTCTGGGACTAGCAGGTGCTTATAAACCTTAGATGGAGGAATTCCAAGATGGCAGCTAGAGGTAGGAAGCAGAAAGCGACCCTCCTATAGAGAAATCTTGGAGAGACGCTGGAGACACACTTTGCAGGCATAATCACCGAGAAAAGGCATAACTTTGACCCCTCCACATCTCCAGCCGGTACAGAGAATCTCCACTTCACGTTAAACGAAGAAACGAGGAGGGCCCCCAGGGCCGCCAGTGGCTGGCACCCATATGGCTTGGGAAGACACGGACCAGGTAAGCTTTGCGGTACCGTGGTAGCCCCACAGACAAGCCTGGGCCAGAGCAGCATAGCCCCCTGGACAGACTGACCTCCACCTGGGAAAAAAAGAGAAACTGAGTAATAAGCAATAAGAACAGTTAAGACACGCTGGAAAGAGGGTGGGGCGCCCTGAGCGCTGAAGATTGGGGGAAGGGAATCCTTCCCGGAACTGTAAATAAACAAGCTGGGCGGGCGGAGAGGCTCTGGCGGGAGTGGGGCGGGCGCCCAGCAACCAGGAGCGGGAAAGCTTGTGAGAGGAGGGAAGACCCACTTCCCATGTGAACTGTAAACAAACATGGCGGCCGGCAGGAGCAGCAGCACCGCCCGGTCAGCAGGAGCAGGAAAGCTTCTGAAAGTGGCAGTAGGAGGAAAACTTCAGAGGAGGGGGGGAAGACCCACCTCCCACATGAACTGTAGATAAACACGCAGGCCTGACAACGCGGGGGCAGTGTCACCTTTCCCAGTGCTTGGAAAGGGGAAAGCCTGTAGCAGAGGCTCCCACACAGGAGAACTCTGAGCAAACAAAGCCTGTGGGACCAGGTGAGTGCTAGCTCACCCCAGAGATCTGCATAAATAACTCCGCCAGCTACAGGCTGAGAGCAGCAGGCAGGCAAGCCACAGTTGCAGATACCACTCTCAGAACTGTCTCCAGACGCTTTTTTTTCTTTTTCTCCCTACCTTTGATGAGAGAACAACCGAATTACACCTGCAAGCCGAAAAACTTACTGAAACTGTATTGCATTTGAACTGGGGACACTTGGTGGGGCTTTTGTGTGTGTGTGTGTGTGTGTGTGTGTGTGTGTGTGTGTGTGTGTGTGAGTGTGTAGTTTTGTTCTACTTTATGCATCCCCTTTGATGAGACAACTACAGAACAACATCTGAGGCACCAACTCCAGGACTGGAGATTGAGACGGACACCCAAATTAATTAAGACTGAAACTTCATTGCATTTGAACTTGGAGGTTTTTTGTTTTTTTTTTTAATTCTCTATTTTCCATTTTATTTTAATTCATTTTTATATATAGATATTTCTTTCATTTACTTATTTTTTATTTTTATTCTTCTCTTTATTTTTTTTTATTTTTTATTTTCAATCCTCTCTCTGTCTCTCTAATGTCTGTTCAGCTTACTGTCAATTAGTACACTAATGCTCCCTGTTTATACCTTTGAAACTTTCTTGTCTGAAACCTTGTTCTTTTTTCTCCCTCCTGTCTGTGTATTTGTTTTCCCTTTTTCTTTAACATCTTGCTTTCCATCTCAGCTCACCCTTCCATTCTAAATATTACCATTGTTATTATTACAAGCTAGAAAATACTTAATTGCACACAGTACAGGGACAGTAACAACACAAAAGACAATGACGGGAAGACAGAAAAAACAGGGAAACCAGTTTCCCCACAGCAAAAAATTAGTACAGGAACCAGAGGGGAATGAAGAAAATAGAAACCCAGATCCAGACTCCAACAAAATGAAGATAAACTATGCCAAAGGACCCAATGAAGCTCAAAAGAATAATTTAAAAGAAGACATACTACAGGTACTCAATGAGAATTTTATAGAGATGATACTGGATAGGGTCAACCAAAATGTACAGGAGACACTCAAGAAATTCCAAGACAATAAAAATAGAGAATTTGAACAAGCAAAAGAAGAAATAAAGGAAACCATAGAAGCACTGTAGAAACACCAAAGTGAAAGAGAGAACACGATGAATAAATGGATAAATGAACTCAGGACAAAAATTGACAACATTAAAGAGGAAACCAGCCAGAATATGGAAAACCTCAGAAAAAAGAACGAAACAGAACTGCAAAACAAAACAGAAGGCCAATCCAGCAGAACTGAACAAACAGAAGACAGAATCTCAGAACTTGAAGATGAAATGGTAATTAAAGGAAAAACCAAAAACTGTTAATTAAACAACTCAAGACCTCTGAAAAGAAAATGCCAGAACTCACTGACTCCATCAAAAGACCAAACTTGAGAATCATGGGCATCGAAGAAGGAGAAGAGGGGCAAGCGAAGGGAATACGTAATATATTCAACAAAATAATAACGGAAAATTTCCCAAATCTGGAGAAAGATATTCCTATACAAATGCAAGAGGCCTCCAGGACACCAAACAGACCAGATCAAAATAGAACTACTCCACGACATATCATCATTAAAACAAAAAGTTCAGAAACTAAGGAAAGAATATTGAAGGCTGTAAAGAGAGAAAAAACAAGTAACATACAAAGGTAAACCCATCAAAATCACAGCAGACTTCTCAACAGAAACATTAAAAGCAAGAAGAGTGTGGGGTGAGATTTTCTGGGCACTGAATGAAAATAACTTGAACCCCAGGATACTCTACCCAGCAAAGCTATCATTCAAAATAGATGGAGCAATAAAAGTCTTCCATGATAAGCAGAAACTAAAACAATATGTGACCACAAAGCCACCATTACAAAAGATTCTGCAAGGGATCCTGCACACAAGAAGTGAAACCCATCTTAACCATGAAAAGACAGGCAGCACCAAACCACAGGATAAGAAAAAGCAAGACAGTAGAGAGTAACATCAAGTTAGGTACACACAATCAAACCTTCAAACAACTAAGACAACTAAATGGCAGGAATCATCACATACCTATCAGTACTAACACTTAATGTCAATGGACTTAATTCACCCATCAAAAGACACCATTTGACAAAATGGATTAAAAAAGAAGATCCAACAATTTGTTGCTTACAGGAGACTCATCTCACCGACAGAAATAAGCATATGCTTAGGATGAAAGGCTGGAAGAAGATTTACCAAGCCAATGGCCCCCGAAAACAAGCAGGAGTAGCAATACTTATCTCTGACAAAGTAGACTTCAAACCTACATTGATCAAATGAGATAAAGAAGGACATTCCATACTAATAAAAGGGGAAATAGACCAAAAGGAAATAATAATCATCAATCTGTACGCACCCAATGTCAACGCACCCAATTTCATCAAACATACCCTGAAAGACCTAAAAGCATATATAAACGCCAACACAGTGGTTGTGGGAGACTTTAACATTCCATTATCATCAATAGATAGGTCATCCAAACAAAAACTCAATAAAGAAATCCAAGATCTAAAATATGCAATAGATCAAGTGGACCTAGTAGATGTCTACAGAACATTTCATCCAACCTCTACACAATATACATTCTTCTCAGCAGCCCATGGAACCTTCTCCAAAATAGATCATATCCTAGGGCACAAAGCAAGCCTCAGAAAATATAAGAAAATAGAAATAATACCGTGCATACTATCTGACCACAATGCAGTAAATGTAGAACGCAACAACAAAAGTAAAGACAAAAAACATGCAAACAGCTGGAAACTAAATAACTCATTACTTAATGAAGAATGGATCATCGATGCAATAAAAGAGGAAATTAAAAAGTTCCTAGAAGTCAATGAAAATGAAAACACAACCTACCGGAACCTATGGGACACAGCTAAGGCAGTCTTGAGAGGAAAGTTTATATCTATGAGTGCATATATTAAAAAGATTGAAAGATCCCAAATCAATGACCTAATGATACATCTCAAACTCCTAGAAAAACAAGAACAAGCAAATCCCAAAACAAATAGAAGGAGAGAAATAATAAAAATAAGAGCTGAAATCAACGAAATAGAAACCAAAAAAACCATACAAAGAATTAATGAAACAAAAAGTTGGTTCTTTGAAAAAATAAACAAGATCGATAGACCCCTGGCAAACCTGACTAAAATGAGGAGAGAAAAAACCCAAATTAGTAGAATTAGGAATGCAAAAGGGGAGATAACAACAAACACCATGGAAGTCCAGGAAATCATCAGAGACTACTTTGAGAACCTATATTCAAATAAATTTGAAAATCTAAAAGAAATGGACAGATTTCTAGATACATATGATCATCCAAAACTGAACCAAGAGGAAATTAATCACCTGAATAGACCTATAACACAAAACGAAATTGAAGCAGCAATCAAGAGTCTCCCCAAAAAGAAAAGTCCAGGACCTGATGGATTCTCTGCTGAATTCTATCAGACCTTTAAAGAAGAACTGATACCAACCCTCCTTAAACTGTTCCACAAAATAGAAAGGGAAGGAAAACTACCAAACACATTTTATGAAGCCAGTATTACACTTATCCCAAAACCAGGCAAAGACCTCCAAAAAGGAGAACTATAGGCCAATCTCCTTAATGAACATAGATGCAAAAATCCTCAACAAAATAATGGCAAACCGAATTCAGCAACACATCAAAAAGATTATTCACCACGACCAAGTAGGCTTCATCCCAGGGATGCAGGGGTGGTTCAACATACGAAAATCAATAAACGTAATAAAGCACATTAACAGAAGCAAAGACAAAAACCACTTGATCATCTCAATAGATGCAGAAAAAGCCTTTGATAAGATCCAACATCATTTCATGATAAAAGCTCTAAGAAAACTAGGACTAGAAGGAAAGTTCCTCAACATTATAAAAGCTATATATGACAAACCTACAGCCAGCATTATACTTAACGGAGAAAAATTAAAACCATTCCCTCTAAAATCAGGAACCAGACAAGGATGCCCACTATCTCCACTCCTATTCAACATAGTACTGGAATTCCTAGCCAGAGCAATTAGGCAAGAAGAAGGAATAAAAGGAATACAAATAGGTAAAGAAACTGTCAAAATATCCCTATTTGCAGACAACATGATCCTATACCTTAAAGACCCAAAAAACTCTACTCAGAAGCTTCTAGACATCATCAATAGCTATAGCAAGGTAGCAGGATATAAAATCAACATAGAAAAATCATTAGCATTTCTATACACTAACAATGAGCAAACGGAAAAAGAATGTATGAAAACAATTCCATTTACAATAGCCTCAAACAAAATCAAATACCTAGGTGTAAACCTAACAAAAGATGTGAAAGACCTCTACAAGGAAAACTATACACTTCTGAAGAAAGAGATTGAGGAAGACTATAGAAAGTGGAGAGATCTCCCATGCTCATGGATTGCTAGAATCAACATAGTAAAAATGTCGATACTCCCCAAAGTAATCTACATGTTTAATGCAATTCCCATCAAAATTCCAATGACATTCATTAAAGAGATTGAAAAATCTACTGTGAAATATATATGGAAACACAAGAGGCCACGAATAGCCAAGGCAATACTCAGTCAAAAGAACAATGCAGGAGGTATCACAATACCTGACTTCAAACTATATTACAAAGCAATAACAATAAAAACAGCATGGTACTGGCACAAAAACAGACATGAAGACCAGTGGAACAGAATAGAGGATCCAGATATGAAGCCACACAACTATAAGCAACTTATCTTTGAAAAAGGAGCTAAAAATATACGATGGAGAAATAGCAGCCTCTTCAACAAAAACTGCTGGGAAAACTGGTTAGCAGTCTGCAAAAAACTGAAACTAGATCCATGTCTATCACCAAGATTAACTCAAAATGGATCAAGGATCTTAATATCAGACCCCAAACTCTTAAGTAGATACAAGAAAGAGTAGGAAATACTCTGGAGTTAGTAGGTATAGGTAAGAACTTTCTCAACGAAACCCCAGCAGCACAGCAACTAAGAGATAGCATAGATAAATGGGACCTCATAAAACTAAAAAGCTTCTGTTCATTAAAAGAAATGGTCTCTAAACTGAAGAGAACACCCACAGAGTGGGAGAAAATATTTGCCAACTATACATCAGACAAAGGACTGATAACCAGAATATACAGGGAACTTAAAAATCTAAATTCTCCCAAAACTAATGAACCAATAAAGACATGGGCAAGTGAACTAAACAGAACTTTCTCAAAAGAAGAAATTCAAATGGCCAGAAAACACATGAAAAAATGCTCACCATCTCTAGCAATAAAGGAAATGCAAATTAAAACCACGCTAAGATTCCACCTCACCCCTGTTAGAATAGCCATCATCAGCAACACCACCAATAACAGGTGTTGGCGAGGATGCGGGGAAAAAGGAACCCTCTTACACTGTTGGTGGGAATGTAGACTAGTACAACCACTCTGGAAAAAAATTTGGAGGCTACTTAAAAAGCTGGACATCGATCTACCATTTGATCCCGCAATACCACTCTTGGGGATATACCCAAAAGACTGTTACTCCAGAGGCACCTGCACATCCATGTTTATTGAGGCACTATTCACAATAGCCAAGTTATGGAAACAGCCAAGATGCCCCACCACTGACGAATGGATTAAGAAAATGTGGTATCTATACACAATGGAATTTTATGCAGCCATGAAGAAGAACGAAATGTTATCATTCGCTGGTAAATGGATGGAATTGGAGAACATCATTCTGAGTGAGGTTAGCCTGGCTCAAAAAACCAAAAATCGTATGTTCTCCCTCATATGTGGACATTAGATCAAGGGCAAACACAACAAGGGGATTGGACTTTGAGCACATGATAAAAGCGAGAGCACACAAGGGAGGGGTGAGGATAGGTAAGACACCTAAAAAACTAGCTAGCATTTGTTGCCCTCAACACAGAGAAACTAAAGCAGATACCTTAAAGCAACTGAGGCCAATAGGAAAAGGGGAACAGGTACTAGAGAAAAGGTTAGATCAAAAAGAATTAACCTAGAAGGTAACACCCACGCACAGGAAATCAATGTGAGTCAATGCCCTGTATAGCTATCCTTATCTCAACCAGCAAAAACCCTTGTTCCTTCCTATTATTGTTTATACTCTCTCTACAACAAAATTAGAAATAAGGGCAAAATAGTTTCTGCTGGGTATTGATGGGGGGGGAGAGGGAGGGGGCGGAGTGGGTGGTAAGGGAGGGGGTGGGGGCAGGGGGGAGAAATGAACGAAGCCTTGTATGCACATATGAATAATAAAAGAAAAATGAAAAAAACAAAAAAACCTTAGATGCAAGTTTTAAACAAGATGGTCCTGAGGCATCTATTACTCATCAAAGCAGAAGCAAACCTTGCTTTGTTCCCTTACTTGCTTTTCAAATGACAATAACTTCCATGCTTCACCAAGGTTAACTGTAGCTTGTCAGGATGCCTAATTTAAGAAATCCTTCTTAATATTATCATAATGTGAAAGAATATTTTTAAAAAGTTATTGTGTGCCATGTTCAGATACCATGAAGTACAAAAGAGACATGGATATGCAAATTAATCTTACAAAATAAAAGGTACTCCAAAGACACTTTCTGAATAATGAATGGAAGGAATGTTGAGAATGTTGGTTACCCATGCACCAAAACCTTCAAACATTTGTTTTCCATATTGTTGACATTATATGAAAGAAAAGGTCATAGGTGAAATGTAAAGAGATTTTAGTATTTGAAACTGTTGCAAGAACAGCCTCTCTCTAGCATAGGAATATCTAGAAGGGTTTAAATGTCACTAACAGTCTCAAAATTATTGCAGTGGATTTGCAGGAAAAAAGTATAGAAAGAGCTTTTTTCATTAAAAATGTTCTTTGATTTTCAGTTGTAGCTTTGACAGTGATATTGGCAAGGGAGCAATTGCGGGGAACATTGCTCAGATGGTGTAGGGGGAAAAAGTGGAGAAGGCATTTGTGGCAGTTTACACATGAAAGAAGTTTTGCCTTAAAGAGGAAATTCAACAAGCCAGCTGAGCTCCAGTAGCCATTGAGTTAATTGCTAGAAGGGAAGGAGATTAAGAATACACTGGTAGGAGAGAAGAATACATTCTCTCCTACAAGGAAACCAGTGGAATAACACTGTGGGTCACCATGTCAGGGTGGTAGGCTCCACTCTCTTTGTTCATCCCACAAACATTGGCTGATGCTGTATGGTGCAGGACTGGGCTAGGCCTTCAAGGAGCTCAAAGAAGTCAAGGCCCCACTGACCCTGATGTACAGGATGCACAAGGGATTGAGGAAATCCATCCTGGCCTCTGCACTGAGGCCATTCCCAGCCAGTGACTGCAACAGGATATTGCTAATGAGTCCAGGGGACATGGGGATGTCCAGGATGGCCTGTTGGGGCTTGAGGACTCCCTGTGGTATGGGAATCTAGAAGGTGTCCTTCCCTCTTCTTTGCATGGGGTCACAATGGCATTGTGATCTGATGCCTCTCCTGGATGCCCCCATTTCCCTGCCCACTTTCTCCCCCACATTGAATCCCAAAGGCAAAGATGTGGTAGGACCTCTACAGTGACTACTGAGAGAGAAGCAGGGCCTCCTTTCCCATTGGACTTGAACTTGCCAAGGTGCAGAGCTGGAACCATAGGCAGTCAGTCACCTTACCCAAACAAAAGCCAGCACAGAGAACAGAACCAAGAAGTGATAACACTGCCCGAGTCCCTAGTTCCAACTGTGCCTGAAATTGGCATGCCTGTGGATTTTTCAGTTACCTCAGGCAATAAAGGCCATTTTATGCTTCAGGCAGGTAGAAATTGCAACGGATAAACCTTTTGGTTGCCCAAGGCTGTCCTCCTATGCTTTACCTGTGCCTCCTAATTTTCCTGCCTAACCTTTCATCCCAGTCACACAAAAAAAGATCCTATAACGTCCTTGTCCTCATAAAATCCTGCCTGTTTGTCTGCAGGTAGCCAGAATCAGGACAAGGTACCAGCACCTCTGAAACCAGCCTGCTGACTACCTTCCAGGAACTGCTAACACTAGAGGCTTTACCCATCCTACCAGGAGCTCAGACTTGGCAATATACCTGGAGGTTCCTGTCAGGAGTGGTGCCCCTTCCTTGAAGATGCCCCTCACTTGTGGATATTAGGAAGGTAAAGCTAAGAGAGCAGGCTGTGTGGAGGGGTACAAGGGCATGAGCTTGCACGTAGGAGGGGCAGATACATTTATAGAGTAAGAACCACATGGCAGACCCTGGGCTGAGCCCATATGCTCACTAACACCCCATAATGTTGGTGCCATTATTATCCCCATTTTACAGATGAGGACATGCTACTTAGAAAGGAAGGAAACCTTTCTCATCCTTTTCCCAATTCATTAAAATTCTGCTTGAGTAGCACTGTTACTTTTTTTACCTTTAAAAATGGATAATATAGACTGGGCATGGTTATACACCTGTAATCACAGCTACTTCAGAAGCAGAGGTAGGAGAATCATAGTCCAAGGACTGGCCAGGGCAAAATCTATGAGACTCTATCTGAAAAATAACTAAAGCAAAAGGACTAACGGCATAACTCCAGTGGCCGAGCAAGTGAGAGGCCCTGAGTTCAATTCAGTACATCCTTCAAAATGGGTAATACAAATGCATAATCTAAAATTTTCAAACAGTATAAAATAGTACTGCAAGAAATATCTCTCTCCTGGTCCCATCCCTCAGCCCCAATTTTTATTGAGTGCTTCCTAGATGCCAGGTCCTTTGCTAAGCTTTTTATATTTTTCATCTAGTCCTTAAATGATCCTAATGATAATGTTGTTATCATTATCCCCTCTTTAAGATGATGAAATTGAGGCAGAGTTAGATGATAAGAACAAACCTAATGATAAGTCTCCAAAGCCCGTGCTGTCAACTACACATAGACACCTGCCACTTGGGCCAGGACCTTTCCACTGCACATTCTGCTTGCAAAAGGTACTCCCAAGCCTGATGTCACTTGGCTTCTCTGGGTTTACTTCAGAAATAAAAGCAAATTGCTTCCCACTACACCATAAAGATCCCTGTGCATCTCCTGCCATTCCCAGGTCTTTACTCCTGGCCATACAGGTACACTTCCTCAGCCCAGATCAGCTGACCTCACTCAGGGGCCACTGGACACTGCAGCATTCTGAGGCTTCCCTTGTTCATAGTCTGCTATGATAAATGGGGTATTATTTTAAGGCTGTAGGCCCTTTTCTGCCTCCATCCACTCTGGCAGCATGGAATAGATATGGGAGATTGGAATCTGACAGCTAATTAGTATTCTCCATGACACTACACATAATTCCATCCTATCTCTCTGGGGAGGGAGTTCATAGTTGGTGGGGCAAAAAAGGGGCCTCGTGGCTGTCTTCTCAGTAAGGGTGAGAGGAAGTGTGGAGTTGTTTTCCACAAAGCTCAGCTTAGTCCAGATGCCACCTGCACTTCAGCAAGTATCCTAGGCACTGAAGAGTTCTTTGGCTTCTGCCTAGAGAGCGCTTTAGGCGAGTAAGAAGAGATAATAGAGAGAAGGGGTATTCAGGCTGCTCCATATTAATTGAGCTACACAAAATCAAACTAGCCAGATATGGTGGTACACATCTATAATCCCAGCACTCTAGAGGCAGAGGCAGGAAGACTGAGAATTTGAGATCAGCTTGGGCTACATAGTGAGACCCTATCTCAAACAAACAAACACCCCAAAACAACAAGAAAATAATCAAACAGGAATGCAGAAAGGACAATGGGTTTGTAGGTGATGGAAAAAGTATCTGCTTCTAAGGCACAGGCTTAGAAATCTTTGCTGCAAGGAAATTGTATTAATATATATGTGACAAATACAGAATGGCTTCCAACCTGAGGCCAGGATGACTTGCTGGTGGGATAGAGCATGGCATACTGTTCTTTGACAATGCACTTTCAGGAAGTCCAGCTTCCGTGAGTGCCTACAGACAATGGTGCTCTGATAAATGTGTAACAACCAGCTCATGGGGAGAGGGGTGGGAAGCTTTGATTTATTACATTTATTGATTTCTGAGGAGTAAATATTCCCCCCTGTGCCTACTTTTGAGCTACCAAAAGTGGAACTGAGAAGTGATTATAGATAAAAGAGATGTTAAGTAATCTCAAAAGCATTGGTAAGAATAAAATAACTAGGAAGAGATTAGCTCTGTGTATTTATTACCTTTGTTTTAACATAATTGATTTAATTACAACTGTATCTGCAACTTAATGTTTGATAATGGTTGTGCTTAGTAGCCACCTCACATGATTCCCAGAAATACAAGACAGCTATTGTGAGCCTATGAGCCAGTCCAACATACCACTACCTGGTCAGGAAAGGGAACCGAATTTGAGCCTTCAGATGTCAAGGAAGAGTCAGACATGGATGACCCCAGTGATGGGTTCAGTGTAAGGATGCACTAGGAAGTCAGGCTGCTCCAGATGTAGCCCCATCAACACAGGCCTGTGGAGAATGGGATGCCTAAGCCCTCACAACCCCTTTCTGAACATCTGACGTTTTTGGAGCACTTCAGTGGGACAGTTGTACACTAGGACATCTCAGAGGCAAGCTGGCCTCCCATGAGACCACCCTCATCTGGACACCCACAGTTCTTGTCCTCTCCCAGGTCCACTAGGGCATGCCTGAAATTGCAGAGTTGGTCACCAGAGACACAAACACAGCCTGAGGGCCATGAAGCAGAGAGCCTCTTGAGGCTCCTTTCCACAGAACATGCCGTGGGCACAGCAGGCCCTAGGAGCATCATAAATCCACTGCCATGCTGTGACTGCTTCACCTTGCCTCCTGGGGAAGAGTTACGGGGCGTACCTGAAAGATTCTGGCTTACTTTGTCTCAGAACTAAGTTCTTTATTTCTGAGTCAATGGAATGGCAGTTGCTGCTGGATACCCCGTGTGCTGAAGCTTAAGGAAAATGGAGGGAAATGCAATGTTTCCAGTCACTGTTGTATGCAGGAGAGAAATGCATCATCCTTCAAATAAAAAGTGGAAAGTGCTCCCTCTGTGAAACCCCTGCCGTCAAAAATGCTGCCCTCACCCCTTCTCTTCCCTTCCCCATCCACCTCCCAACAAACTCCTAATTCACTTTCAGGGCATTATGCTAAAACTGAAAACAAGTGACAGCATAGGATACAAACCATGGTCTCAATTTTGGATATGTACTCACACATGCCACACACAGGATGGGAAAATATACATGTACCACTACAGGATTTTTTTTCTGTATGCTTTTCTATATTTTATCTTTGTCTTCTCCTGGACACATGTTAATTTTACTAACATGGAAGGACCTCTCCTCATTTTCGCTATAAAGCCTTCTTCCACCCCAGCAGCAAGCAAACAAGCCCATCCTCTGCACTCAGTCCCTGTCTTGTACATCCATCTATTATTGTATGCAGCACAGTGGGCTGTAATTAGCTTTGGATTTCTTCCCAGGTTTTCAATTAGACATGAGTCCCCTCAAAGGCAGGGGTTTGGCCTGCCTCTCCCACGCACTCTCATCCTTAACTTCTGACCCCATGCCTGACACAAGGCCTTCAACAAATGACAGGTGGAACTAAACTTATCAGTGCAAAACTCAAGCCAACCATGACAACAGCCTGCACAAAGGTGAGAAACTGTTATCTCTGACCTTCCAGGAGCATCTCGGTTGCAATATAAACAACCAGTCCTATCAAGGATAGACCTCATTCATTTCATCTGTGCAACCATTGCAGAGATGAGAAAATTGAACCCCAGAAAAATCTAAGGACTTTCCCAAATCACATAGCAAGTATGTGGGAGACCCAGGTTCTGTAAGTATTAATATTTTCTATTACACCATCTAAGAATAAGAGAGAAAACATGGGGTGCTAAGTAATGGTAACAGCAGTTAACATGTATGGAGGACTTTCTGTGCACCAAGCCTTTCCAGGGCCTTTTTTTAATGTAATTATCTCACTTAAAGTACATAGGGTATTATCATCATTCTCATTTTACTAACAAGAAAACTGAGGTTCAGAGAAGTGAATAACTCTCCCAAGGTTGTGTGGCTGGTCCAGCCTAATCTAACTTTAGTCCAAGCCCCCATGGTCTCAGTGACTAATGAAACTAAAAGCCTCTATTGGCAACATGGAAGTGCTACTTTCAAGGACAGGTACTATGCCCTGGAGGCTGTGTCAAGATTAGGTTAATGACAGACTCAGGGATGGCTGGGGAGCAAAAGGTCCTAAACCAGATGGCTCAGAGTCACATTTTTGTGACAGAAAGGAGCCAAGGAGCCAATTAAACCTCAGCCTTTCTTCTTGGTGCCTCTCTTCTCCGCTTCATTTTTTTTCTTTCCTTCCCTATGAGCTTTCCTCTATTGGCTCCCCCTCCTCCATGGCCACAGCAGGTGCTAAGGTGGGTTGGGCTCTCCTGCTGTCTTTACTGGCACAGGTCCTGTACAGCATGTGCACCTTACCAGGGATAAGGCCCTTCTGCTCTTCCACTACTTAGTCGTTGCTGAGCCTATGATTCTTTTGTTCTTTTTCTGCCTTGGACTTAAATCCTGATCTGAGCCATCCCACCTGTATACCCATGACTTTGATGGCGGCATCCAGGCCCTTCTTTCTTTGGCTCAAATGACCCTTTCTTTTTATGCCTATCATTGACAGCACAGGATTCCAACAGCTTTCTTGTCCCCTCTTCAAATCCTTACCATAATAGAAGAATGTCTGACCTTTCATATAACAAAGTTACTCTAATTTTACTAAAGTTTTTAAGAGGGAAAAAATGCCCCTAGATATATTTCTTAGCACACACACACACACACACACACAAACATTTTTTTCTGTACCTAACAACTTCATCAGATCTTTGTGTTCTAGATGGAGCAGTCCCAATCCAATGAGGCTGCATAGAATATCAATAATTTGATAGACCTGGTTCAAAACCTGGTTCTGCTGCTTTCTAGCTATATGAACTTAACCTTAAAAAAGAAAGGGCTTCTCTGTATTGCAATTTCTTCTCTACACAATGAGGACAAATTGTGGCTGCTTTACAGAGCAATGAGAGGACTTGAAAGAATGCCTGGCACACAGAGGCTACTTAAGAACTGCTCTTGGCATGTTCTTATTCCTAGCAAGTCAGGAGTTTATGGTGAGGGCACTTCCTGATGTTCATAGGGTAGCACCCTCATTGTCACTATCTAACCTAGGCCCACTGAAGTTCCATTATAGAATATAGCATGTACCCTAGCCAGTTTAAGCAGAAAGAGTTTATCTCAGGGTACTATGTGGCTTACAGAATCATTAGAGACTTGTAGGAAACAAGTCTTTTTCTAGAATGGCAGAACTGGTCCACCCAAAAGAGTGCTGCCTCTTCAAGGATCAGAAACACTGCACGATCTAGAAACTTCCATTAAAACTATTGGCCCTAAAGCCATGTAATCACTACCATAATCAGAGAGCCACCATGGACAGGGAGCTCCCATGATCAGAAAGTCTCCAGAACTGCTAACAGTCATACAACCTCACTGCCTATTATAATCTTCAGCTACAGAATAGATGCCCTGTAGATCCACTGTCCCATTCCATAACTGTCACTGCCAGCAGAAGCTGTGGAGACAAGACCACAAGATTTCCACTGCATTCTCACCTCCCAAGTCCCACCTGGTCTGACTGGAGTTGGAGCTCCTCTGGAAGGCAAGCTGCAGGGGAGTCTGGAAAAATCTCTCTTCCCCTTTCCAGTCTCTGCAGTACAGAAGACACAAGATTGTGTTGAGGGAAGAATGGGTGCTAAGTACCAATCGTCTATCTCCGTAACAGCCTTACAAGTTGTGACAAGTGAGCTTTTGGCACAGCTCTGGTGTGGCTCCTTGTATAATCACTTTCAGTAATGGCAACACAGCCTGGTCTGGGGTATAGGGAGTCTACCTTGGGGCACTGCCTGCTTCTGAAGCTTGACCATCCCCAAGATGGTTTTCCTACAGGTTTCTCAGGTGGGGACTGCTTTATATCCAAAGGTGGGATAGGTATCATCTTTGCTTCTCCTGCTGTGTCCAGACTGCTTCTCCATCTTTCTCTCTCAAACGTCCCAGCTCTTAAAACCCACACCAACTTCTTTCTCTTTCCTTAGGGTTTTTAAGACTGTTATGACTTCTTGTTAGAGATTTGAGCACTTTGTTCATCACCTTCCTCTCCAACTCTGCTCTTTTGATCATGCATGGTGACCTACACAGATGATCACCCAACATCCTAACATGAAGAGTCAAGGACAACCCCTTTACTTCCACTGATCTTTTCCTCCCATCCATCTCAGCCCCATCCCCTCAGCCTACCCTAGATCTTATCATTTCCAATATCAGCACCACTTTAACATCTCTGCTTTGTCCATCCAACTTTCAGAACATCATTTCCTATATAGCTGATTCACTTGTACAAAGACACTCATGTTTTTTTTCAGTGCTGAGGTTTGAACTCAGGAGCTAGTGCTTGCTAGGCCAGTGATCTATCACTTGAGCCATACACCCACAGCCCCTTTGACTTTAGTTTCTTGGTTTTTTTTTTTTTTTCAGGCAGAATCTTATACTTTTTGCCCCAACTTGACCTCATACTGCAGTCCTCTAACCTATGACCTCCTGCACATTTGGGATCACAAGCCACCACACCCGGCTTATTAAGATGGAATCTTGGGAAACAGCCAAGATGCCCCACCACTGACGAATGGATTAAGAAAATGTGGTATCTATACACAATGGAATTTTATGCAGCCATGAAGAAGAACGAAATGTTATCATTCGCTGGTAAATAGATGGAATTGGAGAACATCATTCTGAGTGAGGTTAGCCTGGCTCAAAAGACCAAAAATCGTATGTTCTCCCTCATATGTGGACATTAGATCAAGGGCAAACACAACAATGGGATTGGACTTTGAGCACATGATAAAAGCGAGAGCACACAAGGGAGGGGTGAGAATAGGTAAGACACCTAAAAAATTAGCTAGCATTTGTTGCCCTTAATGCAGAGAAACTAAAGCAGATACCTTAAAAGCAACTGAGGCCAATAGGAAAAGGGGACCAGGAACTAGAAAAAAGGTTAGATCAAACAGAATTAACCTAGAAGGTAACATACACGCAAAGGAAATTAATGTGAGTCAACTCCCTGTATAGCTATCCTTATCTCAACCAGCAAAAGCCCTTGTTCCTTCCTATTATTGCTTATACTCTCTCTACAACAAAATTAGAAATAAGGGCAAAATAATTTCTGCTGGGTATTGAGGGGGTGGGGGGAGAGGGAGGGGGCAGAGTGGGTGGTAAGGGAGGGAGTGGGGGCAGGGGGGGAGAAATGACCCAAGCCTTGTATGCACATATGAATAATAAAATAATAATAATAAAAAAATAAGATGGAATCTTGCTAACTTTTTGCCCAGTCTGAACTTAAACCATGATCCTTTGGATCTATACCTCCCAAGTATCTGGGATTACAGATATGAGCCTCAAGACATTCACATTTTTTTAGCCTACTGGAAGATCCAATCCATTGCTTTTCTAGTCATTATATCCTTTCTGTCTTCATTTCTCTGCTTAGATAGTACAGTCCATCCCTACACAATTTCTTCACTCTACCCCCAGATTTCTAACTCTATCACTTTTAGCAAATCACTCTAATAAAATCCCAGTCCAGAGTAAGCTCCCTGACTCTGTACCTGAGCAGCTGAACTTGGCCAAAAGGAAATACACAGTATCATCAGGAATTGCTTTAACTCCATGACTGTGTCTGAACACTGCCCAGCAATTTCCCTAGTGGATTTGTTTCCTGTTCTTTGTGACTATTTTCAGAACTTCTTTCCTTTCAAAACATCCTAGCTTTCAGCCTTTCTCCCCATCAGCTTATGACTATGTTTAGAAGAGCAGGACTCTGTTATTCCCCCACCAAGTATAACAACCTTGTTAGCTAGACCGTGCACATGGCTTTCCTCCTATTACATGGATATCCCATCCTTCCTTTTATTTATAGGAGCAATTTCTACTTCCCTGCTTCGTATTATTCTCTATATAATGCACTCTGGTTAGAATGAATTGTCAAAGTCACTACTAACCTCCATCTTGATAAATCCAACCATGCTCACCTACCCGATTCTAGACACTGAATACCTGACTCCACCCCAAACAGTAACTTCCCTGTCCTAGAGAATGCTGCCCTTGTTGCTTAATCTTAGGAAGACAACTTCCAACTAAAGATGTGTCAGATTAAACTGCAGACTCCAGTCACAGGGCCACACACAGTAGACTCCAGTTTCTTCAGAGTGCCCTATGGTAGGGATAGAGAATGCAGATGGGGTAGGGGGTAGTGAGTACCCACTCTCTGGGAGTCTTCCTACCAGGGCCAAACTGCCAAGCCAAAGTCCCTCTTTTTGGCACAGCCATAATACTATACAAATGGATTTTAGAAAGAGGAAACTTCAGTGGTTTCCAGGATGAGAAGAAGCTCTGAAGTACATCCAATATAGTCCTTTCATTTGCAGAGAAGGGTCTTGAGGCTTTAAGAAGGAAGGGACTTATCCAAGCTCATACAGACGGCAAGATGATACTGCTTTGGTAGGAAGGACTCTTTCGGCAGATAAGTAAATACACTGACAGCCAACTTAACTTCATGGTTTTCTTGGGTCTGGCTCTTAAAGCATAGCTTGAGGGGTCATTTATGTGAGTGACCTCAGGGAAAACCTGTGTGAGAGTGAGGGAAGCAGGATGGAGAAGAAGAAATTAAGCAAGGGAGTAGTTTAGGCGAAGTTTAGTCATAGCCTGATCCTGCAGGAAGCTCTAGAGCATGCACTGATCACAGAATTTGAGCCACCTTAAAAGAAGGGAGCCGGGCTTTTATACTTCGACAACATCGAATTATTAACTCTGCACTGTTCCAGGACAGGAGTTGCTAGTTATTCTTAGTTACCTCCAAGTAAAGTATCTCCAGTCTCTGCAAGGCAATGCTCTCAAAAAAGTTTCAGCTATGGGCTATCCATAGCAACACTTCTAGCCATTGAGGGAAGAAAGCTTTGAATGGTAAAAGGGGTCCCAGGAGATCCAGGTGGGGCACCCACTGTATCTGCAACAGTGGTTAAGAGAAAACTCTCTGGATTCCAGCATTACAACTGGGATTCAATGTCAGCTGTGTGACCTTGAATATGTCACTTAATCTCTCAAAGCTTCAGCTCTCATAACTGCAAATTAGGAAAATAATACTCCCTGTTAGCATTGTTGTATCCAGTGAGCCAAGGGGAAGTACTTAGCCCAATGACTGCATTCAATATTATTGTAATTCTTAGTAGTTATCATTAATAATTATATTGCTATACTTATTGTAAGTAATTATAGTAGTGATAAAAATTAACAAACCCAAAAGTAGAGCTATCTGAAATGATCACCTATCTCTTACTATTCAAGAGAACCAGATATGCATTGTCCATGTCTCAAAAACAAAACCAGGATCATCTAAGGAGTAGCATTATTTTTATCCACAATGTGGATGTAAATGTGTGCCTTTGGTGCTCCCAGCTCACCACTGAGATAATTAACCAGAAGCAATTACAGTACACTTGGCAAATTGCAGCTTTGCCCTCTTTGCAAGAGACATGTTTTATTTATGCTTCCTCCCTTGTGGCTTGTTGATTGATCACATTCCAAGTCCGATAGTTAAAGGTGAGCTGCTGACATGGACTTCACCTGGGTTTCCCTCAGGGTTCTCACATACTGAGTCTGTGCAGGAAATGTCCTTGTGTCTTTGCAAATGCAGCTATCTCTGCTCATCTGCACATTGGGGCCAATCACAATGCCTCTATTCTAAGCACATTTGCAAGGAAGATGTGAGGATCGCTGGTGAATAAATACAATGTCTTGAGCTGGACACTTCATCTCCCCTACCTCTTCTCTAATTTCAGAACTGCAGTAGGCAACACACTTTCAGAATACTGAATTCTCATAAGGCTTTGGAAGCTGGACATTAGCAATGGATCACAGTAATTCTATCTCTTGGAATAACTGTGTCTGGAGGACATAATTTGGAATGTGGATTTCTGCTAAGATTTGTGTAAGATGGTCATCTAAGCATTACTCATAGTAGCAAGAAGTGGAGAGAAACAAATTATCCTAATGATTTAAGGTTAGGAATGATATAACCAGACAATGACACAGTAGGCGGACATTCACATAATATCATCAAAGACTGTTTCATATAGATCAGGTTTAAGGATATAGGCAAATATTAACCAACAGTTTTTCTGTTCAAAATAGATTTCCTCTGTGTCTCTGCCACAATGACCACTTGTGTCAGTATTTTTTTTAATAGAAGTTCAAGGGCTGGCACAGTGGCTCAAGTAGTAGAGTGCCTGTCTAGCAAGTGTGAGGCCATGAGTTCAAACCCCAGTACCTCTAAAACCAAGCAAAAGAAATACTCTAGAAGTTCCATATATATTCTCTGACACCTAGTGAGTTACTAGCATTTTAATACACAATACTCTTTACAATAAATAATACTCTTCAGTAAATCTTCAATATATTGGAGGTTTAAAATACATAAACTCTTAAATTTCCAGCAGAATATTTATATATTTTCATTAAGTAAAACAGAAAAATATTACCTGTGAGAAACTCCACACCTCAATTCTATTTTCTTTTCTCATCATAGTCTGCATCTGTACTTAACTCATTTCTCATAGGAGGAAAAAAAAGATTGACTTTCACAGGTGACAAGGGAAGGGAAGGGAAGGGAAGGGAAAGAGGCACCCAGCTACCTTTTGTTCCCATAAATGATCACACAGAAGATCTGCCATAATAGTGTGGTAAGTAACCATTTAGCCACACAGTACCACAAACTAGCAATTGCCACAACCTCTCCTCCCACATCCTCCAGATTCTGAGTAATTCCCCTAGTGTTGTCAACAGTAAACCAACATTATCATTACTCTGTAAATAATACTTGAAATAAACAGGGATAAATACTTTAGATTTTGAATATTAATTTTCATCTTTATATATTGGCAACTAGCATCTGTTTAAAATTAGCTTTTGTCACTCATTTTGCATTTCAAAGGTAGTTATTAAGCATGATATTGTTTGAACATGAAATCTTATGTATTGAAGGCTTGGTCCCAGATGCAAGAGGTGTTAGAGGAGGGACTTTGGGGAAGTGACTAAATCATGAGGACTCTGCCTCATCAATGAATTAAAAGGATTAAAATTTTATATGATCTCAACTGTGTCACACACACACACAGTTAAAGAAGCACTGGTAAGAAAAATATTATGTTAAGTGATTCCTTTAGGTAGTGAGATTACTACTAGGCTTTTAAATTCTGCATTGTTTGGTTTGGTTTAGTTCTTTATGTTCTATTCACTATTCCTGATTTTCCTATGGGGAGTATACTTTAATTAATAATTAAATATCAAAGGCAATAACTGTTTTCCATCTAAATTTATACTACCTACACAAAAGAAGTTACATTTACTTTTTAAAAAAACATAATGGTCAAAAAATCCTATCGCAGTCTATTAGCAAAAGAGAATCATGTCTTATTTTTATGTATCCAGACATTTAAGAATTTATCATTGGCAACATAATAGAATAAAGTATCTCAAGAGCACAAGGTTTTCCAATTTGTATTTTCAATTCTTAATTTATAAAATACTTACTCTTGCTCATTTTAAAGTTCCATTATATAAAATAGAGACATTTGCAAATTTTGAAACCCTCAGGAGATATCATTTAGCATCTTTGGAAAACATAATATTTAATTATCATAGCATGAGGTACTTTTAATGGCACATTCTAACACTGCGATTGAGAGCTGATTTCTGAGAGGAAAATTAAGTGGTATTTTCACTCATGTGCCTTATTTAAATACAAACTACATGCCTAATTATGCTTGATCTTGTTGCCATTTCAAAATAAAATACAGAAGCAGAAATACAAAGATATTCATGGAGATTTTTCTGTCAGTAACTATAGTCACCGAAAAAAGCAGGGTTGGTGATATACACCTGTATTCCTAGCAGTTCAAAGGCTGAGGCAGGAGGATTTTAAGTTCAAGACCAACCTGGGCTATATAGTGAGTAGACTCTGTCTCAACAAAAAAGAAACAAGTATCTGTAAATCTGTAAATAGTTCATGTACCTCCAAAAGGTTTGGGAGCCCTGATTACTAACTAATATTGTAGTTCTGGTATCAGAACTACAATATTATTAAATAAAAATAATTTTTCTTTAATCTTTGCTCAATTGTGTACCTCTTTCTTTTTCCCCTAAAAATAATACATTAGTTTTGGTATTTTGCATTACCTATTCACTATCTAAAATGGCAGGGACAGTTTTAGAGAGATAACATAGGCAGACATCCTAACAGAGACATCCAAAGCAAGATCTTCCCCTGCCAGGCCTATCTTCACAATGAGTGATTAGTGATAAAGGAAAGGGTGATGGGCGTTGGGGATGCTCACAAACATTTTGATTCTCCCTTGCTGTAAACACATGGTAAAATTGTACTTCCCTATGTCTTTTGATATTAGGTAGGTCATATAACTTTCTGTGGCTAGTAGTTTATGTATAAAGGTTGAAAGTTAGAGAGCCAAAGCATGAATCACACCTTCTTCCATTGCAAGAGAGATGTTAAAAGCACATGTCAAGGAGAAGCCTCAGAGCTGATGGAGTGACTTAAGTGATAGAACGCCTGCCTAGCAAGCGTGAGGCCCTGAGTTCAAACCCCAGTGCTTCCAAAAACAAAGCAAAACCCAAGGAGAAAACTTCATAAGCCTGAGACCTTAGGTGATCATAACGAACAGAGAATTTCTCCATCCACCCTTGGAGAAATGCACTTCTACTAGGTTAAGCCACTGTGATTTGAAGGGAGGGCGGGTTGTTACTGCAGCATAACCAAACCTATACTGATTGCATAGAAGAAAACAAAAAAGAAACTTGAATTCCTTCCAAGGCCTTTTATGCTTCTGTTGAAACATTTGTTCTCCATTTAGTAAACTATATGCTCCTTAGAAAAAGGTCAAGATGTTAAAGATCACTGCATCACATTCCAAACCTTTTCAGAATAAGCTTGAGTTCAAGGGTTTAACTCTAAATCCTTATTTACTATGTTGTCTAGATACATTTACTAAGTACCTAAGAGCCAAAAGTAGATTTTTTTTAAATTTGTAGTTTTCATATTTATTTTAAAAACACTAATTTAAGTATATTCTGTATCTCTTGAGTGACCAACAAGGCAATGTCAAAGCCCAAATTTGCATTTACATTTATGTGATCACCAAATGGTACTATGTTGTCAAAGACTACAGAGTAAAGAACCAAGCTGGACATAACTCTGAAGTATTACTGCATTTATGCCCAATGAGGTCACAAAAAGCCAAGGTGGTTAGAACCTTGTTTTGAGCACTGATTTACTTCAAAAAAAAAAAAAAACCTTATAACATTTTTCCCATTAATTTATTGATTTGAATTTTACTGGTTGGTTTTATTGTTTGGTTTCAAATTTAACCTGCAGATTAGTTTTTTTTGTTTTATAAGAACTGTAAACATAAGAAGTTTATATCTACTTTTCTGCAATCTGTGTTTAAGTAATGTTATAATACAAATACTAAAACCTTACAGTTTGGTAATCAAAAAGGTGTGGGATTACTTTTGCTTAAAATACCTCTTAAATAGTTTACTTCAGACCAGGCTCAGGGTAACTCTCTCTCTTTAAACCAGAAGTTGCTGAGGTATATGAATTTATTCATCCTAAGTTTATCCAAAAGAGTTAATGAAAACAAACAGCTAGCTCTCAGGCTCTATGACTGTCCACTTAAAGCTTCAAGCCAGAGAGAGAGAGGATGTTGTGAAAACCAAGAAAGAATCAGAAATAATGAAATAAAGCATTTGTGGCTCCTTTACAAGGCAGGATCTGTTAGAACAAAATAGATCTTTCTTTGCACTGACCGCAGTGGGAGGGGGAGGCTGTATTCGCCATCTTCATATACACAGTTCTTTGTGATGTTGTGAAAAGCAATGAGGGATTGATGTGATATTTAAAAATGGATCATTCTGCACGGAAAGTATTAGCCAACAGAGGGTCAAAGTAGAGTATTTTACATTACAAAAAGCAAGGCAACTTTGCTTTCAGTCCCTTTTTCGTTGTTTGAATTATTGGTTTTTGCTAAGTGATTTAACTAATTTCCCTTTTAATGTATAAACACTAGCTGATGTTTTCTTATAGCACCTAAAGCTGTCTGTACCTAAAGATGTGCCCAGGAAAACAGCAGACACCGGCAGGTGTTCAAGAAGGACTGATGTAGACCCCACTGCAAATCCTAACTGATCAGGTAGAGAGAACAAGTGTACACCCCAAGTAAGATGCCCAGAAAAGTGCTCAGCCATAAGCACAATACTGTCCTGATGGAAATGAAATTAATGAAAGAGAAGAAAAATATGAAGAAAATGATGAAGATGATTGAGGCCAATGATGAAAGTGAAAAAGATGATAATGAAAGTGGTGATGAAGGTTGATGACGAAAGTGATAAAGGCTAATGGTTAAGATGGTAAAGTTGATTCTCAAAGTGGTGAAGATGATGACAAAGGTCATGATTCTTTCATGGGATCAGAATCATTTAGGGTCTCATCTCATGCACCAGATTCTGTGGGGAGGGACACTAATTAAGACATGCACTCTGCCCTCAGTGATCTTTTAGGTTAGGAGGGGAGGAAAGCAAGAAATTGTATTCATCATAAAAGTAGATAATAGGAAAGCAGAGATTACTCCTGCTCATAACAAACTTTCTTAGGCTTTTGGTTTTCTTTTCTAGTTTGAAAGTAGATTTCATCCACAGAGTCTATGTCTTTGGCCTTTGACTCTGAAACTGGCTCATTCATTCATTCATTCATTCATGGAATAGTCAATGATTTGCTGTTAGTTACACTAGCCCCAGGCTGGGCAATGGGTACCCAGAGTTAGAGGAAACCCTAACTTCAGGCTTCCTGGGTTTGCAGCAGAGCTGTTTGTGTAGAATGGCTACCTGCTGTGCCCTGGATCCTTTATATGCTCATGAAGCAGAGTTCTCATACATCTCCCAAGTCACCCAGACTTTCTTTGGTGCCAGTTGCTACTAAATTATGGTTTTTACCAACTCATAGCAGGCAGTCACTGTGCCACTTGGGTTTACATTTTATCTGTTCAATGTTTCTGTGTTGGGGATTCCCTCATTATAGGACAAATTATCTTGATGCATTCATCAAGACTTGACAGGGCACCTGTGAAGGACTGAGGCTATGCTCTCCAGTCAAGAAATTGACCTGGAAACACAGGAGGGTAAATTCTGCCCATAGTCTGAATGTGTTGACAGCCCCACTATTCTGGATTTAAACAGCACTTTTGCAAAACACCTTTTCCCCTCCCCTCCAACTTAAATCTGTTCAATTCTGTATTTTAAAGGAAAAATGTAATTCATCTGATCCTGATTTGTTTGCACTTAACTCATCACAATGCTGTTTTGAAGAAACTGATGTGCAAAAATCTTTTTCATCAGCTTCTTCAAGAGCTTTCTCTTCAAGGAGGGAAAAAAGAATCAGATGGTGTTTACCAGGGGTAAGCAAAGCCTTAAAAAAAATCCAAGTGTAGTTCTCCTGGGGTCTGAACTCTCCTGGGGTCAAGGAAGTTTGAAACTTATAGTCCCTGCTCCCTATCTTGGAAACAGTGTGGCCAAAAGTCAACTGCCTGGCTTTCCATGTGGAAGTTGGTGGAAGCTTCCATCTTGCACCAGCTTTCATTGAGCAGAGACTACTGTGTACTCCTGAGCTGGGATGTGTGCTTGCTGGAGCCAATAAACACTCCTAATAATGCTCTCAACAAAAGCCCGCATTTTAAGTCTTGTTTTCACTCTTCTTTTATGTTGTTTTTCTCAGTGAAAAGATCAAAGCAATGAAGCTACTTTTTCTCCACTCAATCAGGCATTAGTTCTTTGAAGTGTTTTTTTTTTTTTCTTTTCTCCTTTAAGGAAGAACCTTTATAATCAGAGGCTGACTGTAGATTTCCCTAACACTAGTCCCTTAGCAGGTGCATGAGTGTGTCTAAGGAAGCAGAGACTGCTGTATCTTGTTCTTTGTATTCCCTCCTCCTTGTTTTCTGCTTGAAGAGAGTCATTGGGTAGATTTTAATATGCTCAGGGTGGTTGGAAACATCTAAAGACAACATCATTCATTCATCAAAAACATGTGAAAACAAAGACACAAGAGTTCAGCTGAACAGAAAAAATAAACCAGGGAACTTTGGAAAGGCATTTGTAGTTACAGCTTAAGGCTGTCTTGCAAAAAAAAAAAGTATCAAAATAACTCCATTAATGATTATCTCAAAAGCAAAATGAAGCTGAAAGCTTGTTACTATGGTTCTGGCTTACATGGGGAATTCAAAATATCTTATAAAAAATAATGGGATGGTGAATTAAAAAAAGATGCCGGAGTCAACTTGAATATGATTTCTTCAGGATCCTTTCAGTGGTATATACCATATAAAGCCAGAGTTTCTCAAAGAATAGGCATTTTTCTAGTGGATGACAAATAATTAATAATAGTAACTAATGCATAAGTGTTTTCATGGATTATCTTGCTTAATCTTTGTACTACCTCTATCAAGCATATGCTGTTAGTAGTTTTAATGTATGCTAGTATGCTGTTATTAATCCCATTTCACAGAAGAGAAAACTGAGACTCAATGCCAGGATCAACAGATTGAAAATGACAGAGATCAACCCCAGATCTACCTGATATCAAACTATGTATGTGGTTTATTGAAGTCTGTTATTTCTATTCATTCTGGAGCTCTCACTACTCAAAGACCAGAGTCACATCTGTCCTGGTTAAACACCATGATGACATAATCTGACTTGAACAAAATTCCTTTTTCACTGTTAATTAATTCCAAGAGAAATTGTTTTATAGAAGTTTCCAAGTACTGCCTCAACACTCCTTATTGTGGTAGTATGATCTACTTCCTTGTACATTTTCTTGATCAAAAATTTAATAATGGCTCAAGTGATAGATAGAGTACCTGCCTAGCAAGCACAAGGCCTTGAGTTCAAACCTCATACCACAAAAAAAAAACTCAGTAAGACTGCCAAAACCTCTGAAACTTTTTTTTTCTTCTCTCAATAAGTAGAAGACAGAGCATCAATCAGAATCAAACTCTACTACATCCTGGACCACTAATCCATGGAAACCCTCCCTATGCCCCACCACACTGAGAAAAGCAGCATGCCATTTCTCCCCACTGGCCAGTTCCAAAACTGCTTACATAAACCTGCAGAACAAACAGGTGAACAACAAGAACCACATGAGACTCTCCTACCTATCTCCTGAGAACATAGTCCAGCACAGCACCTGGGCAGATTAAATTCCCCTCCCCCAACAAAACTGAAAAGCATAAACAGCGAATTGCAATCTAACACCAGTGAATGGGGCTGGGGCAAGGAGCCAAACTCTCAGTGAACAAAGGCAGGAAAAGTAACAAAAACTGAGAGCTGGGGTGGGGTGACAAACCAACCTCCCAGAGGAGCCCAACTAGCACCTAGCAGAGGAGAGGGAAGGCACAAAGGCTGAGAGTAGGGGTGGGGAGACAAGTCAACCTCTCAAAATGGGATGGTGTGGATCTCTAAGCTGGTCTCCTGAGACTGAGGCAGTACTCAAATCTGAATTGCCCAACCTTGCTGGGAGAGGAGCTGACCAAACAGAGTTGCAGCTGTAGGACAGTGCAGTTGTTGCCTGGTAAAAACAACAGCACCTCTGAACACCTTGTAGGAACTGGCAGTGAGTTACCTCAGGCCCTAATTGCAACCTGCCTGTGGACAGAAAGAACCAAATACTACTCACAAGCTGGTCACTTGATGAGACCACATCAGAGCTCCTGCTTATGACAGGGCCCATAAGACCAAGGAAAGCAGAAAATAAAAAAGAAAAAACACTCCAGCTGTCTCTACCCCAAGCTGTCCAACAAAAGGGGTCAGCACCCTTCCCTACAAAGCCAAGAATACAAAGCTCCAATACCAGGATTGGACACCAAAGGAATAATTCCAGAACTTTTACCAAGCATACTGAACTTTTTGTTGTTGTACCTGGTGTTTTTGTTTTTTCTGTATTATTAACTTCACCATCACTATTTTCTTATACCTAATCTTACCTCCTTCACTTCCCTCCTTTTGTTGTGCTACAATCCATTATTCTCCCTCCCAACTAATCTTTCTGCCCTTTCTCATTCATTCTCTCCCCTGTCTTTGCCTCCCCCCATCCTTCCCCAACCTGTCACCACACATTACCCCTCCCTCCTACACACTCACCACCCACTGACTAGCCTACTGTACCAACTGTACACAACCCCAGCCCCCTGCAATCCCTGACACAAGCACACTCCATTACAACCACAGAAATACACCCTAATACATATAAAGGCCACAAAACCCAGCAGCCCTCATACCTTTTCTACCAACTGCCCACTCTTTTTCTGCCCCCATTTTAGTGACACCTTTCCCAGTTACCCAAGTTTCTATCTCTAGCCTAATAACCAATACCCCCCCAACTCCCACTGTTTATAGATATTATCACCAAGGGGTTTTATATATAATATGTAAACAACTGGTCTGGCATTGAACCTGTGAATTTGTTATTGCCAATTTACAACTCCAGGCCAGGGACAAAAAGAGCACATCAACCTAGCTATCAATCAAGTCAGTCACAACACAAAAATAAAATTAAGGGAAAGAAAACAGACAATTAAAGCCACCAACTAGTCTATCAAGAACATAGTTGCACAGAACCAAATGGAGCAATGGGGAGAAGAAGAACAGGTGGAAACTACACTCCACAAAAAAAAAAAAAAAATTCAATGGAAGATTTGGTGGGAAATGAAGAAAATGAATACCCAGTTCCTGACCACACAAAACAATGACATAAATGTCACTAATGAGCACAGTGACATCTACCCAAAAAATCCCTCAAAAAGAAAATCATGGAAGAAATCACTGAGAAACTCATGGAGAAGATACTAGACACGGTTAACCAGAAAGTACAAGATACACTCAAGAAACTTTAAGACACCAAAAATAAAGAACATGAGAAGCCACAGAAACAAATAAATGAACTCAGGGAGGACTTCAACAAACACCATAGTGAAACAAAGGATGCTATAAAAAAAAAGATACATGAATTAAAGAAGACAACACAAAATATAAAAGAGGAGTTGAACAAAGATATGGAAAACCTTAGAAAAAAGAAACAACCAGAAATCCTGGAAATAAAAAGCCCCTTTAGTCAAACAAAAAACACAGTGGAAGGCCATGCCAGCAGACTAGAACAACTGGAAGACAGAATCTCAGTTCTTGAAAATAAAATAGAAAATAAGGAACTAAGAGTTCTTAGTCAAACAACTCAAGAGCTGTGAAAGGAATATGCAAGAACTCATCAACTCCACCAAAAGATCAAACTTGAGAATCATGGGCATTAAAGAAGGAGAAGAGGTGTAAGCCAAAGGGATATGTAATATAGTCAATAAAATAATAACAGCAAAATTTTCCAAATCTCGAGAAAGTTTTGCCCATTCAGGTACAGGAAGCCTCCAGGCACCAAACAGACTTGACTAAAATAGAACCTCTCCATGGCATATTATCATTGAAACAACAAACACAGAGAACAAAGAAAGAATACTGAAGGCTGTAAGAGAAAAAACAAATAACTTATAAAGGTAAACCCATCAAAATAATAGATTTCTCAACAGAAACTTTAAAAGCATGAAGGGCATGGAGGTATATCAGGCACTGAGTGAAAATAATTTTAGCCTAGGATACTCTACCGAGCAAAACTATCATTCAAAATTGATGAAGGAATTTTCTATTTATCTTCCACGATAAACAGAAACTAAAACAATACATGACCACAAAGCCACCATTACAGAAGGGTCAACAAAGAAATCTGCACACAGAAGATGAAAGCAAACAAAACCACAAGAGGACAGGAAGTATTAATTCTCAGGAGAAGAAAAGACAACTCATCACAGAGTAGCATTTATTTGGCTGCATACAATCAAATCCTTAGACAACAAAAAACAACTAAATGACAGGAATCACCACACACCTATAAATATTAACACTGAATGTCAATGGACACAACTCCCCCATCAAAAGACACCATCTGGCAAACTGGATTAAAAAGGAAGATCTGACAATCTGTTGTTTACAAGAGACCTACCTTATTGACAGAAATAAACACTGGCTTAGGATGAAAGGCTGGAAGAAGATTTACCAGGCCAATGGCCCCCCAAAACAGGCAGGTGTAGCAATACTTATCTCAGACAAAGTAGACTTCAAACTTACATTGGTCAAATGAGATAAAGAAGGACACTCCATACTAATAAAAGGGATAATATATCAAAAGGAAATAACAATTGTCAACTTATATGCACCCAATCTCAATGCACCCAATTTCATCAAACATACATGAAAGGACTTAAAAGCACATGTAGGCTCCAACACAGTGATAGTAGGAGACTAATACCCCTCTGTCACCAGTAGACAGGTCATTCAGACAAAAAATCAAGAAAGAAATCCTAGACCTAAATGACACCATAAATCAAATGGACCTAACTGATGTCTACAAAATATTTCATCCAACAACAGCACAATATACATTCTTCTCAGTAGCCCATGGAACTTTCTTCAAAACAGATCATATCCTAGGGCACAAAGCAAGCCTCAACAAATATAAGAAAATAAAAATAACCCCCTGTATTGTATCTGATCACAATACAATAAAACTAGAACTCAACAACAAAAGCAACAACAGAAAATAAACAATTGGAGGCTGAATAACACATTGATCAACAATCAGTGGGTCATAAAAGAAATAAGAGAAGAAATCAAAAGATTCCTGGAATTTAATGAAAATGAAAACACAACCTATCAGAACCTATGGGACACAACAAAGGCAGTCCTAAGAGGAAAGTTAATTGTCATGAGTGCATATATTAAAAGGACAGAAAGAGTTCAAATAAATGACCTAATGCTACATCTCAAACTCCTAGAAAAATAAGAACAAGCAAAACCCAAAACAAGCAGAAGGAGAGAAATATAAAAATAAGGGCCAAAATTAATGAAGTAGAGACAAAAAAAATGCAAAGAATCAATTAAACAAAAAACTGGTTCTTTGAAAAAATAAACAAGATTGACAAACCCCTTGCAAATCAGGCTAAAATGTGGAGGGAAAAGACCCAAAATAGTAAAATTGGAAATGAAAAAGGAAAGACAACAACAAACACCAAGGAAATCAAGGGAATCATTAGAGACTACTTTAAGAAACTAGATTCCAATAAAGTTCTAGATACTTATGACCATCCAAAACTGAACCAAGAGGATATTAACCACCTAAAAAGATCGTTTAATGAAATTCAAGCAGCAATAGTCTCCCAAAAAAGAACAGTCTAGGACCTGACAGAGTTTCTGGTGAATTCTACTAGACTTTTAAAGAAGTACTAATACCAACACTCCTTAAACTTGTCCATAAAATATAAAGGAAAGGAACACTACCTAACTCATTCTATGAAGCCAGTATTACACTCATCCTAAAACCGGATAAGGACACATCCAAAAAGGAGAACTATAGGCCAATCTCCTTAATGAACATGATGTAAAAATCCTCAATAAAATAATGGCAAACTGAATCCTACAACATACCAGAAAGATCATTCACCATGACCAAGTCAGCTTCATCCCAGGGATGCAGGAATGGTTCAACATATGCAAATCAATAAATGTAATACAGTACATTAATAAAAGCAAAGAAAAAAAAACACGTGATCATCTCAATAGATGCAGAAAAAGCCTTCCATAAGATTCAACACCATTTCATGATATAAGCTCTAACAAAACTAGGAATAGAAGGAATGTACCTTAACACTATAAAGGCTATGTATGACAAACCTACAGCCAATATCATACTTAAAGGGGAAAAACTTAAACCATTTCCCCTAAAGTCAGGAACAAAATAAGGATGCCCACTCTCCCCACTCCTATTCAACAAAATCCTGGAATTGCTAGCTAGAGCAAATAGGCAAAAAAGAAGAAATAAAATGAGTACAAATAGGTAAAGAAATAGTAAAACTATCCCTATTCAAATAAGACATGATCTTATACCTTGAAGACTCAAAAAACAGCATCCAAAAATTACTAGACACCATAAACAGCTTCAGCAATGTAGCAGGACACAAAATCAACTTACAAAAATCAATAGCCTTTGTATACACCACCAATGAACAAATTGAGAAAGAATATAGGCCATTTACAATAGCCTCAAAAAAAAATCAAATACCTAGGAATAAACTTAACAAAGGATGTAAATGACCTCTACAAGGAGAACTATAAACCTTTGAAGAAAAGAGATCGAAGAAGGCTACAGAAGGTAGAAAGATCTCCCATGCTCATGGATTGGCAGAATCAACATAGTAAAAATGGCTATACTACCAAAAGCAATCTACATGTTCAATGCAATTCCCATAAAAATCCCAATGACATTCATCACAGAGATTTAAAAATCTACCCTAAAGTTCATTTGGAATCACAAAAGATTGCAAATAGCCAAGGCAATACTAAGCAAAAAGCAATTCTGGAGGTATCACAATACCCAACTTCAAACTACACACAGAGCCATAGCAATAAAAATAGCATGGTACTGGCACAAAAACAGATATAAAGACCAGTGGAACAGAACAGAGGACCTGAATATGAATTCACACAGCTATGCCCACCTTATTTTTGACAAAGACCACAAAAAACGTATGATGGAGAAAAGACAGCCTCGTCAACAAATGTTGCTGGGAAAAGTGGTTATCTGCCTACAGAAAACTGAACCTAGATTCATGCCTGTCACCCTGTACCAGTATCAACTCAAAATGTGTTAAGGATCTTAATATCAGACCCGAAACCTCGAGATTAGTGTACACTGGAAGCAATAGGTATAGGCAATGACTTCCCCAGTGGAACTCAAGCAGCTCAGCAACTAAGAGAAGGGACTGACAAATGGGACTACATGAAATTAAAAAGCCTCTGCACAACAAAAGAGACCACCTACAGAATGAGAGAAAATCTTTGCTAGCTATACACCAGACAAGCGACTGATAACAAGAATATACAGGGAGCTCAAAAAAAAAACAAAACTCTCCCCAAATCAATGAACCAATAAAGAAATGGGCAACTGAACTACACAGAACCTTTCCAAAGTAGTCCAAATGGCCAAAAAATACATGAAAAATCCTCACCATCCCTAACCATAAACAAAATGTAAATTAAAACGACACTAAGATTCCACCTCACTCCTGTTAGAATTGCTACCATCAAGAATACCAACAATAACAAATGTTGGTGAGGATGTGGGGAAAAGTAATCCTCATACACTGCTGGTGGGAATGTCAACTTGCACAACAACTTTGGAAAACAATATGGAGGCTTCTTAAAAAACTAAACATAAATCTGCCATGTGATCCAGCAAAACCACTCCTAGGAATATACCTGAAGGAATGCAACTCAGGTTATTACAAAGGCACTTGCACACCAATATTTACTGAAGTACTATTCACAATAGCCAAGCTATGGAAACAGCCAAGATGTGCCCCATTACCAATGAATGGATTAAGAAAATGTGGTATTTATACACAATGGAATTTTATTCAGCCACAAAGAAGAATGAAATTTTGTCATTTGCAGGTAAATGGATGGAACTGGAGAACATCATCTTGAGTGAAGTTAGTCAGTCTCAGAAGGCCAAAAAATCATGTGTTCTCCCTCATATGCGGACTATAGACCTAAAACAAATGCAGTAATACTATTGGACATGGGTCACAGACTAAGGGGGGAATATGCACAGGATGAAGAGGGAAAGGGAAGGAAACCTAAAACTTGAATGTGGTTGATATGATCACTGTATAGAAGTGAATATAGTAACCTTAAACTGGCAGAGACCACTATGGGAAGGGTTCTAGGAAGCAGCAAAGAGATCTGGTAGAGATGAACCCATATGGGTTGTAATACATGTGTGCATGGTAACAACACTAGGAAGCTCGCTGTATAGCTATCTTCATCTCAAACTAGCAAAAACACTATCTTTTTTGTATTATCTCTTCAACAAAGTTGGAGAACAAGAGGGCAGAACAGGTTTTGCCCTGAAGGGGAGGAAAGGTGGCCCAAATAATGTATACACATGTAAGTAAATGTAGAAACAATAAAATAAAATTAAAATAAACAATATATTGTATATTTAGAAATTGGTAATAAAGTGAATATTATCACAAAAAAACTTTGAAAATATATACCTAAAATGCCAGCATTTTAGCATATGTAAATCAGACCTCAAAAAAATTATTTCAAAGATGAAGAGCCCAAGGACACTCAGTGGAAGTTTCCATTATGTTCTCAGCTTTACTGTTTCCCAGATTTCATGTCAAATTACTATTATGCCTAACTATATAAAATTGCTACTTTTACATGTCCATTATGTACAGATCAATTTTTTTGAAGTTTCAGTGTTAAGTGTCATGCAATCTACAGCCACTCTCGCCTATTGTCTTAGTCATATCTGTTTTTTTGGTTTTTTTTTTTTTTTCTGCAGTGCTGAGGATCAAACTCAGGGCCATGAGTTACATCCCCAGTTCCATGGAGTGAGTGGAATTTCTCTGTCTTCCTTTATTTCCATCCTTCTAACTTTTTTTCTTTTTCCTGCTTTTCCAGCTGGACTACAAATTCCAGTTCAGATGTACCCTTGGGACTGAGTTCTGCCCAGTAGAATGTGAGCAGAAGTGATGTATACCCCTTCTAGGTCTGGTCCAAAAAAGGAGACTATTCTTTTCTTTTTCTCCACCCTGCTTGAGCATTTGGCTGAGGCACAATAGAGAAGAAAAAAAAATCCTGGATCTCTAAATCCAAATATGAGAAGTCACCTACTAGACAACCCTGTTAAAGGAGCAAGAACTAAACTTCTATTGGGTTAAACCATAAAATATGGGGACTTACTATTAAAACCAGTGTTACTTTTACCAACAATCTTTATTTCTTTACCTTTCTTTCTCTCAATCATATTTATTACAGATGTTCTGTGTCCTTAATAGACCAGTTCAACATATGAAAATTAAGCAAATGCCTTCAAAAAGCTGATATGGAACTATATTCAGTGTCACTACAGAAAGAAACCTTCCATTTGTAGAAGAAATTTGTTATTTTCTGCCCACCATTCATTCACTCCATATTTCCATATTTCCTTTGGGAAATCACCCCTCCTCCATACCTAGCCATGTGACTGAAGTCAGGCTGAAACTCCCATCAACACTGGGCCCTGATTGGATTAAGTCAACCAGTACCCACCCTCTGACCATCTGGCTACAGTGATTGGACAGTGACATAGGCAAGATAAAGCATCATGAGGCTTTCTGGCAAAGAAAAGATTTCTTGGGCTGGTATAATGGCTCAAGTGGTAGAGCATCTGCCTGGCAAGTGTGAGGTCTTGAGTTCAAGCCCCAGGATTGCCTCATGAAGCCTATAGGTAAAGATGCAGCTCCCTGAGGAAAATCTAAGGATTTGGATGAGATGGTCCTAGATAGTCTCATCTCGTTATCTGAGTCAATACTGACTCAGATACTGGTTGGTTTTTGGTTTTTTGGTTTTTTTGCATTACTGGGGTTTGAACTTAGGACCTTGTTAAGCAGGTGCTAACAAGGAGCTAAACCCCTAGCCCTTTTTGTTTTTTCAAATAAGGTCTTACATTTTTGCCTGAGCCAGCCTGGACTTTGATCCTTTTATTAATGCCTTCCTGTGGCTGGGAAGATAGGTGCATACAACCATACCTAACTTTATTGATTGAGATGGGGTCTCCCAGACTTTTTGTCTAGACTGGAATTGAACCACAATCCTCCTGATCTCCACCTCCCAAGTTGGACTTCTCAGTTTTATAGGCCTCTTACTAACTGATTGCCCAACCAATTTGAGATTTTAGTCCTAAATTATGTAACTTTGACATTCGTTCATCCATTCTCTATTTGACTGAGTAAAGGATACAAATATGTATGGACCAAGGAAAACTCATCACTGAAAACACATCACCAAAATGTACATATTATTTTCTGTCTTCTGAGACCTTTTTTCCTCCTTTCACAATTATAAAAGCTTCCAAACCAAGCCTAAGTAGTGTGGTACAATCATTCCTGCAATAATAATTGAGCTTCAGCATTCAGGAAGAATTCAAGCTAGGCCACAGCTGATTGCCAAAGAAATCCATCAGATAATTTATAGGCATTGTAGTCATTTGTACATCCTTCATTATGATACATGCTCATTATGCAAGTTAGAGTTAAAATCACTTGTTCACATACAACCCATTTTCAAGGATTACCATCATGACGCTCCAGCACAGGTGATGCTGTCACCCTCAGGCCTTTCACCAACTGCTCTTGGATCTTGACTGAGTCATAGCTCACTCCCTTTGTAATTCTGGCTTCCATGGCTATTCATTCATTCATCCGTTCTGAAATTGGATGGGTAAAGACTGATGACTCAGAAAAAGTAGAAAATTGCCTGCAAAAAGAACCTGTGGTGCCGAGCATGTCACTGGACCTGCAGCTGCTTTTCTTTTGTCTCCATTCAATCCTTCCTCATCTTTATTGCCTATCCAAGTTAATGTTTTTTTTATGATAAGTGACAAACAAACCTGACCCATAATGATTTAGTCAAAAAAGGGAAAAATTTAATTGTCTCCATTGACTGGAATATCCTGGGAGAGGTCTGGCTTCAAGTGTGATTGAGCATAGGGACTTACTCAACCTCTGTCTCTTTCTTTGGCCCTCTTTTCTTCTATGTCCATTCTCAGGTATAGACTCCTCATGTGGTGACACTCAGCACTTGCATTCTTCCAGCAGAAAAGAATCTTCCCCAAAGACTGCTTGGCTGGCATGCCCATTTCTAAGCCAATTGCTATGGCAGGGGGTGGGTGTGTAATGTTCTGATTGGCCGGCCTCTCGTTATATATACAGCCTCTGTACCATAAGATTGAGAAGGATGTTGTTTCCTTCAGAGATAGGAATGGACCTGTATCAGATAGGGCAGTTAATATTAATAGCTATAATAAGCAATCCCAAATATCCATGGCTTAACAACAAATCATATTTTTTCACTCATGAAAAATCAAATACAGAGATGTTCTGGTTGGGCAGCTCCCTTCGAAGCGTCCCACCAGCACTGACTCAGGAATCCAGGCCTCTTCCACCTTTGAAATTCTGCTATCTATATCACATAGTCTCCAAGATTGTGGTGGAAGGGGCAAAGCAAGCTGGATGAGACATAACTGCTCTCAGCTGCCTTGGCTTTGAAATGACACATCAATCTGCCCTTGTATTCATTGGTGAGAACTTAGTCACATGGCCCTGCACAGATGCAAGGGGGGCTTGGGGCTGTGTGCCGAGGAAAAGAAAACAGATTTGTGGCCACCTGGCCAATCTCTGATACAAAGCAAACTCAACCCATCTCTAACACAGAGCCAGAACTGTTCAAAGGCTCTACTCTGGTCAAACAAACATTGATTTGGATCCAGCAGGGTTTTAAGAGGTGATCTGGTTCTACCCTCTTCACAGACAGAAAAGTGGGAAAGGAAGGGCCTCATCACTGATACAGGGAACTAGGGATTTTACTATCTCAGAAAGAAATAAAGAAGTATCCCTCCTTCCTCAGGTGCTATAAACTGCTTCCAGCTCTGCTTTCACTGTCCACACCAACTTGATGTAGCTTGTTCTTATCAAGCATGGAATAGTAGAAATGTGGTTGGTGTTACAGACAGATGGGCCTGAATTCAAATATGAGTTCCATCTTTTTCTAGATTGGGCAAGTAGTTTTGCTCTGCGAGCTCAAGTTTTCTCATCTGCCCATTCCAAACTCTATATAACCATTAGATTCCTCCTCTCTCAATGCCAGTGATGCCCAGAATTTTCCTGGAGTGACTGGAAGTTAACCTTCTGTGGGTCCCAAGACTATTTTCCCATTTTGTTTTAGTAGTTATAGAACTAAAACCAAATATACTTCCACAGCAATCTGTGCAAACCTTGAGGGTGAGTGAATATTTCACTCCCAGAATGCACTTTGCACATCCAGCCATGACAGCTCCTGATAAAACGTGGTGAGCTACTGGAGAAATGGAGACAGAGTAGATTCTCTCCAAGTCTGGCTTAAAGATGACCATCTTTTCCTAAGAGGAAGTGGCTCCATTTTGGGGAGAATTCCAGGTCCTTTGAAAGCCCATGCCTTGAACCAGGAGCAATGGTTCACACCTGTAAATCCCAGTTATTCTGGAGGCAGAGATTAGGAGGATCTAAATTCAAGGCCAGCCTAAGCAAAAAGTTAGAGGGGACTACACCCTCCACATCTCAAACAAGCAGGCACCTGTCATCTCAGTTATGTGGGAGGCATAGGTAGGAAGATAGCAGTCCAAAGCCACCCTTAGCAAAAGAGAGGCCCTATCTGAAAAATAACTAAAAGCAAAAAGGCCTGGAAGCATGGCTTATGTGGTAGAGCACCTGCCTAGCAAGCACAAGACCCTGAGTTCAAACCCCAGTATTGAAAAAAAAAAAAACCCCAATCAGGTCAGGTTATAAATACCACGCCTAAAGTTTTAAGCAAATTGACCCCATGTTTCTATGTTCTTACTAAGAACTCTAAGCTCTTTGCAAAGTCAAAGCCTTGGCTGTTCCCAGTGAGGCTAGACCAGGGCCTAGCTTAGCTTATAATACCCTCAATAGCCACTTCTGTCCAGTCAGTGCCCAACTTCAGGATGATTCTTCCCATCCTTAACTCATCAAAATGTATCTGCTGCAACTCATTCTATCAGATCTTTGCTAAGCACTCAGTTAGCCAATCAACTTGATAACAAGATTCATGGTTGCTTCTGATAACATTTACACATGCCTATCCATGGAAGCCTGTTTGAGACAAACCACCTGCCTTGATACAGACAAGAATATCTGCAAACCCTGGTGGAGTGAAATGTTTGAGAAGACTTCTCCTTATCCTAGAAATCCCACCGGTTTAACATTGGCTGAAGGTATACCACACCATCAGTCCTGGGTTGTGAGGCAGGCAGGGGTTCCTCATGAAACATGGCTGCAGAGACTGTCTCAATTCCCGCACCATCACCTTAAGCCTCTGGATAGGGGCCTTATAATTGTAAGATTATCATCATTTTGAACCTTTGTTCCCCAGGGTACATAAAAGGTCACAATAATTTTTTTTATTTTGCTTGAAATTTTCTGAGAGGTGGTCTCTGTTTTGACTGTCTTTGTCTTCTACTACCAGCTTCTTTATTTATTTTATAATGTTTTATTTATTTATTTATTGTTTTATTATTCATATGTGCATACAAGGCTTGGGTCATTTCTCCCCCCTGCCCCTACCCCCTCCCTTACCACCCACTTTCCCCCTTCCCTCTTCCCCCCAACCCCCTCAATACCCAGCAGATACTATTTTGCCCTTATCTCTAATTTTGTTGAAGAGAGAGTATAAGGTATAATAGGAAGGAACAAGGGTTTTTGCTGGTTGAGATAAGGATAGCTATACAGGGCATTGACTCACATTCATTTCCTGTGCGTGTGTGTTACCTTCTAGGTTAATTCTTTTTGATCTAACCTTTTCTCTAGTTCCTGGTCCCCTTTTCCTATTGGCCTCAGTTGCTCTTAAGGTATCTGCTTTAGTTTCTCTGCGTTAAGGGCAACAAATGCTAGCTAGTTTTTTAGGTGTCTTACCTATCCTCACCCCTCCCTTGTGTGCTCTTGCTTTTATCATGTGCTCAAAGTCCAATCCCATTGTTGTGTTTGCCCTTGATCTAATGTCCACATATGAGGGAGAACATATGATTTTTGGTCTTTTGGGCCAGGCTAACCTCACTCAGAATGATGTTCTCCAATTCCATCCATTTACCAGTGAATGATAACATTTCGTTCTTCTTCATGGTTGCATAAAATTCCATTGTGTGTAGATACCACATTTTCTTAATCCATTCGTTAGTCTACTACCAGCTTTTTTAAAAGAACTTCTTTTCTTTCTTATATTTTATGTAGCTGACCTTCAGTGTCTGATACAGAAAAGTGTGCCTGGAGTGTGGAAAGCCAAAACTGAAAAGAAACATTCATTCCACCTCAGTTTACTTTAATATTTAATACTCTGACTCCTGCTTTTAAAAGATACATCAGCAGACTACAACAGTAAAGATTTCTGTTCAGGATCTGACTGGCTGTAATTCAGGAATTACTGAGAAAATATTTAAGGGCATACTTCCTGGAGGAGCTTACCATCGTCCCACGGGTCCCAAACCTTGTTTATTGCACCCCAAAATAGATGAACACACATACCTCACTACTGCCTAATTTCAGTTCCAGGCACACCTGGATCTTACTTGAATTTCATTAACACTCAAATGTCAGGGACCTTTCTTAGAAAAAGACCTATTTAAAATTCTCTTAGGCTGGCCAGAGAGGGCACTGCAAGCTAAAGCCACCACTTCAGAGATCTTGCCTGTGACTAGAAAGAAGCCCCTTCTCTGTCCAGGTTAGAAGGAGTGGGGTCAATGCCTGTTCAACTGTCTGCCCCCTGTATCTCAGGACAGCCCTGGGTAGGGAATCTGGAGACCTAGGATTCAGCCAAGAACCAGATGTGGCATGACTTGCAAAGTGCCATCAGAGCCTCCATCTATCTGCTTGCAAAAGGAGTTTGGTCTCCATCCCACTCAGCATTTCCATTGTTGGGAGGTGG
Organism: Castor canadensis; assembly: GCF_047511655.1. Classification (NCBI taxonomy): domain Eukaryota; kingdom Metazoa; phylum Chordata; class Mammalia; order Rodentia; family Castoridae; genus Castor; species Castor canadensis. The sequence goes on along the minus strand of NC_133395.1, from coordinate 112,906,896 downwards.
TGAGGGGGAGGTTTTCCCTTCTAAGGAACAGATGAGGGGTTGGATCCTCTCCCTAGAAAAACATAGGTAGACCCAAAATGTCACAGATTGATGACCTCAGAGTATCAGCTTAAGAGCCATCTAGCATGGTACCCTCAAAACTTCCTTCTCCTATGAAAATACCAACAAAATAAATGATTGATTCCTCTTTCCAAAAACCTGATGGTCACCTCTTATCTCTACCCCACCCCCACAACTAGTCCTGATTTCCTGTCAGCCTAAGGACACAAGATGGACTCAAAGGATCTCCTCTCCACCTTCCCTACCCAACCCCAGTGCAAGCAGCCACAGCATCTCATAGGTGCCTCTCACTCTGCCTCCCTGCAATCTATCACCCACTGGCAGCTGCTCTGCCCAGTGGCTCCCATGGACCTGAGTGATGAGGCTCTGGATTTATCTTGCATCTGACTGCCATCCAGCCTTACCTCCTGCTCTCTGTTCCTTGTATTTGCCACACTCATTCCCATCTTATTCCCCACACCGCCCCCCCACCTGGATTACTCTGTGTCCAGAACTTACCATAGCTTTAAGGTCTCAGTTCAAATGGTCCCTTCCTGGAGAGGCTCACCTTAGTCAGTGGCCTGCCCATCCTCCTGTCATGGCATCTTCATAGTGTTTATCATTGACTAAAATAAGCCTGATCCTGTATTCTTTTTTCTTTCTGACTTGTTTTTTGTTGTTGTTTTGTTTTGATGGTACTAGGGATTGAACTCAGGGCCTTGTACTTGCTAGGCAAGTGCTCTACCACTTGAGCTATGTGCCTAGCCCTCTTGCTTTTTTAGTTTGTTTTTCGGATAGAGTCTCACACTTTTGCCTGGGCCTGCTTCAGATGGCAAATCTCCACTTCCTATGTACCTGGGATTATAGATCTGAACTTCCATACTGGCCTTGTTTTTGAGCTAGGGTCTGGCTAACATTTTGCCCAGACCACCCTTGAATGTCAATTATCCTATCTCTGCCTCCAAAGTAGCTGGGAGGTTACTGGGAGTTATGCCGTGTGCCACCATACCTGGCTATCCTGTATCCTTTCTTCATTTACCTTGTCTTCTTCCCTGCCACCCAAATATGAATCCCACCAGACTCCTCTGCTTCTTGCCTATCTTGTACATGCTGTATCCTGGCTATGGGGGCTGCTTTCTATATATTTAAATATATATTGAATTAATTAAATGAAACAATAGTTAAATCATTCCTTTGATGCTGTGTAATAAAACAAGCAGAATGGCTCCTATTTTCAAAAGCATTTTAGTTGATTTTAGTTGATTGTCATGAAGTCATCTAAATGCCATTAATTTTGCCTCTGGAATTTATTTCTCCAGACTAAATTACCCATATTCCTCTGAGCTTTCCCACCAGTCTTACTTTTGTCCTCTTAATCATTTTCCAGGGCTTTCCCTGGAGACACTCCAATTTCTCCTTGTTCTCTCAAAAAGCTGGTTAACCTTGATCTTAGTGGGCCCTAGAGTGAACCTATAAGAGGAGGCAGGCACCAGCCATTTGGCTTGATGGAGGGCTTAGCAGCATGGGTTTTCTAAGCAGGTATAGGTTCAGGTACAACCACTTTCTCAGTGACCTCATGTGAGGCACTTTCTCAGCCTCAGTTTCCATTTCTGTAAAACAGGGATGACAAAATCTCTCAGAGACCTGGGTGTGGTGAAGTTTCAAGGAGCATTCTCCAACAAAGCATTTAGCACAGGGCCTGTTCCCTAAAATCTCAGTAAATTACAAGTATTTGCCAATAAGAAAGGCAAACTATAGTCACTTTTAAAAAGGGATCTTAACACTATGCAGAAGTCCCACTACATGATTTCAGAAGGTAGGTGAGGGAAAAGGCTATTTATTAAAAGCCTGAATAAAACAAAGGCAGTATGAAAGAGCATCTAAAGCCTCTGACTGGAGGGCACACACAAAGCAGTCATCACTAACTGCAGTGCATACAGTGAAGGAGCAAGCTAATATAAACATGCATGGGGGCAACAGGTGACACTGCTTGGAAGAAGAGGGTACCTCCTTCCACCAGGTGAAAGGTGAGCTAGTACAGAGGGGTTGCCCAGGGCTCCATACCTGCCCCATCAAATGTGAATCATTCTGTAACCCCTGAGGAGTGATGGAGGCTGGGCTGCCTCCTCCACAGAGACACTCCTGAACATCCTTGTTCATGGAAGTTCTCAGAGATCTCATGTGGTAAGAGATTCATTAGGAGATGCACAAGACCAAATGCAGAAAGACTATTTTCAGGAGACTTAATTTAGAGTACACACATCCATGATAACATGGCTCAACTGAGCCAGCTCTATGGGCCCTCTAGAACTGATGACTTCAAACAGAAGTGATAGCCTTGGGAGACAGACATGGAGATCAAGTTCCATCAGGTCACTTGCACACTAGAGTATTAGGCAGCCGCCAGAAAGGATAATTTGGACTCCTGTGTTCTGACATAGCAAGATTCCAAATAGGCAGGCTAGTGACAAAAGTGAGGGGCAAAACGCTCAGTAGGATACAGGGCATTGAGACCCTTTGCCCGCATCCTGCACAGGAGTGGGCAGAAAGTTGCCTTCCATTACTCTCCATCCCTGACTCAGTCTCCCAAGACAGCAGCCACCCCCAGGCATGTGCCCTATAGAGCAGGGAAGTGGCAAAAAGCACTCAAGGACTCCAAGGTCCAAGACTGCCTGTTCTAGGTGTGGCAGGTGCTCCCACCATCTTGCAGGCCATTCCCTAAGCTTCCTGTCTCCAGGTAGGAAACAGGCAAGAGGCAGAGCTTCAGCTTCTGAAACAGCCCCTTCTGCTCCATCAAGGAGAGTGGGTTGGGCCAGCTCTGCCCTGAGCTGTGTGCCTGGCTGTCCACCATATGATCTGGCAATATCACTCCTAGGTTTATATCTGAAAGACTATACTCCAGGATATGATAGAACCACTTGCACACCATGTTTATTGCAGCACTATTTACAATAGCCAAGTTTTGGAAGCCTGGATGTCCCACAACTGATGAATGGATTAAGAAAATGTGGTATATATACACAATGGAATTTTATTCAGCCATAAAGAAGAATGAATTATGTTATTTGCAGGTAAATGGATGGAACTGAAGAACTTCATGTTAAGCAAAGTAAGCCAGGCTCAAAAAATCAAAGGTCACATGTTATCTCTCATATGTAGAAGCTAGACCTAAAAGTTAAATGTGTAAATGATCAAATACATATATATACATATATGTATGTATATATATATATATATATAAAATGAGAGAGAGAACAAAATTGAATTAATGAGTCTGTCTGAGGGGGCTATAGGAAATGAGAGAGATTAAAAATATTAGAGAATGAAAAATACTGAGAGACACATTTATATATGAATATAATATAATGCAATATACAGTAAGCTGTCAAATATTAGGGGAGCATGGTGATAGAGAAAGAGTAAGTAATAAGGGGGAGGATGTTAATTTGATTAAAGCATGATATATATTTGAAGTACCAAGGTGAAACCCCCTTGAACTATCAATATACACTTAATCAAAAAAAAAATGAAAGGCAGGAGGGAAAAATAAATCTTTTCTGGGTGAGGATACCAGTGAGGGGGGAATGGGCACAAGAAAAGGGGGAATGACATTGTATATGGTGGACATATTTTGTATCCATATATGAAATAGAAGAATGAAACCTGTTGAAATTATTCTAGGAAAGGGGGGGGGAAGAGGGAAAATGATGGAGGGGGTAAGTCCAACTAAGATATATTTTAAACAGATACATAAATATCACAATGTATCCCCCTGTACAACTATTACATGCTAAAAAAATCATTAAATTTTTTTAAAAGATGCCATTGTGACCTTACTCAAAGCTAAATGCTCCAATCCAGCCTTTACTGGAGGGCTGTTGAAAATACAAAAGTTAAAAAGAAGAGAAAGATTGTGGTGACCAGACTCTAAGAACAAGTCTAAATGTTCCCTAGCTTTGCTCTTGTGTAAGCCCTTTCCTTGAGTGCAGACTGGCCTAGAGACTTGATTTGGTCAAGGTGGAGGGATAGCATTTCATGATTATCAGACAGGGATTCCTGTGAAGTTACCCACATAACATGAATCCAAGGGTGGCCTCTGGCCAGCAGTCATAAGGAACATAAGAGCTTAAGGGAAACCAAATCCTGATAACAACCATATGATCTTGGAAATGAATCCTTCCTCAGTTGGGTCTCAGATGAGTCTTCAGCCCTACCAACCTTGATTACAGACTTTGGAGACATCCTAAGGCAAAGGACCCAGAAAGCTGTGCCAGACTCTGACCCAGCAAAACTACAAGATAGAAGACATACATTGGTTTAAGCCCTGAAGCTAGTGGTAACTTTCTGTGCAGCAGTAGATACAATTATAAGCAGCAACAGTAATAAAATGAGAGACTTTATAGTAGTTAATAGCCCATGTTTGGAGCCAACTGCCTGGGTTCAAATTTTACCTCCCCCTTGACCTCTGTGTCTCAGTCTCCGCATTTTCATGAGTAGTACTAGTCTAACCTCTGGCCTCAGGTAAGGATTAAAGGGGTTAATGCAGACGAAGCTTAGAATAATGTGTGGGCCATAGTTAAAGCTCATAAAGACTGGCTTATACCATGCTAGTTTCTCATTCTCACCTCCAAACTAGTGAGAGCAATTATCTTTAAAGAGGATTAATATAAGAATTATATTCTAAAGTACATATTTCTAGACTTTTTTTCAGTTCTGGGGATTCAACCTAAGGCCTTCTGCATGCTAGGTGGGTGCTCGATCACCTGAACCATGTGTCTACACTTCTCTTTATTGCAGTGAGCATGTAACTTTATTTGTGGAAAAAACAATGAAGTTCTTTTTAAAATTCGTATTAATTCCTAATAGGGCCTTCTAAGGATAGGATCTCTCTTTAGTTCTATAAATAACAAAATGCATGGAAATAGCTTCAACAAAAGAAACAAGGAGTTACAGAATGGACTCAGGTGGCACAGACTGGGTGGTAAGGAAGTCTCCAGGGTCTCAAACAGATACAACCTGGCCAGACCCAAAAGGACAAGGCCTCAGCCTCTCCTTGATCACATGGTTTGTCTTACCTCTCCTTTAGTCTTCTCTGAACCCATGGAAGAAGGTGGCACCACACTGCACGTATGACCAAACATCTAACGGAAACTGATTAACTCCTCCATGTCCAAATTCCAAATTCCCCAAGGACAGAATCTGGTTGGCCAGATAGACACTCATAGTCCCACCAGCCATGATAGGAGAGGATCTTCTAATTAAACTGGACTGTTGGGACTAATCAGAAAGTGGCTGTAGAGAAAGGGGAAGGAAACTAATGTCTATTCTAAATCCTTTCCTTCCTCATAACTAAGTGACAGCAAGGAAATAGAGAATGTTGTCTAAGAATCTTTAGACTTTAGACAAGAGACTGTGTTTACCATGAACCCAAGAACCCACTAGAAATCTCTCCTTTGAGGAGAAATGAACAAATTATCTTCATTGGATACACTCACCCCTTTATCCTTGATATCCTGAACCACACAGGTTGCTGATTTTATTGGGTACAAAATATCAGAGATACAAGAAGATGGCTCTGCCCAGCTGATACTCTGCCTCAGTGTGGCAAGTCTAACGAGATTCATGAAGCCTCTAAAATAAGTATTTAAAATGCCAGTTAGTAGGGTAGGAGTGCATTACCCATAACCTAACTGAGCAAACAATACCTCCCTCCTTACTTTGTCCTTGTAAAACTAGTTATAAACTAAGTATAGGCCCAGGTCCAAAGCAAACTCTGTATCTCATACAATGATGCTAAAGATAAAAAATTCCATTCAACTGGAAATTATACCTCACTTAGTAGAAACATTATCTCCAATTAGCATAATTGTCTAATGAACATCCAAAAGGGGAAGAACTAATTACTGGAATCACAGGCTGTCTGGGATGGAAGGAATTTCACAGGTCAGTATAAATGTCTGCCCTCTTCCCCAACTTTCCCAACTCCCAACTGCTACAGGAGTCTGTCTTTCTGTCCCTACCACATGAATGCTAACCTACTTCACATCTCCCCAGAAGCACTCACTGCCTTGTATTTCTGGATAAATACTGTTATCAGGGACTCTTGACTCAAGTACAATCCAAAACAGGCTTCCTTGTAACTTCCAACAATTGGTACCATGTTTGCCCAAATTTTGCCTCTTGGAGCCTCATAAGCAAACTCTCTTCTGCATATCACACCTTCTCATGTTTCACAAGTAAGTTTATGCCCAAAAGTGAATGAATATACTTATTTACCCCTCCGCATAACCCTTCTTCTGAACTATGAGAATACCGTTTCTGTCTCATTATGGGTGGAAAACAATGTACTCAAGGAAAGATGCCCCCCTTCAACCCTAAGGATAAGATCTAGTTTTTGAAATTAGAAGCAAAGTAGTGACCATATGACACAAAGCCAATGAGATATAAAAAGAAGCCTACTAAGAAACTTCTGGAAATGCTTTTGTTTTCTAATTTTAAAAAAAAAGTATATTTCAGAAGAGATCCCAGTCTCTATCTCTTCCACTTCTCCTTGCCTTGAATGTGGTTGTGTGCGAATGTGATGCTTGGAGCTATGGTAATCATCTTGATACCGTGAGGTGATAATCCTATGGATGAGAAGCCAAGATGCCAAGAATGTAGAACATAAATCAAGAAGGAGCTTGGGCCTTGGATGATATCATTAAGCCACTATTGCTTACCCTGGAGTGCCTACCTTCAGACATCTTGTTCTACAACATAATCATGTTTTTATTACCTAACTATGCTGTAAATTGTAATTGATATAGTTTAACCAAGAACAGCTTGCCACAGCTGCAGGTGTCCTAGGCTGAGCCCCACTATCTTGATGTCTCTCCTCAGTACAAACCCTGTTTGTCCAGAGAAATGAGGAAAACTCAACACAAGCCAGTGAAGTCTGCCAGGCAGAGCCATTTCCTACTCATTCTAACAACAGTCCACATTTCACTTCCTGACAGCCATTTCCCACCTTGAGTTGCAATTTGCTACAACTCACAAATCTCTCCCAAGCTCTCAGGTTGATTCCTTACCTTCTGTCCTATGGACCTTCGTGACTGGACCCAAGTGCTGGACTTTGCATTTAGCTTTGTTATGTTCCAAGTTGCTAGGCTTGACCTGGCTTCCCAGGTTGTCAACATTGCTTTGGCTTATTATTCTTTCATCCTGTCTATTAGCTCTTCGCTCAGCTCTGTGGCAGCCTAGAAATATGATCAGCATGCTATCAATGTAATCACCCACACAGGAAAAAAAATGCACAATTGAATAAGACAGCAACCAAAGATTAAATGCAAATACAATACTCACAGTTGGTCTGACAATGTTAATGGCCCTACCAGCATCTCCAAAAAATACACCAACTAAATACCCATTTTAATTGAAATTTTTCTGGTATTAATGCCACCAGAAGATGAAGGCAGGATTCATCCCCCAGGAGCAAAATAGGATGAGGACAGAATGGTGAAGGGAGGTCAACACATTCCATAAGTGAGCATTATGGCAGTTATCAGTTTCTGCATTCTGGGCATTCTACAACTACAGCTTGTTAGGTCATGTGTAATGAAACCCAAGTTGAAAAGAACTCCTGGAGATTTAAGAGTCTTGCCTCAAAAGACTGCATTTTTATAGGATGCAGGCATTTGTTCTATAACAATAGCACATACTCAGGATTCATAAAGCAAAGCAAAGATATATGGCCTACCATTCTAATAATATATATTTTTTATTCTAGACATAATAAGTAGACCCAAAGAAAAAGAGAACTCTTGGATGAAAGCAGGTATCTGTGATACCAAGGATATGAGGAGTACAGAGGGTGGGGGGTAGAAAAAGAAAGAAATGCTGGGACAGTAACCAGAATAACTGCCTTTGCATTTCCTAAAATCTGATTTTTGATCTTAACCATCACATTCAGGTTTATCTCTCTAACACCCTCCACACTGCCTCTATTAACACCAGCAATGACAGTCCTACCACTGCCAGTTCCATCAATGTCAACATTGTCACTGCCACTACTGCCACCAATAGTAACTCTGTACAACCCCTACCACTAGGAACAACCTCACCACTGCCACACCAATACCATCAATATTGTGACTACAGCAACAACACTTATAGCCACTAACATTACCACCACCCACCATGGACCACTGTCCCCATCAACAAAAGCTGTTGTACTCCCTAAGCATTGCCCCAGGTTCTCCAGAGGACAAGGAAACTCAGACCATAATTATAGTTCTGGCTCTGCTAATTACCTGGTGACACTGGTCAGTCATCATGGTCACTTTACTTTTTTGCATCTCAAATTAATAAATATATGTTGAATGATTGAAAGAAAGAATTACTATCTTATTACTATTATTGTGTGTCTCCTTTTAAGGTCAACAGAAACATAAAACATTCTATATAGGCAAGTTGTTCTAAGTATTTGGTATTTGCCTCCAGAGAACTAGAAGCTTTGTCTAAGCTATGCCTCACTGCCCCATGTCTCTCTATCCCTCTTGGATTGGCATTTTCACGCAGGAACCATGAAGCTTCCTAAAAATGTATGCAGAAAAGGCTGTCCTTGGCAAAAAAACATTCATATCTTTTAGCCTCAGAGAGTTCTCAGAGAGGTCTCTGATCCTAAAACCACTCAGAACTACTCTTAAGAGTCAGTGTTGCTAATAAAGACCTAGACATCAGGTAGGAAAGTTTTGACTGGGGAAAAGAAATGAACTTGGTTTTTAAGTGACAGATTTGAGGCTACACAAGGCTAACTAGGAAAGCTTGTCTTGTTTAGTGTCTGGATGTCTTTTATTCATTTTCTCTTTTACTCATGTATATTAATTGTACAAAGTGGTTTCATTGTGATATTTCCATACATGCATATAATGTACTTTGATGAAATTCACCTCCTCTATTACTCTTTGTTAGTTCCCTGCCCGCGGCCCTTTTTTGTGGTACTGGGGTTTGAGCTCAGGACCTCACACTTGCAAGGTAGGTGCTCTACCTGCCACTCTGTCGGCCCTCTTGCCCCCTTTAATGGGTGTCATTAGTCTATTTTCATTTGTGTGAATGAAGTACTTCAATCCTGTTCAATCACCCATGCTCTCCTTTTATCCCCATTCCCACTGGTCTTTCCCCTAATAGAATGAGGGTCATGGATGGTCAGTCTCTTTATGAGTGTTTTTTCACTCTTACACAGTTCTGAAATACAGAAAGTTTACAATTAATATTTTATTGAATAAAAAATGGATGCATCAATGAGAATGGCTGAAAGAAAAGCTGGGAATAGAAAAGTGAAACATTTAAGTTTAAAAAAATGTTTGTCAGATGAATAAATGAATTCATACAGGCAATGTTTTCTCCACACAGAATAAAGTAGAATAATGGTTAATAGGAATTAACCACAACACTCTATGTAGCACTCTGGGTCTTGGTGTTAACTTTTGACACTGTTGAATCTAAAATCAAAGTTTTGGTATTCTCAGCTACAACTAGAAACATATCTTTAAATGATGATAAAATCAAGGGTAGGCAGACATTTTGGTAAACTGACAACCAATTGGTAAGAACATGTCTAGCACAATGGATACAGGTGGGTGAACCCAGGAGCTGAAAAACTTGTCAATTCCAGCTGTTCCTCTTGGGCCAGGACCCTTTGATTTCTATATCACAAAACAGAGAAGCTGGGTTTGCTGGAAAGGAAACAAGCTTGGCATCTGAGGACAGTGGAGCAAGTGCCTGCTTCACCCCAAACCAGCTGAACACCTTTGGAGAAGCCATTGTTCAGCATGGCCTTGGTGCCCTGTTGTGCTGATGGTGGGCAGGCAAGTCTCTGAGATCCTGTCCTGCACCAACCTCCTCTACCTCAATGAAAAGTTAAGTTGGTTGCCATGTGCCTATCCTCTCTCTTCTTTCCAATGGGCATTAATGTCAAGATTTAACCTACAGAGTTTAGTCAGGAAGCACTTGACTGCCTAAAACATGTAAGCCAAATGAGAAATTCAGATTTGGGTTCCAGCAGTAACCTTTCTTATTCAGGCCCCGAGTGGATTCTTAGGGGCACAAGCAAAGTTGGCAAAGGCCTCAGTTACACTGATGACATATCCTAAAGAACTAATTCTAGTAGGACTCAAATGTTGATGGGCTCAGTTTCCTGGAGGACTTAAGTCACCTGTGGACTGTCAGAGGTAGGGAACCTTGCACCACAGAGGGATTAAACCAGTAAAGAGATCCAACTGTATGATGGTGGGTTAGCCAGGCTTCCCTCCCCTTGAAGCAAGTAACTCTTAAGGCTTCTGGACCAGTGAGCCACCTTTCCCCATTTCACAGAGTCAAAGACTGCAGAAATGAGCTCTAGCGATGCTCCCAGCTCTCTGTCTGTTAAATTTGGGAGATTGCAGAATTTAATCCTTATTCAAGTTTCATTGAGCATTTACCACATGTTAGACACTGACTGTCCTGAGCACCCTACATGTATGAAACTCATCTAACACAGGGTAAGTAGGTATTGTTCTTATCCCTATTTGTGTTTGAGGAGACTGAAACCCAGCAAAGTCAGAAAGTCAATAGTTGGAGCTCTGTAAACAGTGTTGAGCAGCCCTTTCTCCATCCCCACCCTTGAGGGGCTAGGATTTGTAGATGGAAAAGCCAAAAAATGAACAAGAGAACAAGTGAGATCATTTCATGAATAGAGTGGTGAAAAAAAAATGGAGGAGACTAGCCTAACCTTGTCCAAGGTCATGCAGTAGCTAATATGTGCAAGCGCTGGCCTGGAATCAAGGCTGTCTGACTCCAGGGGACAATCTCTGGGCACTAACATGGTTCTTCTCAAAGATGCTTAGCTGGTATTTCCAACATGTCTCCTTTGGGGGAATTAAAATGATGTAGTACGTAACAAGACAATGTGGAAAAGAAGACAGTATTTTAAAGTTTCTTGTAAAAAAAAAAAAAAACTTGATGAATGAAATGAAATGAAAATGAAAATCCTCTTACCCACATATTTGCCTTCTATCTTTCCTTAACATACAGTAGGGGTAGATTTTTAGTTCAAAGGTACAATTGCCCTCAAAAAAAATGAATGAAAAAAAATCATTCAAATTACAGATTCTTCTAGCTGTCCAATTATTTTCTGAGAAGATTGTACCAAAGCAATCTACCAGCACCACCACAGCTCTGAGGATTAATCACTGATATCAATCTTTGACAGTTTGGTAGGAGAAAATGGTGTCTTGCTGTTGCCTTAATTTGCATTTCTTTGACTATTTGTAAAGTTTTATAATTTTGTATGTGAAGTAATTTTTCTTTGACTTTAACAGGGAATTTGTAAGTTCAGTGGGCAGAGTATTCATAGAGAGGATAAGCAGCACATATGTCAAACTTAATTCCCACATCATTAAAATGAGCTCTGCACAGCCTATCAGGAGATAGACTTTTGTCTGAGAGACAGAGAAAGATGTATGTGGCTTCATTTCCAAATCAGAGAGTGGAAAACCTAGGCAGAGTTGTATCAAAGGAACAGGTACTGATCTCCATGGTCACCTGCAGCCCTGGGAAGTGGCTTCTCCAGCTCATCCAAGCTCCCATCCTAATTCTTTAAAGCCTGAAAAGCTTTAAAGGAGAAAATGACAAGAAACACTTCTCTAGCTTTTTCTATGACTAATTGAAGTTGTAGTAACACAATAATACTTTTCACCTGAATAGACTTTGAGATTCATTTTGAAAACAACAGTAAGTAGCCACCCTGATATATATTTATTATGAGTTTTCAGCATTATACCAGTGGGGCTATAAAGAGAAATTTTAAAATAACTACTTATAAAGTTTAAATTAATTTAATTAGATGGCTAAAAATGAAAAAAATACTAAATTATAAACCACTGTAGACATTATTAATTACATTTACATTATGCAAAAAGCATAGGATTGAAACCAACCCATGGTGTTTCTCTCCCAACTCTAGGGGTACCTATTGTTGCCAGCAAAACAGCTCCTGGTGGAGGCAAACCTAAGCCCAGTGTCTGCCATCAAAACAGTGGAAGTCTGAAGAGAGAAGTTCGCCCCCACCCCACCCCTGCAGCCTCCAGGCCACCCAGCTACCCACAGATCTGAAAACTTTCCTGTCTCACTGCCCCCACACACACACACCCCTCACACACACCCTGGTCAGATCCTGAGTCTTCCCCAGGCAGGTCAGACCCAGTCTTTCCTCATTCCATCATCCCCTTTTGACCAAGACATACCACTGTTTCTAATCTATCTTGCCTAACTGTTATTATAGTAAATGCTCAATAAATAAGTGCAGAATGAGTGAACATTGTCAAAGAAAACTGTCCCTTAGGGGGACTGAGAATGAGAGATAGGTCAAGATGTCATAGGAAGTGAAAAATAAAAAAGCAGGTTTCAAACAGTGTGTAGAGAGGACAACCCATTTTTAAATTTTATAAAAGGTATGTAAATGAAAAGAAAAAATTCCAGAAAGACATTCTCACACATCTACCTCAAAAGTGGGAAGCTGAGATATATGTAGACAGACTTTGGGAGGTTCTCACTCCTTCTTGGCTTTTTTTCCTTTCTTCAAGGAAGCAAACATTTTACCAGAAACTCCCTGGTAGCCTCTGCCTGAGCTGGTTCTATGGGTAACAGGACTGAAAGTCAACTGAGAAATAGAGGCCTGGGTTTAGCAGCCTCTATCATGGTAGGTGAGAAGGAAGACAGAACTTAGGTACAGGCAACAATGTCTTGCCCATACATCCACAGTCATCCATTCCACAAGCATTTATTGAGAACGTGCTATGTGACAGGTACTGTTCCAGATAACAGGTTATAGCAATAATCAAGAGAGAAAAGCCTTCATTTCATGAAGTTACATTTTTGTAGAGTCCAATAATAATATAATAAGTACATTTTATGGTATGTTAAGCTGCAATAAGGGCTATATGCAAAATAATAAGAGGAAACACGGTAAGGAGTGCCAGGTGGGGCTAGAGCATGATTTTACATGCAGTGGCCATGGAAGTCTCTGTGACAAGGGACTTGACAGGCACAGGAGCTCACCAGGAAAGCACATGGGAAAGGAGCTTATCCTGCAGAGGGAACAGTCAGGGCAAAAGCCCTGCAGCAGGATGTGTTACAAAACTGCACAGCCAGGAAGCCAATGTGGCTGCAGCACATGTGGATTCAGGCAAGGTCAGTGACTCAAGGCCTTATATGAGAATGTGGGTCTTTCTTAGAAAACTGGGGAGCCTTTGCAGAACTCTGAGCAAGGAAGGGACAGGATTTAACTTCTGCTTTTTATAACAGCTTTATTGAGATATAATTCATATGCCATACAATTCGCCCATTTAGTGTATTGGTTTTCAGTATATTAACAAAGTTGTGAAACCATCACCTTATTCTAACTTAGACCATTTTCATTCTCTTCCCACAGAAAGTATATATACCCCCATTAGCATCCCTTCCTATTCCCCCACCAGGCAACCACTAATCTGCTTCCCATCTCTATGACTTTGTCTGTTCTAGATGTTTCTTATAATTGGAATCACACAATATATAGTCTTTTGTAACTGACTTCTATCTTTCCACCACCCCCCACCACCATTTTGTTGTTGTTGTTTTGGTTTAGCTTGGTTTTTATGATAAGAGTCTCACTATATAGCCCCAGTCTAGCCTCAAACTTGCAATCCACCTTCCTTCACCTCCAAAAGCTGGAATTACAAGTGTAATGCCACCACACCCAACTCCAGCTTCTTTCCTTCTTCATAATGTTTTCAAGATTCACCCATGCTGTAACATGTATCACTATTCATTGCTTTTTTTTTTTCTGGTGGTACTGGGGTTTGAACTCAGGGCTTTGCACTTGCTAGGCAAGTACTATACTGCTTGAGCAACCCCTTTTGCTCTGTTTATTTTGGAGACAGGGTCTTGCTCTTTGCCAGGCTGGCCTGGACCACAATTCTCCTATTTTAAGCTTCCCACCATCGCTGGGATGACAGGCACTCACCACCACAACTCAGCTTTTTGCCATTGACCCCAGGGGTCTGGCCTGAAACTGCAATCCTCCAGATGTCAGCCTCCCAAGTAGATCTGGTGTAAACTACTAGAGCCCAGCTTGCTTTTTTATTGTCAAATAATCATCCATTGTATGAATATACACATTTTATTTGTCCATTTGAGTCATTTTCACTATGAATAATACTGCTGTGAACATTTATGTACAAGATTTTGTTTAGATATATTTTTCAATTCATTGAGGAATCACCAAACTTTTCCAAGGTAACGGTACCATGTGACATTCCCAAAAGCAGCAGGTAAGGGCTGAGCCCTCCACAACCTCAATGCTTATACTGCCTATACTTTTATTTATTTATTTGTTTATTTGTTTGTTTGTTTTTTTGTCCTCTTATTCTAAGGACTACCTCCTCATGGATGTGAAGTGGTATATTTCTATGGTTTTGATTTGCATTTCACTAATGACTAATGATGTTAAGCATCTTTTCATGTGCTTATTAGCCATTTGTATATGTTCTTTAGAGAAATCTCTTTAAATCCTTGCCTATTTAAAAATTGGTTTATTTGTCTTTTATGACATGTTTTTAAGGGCTTATTATGGCTGCTTTGTTGGATAACATTTTTTGACATTATAAGGAAAAGTAAAAATTATTCTTAAAAAGAAACTGGTCTTATACTTGAAAGAGTTAAGCAGACATTCTGGCCCTTGCCATGCCTCCAAGTCTATCACTGACTAGCTGTGGATTCTTGACCAGAAGAGGATTCAAAATGCCAGATCCTCTCTGAGCCTCAGTATTCTTATCAGGCTCAGTTATAACATAGAGCTGACACAATACTCCAAATGAAGAAACTGAGGTGACTGTGGTTTGCACATCACCAGGAGACACAAGTGCAAGTGTCAGCATACCTATATTAGAGAGAGACGAGCGAGATTTCCCACAGTCTTACTCAGACATATCTAATGATACTATGGGAACTGGGTTCTGCCCATTGAGTGCTTAAGATCAAAGCTCTTCCCAAATCTAAAAAGAGGTATGGGATGGTGGTGTGTAGTTTTTATCATCATTTAAATTAATGTTATTCTAGAATTAGATGGTAAGACTAGACACATCAATACAAAAGAGGTTCAGAAAATACAAAGGAAAGCACAAATACTTAAGGGGGTGATGTGTAAAAAATGACTTTCCACATAGCCACAGGAAGAAAAATAGAAGAAAATAGACGGTAGTAGTTAGGGAGAGCTGATGTGACAAAGGGATGTACCAATACCATGTCACCTGCTCTCACCTAATTGCTAGTAGGCCAGGCAACCATGGCCTGGCTATAACTCTATATCTCTGGAAAAACAAAGACTGACTTTTGGTGGGTGTCTCTGCCACCCACACCAAATGCTCAAGTGACCATGACTATGAGGTGGGCTTAGACGTATTTTTATCTTTTCTTTGCATAGATATATGGATTTGCTAAAATGTTCATATTGCCCTTAGATGGTACGCAAAATAATAGTGCTGGTGATAATCATGGGTTCTAGAGTCAGACTGCCTAGGTGCAAATCAGCCTTACTAACTGGGAGACTTTGAACTAATGACATCTCACTTGACCTTCTGTTTTGCATCATGGGATCAATAATAAAGCGTACTTCTCCAGGGAGTTGTGAGAATCAAAGATATGAAGATCTATAACATGCTTAGAGAAAACCTAACACAGTAACTATGTAGTGCTTAGTACTGGATATTATCTTGGCCCATTTTGTGTTGTACAAAGTTTCTGAAGCTGGGTACTTTATACAGAAAAGAAGTTTATTTGCTCACAGTTTGGGAGACTGAAAGTCTAAGATCAGGCAGTCTCATCTGTTTACTATTAGGTAGCTATATCACATAGCAAGACAGAAAGCAAGAGACCAGGGAGGGACCAGGGCAGTTCTATTTTTAAACAACTGGTTTTCATGGGAACTAATCCACATATACCAGACCTGACTCACTGCTGAGAGATGCATTAATCCATTCATGAGGGTGGCGCCCCAGTGACCTGATTACCACCCATTATGCCCCACCTCCTAAAGGTTCCACCAAATCAACACCTCCACACTGGGGCCTAAGCCTCCAGCACATGAACCTCTGGGGAACAAAGGTATCACTAGCACGACCATAATTATGATGGTTATTGTTAGCATAAGGCCACATAATACACAGGCCCTGGTTGTGTTTGAAGCATCACTGTCTGTGAGCTGCTACATCCTTCCTGGTCCTTGACCCCTTCAACAAGTTCATTTTGTCACTACACACTCAAGCATCCTCCCTCTCATCTCTCCCCTCTCCACCTTATCATGACTTTATCATGACTTTATCATGTTTCTTCCTTCACCTCTCTGCAGATGTCCATGGTTTGGGTGGTATCCATGGCTTCTGCCTGGAGGTGAAAGTAGAGACCCTCTCTCTATTCTCTGAAGTTGCTTGCCCTGATCTGAAAGGTGGAACCATGCTTCCATGAACATCTGTGGGATGTTCACCCTTAATCTGGTCTTCCTGTGCCTGAATTACTACAGAACCTAGCTCTCTCATTTAGTCTTCATTCCCCCTTTCTTCTTCTCCTTTCTTCCCTACAGCCAAATATGTGCAAGCTTGAATGAGCACAAGTTGAGGAGCCTTTTTAAGCAGCTCATTAAAACTATTAAAAGCTGGAAATTGACCTTGTAAAATGGCTATAGCTTTATTACATTGCTTAGGGAAAAAAAGTTAGAAAGCCTGGCTTGTCTTACTACTGATTTCTCAGGACTCTCTATACAAGTTTCTAAATTTGGATCTCAAGAATTATTGAGCTTCTACTGGGGAGGGAAAAAAGATCCTGAAGTCCTGCCAAATCCCAGAGTAATTCTCCAGCTCTCTCTCCTAGAACCCTTAGAAAGGCAAGAGGCAAGGTATTTAGACTGAAGGAGGGAGAGTGATATGGTTTTGGTTGTTGTTGTTGTTACCATTGAATTTGTTGGAGAAGAGGTGCATGGAGGGAGTGAGGATTCCCTACTAAATTGACCTCTCTGTTTAGGACTCTGAACTGAATCTTTATAGACAGTTATGATAGGTAAGAAGTGGAAGATGAACAAAACACCAAAGCCAAGAAAAGAAAAACAGAGGCCAAGTATTGTGGTGCATGCCTATAATCCTGGATATTCAGGAGGTGAAGGTAAGAAAATCTCAGCCAAAGCCAGCCTGGGTAAAAGTGCAACAGTCTATTTGAAAAATAATTAAACCAAAAAGGTCTTGATGTCCTCACAGCATCCCATGACAGAAGGATCATTTTCAGGGGAGGAGACTGAGACTATGGAGGGAAATTGACTTGTCTCAAACCACCTAGCTAGGAAGTGGTATCCTGTTTTACTTTTGATCTGAAGTGTTTACTAAAGGCTACATGCTAAAGGCTTGGCCATCAGCCTGTGGTGCCACTGGAAGGGAGTACAACCTTTAGGAGGTAAGGTCTAGTTGGAGGAAATAGGTCACTGGGAGAATGCTCTTGAAAGGTGTAATGGGATACTGACTCCTTATCTGTCTATCTATCTTCTATCTATCTGTCCTCTGGGTGCTAAGGGAGGCAAGTGAAGATCTTTTTTTCTCTAATACAAAAGTCCATTTTGTGCAGGATCCTGGCTAACATTCTGTAAAGGGACTGGGCCAACACCAAGAACAGGAGGTGTGGGCCTCAAAAGCCCACAAGGTGACTTGTGACATAGTTTCCCCCTCTGAGGAACAGCCAGGAATGTTACCACACTTGTTGGAATACTGTTGTATAGCTAAACCCAGATATTTTATATGGCCACTAAAGTGTGCCAAGGGCCTGGGGGTGTGGCTCAAGTGGTAGAACACCTGCCTTGATAGTTCAAGGCCCTGATTTCAAACCACAACACAGTCAAAAAAATAAAAAAATAAGGTGTGCCAAGTAGTGTTTCAGTAATCAAATGATATTTGACAGAAGGATACTGGATTAGAAGTCTAGTGCTTGACAGATTCATGTTTCTGAAGCCCGTTTTTATCTATTTTCATCACTTCCTCAAAAAAATGGAAATAGAAGAAATATGTCTTTCTAATATAAAGATAGGGACTCCAAATTATGACTGGAACCATTCACGGGTGTGGCTCCTGAGAACTTTGTTTCTGGAGGGGACTGAGTCTACATATTCCTTGACCTTAGCTCTCCAGGCCACTAGGTTCATCCAGGGTGCCATGCAACCAGCTGCTTCCATCCAAAATGGCCTACAGTGCCCCCTCCCCCCTTTGCCCTTCAAACTACCAAGATACCACTGGGACAGATGGCATTGTCAGAGGTCTGGAAATGGACTCCAAGCAGGAAAGAAGGAAGAGGCCTGGGAGATCATAATCCCATGTACCCCAGTCTGCTCTGTGGAGTGACTCAGAAGCACTTTCTGAACAGACTCTGAGGCTCTCATCTAGTCCCCATTTCCTGGTTGTGAGACACTAGACAAGTTCTTTTTTTGCTGTTTTTTTTCTCCACCAGTACTGGAGTTTGAATGCAGGACTTTATGCTTACTAGGCAGGTGCGCTACCACTTTTTGCTTTAGGTGTTTTTGGAATAGGGCTCACATTTATGTCCCAGCCAGCCTGGGCTGCAATCCTCCTATTTATGCTTCTTGCAAAGCTGGGATGACAAGTGGCATGTACTACCATGCCCAGCTTTTATTTGTTGAGATGGGGTCTCATGAACTTTTTGCCCATAAGGCCTCAAACCACAATCCTCCCACTCTCTGGCCTCTTGAGTAACAGCTAGAATTATAGGATTAGTCACTGTGCCCAACTCACCCTTCTAATCTTCAGTTTCATCCCTGAAAAAGGTGATGTAACACTACTTTCCTCATAGGATTGTTTGAGGATTAACTAAAGTAAAAATACATGCTGAATGGTGGTAGGCAATGTTATTAT
The DNA here is from genome assembly GCF_047511655.1 of Castor canadensis. NCBI lineage: Eukaryota > Metazoa > Chordata > Mammalia > Rodentia > Castoridae > Castor > Castor canadensis. Next base: position 112,887,901 of record NC_133395.1, on the reverse strand, counting down.
TTCAATGCAAATTGTTCCTTTTCCCTATAGATTCAGAATTCTCCCTGAGTCCATTTTCTACTGGAACTTAATTTAAGGAAATGAAAATTATAATGAGCTTCCCCTTCTCATCTGTCAGATTGCCAAAAATCCTCAAATTTGGCCAGATAGTCTGTGTGTGAGGCTATGGGGGAGGTCATCTCTACCTACTGCCAGTGGGGCTGTGAAATGTTACACCCATGGAGAGAGGAATTTAATAGTATCTAGGAAAATTGGACCTGACAAAGTCAATTCTGGCAACTTATCCCAGAGATGCACTGGCAAAAATGCACAAAAAGACATGACATATCAGCCAGTTGCAATGTATGGATCTTGTTTAGGTCTAGACTTGAAAGACAAATTATAAATACAAGACAGAGAAATGTGAATATTGATTGAATATTTGATAATCCTAAAGAATTATCATTAATATTTTTAGATATGATCATGGTATTATAGTTGTGTTTTTCCTAAAGGGTTCTTATCTGTTGTAGAGACTTACTAAGATATTTATGAATGGAATAGAATGTTGGGGATATGCTTAAAAATAGTCCAGGAAGAAGGAGTGTGTGGGTGCCAGTATTTGTGGTTTGTTACAGTGTTCTACTTTTGTATACGTGTGAAAGTTTCCATAATCAAATTAAGACATTACAGATAAAGTGTAATTCCCATGGAGCCCACCTTAAGCCTAGGACTCTTGCCTTTCCCCAGGGAAGCTCAGCTTTCAGTTTGCTCTGAAGCCTTGCATACATTTTTCTGACCATTTAAGTAGATATACTCATGAGGGATGGGGGATGGTATCCTTCTTGAACACTGCATTTTTTCTCCATTTATAGTAATGACATCATCTTCATCTTCATAAATTGTCCTGCCTCGGATTTTCTCCCCTATCCTATGTCTTAGAGAGTTTGCACTTCAACACACAGAGGTCTCTGCTGTTTTTCCATTGCTACACACATGTGATGGTAAGAGCAAGCCACAAATTATTTACTTGTTCCTACAATAAGGAGCATTTGTGTTGTTCCCAACTGTTTTACTACAACAATTGCTGCTGTGGATGTCCTTGGATGTATCTACTCACGCACCAGAGAGTCTCTTCAGGAGAGGAAGGAAGAGGTGGAATCAATAAGCCCTAGGTTATGTTCAACTCTATTTGAATGGATTCTAGCCCTGCCTTCTTTTTACCCTGCCTGCTATCAAAAGGTCTCAGTCAAATGAGGGTACTCAACAAGTGGGAGATACTATGTCATTACCAGCATCCTATCATTTCCTAATTTCATTTCTTGCCTCCTCCTTTATCTCTTACAATTATTGCTGTAACCTGACACCTATATACTTGCTTTGTGATCTAATCAGCTAAGCACTCCCTGGCCCCATGTCTCTCTTCCTGGTCCTTCTGAGAGAACCCTTACCATGGACCTGCATCCTTTGACCCTGCCCACCTCTCTAGCCTCACTGTGTGTTGCCCATGCTGTCCCTGCTTTCTACTGGCCACATTGTCCTATCTCCCTCAAGATATGCTCTAATTCCTCCAAGGCTTTGCACACAGTTTCCTCTGCCTAAACTGTTCCTGTCTTACCCCATAGAGTAACCTCAACTCTTCCTCCCATCCCCAGCTTAATTATTACATTCTCAAGGCACACAGAAAGTAAAGAATACCTCTTGCATTGTAGGTAAAGGTATTAATCAGTAAAGTAATGAAGCAAGCCCCATCAAAGTTGAGGTAACTGTTACAATTTTAACTAACATTACATAGTTTTATTTCAGACTCAGATTTAAGACAGTGCAAATAAAATTCACTTTTCAAGTTTGTCCTTCATTATGTCCTTTTATATTTAGGGCATCTGCCAGGTTAAAACTATTTTCATAATAATTCTAAGACATGTGGTTTTCCAAAGGCTGCATGATGTGTGATATTATAACAGATTGAATGCAGAAACAGATAGGAGAATCTAGCTATTTCTATGTTTCACAAATGTGAAACAATCTTCTCATTAATTTTTAAAATATGATTTTAAATACAGTTATGGTACTGGAGATTGAATCCCAGTCTTCATCTATCCCAGGCAAGTGCCCTAACACTGAGCTTAACCCTAGGCTTATAATTATTTTTATTAAAATTAACACTAACATGCAATAGATTTGCTTCAAATCAATCCAATCAGCAAATATATTGAAATATTCTGTCTCAATTTCTAATATGGCAAAGACCCATAGTTACACTTATGAAAAAATCTTTTTTAAACGTCCTCAGTAATGTTTTCAGAGTGCAAAGGGTCCTGGTAATCGAAAGTTTGAGAACCACTATCTTAGGAACAAACTCTTTTACCTTTAAAAAGAGAAGCATAGTCTTCACTACTGTTCCTAATATAATTTCAAACACTTGTGGTTTTTTTGTGAAGCAGCAACTGTTTAATGAAACATGGGTAGAAGTGAATTCCCACAGTTGTGTCTCAATTCCTATAATCCTTCCAAATATATGCCATCTTTCACATCAGGCCTCCTTAGCTATTGGATCTAGTGGTCAAGATCAGGATCCTGGCAGTCTTTGACTCCACTGAATATGAGATCTGTACTTCTCCTGGGAAGTATTAAATAAACACTACAGAATGAGAGAGTGAAGAATGAAAGAATGATTTGTAGGGTACTTAATAGCAATATTCTTCTAATTGTGGGGCCTCAGCTGGCCTAAAAGCTAGAATAGACTCCAAGGTGCTTCCAAGAATAAAAGACCCTGGCCCTGCTGCTTCCTCTCTGCAGCTCAGTCTGCCCCTGCCCAGTTGGGATGGCATCCCCAAGGCTATATGTTCCCACAATGCAACTTGAGAGCAGCTCCTTCCTGTGGCACCTGCCTTTGCCAGCAGGTCAGAGTCTCCAAAGGTGATCTCTCAACACCAAGCATCTTCTCTCCATGCAGTTCCTTCTTTAATTCAGCTGCTACAATGTTGAACGCCAAGTTTTCCTGGGCCAGCCCAGCAAATTCCCTGGCTGGTATGTCTGTTTTCCTCCTCTCAGTTACTACTTTTCCCCTTTGAATATTCTTATTTTTTTATTTCTTTTTCAAAAAAATTTATTATCATATTACTATTGTACCAGGAGTACATTGTGACATTTACAAAAGTGCTTACAATATACCTTAGTTAAATTCACCCTTCCATTATTCTCCTTTCCTCCATTCCTGGAATAGTTTCAACAGGTCTTATTTTTCCATTTTCATATATGAGAACATAATATTTCCATGATATTCACCCCTCCTATACCCTTCTCTTATATTCTCCCCCCTCCCACTGGTACCAACCCCCAGACAGAACCTATTTTACCTTACTGTCCCCTGTATTTGAGGGAGAAAAAAGACAATTTGTTTAAGATATCTATACAGGGAGTTTCATTATGACATTTCCATGCATGTATGTGTTGTGTCCCAAATTGGTTTGTCCCTTCCACTTTTCTCCTTTCTATATTAGTCCTCTTTTCATAGTGATTTAAACAGGTTTAAAAATTCTATATTCATTTTTACATAGAAAGTACATCACCCATATTCACCTTCCTTACTTCTTTCGTTTACCCTCTCCCTCCTGTTAGTGCCCTCCCCTTAGCATGACCTGTATTTCATGAATTTTTTGTATGAATTTTCCATAAATTACTTCAAATTCAATTAAGTGAATAAAAGGGCCAGATAAGTATGCTACATACAATTTCATACCTGAAGTCTCCATTCTCTGGTTCTAAGTCATGATTTGGGAAAGACTCTCAAGAATATGATTTCAGGCACACATGCACCTTCAGAAAATTTCTCCTTTGTTTAGAGAATTGATTGACTCCAGAACTGGAGCACAGTGAGTACAAGATGAATTTGGAACATTTTGTTGTGCCAGAAAGTAAGGAAGAGCTCAAAAATGTTGGGGATATGTCAAAATATGTCCAGATTTAAAGGGACCAAATGCAAAATGATTTGATCAAAATAAATAATGATACTTAAAGACTGTAGCCCACTGCAGAAAATAAGAATGAAAACACCTAGGTTCGATTGATATACTAATGGGTTGGGGAAGAAGTGGTCTTCCTTATAGTAGCAAGACAACTAACAAATGTAAAAGGAATGATGGAATTAAAAAATCACTACTTCTCAACAACCATATTAACAATTTGCAGGCAGAAATCATCAATGAATGAAGACAGTGGTAGATGAGGAATAACAGAATATTTACAGTCTGAAAGTATCTTCCCACAAGATATGTATAAAATTATGAAAGGACAAAAGAGAAACTTTACAATGGAGAAACTAAGAGGTTACAATTAGCCTCCATAGTAATGGGACAACTCAAAAACACACACTTTCTGCTATGATGCACTGACTAAAAGGTAGCATCCCATCTTGTTCTGAATCTTATCATGTAGACACATCAGAAAGATTTAAAATGAGGGTCCTTCTCTGAGATAATTGGCCTGACAACTGAAAAAGAATGTACATCTAAAAAGAATGAATTGAGTCATCAATTGTACCTAACTACACCTGACTTAAAAAAAAAAACTGCCCTTGGCTGGGTGAAGTACTCATACCTGTAATCCCAGCTACTCAGGAGACAGAGAGATCAGGAGGATCCAGCTCAATGCCAGCCCAGGCAAAAAGTTCTCCAGACAACATCTCAACCAATAAAAGCTGAGCATGGTGGCAGCCTGTCATCCCAGCTACATGGAAAACCTAAATAGGGGGATTGCGATCTAGGCTGGCCCAGGCATAAACTCAAGACCCTATTTAAAAAATAACCAAAACAGTGGGGCATCAGGGGCTCGCACCTGTAATCCTAGCTACTTGAGAGGCTGAGATCAGGAGGATCACAGTTCAAGACCAGTCTGAGCAAATAGTTTATGCAATCCCCTACCTCCAAAATAAACCAGAGCAAAATGGACTGGAGGTGTGGCTCAAGCAGTAGATTGCCTGCTTTGCAAGAGGGAAGCCCTGAGTTCAAGCCCCAGTCGCAAGAAAAAAAAATAGTAATAACCAAAACAAAAAGGGCTGATAGCATAGCTCAAGTGGTTAAGTGTCTGCCTAGCTAGCAAGAGCAAAGCCTTGAGTTCAAACCCCAGTATACTCCTCCTCCCCCAAGAAAAGAACTGGTCTGCACTCCTCAGAAGGATTTTCCTTTGCTATAAAGAACATAATTGGGACAATGAGGGATATCTGAATATGATTTGTAGATTAGATAATAATGTCACATGAATGTTGGTTTCCTGGTTTTGCTAACTGTACTATATAAGAGAATGGTCTTGCTTTTAGGAAACTATTAGGTGTTTAGAATTTTTCTTAGTCAGTTTGGGCTGCTATAACAAAAATACTGTAGACTGGATGGCTAAACAACAGAAACTTATTTCTCACAATTCAGGAGGCTGGAAGTTAAAGATCAAGGTTTCAGCATGGTTGGATTCTAACGATAGACCTCATTCTGATTTGCAGATAGTCATCTAGTTGTACATTAGAGAACTAAGAGGAAGCAAGCTCTGTCATGTCTTTTTATAAGGGCACTAATACCATTAAGTCATGAGGGTAGATCCCTCATGACCTAATTACTTCCCAAAGGTCCCACCTTCCCACACTAGGGAAGGGAAGATTAGGATTTCAACATATGAATTTGGGGATGCTTAGACATATAGTCTATTGCAGCAGCAAAGGGACATTACATCATGTTTACAAGTTAAAAATCAAACAGTAGGTAGATAAGCACACAGAGAGACAGGATAGCATGGTAAAATATACTATCTGAAGAATCTAGGTGACAGGTAGATGGAATAAATTGCATAATTCTTTTAACTTTTCTATAAAACTATGTCAAACTAAAAAGTTAAAAGAAAAGGTCAGGTAGGTGAAGAAAGAGAAGCAGGGAGATGGAGACACGACACAGACAGTCAGAGAAAGAGAGTTTTATACCCATAGGACCTGCCCTAATACAAGGATATTCTCCAAATCTCTACAACCTTGAGGAGAAAAGTGTCACTCTCTCTGAAGCCTGCATTGGTCTCCCACAGAACTTAGTTTCAGTAACACCAACTTAAATCCCTTCTACTGTAATTTCATATAACATTTTCCCCCTCAAGTTGCAGAATGTACTATTCTGGTCTGACCAAAGGCAGGTCAAGTCAGAGAGCTATAAAATGATAATCTATCTTCTCTCTTGGCATTACACACCTTCACCTCAATGTATGGCACAGATCACAGATGTAATTCTACATTGAGCTGCATTATGATTGAGTTCTTATCTGTCTCTCCACTGTACTATAAGCCTCAGGAAGGCAGGGATTGTATCTGGCTTTGCTGAGCATTATATCCTCAGTGTGGGACCCACAGCAAAATGAAAATGTGGGTCTCCTGGTTCAAAAGTGATTACAAATTTAAAAATGGCACTGGGCTCCAGTGGCTCCCACATATAATCCTAGCTACTCAGGATGCAGAGATCAAGAGGATTGTGGTTTGAAGCCAGCCAGGGAAAATAGTTTGCAAGATCCTATCACAAAAATATCCAACACAAAAAAGGGCTGGCAGTGTGGCTCAAGTGGTAGAGCACCTGCCTAGCAAGTGTGAGACCCTAAGTTCAAACCCCAGTACCACCAAAAGAAATAAATTATAAAAATGGTAAAAGCAGAGCATTAAACCAAGTACAAAGCCCTCCTAAACATAGGGCCCTCAGTGAATTTAGGATTATAGTACAATGAAGCTGGCCATAGCCAGCACAGTATCTGAGGTAAATGTGTGCTATGTGAATGACTAAATAAATAAAGCTCCTTGGATACATTTCCAGGCTGTGTATAGAGTTGAGGTCTCTTGCAGTCAAAGCTTTTATACTGATAATGGCAACACTGAGGATACCAGATACTCAGAGGATACTAGCTTCTACCATGCAGCAGGGATACTGTCGAGCCTCTAGTGTTATGTACCCACTTCCTCAGAGCCACCTCCCTGGACAGACCATCCTGCGCTCTGGACATTCTGAATCCCTATGCAGGATGCAACTCCTGTCATGCTCTCCTTTGGGTTTCTGTACCTTCTTCCTCCTCTCCCCTTCTTAGAGCTAGTACAGTATGTTCTAATGGAGGAATGCCAGCTCCTCTGGAACCCACAGTATTAACAGTCCCTGACTGTGCCAAACTGGGCTCTGAGGCAAAGCCACCAAACCCCTTTCCACTTGTGACCTACATTGCCATTGGTTCTAGGGACTGTGGATTCTGCAACTCAAGGGGGGAAATGTTACTATGACAACAGCTCCTGGAGCTGCAGGGATGGAAAGCACCTACTTTCAAAAAGTTCACCTACCCATATGGCAGATGGACTTTATTCGGTGTTTCTAAATCCAATATCCAAACAGGGTGGTTGAAAAGGGAGTGCTTTTAAAGGGCTAATGCAGATTGTAGCACCACAGTTGCCCACTGAGGTACTGGAGAATGAAAATTGGAGGACCATAGTTTTGGGGTTGTTTTGTGTGTTTGTTTTGGCAGCACTGGGTTTGAACTCAGGGTCTTGGCCTTGCTAAGCAGGTGCTGTACCACTTGAGTCATGCCTCCAACCCTTTTTGCTTTAGTTACTTTTCAGATGAGTTTCGCTCTTTGCCCAGAGCTGACCTCTGACCATGGTCTTCCTACCTATGCCTCCCATGTAGCTGGGATTACAGGCACGCACTATTGTACCCAGCTCAGTTTTTCTTTTAAAAGTATTACTACCAATTAGCAATGTGCTCCTTGGTTAATGTGAACCTGCTCATAAGAGAAGGAAACAGATATCCAAAGCAAGGGTTGCTAGCAATGTTGCTGGGTTGCTATTATGTTCTTCTCCTCACTGCTGACTAGGAGATATAGCTCTTTCCATTCCATCATCCAGCAAAAGTTATAATGTATGATAGAAAGAGAATAAGGTTCTCAGATCTAAATTCTGCCTTTGCTATCTATGAGCCCAAGTCCCATTTTCTTCACCGGAGACATTAATTTTTTCATTCATCAAAATATTCGCAAGTGTTTCTTGGGCAACTACTATGTGCCTGAAGGAGTATTCTCTCCCTCAGGAGGTGATTGGCCTGAGACCAATTAGGTGGAAATCACTGTAGAAATTATGATCATTTGTTATCTTTGTTTCCTTTCCCCAACCCATCACCTGCCCAAAGTTAGTAAGAGTGATTCCCATTACAGCCTGGTTTGATTGGATTACATTATAGACTGTGTGTCTTTGTCTCCTCTTTGAGGAGGTTCCTCAAAGAAAGGATCGGGTTCTAACCCACCTGACTCTCCAGGAACCTGGCACCAAGTCAGGCACATTGTAAGCCAGGTTCTATATACTTCAAGGAGTTGTAGATCCATAAGTGGTTTTGTAGTTTTTCTCATGCTCTTTGTACAATCAATAAACCCAAATCCTAATCACTTTCCAATGGCAACTCCAGAATTCCTCTCAGGATGCTTAGGAGGGGAACCTGGTTCGGGGTTATCACATGTCTGAGCAGCACTCTTGCAAGTAGATGGCACTGCCATGTCAGCGTGGGGGGCTTGAGACTGCATTTGCAATGGTAAGGAGTCTGCTTTGCTTGGATTATTTGTACATGAGGTGACAAGTGGATGGGAGGGTAGAGATTACAGGTGAGCTTATTCTCAATTCCCTTTGAAGTCCCCAGACCTCAGAGCCTTCTAGCTGAGCATCTATTATTTGAATGTACACAACCTAGAAGTGGCCTGTGACCCTCTTCACTAGTTCTCTCCAAAAGGACATCACTTTAATTATTTTTCTTAGCTGACAGCCTAGTCCCAAGGGAGCAATATGGAGAAGAAAAAAAAAGCTAACATGAAACAGGGCATCAAAACTCCGGGGATGTGAACCTAGAGGCCTGTATCCCTTCCTTTATTTCAGAGTCTCTTGCTCCAGCAGGGCTAGGGGAAAAATGTGGAACATCACTCTGGTAATCCCTTCCGGACACAATCATGTTCTTAGTTACCGCCTACAAGAATCCACTTGGTATTTCTCATTTTACCACGCTTGCATTCAAAACTTGATTAGACTCTATTGATTCTGTCATTAAAAAAAATTAAGTGAGACTCTTTCTTCCCTCTGTTCTCTCACTTGCTCAAAGTAAAAATCCCACCTGTGCCTCATAGGCTTAAAGCTACATTTCTTTGCTCTGCTCCACTTCATTTTTTCTCCTTCCCTTCTCAGAACTGACATCACTCTTCAGGGACAGGCTTTAGTTTTTATTGCTATTATTTGCTAGTCTCTGTTAAGGCTATTTGCTTTCCCAGCCACCAGAGGGGAGAGGAGAAATGTGTCTCCAATTCCAAAATAGTGTCATTGGCCAAACTATTTTTCAATGAATTCATTTGTATTTATTGGTTCCAAGCATTATTTCTTCCCATTATAAATGCATCCCCTCGTGATGAAGGAAAAACTGGGTGTGGACTGCCATGAGGGTCAGCCTCCTGGAAGATCCCTATCCCCACTATGTGGCTTACTTTGTGGCCGATGCTCGCTTCTCTTCTAAGACCCAACTCAACTTTGCCCCAGGCAGTTGAAAGCTGATGTTGAAAGCTGATGAGAAAAAAGGAATAAAATCAAGCTGAGGACCCAAACCAGAGCCATTAATGAGACTCATACAAAGATACAGCTTGAAAACCTCATACTGGACAATAACCCATGAGGACTGGGTTCACCCACTTTCCTCCAAATCTCAATTATGTGCATATCATGTCATGATTTTTTTTTGCCATATCTAAGCATCACTTATACTTTAATTTTTTAATAATTTTTCTTAACATCTATTTTCTTCCATTTTCTTTACTTATTTTTATTTGTTTAAAAATCTTGTCACTATCAGGACTTCTTGCCATAACCAGAAGGTAAATAAGTTTTTTTGGTGGTACTAGGTCTCAAATTCAGAGTCTCATGCTTGCAAAGCAGGCATTCTACCACTCCAGCTCAATAATTTTAAAAGTAAATATAGTGAAAATAAAGCAACCAGAAACTATGCCAGAATTGTGACTACATAATACATAAGACTAAAAACTCATTTTTAACCATTTCACTACCAACCTTCTCTCCTTTCTACCTTCTATTATTACTATTTGTCCTTCTTCTCTTTCCAGAGTACTTCTGACTGTAGGCCCCTTAAAGTAGAAGGAAAACATACACACACACACACACGCACACAGATACACACACACCACCATCACCATCACCATCACCATCACCACTAATGGAAATCTATACAGATACTGCTCCCCAGGGAAAACACTCTTGGTATGATGTGATGTTTTGGGGTGGAATTTGCCTCAATTATCTATAATAATGTCCTATAAGAACCTAAAGTGAAAAGTTCCAAACCCACAGCAGTAGGGTATGGTTTCCCCAGGCCACAGGATGCCCTTACAATAGAATTCTACCTAATCATTAAAAAGTATGCTTTAGGCTGGACATGGTGGTGCACATCTATAATCCCATGGAGATGGGGGCAGGAAGATCTCAAGTTTGAGGCCAGCAGGGGCAAAGATAGGGAGACTCTGTCTCAAAAATAAACCAACAAAAAAGGGCTGGGGAATGTAGCTCAATTGACAAAGCACTTGCTTAGCATGTGCAAGGTCCTGGATTCAATCCCTGGTATCATTTTAAAAAAACAGAAAGAAAGAAACTATGGGCCTGGCTCTATAGCTCCTCTCTCCCTCTCCCCCTCTCCCCCTCTGCCCCTCTCCCCCTCTCCCCCTCTCCCCCTCTCCCCCTCTGCCCCTCTCCCCCTCTCCCTCTCTCCCTCTCTCTGGCATAGAGACATATTAACACCATAAGAGCAATTCAAACAACCTAGTATAACTATGCAAGTCTAAATACAACCTAAGATTCAAGATCAAGTATTCTTCAGCTTTGTTAGCATCCATGGACCATCTAGAAAGTATGGATAATGCTTTTCATCTCACAGAATATGTAAGATGGTTAAATGTGATATTGTTACCGAGAGTAAAATTTAAAAAAAAACCACAAAGTTAGTTGGTCACTTTTTTTTTATTTAGGTAGAATTTACCTAACATAAAATTAACTATTTTAAAGTTCACAACTCAGTAGCATTTAGTTCATTCACAATGCCATGCCTCCATCCTACCATCTAATTCCAATTGAAAGGCATATGATGAGAATATCTAGCACTGTGTCTTCAATTTCTGCTCTCTTTCTTGTAACCTTTCTTTTCCAAGAAGAATTGACCTGGGCTGTCAAAGGAACAGACATACTAAAATTATAAAGCAGAAAGTCAGGGCCACAAGGGAGAAACAGATAAATAAACATGTTAAGCATGAGGTTGACATCATACTTGCAATTGAGCATCAAGAGTGACTCTGGACTCCCTGACAACCAGGGCAAGATGAGAATCACAGTGATTAGTACCTAAGATCAGAAAGGTGAATTTTGGTGTAATTCAACTGTAATTCAAAAGTGCTTTTTTTAGGGGTGGGGGGGACTTAATTCTAAAAGAAATTTTCCACATGGACTTTATAACAGAACATTGACATACATACTAGGCAATGGCCTTGGCTGTGATTTTATAACAAATGAATAAGGAAGGATTTTTATATGGTTATTTCTCAATGACGATTTACTAGATAAATTAATAAGTAAATGAATAAATGAGTAAAAAATAAATCTCTATCAGGTCAGCTGCATTCTTATCACATAAACCACATAAAATTAATCAGTATGACAGAACAAACTGTCCAGTGAAGATTGCAATCACTCCTAAACAAAGAGACTTTTAAAACCTAAATTTTATAGCAATATTAAATACTTTAATCAAACTAAAACATTAGGAACATTTGAATTATCTCCTGATAGCTCTACCAATGTAGGAAAACTGTAAGTCTTTTAATTTTCTAATTGCCTTATGAATTCATGGAGCTTTTATGATGAAACAGTCTCCATTCTTTGTTCCTGATTTGCATAAATTGTTTTGAAGCTCAACATTTTTAGCTAAAGATTTTCATGTATTCCTGGAATTTATCTACTCCTCAAACCACTGAAGTATGCAAATGAGAACAGCCACCTGGGCACAACTCTGCTCTTTGGCCTGCCTGATTCAGCTAAGACAACTCATCCCATTCAATACTCCAATTCCTCAGTCATTATCTTAGATTTCAAGACAGGAAATTCTTCATCCCCAAAGTACAGTGGTTTCATGAGTCTTCTAGGTTACAACCTCTAGACTAAGGCTTAAAACAAGTGGAAGCAGTGAAAGGAGATGCCCTAGAGACATCTCCTTTCCTGTTTTGGAAAACAGGTCTAAAAGGTGAACAATGGTTCTCCTGGTGTGGACATTATGGACTACTTTCCCCCCATTCCCCTCCATGTGGGCATGGAGCCCAGGGCCTTATATATTCAAAGCACACGCTTTACCACTGAACCACATCTCCAGCCCTCAACTACTTAAGTTTTTTTCTTCTCAGTATTCCATTCTTCTTATGCTGTATTACTGCATACAGCTGAAAAGTTATATGGTTTTGTTTTAGTAAGAAAGCCACAGTGGTAGAGAAAACAGTGTTAAAGTGAAAGAAGCCATGCTGCGGAAGTTGGCTCATCTTTCCCTTCATGGTTGTGACACTTTGGATGGCTCCTTTACTCCCTCATGGATAAACATCCCCACCTCAAAGAAGTGCTGGGAAATAATGCAGAAATCAGTGGCTCAATTAAGCACTGATCTCTTATATGTTATTAATATGGTATCACAAATGAAAGCTATTAATATTATAAATTTATATTTTTATTTCAGAGTAGCATTAACACAATAATAAAAAGGAAAAAAAAAGTCTACGAATTCATTTTCCCCAAAAAACACACTATTTTTGTTACTTTTCAGCCTTTTTAGGCCTGACTCACATGATTTGTACCAGTTAAGATTATATTGCAAATGCAATTATGCATTCTGATTTTTTCCTCTAACACTATATGAGAAGCATTTGCTAATACTTATGAATCACCAAATGATGATTTAAAAAGCAGTATGCATACAGAAACAAGAAGATGCAGTAACCCTCTCTATAGCATAGGCAGTGTCCTCCATATTTCTTAAATAAAAATACCTCAAGATGACCAATGTTGGCCCTTGAAGAAAGCAAATTCAGTGTAACATAGCCAATGTTACAAAGAGGCCAGCAAATCAGGCACTTTGGATGATGATAGAGCATTAACCTTTTTTTTTTTCTTTTTTGCAATACTGAGGCTTGAACTCAGGGCTTTCACCTTGAGCCACTCTGCCAGCCCTTTTTGTGGTGAGTATTTTCAAGATAGGGTTTCGTGAACTATTTGCCTGAGCTGGCTTTGAACCACTATCCTCCTGATCTCTGCCTCCTGAGTAGCTAGGATTACAGGCATATGCCACTGGTGCCTGGCTACAGCATTAACCTTTTATAAGCTTTAAAGCTTCTCGGTTTCAGGTCCTACAATGCACAATATGCCTTGGAATGGAATCCCCATTCTGAATGTCCATGCAGTCTGACCCCTACAAGTAAGAGTAAGAGTATCTGAAGCCTACAGACCCAGGAAGGTCCACCTCCCATCTTTACATGCAGGATCTCTCCTCTCTTCCTTACAGAAGCCTGGACAGATGGAGGAACAGGAAGGACAGGGCCAGAGATAACAAGGAGAGAGCATAGGCTGGTTTAGGAATAAAAACAGAGCACATTTAGGCAGGAACATCAAGTATGGATCAGAAAGTGGTGGGGGAAAATATATGCTACCCAAATCAGCCTAGGACTAGAGATGTAGCTCAGTGGTAGAATATGTGCCTAGCTTGTGTGAGGCCCTGGGTTCACATAGCTTGTGTGAGGCCCTGAGTGTGATCCCCAGCACTGCAAACAAACAAACAAATAATGCCCCTCCATCACTACACACACACAAAAAAAAATACCTAATCAGTTACCCTGAAAAATGGAAAACCTTGAATTCTGCCAAGTAGCTTGAATGTAATTGGGTGGGTTACTAGGGAGCCCCTGAGAGTTATAGAATAAGGAAGTCAGTCAAGGTGCTGAATTGGAAAGAGACAAGAACAAAGTGGTGTAAGAAGATGAAGGAGAAAATTCTGTAGGGGTTCCAAGAAAAAAGAATGACAATATAGAGAGTAGCTGATAGGTATTAAGTACTGTGTTCCCAGTTCTGTTCCGTATACTGCTGTATTCACTAATTCACCCCTTATAACAATCCTCTGATTGAGGTCCTATTATTATCATCCCTGTTTTCCAGACATACAATTATTAGGTGACTTGGGTGACTTGCCAACATCCCAGAAGATAAGTCCAGGATGGACATTCAAGCAAGCTGGCTCCCAAGCAGAGGGCCTAACTCCACAGCAGACTGTCCACACAAAAGCATGAGCTCTGTGACTGGAGGCTAAGTGAACATCCACCAGGGTGAAGAGGCAATGCAGGCAGCAGTGGCAGCACATGCAAAGGCACAGAGCTGGAAAAGCAATGTGCTACTTTTGAGGGAACATAGAAGTTTCCAGGAAGAGATGCACAAGGCAGGATTACAGTGAATGGAGAAAGAAATCTGTGACTCTCATCATGAAGGGGCCCTGACAAAGGCCAAGAAAATCCTGTGTCCCTCCTTGCTCCTGGAGACTGCTGCCCCAGTGACCTGAACAGAGCTGGATTTCACATACTGTATTGTTATAGCCATAAAGATTATTTTGGTTGAGGCTGCCCTCAATATAGTCATTCATCCATCTAACAGACATTTCTGGTGTGCTCTCAGTGAAGAGCACTGGCTATCCAGAGTCTGAAAATGTGGCACAGTTCTTACAAAAACCCAGATCTGAGGTAAACCTCCTTCCACCAAGCACGGAACTAGCTTGGTCAGAGAGCTTCTCTATAGAGTGCGTCAAAACTCTTTATTCTTTCTCAGGAAAATCTCATCCTGCAGAGCAATGTGCTTGTATAAGGAGCTTCATGCTGGTGAAGATCAGATTTTGCTTATGGTTGATAAACTAACCATCCCAGATAAACAATTTCACTTTGATTATAGCACATAGGAGCCAGGTGGTCCAAGCTGCTGTCTTTATTTATTTTTTTTCTTTCTTTCACTTGAATTCAAGGCCTTCACCTTGAGTCACTCCACCAGCCTTATTTTTTTTGTTTTTGTGAAGGGCTTTTTGGGATAGGGTCTTATGATCCTCCTGATCTCTGCCTCCTGAGTAGCTATGATTACAGGCATGAGCCCCCAGTACCCGGCTTGGTGTCTTTCTTTTTAAACTCAGAATCTTCAGCCAAAGCATTTCTGAGAAGCCAATGCTCCTTCATCCAGGTCTCTAGCTATGGGCATTAATGGTGCTTCCAGCAGGAGCTCTGAGGATGGAGATGCTGGAAGCCAGGTTCCTGTAAGTCTCAAGGGTGCTAAGTAAGAGAGCATGAAGAGAACTGGTTCTCTCAATGGTGGCGCCTTAGGGAGCAAAGTTTTAGATTTCCATGTGTTCCCTGAAGTTAGATCATCTGTTGAGGCACAACTGAAAAACCATTTGTTTTAGTCTTTTTGGTGTTACTATAAAACTACCCAAGGCTGAGTACTTTATAAAGAAAAGAGATTTAGCTAACTATGGAGGTGCAGACCTGTGGTCCCAGTTTCTCAGGAAGCAAAGATCATGGTTGCTGGCCCAGGCAAACTTTGTGTGAGAACCTATCTGAAAAACAAACTAAAAACCAAAAGGACTAGCTCAAATGCTAGTGTTTGCCTATCTAGGGCCCACTGACTGTGCTATGACATCTCAGAAAAACAGAAAGGGGATTGGCCAAATGCAGAAGGGACTGAAGCATAGGGTGGCCTCACTTTATAACAACCATATGGTTATAAGAGACCTGACCCACTCTATTCATGAAGGAGGAGGCCTCTGACCTAATCACCTTCCACTAGGTCCCACCTCTTAAAGGTTCTACCAACTTAACTGGGCCCATGCTTCTACCACATGAACCTTTGGAGATCAAACCATAGCACCACTTCTCTGAATTTGTTTTATTCAATCTTTTCAGAACCCCTGTTAATTTCTCAAAACCTCTGTTTCAGCTTCAACTTGGCTTGAAATTCTTCAGATGACACCATAAGGACTGGGGTGAACTTGCCCTGAGTGGGGTGATAGCTGAGAATGAAAATGATCCAGACAGAACTCAACACAGTGATGAGCAATTATCATGGACATAGAGGGGCATTTAGAAATGCAGTGGCAGAAAGATTTGTCTAGCACAGGTTTGCAAAGGACCTACATCTCTACTCAAGAAAGATTGCTTTTTATGCAATTAAAATGAATCCTCCATCTGTCTAAAAGCCACTTACATAAAGCACCCCCTTCTTCCCTGCCTTCACAGGTTCTTTATCTCTGTTTCAGGTCATGCTTTTTGGCCACTGGTTAGTGTGTGCATAGCTATGTTCAGCCCAGAGCTAAGTAGAGAAACCCCCTTTAGCAGATAGCTTACTTTAAACGTACATAGGAGCAATCCTTGTGTGGGGAGTACACTTCCCCACATCCATTAGCATATAGTTTCATTTGCACCCCTGCTGCAAGCAGTTTGGAAGTATGATAAAATCTGAAAATATTACGTATGTATATCTGTACACACACTCATCCAGAGCATGTCTCTAAAGCAGAAAGGAGGAAGAGGTAACTTTACTGGAAAAGGCTCAACTCCTCTCTCTTTCTACCTACACACAGATACATGCTCATTTGCCCTTTCGAAAGATGAGCATAAAAGAGGATTGTTCCCAAGATGGACTTTCAGACTCCAGGATAATGTTGGTGGCCTGTTTCATGCCCACATCTCAGAGGCACAGGAAGTGACAAAGCAAACCGGCTGGCAGGGCCAGAAGGCCTCATGTGTCTCACAAGGAGCAGTGGAGAGGTTCCTCTTCAACTGCTGATGTCTGCCTTCCAGGCTGTCCTCAGGCTCAAACTGACCTCCAGCTCCTCCTCTCTCCCATCTGTGAGAAGCCACAGGCCAAGGGCATGAATGACATAGTAAAGCTACCAACAGCTTGGGCATAGGCATTGGGCAGATGGCAATTCAGTCCAGACTCTGCTACTTACTAGCCATGTGACCTCCCAGAGAACTCAGACTCTCCAAACCTCATTTTCCTCATCTGCAAAATAGGGATAATAATGCCTGCCCATCAGATTTGAGGAGGAGAGTAATGAGATAATATAAGCAAAAAAAACTTGATTCAGAAAGTACACTCCTCAGATGGCAGCTCTTACAGCATGTGTTGCTTGGAATGACAGGCATGTGTCACCATACCCAGTTATTGGTTGAGATGGGGTCTTGCAAAGTTTTTGTCCAGGTTGGACTTAAACCTCTATTTTCTTAATCTTGGACTTCCAAGCAGCTAGGATTACAGGCATGAGCCACCAGCACTCAGCTCAATGGTTAATTTTTTTATGTGCCAAATTGGCTAGGCCATGGTGCCCAGATATTTGGTCAAGCATTATTCTGGATGTTCCTATGAAGATGTTTTTGGGTGAGCTAATGTGTGTGTGTGCATGTAGTGATGGAGTTGAAGCAAGCTAAGATAGGGAGAGTCCAGGACTCTTAAAACATATCTGACTTCACATATATATTTTAGACTAAACACACTCTCTGTCTCTCTCTCTCTCTGTCTCTCTCTACCTCTCTTTCAACTGGACCATCCTAGTCCAGGGGACAACTGGAATCCCTCCTCACTTGCCATTGGCCATCAGAAACTGTCCAAATCTTTCCCCTCCCACAGGTTACAGAGTGTTTAAAAGCCTTGAAACAGAAAGTCCTCCTCTCTTTCTCCTCTGCTCGCTGCTCCTCCATGACATCTGGCAAAGATCACAAGGTCCCTTGTGATTCCCTCCCTTGCTTATAATAAAGTTCCTTAATACATCCATGTGTTCTGCCTGGATTCCTCCATGTGGGACATGAAGAATCTGGTGTCTTCTGATCAACGATCTATGTGAGAGGGGGATTGAACCCACTGTCTTGTGCATGCTAAACTTGTGCTTTACCACTCAGCCACACCCTCAGCCCCTGAAACTAATGTTTAAGTGGTTGAACTTTGAGTAAAGTAGATTGCCCTCCATAATGTGTGAGCCTCATCCAAGTAGTTTAAGGCCTTAATTGGACCAAGTCTGACCTCCCCTGAGTAAAAGGGCACTCTGCCAGCACATTGCCTTTGGATTTTTAACTGCAATGCATCCTGGAGTCCTCTCCAGCCCACACTACAGACTTTGGATCCAGCAAGTCACCACAATCACATCAGCCACTTGTTTACAGTAAATCTTTCTATGTAAATATAAATCCTGCTCGTTCTGATTCTCTGGAGAACTCTGGCTAATACAGCACTAGTCTGTTGATAGAAAAACCAGCTTAGGGCATATGCATTTACCCTCTTTAGCCTGGAAACACAGTTAATACCAGCCTTGGAGTACTTTTCTAAGTTTAAATAGCCAAAAATTATACCCATTCAAACAATGCCTCCCACTTTTTTTTTTTTTTTTTGGTGGTGGTGGTACTGAACTCAAGGCCTAGTACTTGCTAGGCAGGTGAGCTTATGCTTGAGCCACACCCCCAACCATACAAATTCTCTCTCTCTCTTTTTTTTTTTTTTTAATGGTACTGGGGCTTGAACTCAGGGTCTTCACCTTGAGCCACTCCAGCCCTTTTTTTGTGATGGATATTTTCAAGATAGGGTCTCTCAAACTATTTGCCTGATCTCTGCTTCCTTAGTAGCTAGGATTACAGGTGTCAGCCTCTGGCGCCTGGCACAAATTCTCTTATTTGATCCTCACAGGAGTTTGATCCCTAAGGATCATGACTCCCATTTCAAGAGAGGAAAAAAAAATGGGGCTTAAAGAGGTTAACTAACTTACCCTGTCACAGTGTATTAGATTGCAAAACTGAGCCCAACTCTTCATCCCTCACTATTTCCAAGTTCTTTGCCATATCACAGGTCCATTCACTCCAACTCTGGGTGTAGCTATGTGACTTGCTTTGACCAATAGGATGTTAGCAAATGTGTTGCAAGCAGGGACTTGAGAGGTGCTCATGAGCCTGGCCTAAACTTACTCTTTTCTGCCATTGCATGAGTATGCCTGGGCTAGCCTGCTGGAAGGTGGGAGAATCCCATCTCTCCAGTGTAGCCCATAAACACCAGATATATGAGGAAGCTCAGTTGAAACAAACAGACTGCCTAGCTGACCACTCCTGAAGTGTGAGCAATAAATGCTTTGTGTGCACTGGAGGTTAGGCTAGATTTGACTCTGTGGCATTGTTTCCACAATGGAAAAATGATTTACAGACAGACCTAATAAGTCTCCTAACCCAGCCTGTTTAACTCCAGTCTGTGCTCTTCCCAGTACATCAGGGAGCGTTAGATGTCACCTGAAGGTAGGTCTCCCCAATGGGACAAAACTTTTTAAAAGTTGAGAAAAGGTTCCTTTGCAGTTTGGCCATGAAAGAGCAGCTTGTTACTGCTTACTGGGTACCCAATAGACAAGCAGGCGAAGCATGGGCACCAGGCATAATCCCAAAAAAGCAGGGGTTAGCAACACAAAAAATGAGAAAAAGATTTTTTTTTAAACTTGGTATTTCAAAAAATAAGCATTGAAGTAGTCATCACAACTTTTTTAGAATTCCTTATGCTATTTTATGGTTTGGGCTTTTTAGAATGAGTTACATGTTGGCAGGTGGGTGTGTCTCCAGAATCAACTGCAGGTCTGAAGATCCTAAAGTGCTAGTGTATCTGCTGCCCACAAGGCTGCCTGGGGAGGCCAGGGATTGTGTCTAGGCAAGTAGCCATGGCAGGGTACACAGAAGTGGCAAGGAGACAGCTTGGGGGTAGAGGGGACACCCAAGGAAGAAAAGCTGGGCTTCTTCAATCTGTTTCCCTCTGCTTTTGCCTATGAATCATCTACATCCACACTCCCTCACAACCTGCATATTACATAAATAATGTACAAAATGAGCAAAATCAAGCTGCGGCCACCATCACCACCACAATGAGCTTGACCTTGAGTTATCACAGAGGAATGAGGAGATAGAGCTGCTTTAAAGAGTTGTGGGATCTCTCTAGAAAGGCAAGTTTTGCTTGGCTTCTTTGCATCACTAATAGCTTTTTAAAAGTCAGTCACCTTCAAGCCCTTAGGAAATGGTCTTCAATGTCAATTTTTCACCAGTAAAATCTCTGAAAAGGGAAATAAAAGTAGGTTCGCATGCCAAGAAGAAAAAGGAACACCAAGCAATCCTGGAAGACTTGGAATGCTAATGAAATCCAACTTTGGGTAAGAGTGGGTGTAGGATGAGGATGATCACTAATTAAGTGAGAAAAATTGTAAATGTTGGACACTTGTAAAACCTGGAGATGAGAATCTTTGTGTGGTTCCTCACTGAACATTCAAAGGCTATGCAAAATTATCACTGTCAGGTTGAGTTGAATAAGTGGCCCAGAAACTCTTACTCACTTTCTAAAGATCATCTATGGAAAGGAGCAGGAGCACTTACCAATGCCCAAGTTAGTTAGCATGAAGGAAAGTAGGAGGGAGAGGAAGGAAAAAGGGGAGGGAGCAGAAGAAGGAGAAATTTTTACTTGGCATTTATTTATGCTGAGCATGATCTCATTCAATCTTCCCATGAGCAGCCCTACAAAGTCACTATTATTATTCCCATTACACAGATGAGAAAACTCAAAGTGCTTAGGTAAGGTGGATAAGGTCACTCAGGCCAGGCTTTCTAACTTAAACCTGTGAGCTTAAGTCATAGGCCCATCCTGACTTTAGTAAACAGCTTAGCTACCTTGATACCTGTTTAATGTTTCTCATTTGTGCAAAGACATCTAGCACTGCAAAGCACTTTGTTCTGTATCAACATAGGAAATGGTTTGCTCTCAAAGCACAACATTTATTTTTAAATAAACTTCAGTTAACAGAGTAAACCTTAGCCTGCCTTAAATGAATACCATATGAATTTCTTTTGGTAGAGGAGGCCTCCTTCTTCAGCTTGGAAATGTTATTCATTTATATGGTCCTTCATTTATTCATCACTCAATCATTCATTCTTTAAAGAAATGTTTTTTGAGTACCTAAGTGTCAGGCATCATGCTGATTCCTATAACTAACTACTATAGAGGTCCCTCCCTTAAAGGGGCTCAGAGTCTGCATCTGGGGCTAGTCAGGACAAATCCTTCAGAATTCACAGTCTATTAGGGAGACTGAGGTGTCAAAAACAGATAAGTAGAGTATCTAGATATGAGATCTTAATAAGTGAATGTAGCTGTCTCTAAATAACCAAGCAATTATCAAACATCAAACCAAGTCATCCACATGAAAAAAAAATTTTAAATATAGCATTGTACTCATAATTCACTGTTTCCTCATTTGATTCCACCAGTACAGCACACTCTTAAAATAAAACAAAAAGAGTCAAACATTTCAGCTTTCCAAAACTGGACCAAAGCCAGTGCACTGGGCTTCTGCTGTAGAATAACCAAGACCCTTTCTGTAAGCCTATAAATAAATTTCAGCAGATGCTTGGACTCAAAGGGTCCAAGTGGAAAACCAGCCCACTGGTCTTCAGAATCTGCGCATGGCCTCCTTTCCTGACTCCTCTCCAGCTTTAGAAAGCTACCCTTCGGGAAGTGATGAGTGTAGAAAATAGTGCTTCCAAATGATAGGTTACCCCAGAAAACACTGGGAGGATAGGTAACCCCATAGAGAAGTGTGTCCTACTTCCTCAAGGTCTCTTCTACTCTGAAGTTCCAAGGGATGTGAGCAATGAGAGCCACTACAGGCCTCTTTCCAGATGTTGTGCCAAGTTTCCTGCTGGGCTGCTTTTCTCTACCACTAACCTCTCAGAATGCCAAATTACAAACTGGGAATGCCAACCTCCCCTACTGCCATGTTAGAATGGACATGGCACCATCAGTTTCCAGCTCTGGTTTTGCAATGTGATGGAGATGGCCACGTATCTAAAAGATGGCACATAATTTTCAAAACAAAGTAGCTTTATTCATTTAATTTGAAAAAGAGAAAGATCCAGTAACCCTTTTAGAAGCAGGAGCACAAAGAGAGCCTGTAATGAACATAGCAATAATTAAAATAAACTAGAACTTACACTTCTTAAGAACAGGGCCTTTTTCCATCTTGTCCTCTGCTGATGCTGCAGTGCCTGAGCAGTCAGGTGCTCAATTCATGGCCAGTGAATGATGGACAGTTGATACTGATAAGGAGTGCTTAGCATGATTTCTGGGCTAAATGTTCCATCCTCATTATCTCATTTAAGCCTTTTGACCTAATAACCAGGAACCTGTACAACCCCCATCTGTTATGAGGAAACTGAGATTCAAAACATGCACATTGTTCCTTCCGGGTCATGGAAGCACAGGACAGATTCAGGCCTTTGTAGGGCTTAAAACTTAAGTGATTTGAGGTTGCCCATTTTAAGGAAGAGAATAAATAAAACTACAAAGAAAACTTTTGAGTGTATAAGTGAATATTTATTTAGAAAAAGAAAAGAAATTGCAACAAATTACAAATGTCACAAAATCCAGAAAAATAGCAGCAATTTTTACCATCTGCCTGATGTCTATTATTTTTTATATTTATTGACTATATGTCTTTTCTATAAAGAGAACAGAATAATAATTTTTCTATAATATGGTTGACCAAAATTTGTTTTTATTATTTTCAGCTTACAGCTAATTATAGATGATAATGGGTAAACCCTTAAGGCTGCTGTCAAATTTGGGGAAAATCTATCAAGGTTTCCTTTTTTTTTTTTGGCAGTACTGGAGTTTAAAGGTTTGAAGCCAGCTAGGCAGGTGCCCTACCAGTTGAGCCACACCCAGCCTTTTGTTGTTGTTGTTGAAATTTATTTCATATCTGAGCTATGAGACTTCAGAGCATTTCAAGGTTTTCTGTTTAATGATGTTAATCTTGAATTGACAACACCCATTAACCTGTTTGTTGTCAACAGACATCCTCACTATAGTGACTTCTCGTTAACTTTATTTTGTGTCGAATCATTCAGAAATATTAATCTTTTCCCAATGTGTGCTCATGTGATTCACTATTCACTAATGGGTTATCAAAATCCCAGAGCTTCACCAGGGACCAGTAGCTCACACTTATGATCCTAGCTACTTAGCAGACAGAGATTAGGAGGATTGAGGTTCAAAGCCAGCCAGGGAAAATAGTTTGTGATCTGGAAAATGCCCAACACAAAAAGGGCAGGTGGAGGGGCTCAAGTAGTAGAGCATCTACCTAGCAGGAGTGAGGCCCTAATTTCAAATAACAGTACGACCAAAAATAAAATTCCAAGAGCTTCTTCACTATTTCTAGGCAATATCTCTCTCTTACTATATATGAATAAAATTTCTATTAATTAATGAGTGAGTTTGATGGGAATTGAAAAATTTTTGTTATAATCTTCTCAATGTTTAGCAATTTTTTGCTCATCTCTGATACTTCTATTTCACCTATTGTTATGTGAATTTCCTTTCAGTTCTTTAATATAGTTAGTGTGTTAACATGCTTAATATGATGACCACAAAAAAAACGAACCATTCCCTATATCCAAATAAGAAGCTCATTTTTCACTTGTTTCATTGACACATTCCCAAATGATTTTCCAAATTGCAATTAAAACCACATATTCCCAGGCTGGAGGCATGGCTCAACTCCATAGAGCACATGTCCAGCAAGTGTGAAGCCTTGAGTTCAAATCCCAGCACTGCAAAAAAAAAAAAACATATTCCCAATTCAACATTCAACTCCCCCTTAGCCAGATCCCCAAAATGCCCCTGGCCATTCAATGGCACCCCACATGGGAAAGGGGCTTAGGAAGGGAGGGATCCTGGAACTTTATCATCATCAGCTTCAAGGCAAGCTAACCTCTGCACACTAGTGTGTGGTGAAACCCTAGTCCACAGCTGGTCTGGCTCTGAGCCCTCAGCACCTGACTTCCTAGCTAAGAAACTGACAAAACGGATGTACAACTCCAAGAAAATGAGGCCTCTCTCCTATAGCAAAGGTCCTCCATAAAATGCCAAGAAGTATCCAAGATTGTTTTCTGTAAGGTCAGATACAAAATAAAATTTTCAGAGAATCCTTGGATTCAAAAGGTCTAAGCTAAACACCAACTAAAGTGTCCTAGAAAAACCCAGAGTCACCAAACACCAAAATATTAATATTATCTCGACATCCCAACAAGCTCTCATTTTGGGAAGGGCAACAGGCAGAGCCTGCTGGTTAACCAATGCCACAGTCATACACACCTTCTCCCAGGTGGTCCCTAACCAGCTGGCCCTATCTCTAAACTGATCCTCTGAGAGCCACAATCCCCAGCCCCTTGGGAACTGCAAGCCTTCAACTCTGCTGGAATTAGAGACACATCTGCTGCTTTCCACAAGGGCACAGTGGGATGATCCCCATTCCTCTCGAGTGTGTGTGTGTGTGTGTGTGTGTGTGTGTGTGAGAATATGACTCTTTAAATTTTACATATGCCCTAGGAACCATGAGCCAATATAATTTTTAAAAATTACTTCACAACTGACACATCCATCTTTTCCTCTTACAAATTATTAAAGATATAAGTGGAGTATGTATTCTTCATCTCAGAGTCATCAAAACACTCATTTCATGTGAAAATTCTCATTATAAAATTATTTGTAATTTAGTTTTCAAAATCAGATTCTTAAAATAAAAATTCTACCTACTCATGCCACTGGGGAATTCACTGTTGATAAAGCACATACAAGTATGTAGCTACTCTCAGTAAACTCACAATTCTGAAAAGAAGTGAAGACATGGATGCAAATACCTATGACACCATGTAGTAAGTAAGGAACAGTCAAAGAGTGAGTCTGATCCAGAGCTATGGGGGCTCTGAAGAAACACATTTACAAAGAGAGGCTATAGAAGCATTTAATGTGATAGCAATCATCTAAATCAGAATTGTATTAAAAATAAAAACAAAACTAATGCAGTTCAGGGAACCTGAAAATATCTTGACAAGGAGAATTGAAAAGGAAAGATGACAAGGCACCTGCTTTTTTCCTCCCCATGTATGATTTTTACACAAGGATCAATAATGTATTTATTCTGTGTAATTGCGCTTCATTAATCAGAGAACCTGTTCTATCATCGTCTGGATTACCTTGCTTTCCTGCCTCATTTGCTTTCTGCTTCCAAACTTTGGCAGTCTTATCCTACAACATTAACAAAAAGTAAATTTCGACTGAATGTGCAATTTGAGTCATTGATTTTTTTTTCAAGTTTAAACAAACAGAAGTAACTGCCAGATATTTCATAAGGAAACTCTTCTGAAAGGAAGGGTTAGACTGTCTCATGGAATTCCATCCTGGAAGGGAAATTGCTAAAGTTAGGAAATGAATGTGCAAGACAGGCATGGTGGCTTTGTCCTGTAATTCCAGCTACTCTGGAGGTAGAGATTGCCAGAATCAAGGTTCAAACAAGACCCCAGCTCAAACAATAAAAGGTAGGCATGGCTGCACGTGCCTGTCATCCCCGCTACTTGGGAAGCATAAATAGGAGGATCAAGATCCAGGGCAGCCCAGACATAAATACCAACAGCTGCCAAGCTCAGGTGGCTCATGCCTGTCTACTCGGGAGGCAGAGATCAGGAAAATCGCAGTTGGAAGCCAGCCCCTGGTAAATAGTTTTCAAGATCTATCTTGAAAATACTCAGTATAGAAAAGGGCTAGTGGAGTGGCTCAAGAGGTAAAGTGCCAGCCTAGCAAGCATTAGGCCCTGAGTTCAAGCTCCATACTGCCAAAAATAAATAAATACATACATACATATATACATACCTAAAGCTGGGCTGGCGGAGAGGCTCAAGTGGTAAAGCACTTGCCTAGCAAGCGTGAGGCCCTGAGTTCAACCCCAGTACCACCACCAAAATAAAAAATAATAATAATACCTACAGCCAAAGGGCTAGAAATGTGGTTCAAGTGGTAGAGTACCTGCCTGGCAAGGGAAATTCAAACTCCAGAACTGGAAAGAAAGGGAGGGAGAGAGAGAAGGAGAAGGAGAGAGAGAGGAAAATGAATGCAAACAGAAGGGTATGAAGTACACTCCCACAGCAGGGGGAATTGGGGAGGTCCCTCTGGAACTATCAATAGAAAAGAACTTTATCATGAGATGCTTTTCAAAGCCATTCATATCCTGCAACATTGCTTGGCAGTAACTTACACTTCAGCTCTTTGAATAGGGAGGCTATAATGTTAGGAAGCAAACGATAATATTTTGAGAAACCAAATAAAAGTTTAACTCTAATGGAGAGAAGGCACCCTATGTTGGCAGGATCAGTTGGGCACCAAGGCCTACAGTGAAAAAAGTACCAACATGGATATGAGAAATTGGAGCCAGCACACTGGGAAAGGATAAGGGGAAGCCTCAACAGCAACCTCCCACTGTCTGTGCAGAGGAGAGAAACAGCAGTGAGAAAGATGGTGCAGCCCTATAGGGGCAGGCAGAAATTTCTAATGACACTGGAAGAGAATCCAAGAACCCTGAGAAGGGAAGGGCAGGGTGCAAGGGAAGTAAAGGCCTGTAGAGTGTTGGATTCCAAAGACAAAGGAGGTAGGTAGAGTCTCAAAGCCAGAGACTGTCACCATTGCCACTATCCCACACACTTCTTGGTTGTTCTTCCCAGAAATGAGAAAGGAAGAGGGTCTCACTATGTAGGCCTCAAACTCTGAATCCAACTGCCTCAGTCTCTCAAGTGTTGAGATTACAGATGTGTACCACCACACCTAGCTACAAGCCTTAATCAATACGATCTCAAATTCACTGGCTGTTGTCCCACTCAAAGTCTTCTGCAGTTAGTGCTGAGAGGCCCTGGGGCGGGGGGGGGGGGGGGGGGCGCGTGGCTTGCCTGAGTCATAGATGGCCCTTTGGTGTTCTTCTATTCAGGCCCCAGTAAATGTCAGCTCTGATAAGTGAGAACTGGGACTCATCCCAAGCTCTGCCACCTCCATGGGAATGCCAATGACCATTCCTAGGGTGCTGGCTACTGACATTCCCACGATGACAACCCTCTAGGGGCCAATTCAAGATCAGAGTTCCTGGAACCTCACTGCATCAGAGCAGCTCTCTGTGGTGCTCTGTCCTACTCTGTGCTTCCCTGAGTCCGCTAGGCCCTGGAGTGGTACTTCTTATGCCACCACAAGGCATAGTACTGATGAAAACTGTTTAGCATGACCTGCATCCCTCTCCAGGGCACTCAGACAAGGTCCAGCCCACAGAAGAACTTGTACTGGAAATGCACAACATCTGTTCTCTTGTCCTCCCCTAGCCCAATCTCTTTCAGGTATATCTCTTCGCCATGTAAATAATACCTGCAAAGAGACACAAGTGGCCAAGGCCCCAGTGACTCATCAGATGCACTCTGAACAATCAGACCCTAATTGAGGCCTGTCCTCAGAATCCTGATCCTCAATTAACACCATCCATGTGAGCTTGGCAGGTGGAGAAGACATGGGTTAGAATGTTTCAGCATGCCTTGCTCTGAAATGCAGAGTGAACATGAATGGTGCACTTTTCAAGAACTTTTTACCTTACATGTCTTAAAGCCACTGAATGACTTATAAACAACAGAAACATATTTTCACAGTTCTGAAGACTAAAAGTCTAAGATCAAGGTAGCAGCAGATTTGGTGTTTGGTGAGAGACAACTGTCTTCATTAAGGACTTTTTTCGCTATGTCCTCACATGGTAGAAGGGGCCAAGCAACTTTCTGGAACCTCTTTTATAAAGGTATTAATCCCACTCATGAAGGATCCTCTTTCATAACTTGACCATTTCCCAAAGGTCCTGTCTTCTAATTCATCCAATTAAAGGTTAGGTTTCAACATATAAATCTTGGGAGGACACAAACATTCCTCCCATATTGAGGGCTTAGAGTTAGGATGAGCTGAACCAACTAAACTAAACTGCTCTAGCCTATCAAAGGAATAAAAGAACCAGAGCAAATTTAGCCACTGCCACAGTTAATTTTTGCTCATTCTAAATTTACTAATAGATTATTGGGTCAAATCACTGTTTCCCAGCATGCACTATAACCCACCCACTTATCTCACAAACGTGCATTATGTGAACTTCCTGGAGAGTAAACAGAAGCTCTACATCAGTGAAATCCAGAGATGAAATTATTAAAGCTATTTTGCTTATAAACTCTGGGATCCTGGCAGACCCAGATGGATAGTTGGGAACTGATACTTACAAGCAATCCCCTCCACCGCTGGGAAAACCTGGCTGGCACACAGTGAGCCACTAGTGGCTCTCAGCAGGCCTCACTTCCAGGTTCCCTCCATGCCTATCTCTGCAGTAAGAGCCGCATGGATGGTTTCCTCAGATCTCAGCTGTTGAACAGCCCATTTGCTTGGAAGAGGATGTGGACTTGGGGCCTGAGCCTCATGCCATGTGTTCCTGTTCCACTCCATATCACCCAGATTCTGTGGATACTTGTCAAGATCTTCATTCGCAGGAACACCCTGCACCAGATTCTTTGGAGTTCTCAAAGATCTGGGATGGAGAGGCAGCTCTGCTGCCAAGACCTCAGAAATAGCTCAGAATGAAATCTGCCAGCTTGCAGCTTAAAGAAAGCAGCTCACCTTTCGCAACAGAAGCAAGTGCAGAGCAAATGAGAATCATTAATGTTCCTATTCATCTGGCACATTATTCCCCTTGGACAGGAAATAGTTCTTCTCTGGGCTGCAACTAATGATCATCTTGACCTCTGATGCTCAAACTTGAGAGTGACTAACCATGTTGGGTCACCAGCTCTAAAGGACTTTGGAACTTGGAACTCTCAAGCAGAAAAAGCTGGCACTGTGGCCCTGATTTGGCTCTACCACTATTGTGCTATCTTACATAAGCTCTTTCTCCCTCCAGGCCTCTCCAGGTCCAGCAAAAGCCCAGAGGAAAACTTCTCAGCCTCCCCTCTCCAAAGATATTAAGATGCTAGGTCTAAGAGATGTGAACAAATTTCGAATACTTAAAAAGCAAGAGATGGGGAGGGAGAGAAGGGAGACTAATGGAGGGGATGAACCAAACTGGGTACATTGTACACATATGGAAATATCACAGTGAGCCCCCCTAAACAACTATTATATACCAATAAAAAGCTTTAGAAGGGAAGGGGGCAGAAAAAAAAGCAGATGTGGGGCTGTTTGCTAGCTCAGAGACACCCATTAACCAATTTTCCATCACACCCTCAATTCCACATTAACTGAGAACTTTCAATTACAAGAAATCTATCAGTGGTTTTGGGCTGTTTTAGGGGGTGCTGAGGGAGGATATTCTAAGACAGGCCTCAAGGTTGAAGAGTAAGAGAAAGGATAGCTGCGGAAGCCCTGTTACTTTTGAGCTACCCTAATATTTGAAAATACGAACTACTAAGCAGAAAAAGTAGTGGCAATTATTTGCATAGTAAAGGGATTCTAAGTACAAAAGAGACTATCAAACAAGTGGAAGACACTTGCAATCCCAGCTATGTGGGAGACATAGGTTGGAGGATCATGATCTGAGGGAGGCCCCAGGCAAAAAGGAAAGATCATATCTGACAAATAACTAAAGCATGAAAGGGCTGAGGCCATGGCTCAAGTGGTAGATTGCCTACCTAGCAAGACCAAGGCCCTGAGTTCAAACACTATACTCCCCCATCCCCCCCACCCCCACCAAAAAAGGGGAGACTGTCAGCACCATACACTTAAGCTTTTTTGTTTCTGGGCAGATTGAGGAAACATGTTGATTGTCTCCATCTGTATGAGCCAATTATGGCACTAGGTGCTTTCATGGTTTATTATCTTCTCTAATCCTTTCAACTGCCAAAGTAAACAGAGACCCCCCCTATCCTATAACCTACCTAAAGCCACATAAGTAATAAATGCTAGTAGGATTTCAACTCTACTTGTTTGACCTCAAGGTTCATATTCTTCTCCCACTGCTCCTGAGGGACAGAGACTTCATTTGAATTAATGAATATTTAGGACTCTTATTTAGGAAAAATCTCCCTAAAGTTAGGCATAATGTAATTTAAAGGAAAACAGAAATTCAGTAAAAAATAAAAAAAAAAAAAAAGCTTCATTTACATATCAAGTCTCAGAAACCTGACTGTTGCAGAAAGCAAGGCTCACCTGCAGTGTTTATTGTTGAAACATGCTGATTCTGTCCCTTCACCCTCAGATAATCCCCATAAGGCTCTGTAGCAGAGGAAGAGAGCAAGTCTTCAACAAACCACCTGTTTCCCTGGCAGTTCTCCATGTGAAGGTTAATTCTGAATCCAATACAGCGCTTTTCAATTTTCACCTAGAAAATAAATATATATATATATTTTTTCTTGTAAGTGTTAGCATTTACATCCAAAGAAAAGGCTTAAAGAAAAAAGAAATATATTTAAGTGTAAAGGTTTAAAATTCTGCATGACAAAAACACATAAAGGAAAGTGACAACTTTAAAAAATATTTTAATATATGATAATCATTAGATAAATCTTAAATACATAAAGAGCCCTTTCAAACTATTTTTAAACGAGTACACCAATAGAAAAATAAGGGAAAGTTTTCAACAGGCAACTAGTGAGTAATCAAAATACAGATTAATATAACATTTTTACTTATCAATGGTTGATGAGACAAGAGGGACCGATAAGAATATAAGGTAGCAACACCTTTGTACACTGCTTAATACTGTGAATTGACACAGCATTTCAGAGTGGCAAAATATATTAAAATAGTTTATATGTCTACTATGTCTGAATTGTTTTGAACAAGTATATATTGTGTTTGCAATAACAAAAACAGATAGTATTTGTACATATTCTCAATCTCAATCATAAGGAAATAATCATGGATGTGTAAAAATATTTAACTAGAAGAAATACATGATAGCATTGATGATAAGGTCAAAGATTGGTGTGGCAACAAACACTAGCTGCTACACAATAACCATTCTTCCTTTTTTCCTTTAGTAATAGAACTATTTGTGACTCCCCTTCTCAACCTCCCAATGCAGCTGAGTAAGAATGACCATCTACAGAAAAGCAGAGGTGTTTAGGAGACTAGAGAGACTTCTTACAGATTGACTGAGGAAGAACCCATTGGACTCTTCCTTACTTTTCCTCTGTACTACCTAGAACTTGGATATGATACCAGAGCTCCTCTAGCTATTTTGGGCCAGGAAATGACCCAAAGGATGGATGCTCTCCAGAAAAATGATGAAACAAAAGATAGACGATAGCAGATAAAAGATAGAAAATAGGGTTGATGACTGCCGTATCAACCCTAGACCTCTCATCTCTGGATTATCTTACATTAAAAAGAAATAAATGTCCATATTATTCAAGTCAATATTCTTTGGAGTTTTCTATTAAAAAAAAAAGCTGAACTTAATTCTGGCTAATAGAGTTGTTAGGTTTACGAGTCCAATAGTAAACAACTAGTTAAATACATTATATGAAATCTACATAGCAAAACCTAAGCAGCCATTTAAAGTATTATATGGAGCCAGGTGTGGTGTCCCCTCAGCACTCAGGGGAGGCTGAGGCAGGAGAATTTCAAGTTCAAGACCAGCTTGGGCTACATATTGAGACCCTGTCTCAAAAAAATATATATGGAATTATTTTCACAATATATTCATACTTGATAGTGGTAAATTCAAACCCTAGGTACAGTATGGTCTCATTTTTGAAAAATATGAAAGTTGATATTCATGTATTGCAAAAAGTCTTGAGAGTTATACAATAGGATTTAAGAACAGTCATATAAGTGGTTGGACTAGAGTGACAAACGATCTTTTTTATATAAAGTATTTTAACAGGTTTATATGTCTTATGCAAGACACTCAGTCTCACCTAATTACCTGTTTGCTTCCAATTGAACAGAAAAATTTTAAAAGTAATCTTTAGCCATTATTTAAGACACTTCTGTCATAGGACACATAGTAGACATGCAGGGGCAAAGGCTGGCTTTAGGAGATATATTCACTCTTGGAGATCATTAGGAAACCACTAAATAAATTAAAGCTCAACTGCACAGAGCGGTTTCTAAAAGACCATAAGGGTTAAATACAAAGGCACAGTATTTTCCAGTGGCCATATGTGTCTCAAACAATACAAGAAGCCTGCAGAGATGCTTCCAAATGTTCAAAGGACAAGTGTACAGGTCTACAGCTGTGCTTTATTGGGGGGTGGTGCACTCAAGACCTATAAGAATGTGGCATAACTTATTGGAGAAAATGTTAATATGCAAAGAGAGTGCACATTTAACATATATGAGTGAGGGGGGATTGATCATTCACTGTGGAGCACAGAAATCAAACAGTCTAATAAAGTAGTTAAATGCTTTGTGTGGGTTTTTTCAAACTTGGTAGACATCTTCCAGTTTCCTGAGACAGGAGGCAAAGCATGGGCCTCCCCAGCTAGGTAATTGTAGAGAGCCCTATAATTAGCCTGTCACCTCAGCAGTGCCACCCCTAAAGGTCTCTCCAAAAGCTTCTATCATAAGCCTCCTGTTTTCAAGGGTTATGTTTTTGCTCTACCATCTCTTCATATTCCAAATAGCAGCACTGAGCTGGCAACAAGAACACATCGGCAGCTCTTCTGTACTGTGGTCAAATCATTTTTTCAGTCATGTGAAAATTAACAAGAAAAGACCATTGGGGTTTCAAACAGCTTTATGCTCCCATCTGGAGTCCAAAAAAGGCTCATTTAACTTAACACAGCCACATTTTTCAAACACCTGGTTCTTCGCTGGCATTCTGTTGGAAAAAAAAAGTTTTTTCCAAAACAAGAACAAAATCTCAATCATCATTTAACCATTCACCAGTGTATGTGGTGAGAAATATTCTCTGTGCATGTGTTTAAGCCCTTCTGGTATGGACCTTCAGAGAGAACAGTAATAATTTATCACCACTATGACACCTCCACCTCCACACAACACAGTGAGCACTTATACTTTGTGCTAGGTAGTGGCTAAATCACTTACATCCTACAGCAACCTAGTGAGTTAGGCCTGATCATCTCCATCTTTAAAATAAGAAAAACAGAACACTTGGGTATATTCAGTCACCCAATTCACAAAGGTAATAGGTATCAGAATTAGGATTTATGTCTATATCCACTTGATTCTTTTCATCATGCCAGATCTTTTTAAAAATTAATTGTGGTAAAATATACATAGCATTACATTTACCATTTTAAGTGTATAATTAGTGGCATTGAGCATATATGTTCACAGTATTGTATAATCATCACTTCTACCTATTTCTAAAGCTTTTTAATCACTTAAAACAAGCTCTGTATTAAGCAATGACTACTCATTCCCTTCTCCCTCACCCCAGCCCCTGCTAATCTCTGTTCTACTTTCTGTTTCTTTGAATCAACCTAATTTTAGGTAGTTCATATAAGTACGATCATGCAATATTTGTCACTTTGTGTCTGGATTCTTTCATTTAGCGTAATGTTTTCAAAGTTCATCTTTGTAGTAGCATGTACCAAAACTTCATTCCTTTATATGGATAACATTCCATTGCATGTATACAATATGTTTATCCATTTATCAGTTGATAGACACTTAGACTGTTTCTACCTTTTGGCTACAGTGAATAATTTTGTAATACTATACAAGTATCTATTTGAGTCCCTACTTTGAATTATTTGGGACATATACCTCGGAGTGGAATTATGTGGTAATTTTATATTCAACTTTTATGAAACACAGACTTCCTTCATGTATAAATTATAATCCTAATTTGTTCTTTTTGAGTCAAGGTCTTGCTATGTAACCCAGATTGGCAGTGAACTTGTGAAGGAATCAGACAGACCTGGCTGTACCACTTACACCTTTTTTTAGCAAATCACCTTTGTGAGTCTTGGATTCCTCATCTGTAAAATGAAAACCATAAAAATCTACCTTCAGGATATGAAGATTTGAGTTTAAATGAGCAAAATGAACAGCACATGCCTGGCCAGAATGGGCAGTGGGTAAGTAGGAAGTGCTCTCTGCAGTTTCATGAAACTGAGGAAGGAGAAACTTGTGTCTTTGACATGTAAAACATATTACCACTTTAGGTCCAATTCACAGGTGATGAGAAAAAGCAAAGCCACATCAGGACAGTCTGGGGACTTTGGCTACTTCAGGGAGAACAAGATCCATAGTCCACCAGTGTCTGCTCAGGGCATGGAGAGTGGAATGGACACAGTTGACTTGCCATCATTAGCTCTCCCTTGTGGCCACTGGGCCATGAATCAATCAACCAGATATTCAATAAAGTTCCCTGACTGCACATGGCTCAAAGCACTAACAACTAAATCCAATTTATGTGGAATGCAAAGACCTGTTACATCTCTCCAGATGAAAATGAAAGCCCTTTAATACAGAGGTTCTTTTTAATGTATTTGTGGGTCCAAATTGGTTGGGATCAGTGAATGTCTTGAATGACATAAATGAAATACATCTGGTCAAGAATTCTTTTCTCTTTCCTCCTCCCTGTCAGCCCCAACCAAAGTCCATGGCTGTTCCCTACTCTAAGTCTGCTGCTCTTGAAGACATGAAGCCAGTGTACGAGTGATGTGATAACTTACACCCAGAGGGTGCTTCAAAAAATGTGACTTGATGAGGGTGATTAACTCTTCTGATCAATTTTGCTTTGGGCTCATATGCATATAATGGCTTTTTATTCCTTAATAATGATATGACTGCTTAATACCATCATTTGTTCATCAATGTCAATTTTATAATTTTAATCTTGCTTTGTTAGTTTCCTTTGACCTTCCTGAAAGACTGCTATGGATGGGTCTTCACTTTCTTTTGATAAAGCATGAAAACATATTGAGAGATAAAAAATATACTTAAGATATAAAATTGACTGTAAAAGAAAAAGAAAAAAAAATTTTTAAATAAAATTGACTGTAGTACCCAATCCAGTAACTACAACCACAAAGAACAACCATCTTCAAAGCGTTCAATTCTCATCTGAACTCTGGATGTTTTACTGTTGTTTACATTTGAAACTATAGCACTCATCAGATATTTTGATACAATTGCTTCGATAACTTCCTCTGTATTTAGAATTCCCATTTTGGCTACTACCCTATCAATGAAGCCAAGAGAGGGATAAAGATAAGTTTCCAGAAGCTGGATTCCTGTTTTGGGTACAAACAAGGCTCAGTGCATCACATTTTTGTCTTTTCTTCTTTCCACTAAATCTAAAGATGCAGACTGACATTTAGAGTATGTGAATACAACTTCAATCTCCAACTGTAAGCAGAAAATAGTTCATTAAATAAATGTCTGTTGATAGTACTGCTTGAACATAAAGTCTGGTGTTTGAGTCAGCCCTGAAATTTTCTAAAATGATAATGAGCTGGTTCATGAGCATCCTCATTATGTTAATCCAGATTCCTTCAGGAGCAACCAAGATAAAAACTGGGACTGACAAACTATTGGTAGAATAGGAGTCTCTGCCCTCACATGCTTGCAGTGCTTATTGGTGTGACCAAAATGCTTTCTTCCTAATGTTTTGAGCTGTTCCTTCATTAGACATGTAAAGCTTGCCCTGTCTTAATTTGGCTGGGTATAGCATGCAGATAGCTTGTATTTTAGGAAGGGTAATAAGCACCCAGGAATGTGATTGAAATATTGTCACTACACTGATTAAGGAAGAGACCAAATTGTCTGTATCTGATTTGGACATTGTTACAGGAACATTGCTCTCATGCTGGGGGCATTGGGCCATTGGGAAGAATGTAGAAGAGGGTTGAGCTTTGATAGTATCTTAATCATAATTTCTCTACCCAAACAAACTTTTAAGGACAATGCTAAATTTTGAACTCTGAAGGTTTATAAAGAAAATTAAATTTTTAAGTCTCAATTCAATAATTTCATTAAGTATGTGCAATCTGAAATATTGTTTGAGATTTTTTTTCTTTTATTATTCATATGTGCATACAAGGCTTGGGTCATTTCTCCCCCCTGCACCCACCCCCTCCCTTGCCACACACTCCACCCCCTCCCTCTCCCCCCCACCCCCTCAGTACCCAGCAGAAACTATTTTACCCTTATTTCTAATTTTGTTGTAGAGAGAGTATAAGCAATAACAGGAAGGAACAAGGGCTTTTGCTGGTTGAGATAAGGATAGCTATACAGGGAGTTGACTAACATTAATTTCCTGTGCGTGGGTGTTACCTTCTAGGTTAATTCTTTTTGATCTCACCTTTTCTCTAGTTCCTGTTTCCCTTTTCCTATTGGCCTCAGTTGCTTTTAAGGTATCTGCTTTAGTTTCTCTGCATTAAGGGCCACAAATGCTAACTAATTTTTTAGATGTCTTACCTATCCTTACACCTCCCGTGTGCGCTCTTGCTTTTATCATGTGCTCAAAGTCCAATCCCATTGTTGTGTTTGCCCTTGATCTAATGTCCACATATGAGGGAGAACATACGATTTTTGGTCTTTTGGGCCAGGCTAACCTCACTCAGAATGATGTTCTCCAATTCCATCCATTTACCAGCGAATGATAACATTTCATTCTTCTTCATGGCTG
This sequence comes from Castor canadensis, assembly GCF_047511655.1. Lineage (NCBI taxonomy): Eukaryota > Metazoa > Chordata > Mammalia > Rodentia > Castoridae > Castor > Castor canadensis. The sequence goes on along the minus strand of NC_133395.1, from coordinate 112,851,332 downwards.
CATAAAATTCCATTGTGTATAGATACCACATTTTCTTAATCCATTCGTCAGTGGTGGGGCATCTTGGCTGTTTCCATAATTTGGCTATTGTGAATAGTGCCACAATAAACATGGGTGTGCAGGTGCCTCTGGAGTAACCTGTGTCACAGTCTTTTGGGTATATGCCCAAGAGTGGTATTGCTGGATCAAATGGTAGATCAATGTCTAGCTTTTTAAGTAGCCTCCAAATTTTTTTCCAGAGTGGTTGTACTAGTTTACATTCCCACCAACAGTGTATGAGGGTTTCTTTTTCCCTGCATCCTCGCCAACACCTGTTGTTGGTGGTGTTGCTGATGATGGCTATTCTAACAGGGGTGAGGTGGAATCTTAGTGTGGTTTTGATTTGCATTTCCTTTATGACCAGGGATGGTGAGCACTTTTCATGGGTTTTTTGGCTATTTGAATTTCTTCTTTTGAGAAAGTTCTCTTTAGTTTACTTGCCCATTTCTTTACTGGTTCATTAGTTTTGGGAGAATTTAGTTTTTTAAGTTCCCTATATATTCTAGTTATCAGTCCTTTGTCTGATGTATAGCTGGCAAATGTTTTCTCCCACTCTGTGGGTGTTCTCTTCAGTTCAGAAACCATTTCTTTTGATGAACAGAAGCTTTTTAGCTTTATGAGATCCCATTTATCTATGCTATCTCTTAGTTGCTGTGCTGCTGGGGATTCGTTGAGAAAGTTCTTACCTATACCTACTAACTCCAGAGTATTTCCTACTCTTTCCTGTATCAACTTTAGAGTTTGTGGTCTGATATTAAGATCCTTGATCCATTTTGAGTTGATCTTGGTATAGGGTTATATACATGGATCTAGTTTCAGTTTTTTGCAGACTGCTAACCAGTTTTCCCAGCAGTTTTTGTTGAAGAGGCTGCTATTTCTCCATCATATATTTTTAGCTCCTTTGTCAAAGACAAGTTGGTTATAGTTGTGTGGCTTCATATCTGGGTCCTCTATTCTGTTCCACTGGTCTTCATGTCTGTTTTTGTGCCAGTACCATGCTGTTTTTATTGTTATTGCTTTGTAATGTAGTTTGAAGTCAGGTATTGTGATACCTCCTGCATTGTTCTTTTGACTGAGTATTGCCTTGGCTATTCGTGCCCTCTTGTGTTTCCATATAAATTTAATAGTAGATTTTTCAATGTCTTTAATGAATGCCATTGGAATTTTGATGGGAATTGCATTAAACATGTAGATTACTTTTGGGAGTATTGACATTTTTACTATGTTGATTCTACCAATCCATGAGCATGGGAGATCTCTCCACTTTCTATAGTCTTCCTCAATCTCTTTCTTCAGAAGTGTATAGTTTTCCTTGTAGAGGTCTTTCACATCTTTTGTTAGGTTTACACCTAGATATTTGATTTTTTTTGAGGCTATTGTAAATGGAATTGTTTTCATACATTCTTTTTCAGTTTGCTCATTGTTAGTGTATAGAAATGCTAATGATTTTTCTATGTTGATTTTATATCCTGCAACCTTGCTATAGCTATTGATTATGTCTAGAAGCTTCTGAGTAGAGTTTTTTGGGACTTTAAGGTATAGGATCATGTCGTCTGCAAATAGGGATATTTTGACAGTTTCTGTACCTATTTGTATTCCTTTTATTCCTTCTTCTTGCCGAATTGCTCTGGCTAGGAATTCCAGTACTATGTTGAATAGCAGTGGAGATAGTGGGCATCTTGTCTGGGTCCTGATTTTAGAGGGAATGCTTTCAGTTTTTCTCCATTAAGTATATTGCTGGCTGTAGATTTGTCATATATAGCTTTTATAATGTTGAGGAACTTTCCTTCTATTCCTAGTTTTCTTAGAGCTTTTATCATGAAATGATGTTGGATCTTATCAAAGGCTTTTTCTAAATCTATTGAGATGATCAAGTGATTTTTGTCTTTGCTTCTGTTAATGTGGTTTATTACATTTATTGATTTTCTTATGTTGAACCACCCCTGCATCCCTGGGATGAAGCCTACTTGGTCGTGGTGAATAATCTTTTTGATGTGTTGTTGAATTCAGTTTGCCATTATTTTGTTGAACATTTTTGCGTCAATGTTCATTAAGGTGATTTGCCTATAGTTCCCCTTATTGGAGGTGTCTTTGCCTGGTTTTGGGATAAGTGTAATACTGGCTTCATAAAATGTGTTTGGCAATTTTCCTTCCCTTTCTATTTCGTGGAACAGTTTAAGGAGGGTTGGTATCAGTTCTTCTTTAAAGGTCTGATAGAATTCAGCAGAGAATCCATCAGGTCCTGGACTTTTCTTTTTGGGGAGACTCTTGATTGCTGCTTCAATTTCATTTTATGTTATAGGTCTATTCAGGTGATTAATTTCCTCTTGGTTCATTTTTGGATTATCGTATGTATCTAGAAATCTGTCCATTTCTTTAAGATTTTCAAGTTTATTTGAATATAGGTTCTCGAAGTAGTCTCTGATGATTTCCTGGACTTCCATGGTGTTTGTTGTTATCTCCCCTTTTGCATTCCTGATTCTACTAATTTGGGTTTTTTCTCTCCTCATTTTTAGTCAGGTTTGCCAGGGGTCTATCGATCTTGTTTATTTTTTCAAAGAACCAACTTTTTGTTTCATTAATTCTTTGTATGGTTTTTTTTGGTTTCTATTTTGTTGATTTCAGCTCTTATTTTTATTATTTCTCTCCTTCTATTTGTTTTGGGATTTGCTTGTTCTTGTTTTTCTAGGAGTTTGAGATGTATCATTAGGTCATTGATTTGGGATCTTTCAGTCTTTCTAATATATGCACCCATGGCTATAAACTTTCCTCTCAGGACTGCCTAGCTGTGTCCCATAGGTTCCGGTAGGTTGTGTTTTCATTTTCATTAACTTCCAGGAACTTTTTAATTTCCTCTTTTATTTCATGGATGATCCATTCTTCATTAAGTAATGAGTTATTTAGTTTCCAGCTGTTTGCATGTGTTTTGTCTTTACTTTTGTTGCTGAGTTCTACTTTTACTGCATTGTGATCAGATAGTATGCATGGTATAATTTCTATTTTCTTATATTTGCTGAGACTTGCTTTGTGCCCTAGGATATGATCTATTTTGGAGAAAGTTCCATGGGCTGCTGAGAAGAATGTATATTGTGTAGAGGTTGCATGAAATGTTCTGTAGACATCTACTAGGTCCATTTGATCTATTGCATATTTTAGATCTTGGATTTCTTTATTGATTTTTTCTTTAGATGACCTATCTATTGATGATAATGGAGTGTTAAAGTCTCCCACAACCACTGTGTTGGTGTTTATGTATGCTTTTAGGTCTTTCAGGGTATGTTTGATGAAATTGGGTGCGTTGACATTGGGTGCATACAGATTGATGATTATTATTTCCTTTTGGTCTATTTCCCCTTTTATTAGTATGGAATGTCCTTCTTTATCTCGTTTGATCAATGTAGGTTTGACGTCTACTTTGTCAGAGGTAAGTATTGCTACTCCTGCCTGTTTTCGGGGGCCATTGGCTTGGTAAATCTTCTTCCAGCCTTTCATCCTAAGCCTATGCTTATTTCTGTCAGTGAGATGGGTCTCCTGCACGCAACAAATTGTTGGATCTTCCTTTTTAATCCATTTCATCAAGTGGTGCCTTTTGATGGGTGAATTAAGTCTGTTAAGATTAAGCGTTAGTACTGATAGGTATGCGGTGATTCCAGTCATTTAGTTGTCTTAGTTGTTTGAAGGTTTGATTGTGTGTATCAAAGTTGAGGTTACTCTCTACTGTCTTGCTTTTTCCTTTCCTGTGGTTTGGTGCTGCCTGTCTTTTCATGGTTAAGTTGGGTTTCACTTTCTGTGTGCAGAATCCCTTGAAGAATCTTTTCTAGTTGTGGTTTTGTGGTCACATATTGTTTTAGTTTCTGCTTATCATGGAAGACTTTTATTGCTCCATCTATTTTGAATGATAGTTTTGCTGGGTAGAGTATCCTGGGGTTGAAGTTATTTTCATTCAGTGCCCGGAAGATCTCACCCCACGCTCTTCTTGCTTTTAATGTTTCTGTTGAGAAGTCTGCTGTGATTTTGATGGGTTTACCTTTGGATGTTACTTGTTTTTTCTCTCTTACAGCCTCCAATATTCTTTCCTTCGTTTCTAAACTTGTTGTTTTAATGATGATGTGTCGTGGAGTAGTTCTATTTTGATCTGGTCTGCTTGGTGTCCTGGAGGCCTCTTGTATCTGTATGGGAATATCTTCCTTTAGATTTGGGAAATTTTCTGTTATTATTTTGTTGAATAGATTATGCATTCCCTTCGCTTGCACCTCTTCTCTTTCTTCAATGCCCGTGATTCTCAAGTTTGGTCTTTTGATGAAGTCAGTGAGTTCTTGCATTTTCTTTTCACAGGTCTTGAGCTGTTTATTTAATAGTTCTTCAGTTTTTCCTTTAATTACTGTTTCATCTTCAAGTTCTGAGATTCTGTCTTCTGTTTGTTCTATTCTGCTGGATTGGCCTTCCGTTTTGTTTTGCAGTTCTGTTTCGTTCTTTTTTCTGAGGTTTTCCATATTCTGGCTGGTTTCCTCTTTAATGTTGTCTAGTTTTGTCCTGAGTTCATTTATCCGTTTATTCATCATGTTCTCTCTTTCACTTTGGTGTTTATACAGTGCTTCTATGGTTTCCTTTATTTCTTCTTTTGCTTTTTCAAATTCTCTATTTTTGATGTCATGGAATTTCTTGAGTGTCTCCTGTACATTTTGGTTGACCCTATCCAGTATCATCTCTATAAAATTCTCATTGAGTACTTGTAGTATGTCTTCTTTTAAATTATTCTTGTGGGCTTCATTGGGTCCTTTGGCATAGTTTATCTTCATTTTGTTGGAGTCTGGATCTGAGTTTCTGTTTTCTTCATTCCCCTCTGGTTCGTGTACTAAATTTTGCTGTGGGGAAACTGGTTTCCCTGTTTTTTCTGTCTTCCCGTCATTGTCTTTGGTGTTGTTACTGTCCCTGTACTGTGTGCAATTAAGTATTTTCTAGCTTGTAATAATAACAATGGTAATATTTAGAATGGAAGGGTGAGCTGAGATGGAAAGCAAGATGTTAAAGAAAAGTGGAAAACAAATACACAGACAAGAGGGAGAAAGCAGAACAAGGTTTCATACAAGAAAGTTTCAAAGGTATAAACAGGGAGTGTTAGTGTACTAATTGACAGTAAGCTGAACAGACATTAGAGGGACAGAGATAGGATTGAAAATAAAAAATTAAAAAAAAATAAGATAGGAGTAAAAATAAAAAATAAGTAAATGAAAGAAATATCTATGTATTAAAAATGAATTAAAATAAAATGGAAAATAGAAAATTAAAAAAAAAAAAACAAAAAGCCCTCTTGGCCAAGTTCAAATGCAATGAAATTTCCATCTTAATAATTTGGGTGTCCGTCTCAGTGTCCAATCCTGGAGATGGTGCCTCAGATGTTGTTTTGTAGTTGTCTCATCAAAGGGGACGCATAAAGTAGAACAAAACTACACACACACACACACACACACACAAACAAAACAAAACAAAACAAAAAACCCACCTAGTGTCCCAAGTTCAAATGCAATACAGTTTCAGTAAGTTTTTCGGCTTGCAGGTGTAATTCGGTTGTTCTCTCATCAAAGGTAGGGAGAAAAAGAAAAAAAAGAGTATGGAGACAGTTCTGAGAATGGTATCTGCAGCTGTGGCTTGCCTGCCCACTGCTGTCAGCTTGCTGTTGCTGGAGGCGTTGCTTATGCAGATCTCTGGGGTGATCTTAGCACTCACCTGGCCCTGCAGGCTTTGTTTACTCAGATTTCTCCTGTGCGGGAGCCTCTGCTACAGGCTTTCCCCTTTCCAAGCACTGGGAAAGGTGACACTGCACCCGTGTTGTCAGGCCTGTGTGTTTATTTACAGTTCATGTGGGAGGTGGGTCTTCCCCCCTCTCCTGTGAAGTTTTCCTCCCACCGCCACTTTCACAAGCTTTCCTGCTCCTGATTACTGGGCGGTGCTGCTGCTCCTGCCAGCCGCCATGTTTGTTTACAGTTCACGTGGGAAGTGGGTCTTCCCTCCTCTCCTGGGGAGTTTTCCTCCCTCCGCCACTCTTACAAGCTTCTCCGTTCCTGGTTGCAGGGCACACGCCCCCGCTCCCGCCAGAGTCTCTCTGGCCCGCCTGGCTTGTTTATTTACAGTCCCGGGAAGGATTCCCTTCCCCCAATCTTCGGTGTTCAGGGCGCCCCACCCTCTTTCCTGCGTGTCTTTATTGTTCTTATTGCTTATTACTCAGTTTCTCTTTTTTCCCCAGGTGGAGGTCAGTCTGTCCAGGGGGCTATGCTGCTCTGTCCCAGGCTTGTCTGTGGGAGTACTGCATACCGTGAAGCTCACTTGGTCCGCGTCTTCCCACGCCGTCTGGGCGCCAGCGACTGGCGGCCTGGGGGCCCTCCTTGTTTCTCCGTTTAATGTAAAGTGGAGATTCTCTGCGCTGGCTGGAGGTGTGGAGGGGTCATAGTTATGCCTTTTCTCAGTGATTATGCCTGCAAAGTGTGTCTCCAGCGTCTCTCCAAGATTTCACTATAGGAGGCTCGCTTTCTGTTTCCTCCCTCTAGCCGCCATCTTGGAATCCCGTTTGAGATATTTTAATTCATACATTTACTCAAGTTATAATTTTATTTTAAAAATTATATATACTTTAGATATGCTAGGCATAGTGTTGGGCGTTAAGAGTAAGAATATAAGAAGGTCACATCCTTTATCCACAGAGAAGTTATAGTTTTGTGGATGGGAAAGACAAGTAAACAGCTATGATAGTCACAAGTGCTATAACAGAGGGGTGAACACACCAGACATGATAAAGCACAGAAGATGCTCTAACCCAGTATAGGGACTGAGAGACAGAGATACAGGTAAAGAAAGGTCAAGAAAAGCTTTGAGAAATGGTGAAAGCTGTGCTGACTCCTGAAGGAAGAGCAGTATCAACTCTAGGCTCTGCAAGGTTGGTAGAAGAGAACTAGAGAGAGAAGAAAGTAAACAAGAGCTTGGGGCCTGTGAGACACAGCAAGACGGGGCATAAAACCAGAGGTACAGGACAACACCTTGACACCTTACTAGGGACTTGGCCTTCATCAGGAAAGCCCAGGAGACTCAGTGATAAGATCAACATTTTGGAGAGAGGTCCCTGAATGCTCTAGGGAGAATACCTAAGCCAGTATCTGAGCTCAGCAACTGAAGGAAATGCTGCAAAGTTCAGGAAATAATGTTTATCTATTACACCTTAGGAGGACACACACCCCTCCCACCCACCCTGAAGTTTTACTTCAGTCCAACTTCATAGTAATGTGTTTTTCTAGTCCATCTGTAATAGAGAAGAGGAAGAGGGAAAGGTGAAACCTTCAGCAGTAGTGTCAGAAATAGGTGCCACTTATGGAACAATGATTGTGTACAGCATTCTTCAGTGCTCAGCATAATCACATGAGGTAGGTATCATTATTCTCCCTATCAGACAGATGAAAAAGCTGAACTTCTGAGAGGTGAAGTGACTTGTCCAAGTTCATACAACTGGCCAGAATATCAATGGAGCTGGAGTCCAGATCTTTGAAATCAAGCAGCTACATTTGCAACTTGTTATTTGGTTGAATACCAAGTGACAATTGGCAACCCAAGAACAGAATGCAGACAATTCCATTTATGTGGAAAATCTTCCTATGAGAGACAAATCTATCAGGTCAATATACAAATAATAGTACTTCAAAAAAGAGAAAAGGAAGAATGAGAATGTATCCTTCCATATCTATAAATAACATGGTATGGTTGTGCTTTTAGTCAGTGTAACAAATACCTGAGATAATAAAATTATAAAGATAAAAAGTTTATTTGGGCTCATATTTTTAGAAGTTTCACTCCATGACTTATTGGCCCTGTTGCTTTGGATCTGTGGCAGAACATCATGACAGAAACATAGGGCAGAGCAAAGCCATATACTGCTTGGCCAGAAAATAGAAGGAAGAGGGGGAAAAAAGACCAGTCCTAGTGTGTCTAAAGGCTGTAAAGAGGCTTCCTGGAGAAGACAATTGACAGACTACCCAGTGTGTTAGGTACATGAAGGGAGACTTGAAAGAAGGCTTGCTACACAAATCATGGTCAGCTAACAGGTTCTATCCATGAATGATTTGTTCTAGAAATGTATTTGTATTGTATTTTAGGAAAGTAGCCATCTGTAACAGATTAGAATGGTTTTTAAAACCAATCATTCATCACAGATAGTTTGAGAAACACATATTTATACAATAGGTTGACTCTGAAATAAATACACAGAAAACTAAAGCAAAATTTAAAACAAGACAATTATTAAGTTCAGAGAAAAAATTTGTGTAGGAAGAGGAAACTAATTATAGTTTTCTACATGGTTGAATTCTGAATTGCATATAGAATCATAATAATATAAACCCTGAATATTGATTTAACTAAAATTATGATAAATTATATTGGGAGAATGGGAAGTGAGCATGTGTGGCTGAGATAGGAAAAAGCAAGAGTTAAATACTTATCTGCCCTGGTACGAAGTCAATAGATAGGTCAAAAAGAGAAAAATTAAGAGATAGCAGTACAACCATGTTATTTATAGATATGGAAGGACAATTTTAATCAGATAAAAAATATAAAAGTGGTTCCCTGGGGAAAGGGGAGCAAGGCAGATGGGGACAAATATTTTTCTTAACAATACTTAAAGAACTGGTTGTCTCTTTGAACTATTTACCTGGATTAATCTAACAAAAACCAAAATCTGTAGTCTGGAGCCAGTTAGGGTTGGGGCAAATAATTCTGCATACAGTTCAATAGGCAATAAGATTACCTAGGCCTAAAAGTTATTAAAGATTATCACATAACACAATATAATAATCAATACTAATAAGGGGAGGCTATGTGCCAGATAATCTGTTTAAGAAAGCAGTTAAGCATATTTCAGCCAACTAAAAAACATCACTTTCCAAACCAAATCTTTATATCAGGGTTCCAGGTAATATATAGAGAGCTAACCTTGAATATTAGGTTACTATTATGAATAAAAGGTTTTAAGAACAGTAGATCTAATGATTAATTTTGACAACTTCAAATAATTATTGACTATATATATCTATCTCCAGCTATATACTGTGAGATATGGATACTTAGAAATATACTCCTGGAGATGTTAATTAACCTTGGATTGTAACACAAGCATAACGTATATTCCCTTAAATGTTGCCCATCTACTATTTTGCACAGGTCTTAAAATATTATGAATATAGGCTAAGCTTATCAAGGTTTATAGATGGCATTATACTATAATGTGTATCATTATAATTAGCTATTGTTAAGCATCCAACTGCATTCTAGCCACTGGAACAAATACTTATACTAAGACAGCCTTTCCCCTGAGGGACTCCACTTTAAATAGATGGTAGGAATAATTCAAAAGGAAAAGAAAGAACACAGTAACTAAGAAAGGCAGAACCATTTCTATCCTTGTTTCTTTGGAAGATAAAGGTGCTGAAGAGGACATGTCTTTGTTCAGAGAATCATAAAATCTGAGAAATTTTTTTACCTATTTTTTTATTCATATTTGCATACAATGTTTGGGACATTTCTCCCCCCTCCCCCCAAACCATCCCTTCGCCCCAGGCCCCCCTCCCTGCCCCGTCCCCACCCTCTCCCCCCCAACCCCTCACTACCTGGCAGAAACAATTTTGCCTTATCTCTAAATTTGTTGAAGAGAGAGTATAAGCAATAATAGGAAGGAACAGGGTTTTTGCTACTTGAGATAACAATAGCTATACAGGGAGTTGACTCGCATTGATTTCCTGTGCATGTCTGTTACCTTCTGGGTTAATTCTTCTTCATCTAACCTTTTCTCTAGCTCCTGGTCCCCTTCTCCTATTCACCTCAGTTGCTTTAAAGTATCTGCTTTAGTTTCTCTGCGTTGAGGGCAACAAAGGCTATCTAGTTTTTGAGGTGTCTTACCTTATCCTCGTATCTCCCTTGTGTGTTCTCGCTTTATCATGTGATCAAAGTCCAATCCCATTGTTGTGTTTGCCCTTGATCTAATGTCCTCATATGAGGGAGAACATATGATTTTTGGTCTTTTGGGCCAAGCTAACCTCACTCAGCATGATGTTCTCCAATTCCATTCATTTACCAGCGAATGATAACATTTCATTCTTCTTCATGGTTGCATAAAATTCCATTGTGTATGATACCACATTTTCGTGACCCATTCGTCAGTGGTGGCGCATCTTGGCTGCTTCCATAACGTGGCTATTGTGAATAGTGCTGCAATAAACATGGGTGTGCAGGTGCCTCTGGAGTAACCAGTGTCACAGTCTTTTGGGTATATGCCCAAGAGTGGTATTGCTGGATCAAATGCTAGATCAATGTTTAGCTTTTTAAGTAGCCTCTAAATTTTTTTCCAGAGTGGTTATACTAGTTTACATTCCCACCAGCAGTGTAAGAGGGTTCCTTTTTCCCCACATCCTCACCAACACCTGTTGGTGGTGGTGTTGCTAATGATGGCTATTCTAACAGGGGTGAGGTGGAATCTTAGTGTGGTTTTAATTTGCATTTCCTTTATTGCTAGAGATGGTGAGCATTTTTTCATGTGTTTTTTGGCCATTTGAATTTCTTCTTTTGAGAAGGTTCTGTTTAGTTCACTTGCCCATTTCTTTGTTGGTTCATTAATTTTGGGACAATTTAGTTTTTAAGTTCCCTACATATTCTGGTTATCAGTCCTTTGTCTGATGTGTAGCTGGCAAATGTTTTCTCCCACTCTGTGGGTGTTCTCTTCAGTTTAGAGACCATTTCTTTTTTGAGCAGAAGCCTTTTAGTTTTATGAAGTCCCATTTATCTATGCTATCTCTTAGATCCTGTGCTGCTGGGGTTCCATTGAAAAAGTTCTTACCTATAACTACTAATTCCAGAGTATTTCCTACTCTTTCCTGTACAAACGTTAGAGTTTGGGGTCTGATATTAAGATCCTTGATTCATTTTGAGTTAATCTTGGTATAGGGTGATATACATGGATCTAGTTTCAGTTTTTTGCAGACTGCTAACCAGTTTTCCCAGCAGTTTTTGTTGAAGAGGCTGTCTTTTCTCCATCATATATTTTTAGCTCCTTTGTCAAAGACAAGTTGGTTATAGTTGTGTGGCTTCATATCTGGGTCCTCTATTCTGTTCAACCGATCTTCATGTCTATTTTTATGCCAGTACCATGCTGTTTTTATTGTTATTGCTTTGTAATATAGTTTGAAGTCAGGTATCATGATACCTCCAGCATTGTTCTTTTGATTGAGTATTGCCTTGGCTATTCGTGGCCTCTTGTGTTTCCATATAAATTTAACGGTAGATTTTTCAATCTCTTTAATGAATGTCATTGGAATTTTGATGGGAATTGCATTAAACATGTAGATTACTTTTGGGAGTATCAACATTTTTACTATGTTGATTCTAGCAATCTATGAGCATGGGAGATCTCTCGACTTTCTATAGTCTTCCTCAATCTCTTTCTTCAGAAGTGTATAGTTTTCCTTGTAGAGGTCATTCACATTTTTTGTTAGGTTTACACCTAGGTATTTGATATTTTTTTTGAAGCTATTGTAAATGGAATTGTTTACATATATTCTTTTTCAGATTGTTCATTATTAGTGTATAGAAATGCTAATGATTTTTCTATGTTGACTTTATATCCTGCTACTTTGCTGTAGCTATTGATGGTGTCTAGGAGCTTCTGAATAGAGTTTTTTGGGTCTTTAAGGTATAGGATCATGTCATTTGCAAATAGGGATATTTTGATGGTTACTTTACCTATTTGTATTCCTTTTATTCCTTCTTCTTGCCTAATTGCTCTGGCTAGGAATTCCAGTACTATGTTGAATAGGAGTGGAGATAATGGGCATCCTTGTCTGGGTCCTGATTTTAGAGGGAATGGTTTTAATTTTTCTCCATTAAGTATAATGCTGGCTGTAGGTTTGTCATATATAGCTTTTATAATGTTGAGGAACTTTCCTTCTATTCCTAGTTTTCTTAGAGCTTCTATCATGAAATGATGTTGGATCTTATCAAAGGCTTTTTCTGCATCTATTGAGATGATCAAGTGGTTTTTGTCTTTGCTTCTGTTAATGTGGTTTATTACGTTTATTGATTTTCATATATTGAACCATCCCTGCATTCCTGGGATGAAGCCTACTTGGTCCTGGAGAATGATTTTTTTGATGTGTTGTTGTATTTGGTTTGCCATTATTTTGTTGAACATTTTTGCATCAATATTCATTAAGGAGATTGGCCTACAGTTCTCCATTTTGGAGGTGTCTTTGCATGGTTTTGGGATAAGTGTAATACTAGCTTCATAAAATGTGTTTGGCAATTTTCCTTCCCTTTCTATTTCGTGGAACAGTTTAAGGATGGTTGGTGTCAGTTCTTCTTTAAAAGTCTAGTAGAATTCAGCAGAGAATCCATCAGGTCCTGGACTTTTCTTTTTGGGGAGACTCTTGATTGCTGCTTCAATTTCATTTTGTGTTATAGGTCTATTCAGGTGATTAATTTCCTCTTGGTTCAGTTTTGGATGATCATATGTATCTAGAAATCTGTCCATTTCTTTAAGATTTTCAAATTTATTTGAATATAGGTTTTAGAAGTAGTCTCTGATGATTTTCTGGACTTTGATGGTGTTTGTTGTTATCTCCCCTTTTGCATTCCTGATTCTGCTATTTTGGTTTTTTCCCTCCTCATTTTAGTCAGGTTTGCCAGGGGTCTATCGATCTTGTTTATTTTTTCAAAGAACCAACTTTTTGTTTCATTAATTCTTTGTATGGTTTTTTTGGTTTCTATTTCGTTGATTTCAGCTCTTATTTTTATTATTTCTCTCCTTCTATTTGTTTTGGGATTTGCTTGTTCTTGTTTTTCTAGGAGTTTGAGATGTATCATTAGGTCATTGATTTGGGATCTTTCAGTATTTTTAATATATGCAGTCATGGCTATAAACTTTCCTCTCAGGTCTGCCTTTGCTGTGTCCCATAGGTTCCAGTAGGTTTTGTTTTCATTTTCATTGTCTTCCAGGAACTTTTTAATTTCCTCTTTTATTTCATCAATGACCCATTGTTCATTAAGCAATGAGTTATTCAATTTCCAGCTGTTTGCATGTTTTTTGTCGTTACTTTTGTTGTTGAGTTCTACTTTTATTGCATTGTGACCAGATAGAATGCATGGTATAATTTCTATTTTCTTATATTTGCTGAGTCTTGCTTTGTGCCCTAAGATATTATCTATTTTGGAGAAAGTTCCATGGGCTGCTGAGAAGAATGTATATTGTGTAGAAGTTGGATGAAATGTTCTGTAGACATCAAGTAGGCCCATTTGATCTATTGTATATTTTAGATCTAGGATTTCTTTATTGACTTTTGTTTGGATGACCTGTCTATTGATGATAATGGGGTGTTAAAGTCTCCCATAACTACTGTGTTGGAGTTAATACATGCTTTTAGGTCCTTCAGGGTATGTTTGATGAAATAGGGTGAGTTGACATTATGTGCATATAGGTTGATAATTGTTATTTCCTTTTGGTCTAGTCTATTTCCCCTTTTATTAGTATGGAATGTCCTTCTTTGTCTCATTTAATCAACGTAGGTTTGAAGTCTACTTTGTCTGAGTAAATATTGCTCCTCCTGCCTGTTTTCAGGGGCCATTGGCTTGGTAAATCTTCTTTCAGCCTTTCATCTTGAACTTATGCTTATTTCTGTTGGTGAGATTGGTCTCCTGTATGCAACAAATTGTTGGATCTTCCTTTTTAATCCATTTCATCAAATGGTGCCTTTTGTTGGGGGAATTAAGTCCATTAACATTAACTGTTAGTACTGATAGTTATGTGGTGATTCCTGTCATTTAGTTGTCTTAGTTGTTTGAAGGTTTGATTGTGTGTACCTAAGTTGAGGTTACTCTCTATTTTCTTGCTTTTTCTTTTCCTGTAGTTTGGTGCTGCCTGTCCTTTCATGGTTATGTTGGGTTTCACTTTCTGTGTGCAGAATCCCTTGAACAATCTTTTGTAGTGGTGGCTTTGTGGTCACATATTGTTTTAGTTTCTGCTTATCATGGAAGACTTTTATTGAATGATAGTTTTGCTGGGTAGAGTATCCTGGGGTTGAAGTTATTTTCATTCAGTGCCCGGAAGATCTCACCCCAAGCTCTTCTTGCTTTTAATGTTTCTGTTGAGAAGTCTGCTGTGATTTTGATGGGTTTGCCTTTGTATTTATTTGGTTTTTTCTTTCTTACAGCCTTCTGTATTCTTTCTCAGGTCTCTGTATTTGTTGTTTTAATGATAATATGCTGTAGAGTAGATCTATTTTGGTCTAATCTGTTTGGTGTTCTGGAGGCCTCTTGTATCTGTATGGGAATAGCTTTCTCCAGATTTGGGAAATTTTCTGTTATTATTTTTTTGAATATATTACACATTCCTTTGGTCGCACCTCTTCTCCTTCTTCAATACCCATGATTCTCAGGTTTGGTCTTTTGATTGAGTTGGTGAGTTTTTGCATTTTCTTTTCACAGGTCTTGAGTTGTTTAACTAATAGTGTTTTGGTTTTTCCTGTAATTACCATTTCATCTTCAACTTCTGAGATTCTGTCTTCTATTTGTTCTATTCTGCTGGATTGGCCTTCCGTTTTGTTTTGCAATTCTGTTTCGTTCTTTTTTTCTGAGGTTTTCCATATCCTGAGTCGTTTCCTCTTTAATGTTGTCTATTTTTGTCCTGAGTTCATTTATCTCTTTATTAATCGTGTACTTTGTTTCACTTTGGTGTTTATACAGTGCTTCTATGGTTTCTTTTATTTCTTCTTATGCTTTTTCAAATTCTCTATTTTTGTTGTCTTGGAATTTCTTGAGAGTCTCCTGTACATTTTGGTTGACCCTATCCAGTATCATCTCTATATAATTCTCATTGAGTACCTGTAGTATTCCTTCTTTTAGATTATTCTTGTGGGCTTCATTTGGTTCTTTGGCATAATTTATCTTCATTTTGTTGGAGTTTGTATCTGAGTATCTGTTTTCTTCATTTCCCTCTGGTTCCTGTACTAATTTTTTGCTGTAGGGAAACTGATTTCCCTGTTTTTTCTGTCTTCCCATCATTGCCCTTGGTGTTGTTATTGTCCCTGTACTGTGTGCAATTAAGTATTTTCTAGCTTGTAATAATAACAATGGTGATATTTAGAATGGAAGGGTGAGAGGAGATGGAAAGCAAAGGATTTAAAGAAAAGGGAAAAGCAAACAAACAAGTAGAAAAAAACAAAATCAGAGAATTTAAGAACACAAAACAGCTTTGGAGGCCAGCTAGTCCATGAGTTTGGGGTGGAAGGAAGAAGGAATGAACCCCATGAAAGTGTATATAAATATTTCCTGCATTTTCCTAGGTGTTCATAAAATTATCAGAAGTTTGTACACCAAATATATTTCTCTCATTTGATAGTTTTATACATTTTAGAGCTAATAGAACTCAGACTCTCTGAAAGCCTTGGAAGGAGACAGGATCTGTCCCAAGGGCAACTAGAACGTGATTGGCAGAGCTGGGAAAGATTCCCTGACTCCCAATCCTGGGTTTATCACCTCATCTCTTTGCCACTGAGACAAGTAGGGAAGACCACAATGGGACAAAAGGCAAATAAACTCTGGTCTTTAATCTGTAACCTGTTAAATGCATGGTTTCAACGGCTTTTTGATAAAACACCAGGTTAGATCTCAAGGCCAGAATGTTTATAATAGCAATCCCTTATGACTAGAAGCTAAAATGAGTGGTATTTGTGATAACTACACAAATGACAAAGACAAGGGGGAATTATTACCAAGGAAAAAGCTTGTCCCATAAAGTGTCCTCAGTAAACTCTCAGAATCAACTTAGTTGTCAGACAATCTGTCAGAGCATTATCACAGAGCTTTCATAAAACATCTCCCTGGTTGTGTTACCAAAAAAAAAAAAAAACCACAAAACTTGTAAGCCTTCTAGACTCACTTGCTCTTAGTTAACTCAAAAATCATTACTTTTGGAAGTTACATAGCTGAGCAATATTATTACTAGCTTTCCTCTAGCTTCACTGCTATTAACCTCTAGGTGTGTGGTGGTCTAGGATAATAGTTACCTAGGTTACTTTGAAAAAACTTGAAGATCAGCAAGGCGCCAGTGACTCATACCTGTAATCCTAGCTACTCAGAAGGCAGAGATCAGGAAGATTGCAATTCCAAGCCAGCCTAGGCAAATAGTTGAAGAGCTCCTATCTCAAAAATACCCAACACAAAAAAAGGGGGGCACATTTGGTGGAGTGGCTCAAGGTGTAGGCCCTGAGCTCAAGCCCCAGTACCTCAAAAACAAAACCCTTAAAGACCACTTTTGCTAAAAACAATGAATCTTTACTCAAGCATTTAGATATTTGGGTCACTAAAATGACATAAAGGGCTTAGCATTTAGTTCTTCACATTGTTTTTGTATCTTAACTCTTGGGTCAAATTCTACTAGCTTTGCATGTGGACATATTGACCACTTAAAAATTTATTTTCCAGTCCAGGGCTGGTGGCTCATGCCTGTAATCCTAGCTACTCAGGAGGCAGAGATGAGAAGGATCATGGTTCAAAGCCAGCCCAGGAAAATAGTTTGAGAGACCCTATCTCAAAAAAACCCTTCACAAAAAAGGATTGGTGGGGTGGCTCAGGCTCAAGGTGTAGGCCCTGAGTTCAAACCCCAGTACCAAAAAAAAATTATTTTCCAAGACTATAATACAGGGTTATCTTGGCTATTACACTTTAGAGATGGTATGTGCTTCTTTTACCCAGCCTTTGTGCATTCTCTACAGCTCAAGCACTTACAATTCTTCAGCCTTATCACAAGGCCCACACCAAACTATGAGGCCAGATGTGTATGCAAGACAATGAGTAGCTCAATAGTTCCTTGGGTTAAGTTGACTGCTCTTTAGCCTACAAACCTCAAGGCCAGAATGCTTACACACAAAAAGAAAACCATCTTTTGAAACCATGCCCATGAATAAGGGACAATTACCAAACCTTCACCCATCCTAGAAAAATTAATAAAAACTTGCTGCTCTCTTTTGTTCAGTGAGCACCAGCCGGATCCCCTGCTATGTCACTGCTGGATTCCTTCAGCTGAAGCTGAAGCCCCAATAAAAAAGCTTTGCCTGTGCTTTTCTTGTTCATAACATATGACTTGGTCTCATTGCTGCTGCTTCCACACCATATGATTACTTCTAGTATGATGTCTCTGTTTACAAATTATCATATTTAGCTAATTTCAGTCATACATATGCATATAAGAAGTAAATTATCAAAAAATGGTCAGTGATTTTTATGTAACACATATTGACTTGACTACATCAGAAACCTGGGCAGCATCTCTGACTCCATCTCCCTTCAATATCCTCTTCTCTAACATCTGATCAGTCAATAAATCTTACCTATTTCCTGTCCCAGTTAACCCAGAGATCACCTTGCCACCTTTGCTTCTGACTATGGTGGCCTCCTAACCAGACTCCTTGGAAAGGCTGTCTAGAAAAAGATATGTCATTCAGAATCCAATTAGATAGTGAAGAGATTAGTTTAACCCAATCAATTTGTGATAGGATTAGGCTGGTAAAAGTTGAAACAAGTTAAGCAAAACAATGTGTCATAGATTCCTAGAAGAAATGCAGTGCACTGAGTTTCAGTAAATCCCAGTGGAAGTACAGATGTCCTCCCTCAATACTGGAGGAGTATTGGTTCTAGCACCCCTGTAGATACCAAAAACCCATGTATTCTTAATTGCCTTATTTAAAATGATACAGTATTTGCATGTTTGATTTAAACACATCTTCTCATATCTTTCAAATCAGCTCTACATTACTTATGATACCTAATACATTGTAAACACTATGTAAACAGTTGTATTACTGTTTAGGGAGTAAAGACAAGGAAAAATGTCTGTACGTATTCAGTACAGATGCATTTTTTTCAAGTAATTTCAAACTGCAGATGTTTGAATCCTTGGATATGGAACTGCAGCTGTGGAAGGCTGACTATATGGGTATTGAGAGTACTCACTGACAATGGAAGACAAATGCTAGCTCTAGAAAAGTCCCAGCGTTCCCTGGGGAGCTTGGGTACAATTATCCAGTAAGTATGTAGTACCAGCTCCCACCCAAGGTCATACTCTCAAACATCTGATTGATAAGTAACAATATTTTGGTCCTGGTTTTTTTGTTTTATTTTGAAGTTTTTTTGTTTGTTTTTGGTTTTGGTTTTTTGATTGGTATACTAGGGTTTGAACTCAGGGTGTCATGCTTTGCCAAGTAAGCACTCTACACTTGAGTAGAGTGCTTCCAGCCCTTTTTGCTCTAGTTATTTTGGAGATAGGGTCTTGCTTTTTTTTGGCCAGGCAGGCCTGGACTGAGATCCTCCTATTTTATACTTCTCACCCTAGTTATGATGACAGGCCGGTGCCACCATGCACAGCTTTTTTTTTTTCCCCCCTTTGAAATGGGATCTCACTAAGTTTTTTGGCTAAGGCTGGCCTGGAACCTCCATCCTCCACTTCCCTAGTAGCCAGGATTATGGGCATGCCATGGGGACATGGGTTTTTTGTTTGTTTTTGAGACAGTTTCTTGCTATGTAACATGCTAGCCTAGAACTTGCATTCCTTCTGCTTCTACCTCCCAAGTGCTGGGATTACAGATGTGAGCTACCACCCTGGCATGGTTCTAATTTTTGACCTAATAACCTTCAGCCTGCCTGAAGCAATAAAACTGCTCCTTCCCTTGAGTAAGTGACTTTCAAACTGAGATTGTTTAAAAATAAGTTCACTAAGCCTATAAATTAATATTAGTAATCAAAGGGTAAATTTTGCAATCTTCAGGACAATCTGTATATATTTCTTATTTAAAATGCAGTGGTTGCTCAGCAGAGCAAGACAGCAGCTGAGTAACAGTCTCTAGCCATCTCTCCCCACAGACACACACATTGAACAGATGTTCTAGCACCAAACTACTTCCATAAGAACTAAGGAAGTCAGGTGAGAGACCATAGTGCCTGCTTTTAGTATAGCACAGCCAAAATACTGCACTGAAGAAAGCAGGAAGGAGTTGCCCAGGTCCCCCTTCCCCAACTCCAAGCAGTCCAGTATGAAGAGAGGCATCTCTCTCTTGGGGAGGGAGAATTAAGTACAGGCCTTAGTCAGGAAACTAAGTGCCAGGCCTGCCATAGTGAAACTCAGTGCTAAGCAAAGGTTGATGACCTGACTGGGCAACTGGAAATGACTTAAGACAGAAGTAACAAAGAGACTACTCCACCAGGCCTCCAAGTTCATAGGCACAGTGGTGACCAGGACTCCACCCACTAGGAGCTGGACATGACATCTGGCACTGGGCTTTGTCTTGGAAGCTAGGAGCCCAGTGCCAGGCCCAGCTCCAGGCAGAAACCTAAGGCCCAATCTTCAGCTAGAGTTTACAGACACAGTCTCTATACAAGTTATGGCATCAGGTGGACACCTGCGGACTGGTGGGATAGTTTTGACCGCATCACTTCCCCATCCCCAGACCTGCCTGTGCACGGAACCTCTGGAACAGCTACAGTGTCAGAGGACACCCCATCCCAGTCTATGAGACTATTCCAGCTAGTATCGCCCATGGCTAGTTGCAGCAATCTTGGGCCATCAGTCTACCTTAGCAATAGGCAATCCATAGCAGTGTGAGCCTTGGTCCTTTGGTGGCCACAGGTATGATATAGGAGTCTGGGACTAATGCATCTACACTGACTGCCCAGAGCCAAGCCAAATTCTGCAAGTCTGACAACAGGCCACTAACTGTAGATGAGGCATCTGGGAAGAAGTTTGTGGGGACCAGAAAGACAAGTACCACATGATCTCATTCATGATTCTCATCTTTAGATATGGAATTTAAAAACATTCATCTGGGGCCGGTGGAGTGTCTCAAGCAGTAGAGTGCCTGCTTAGCAAGCAGGAGGCCCTGAGTTAAAACCCCAGTACCAACAAAAAAAAAAAAAAGAAAGAAAAGAAAAGAAAATCACACATACACATACACACTCATACAGGGGCTGAAAATGCAATTCAATGATAGAGTGTTTAACTTGCCATGTGCAATGCCTTGGGTTCTATTCCCAGCACACCAACACCAAAATGATAAATGTTTGAGAAGATAAATGTTCAACCTCCTAGGTGACTCATGCCTGTACTTGTAGCTACTCTGGGAGGCTGGGATCCAGAGGATTGAGGTTTGTTTCGAACCCAGGCAATAGTTCGAAAGACTCCATATCCAGAAGGGCCTGGAGGTGTAGCCTAAGTGGTAGAGCACCTGCTTTACAAGTGCAAAGCCCTGAGTTCAAACCCCAGACTCACACAAAAAAAATCTGACTTAAGCATTATACAATATATACATATATACAATATATACATATATCAAAACATTAGTGCAGTGTTTATGTTTTTATACATCAGTTAAAGATGAGTTTTAAAATATAAATTTAAATTAAAATATAGTGGTTAATATAGCATATTGTTGAATCTATGTGACTTATTTCAGTTTTTAAGTTTTTAAAGGTATACTAAAATTTGATTAAGTTGTTAAAGGTTTGTGAATTTTTTTAAAAATATGGCCTGTGAAATTTAAATTAAATTTAAATTTTTGAATCATATCTTCAATTCTTAGGAAGCTATTATCTTTTAGAGTTGCAAGTCTTTCCAATTGGGCACTTAAGAGTGCTTAAAAATAAGTCAAACACACTAAATGAATAAATAAATGTAGTATAAAGTGTTTAAGGTAATTTAATTAGTTAATAGTATAATTGGGGACAGTTCTCCTTCTAAATTAGAGGAATTTAATACACATTGATGAAAGTGTTGCCTTTATTTGCAACTCTAACTTAAATACCTGCAACTGTAAATAGTTCTCTTTGATGATAATGAGAGGCTCAATAGGCAAACAGACAATGGCCATATCTATAAAAACAGAACTCTAACTGCAGCAGTAACTCACCCAGAAAACCAGTCCTGTATCTACAATAATCAGCCAGGAAGTTAATCTGATATAAGTCAGACTCTATCCCTAGTAACAATCCAAAGAGTCAAACAATAACTTCTCTAATAGGGGACCCCAAATGGCCAGACTAGGTGAATAACTGATAACTTTCCAGTTTATGTCCCTGCTTCCAACTCAGGACCAAACAGAAAAGGGCAGATATGTTCCCCTAACCAATCACATAGGATGTCCCCTACTCTTAGTTAGCTCTCCAACAGTCTTCAACCAAGGCACACCTGGGGCCTCTTTTTTCCCAGGCTACAGCTTTCCCACTCCCAGGCCTGTCTTTGGGTCTGCTACCATAATGCAAGTAAAGGTGGCTGATTTCTTTGCTATATCAAGCTCTGAATAAATATAATTTGTTTTTTTCTCATCTGGTTGGTACTTACTGATTTCATTTATTTCCATAATAAAATGTTCCCTTGAACACAAAAGATTTAAATTGAGCCAAGCATTGATCTCCATAATTCATTCTCCATGCTGTGGCCAGAGCCACCTCATGCTATTCCCCCATTCCACCTCAGGATTCACTCTAAACTCATTCACATAGCTAACTGCCTCTCCCAGCTAACTAACTGCCTTGGCCACCCTCTACCATGTGTCTCTTCCCTCTCTGTGCCTTCTTCTCTATGCTCTGACTAGGTGAAAATTCTTTCAGTTCCTTGTGCTCAGAACCTCTCTGCCATCCCCATTACCTGGCCAACTCCTCTTGGTCTTTCAGTAAACATCACTTCCACACCTTCATCCTACTAGCACTTACCATGTGACTTGTCTTTTTCCTATTTTTCTGACCTACCACCTGGACTGCAAGCTTCACAAGGGCATAAACCCCATCTGCTTTGCTCACTGTATCTCTAGCTTCTAGGTCAGGGCCAGGCACATGATAGGCATTCAGTGAATAAATCCATCAGTAGGAAGCTAGAGTTCTTACAGATAGCCTGTGATCAAAAACATTAAATAATTGTTTTAATTGGCTATTCTGATGAAAGTAATTTTACAAGTGCAAAAATATCCACATTACTTTCAAAGAAGGAAAATTATATTTAGCTATTTCAATTCAACAAGCACTGTCTAAATGCCCTTCCCTAACCAAGGTACTAAGGATAGAAGGAAACTTAAGACCTACATGCACCTGTCAATGACCCTGTTGGGTATTGGGATACCAAAGATGATTAAGATGTGCTCCCTGCCAGCAAGAGACTCACACTATAATGGTAATGCAGGCATGATAATATATAGACTACAGTAGATGGAAGGTAGAAATCCATACAAGTTTAAAAAAAAAAAAAAGAAAGAAACCCATACAAGTTTTAAAAGCATCACACACATTGTGCTCCATCTACCTTCCTCTCTACACATTATATTTTTCTGAAAGGTTGTGTGAAAATTAAGTGTTTGTAAATCAAATCATTTGAAATGCCTCCAAGGTAACTTTCTGTTTAAAGAAAATTTGCAGCAACTTTTTCTTAAGTCAATTTCTAATTGAATCATTTGTAAATTTGACACTTAAATAAAAATCATTTTTTCACAAAGCAGATCACAGTTGTGTTACATTCCAAGGATCCAGAATACCCACGTTTGGGAAAACATAGAAAACTTTTAAGAAGAGGAATTTTCCTACTGAGCTTCCTTAACGGTATTTAAAAATATAGTCATGTACCGCCTCAGAGCAGGACATGTTTTGAGAAACATGTCATTAGGTGATTTCATCATTGTGTGATCATCAGAGAGTGTACTTACGCAGTCTAAAGAGGATAGGTCAATCCCTTGATATGGCCTATTGATACAATCAGAAAACGGGAGATGTAGGAGGCTACTGTCAGCATACTGTGTATATGTATAAGGAGTATACGCCCAATCAACAATACAAAGTGCAGTAAATACAAAAACCAGTAACAGTTGTTTATTATCTTTACCAAATATTATGTGCTGTACATAACTATATGTGTTATACTTTTATGGGACTGGAGGCACAGTAGATTTGTTTACACCAGTATTGTCACAAACATAAGTAATGCATTGTACAACAGACATTAATGACAGCTACAAGATTACTAGGCAACAGGAATTTTTTAGCTCATTATCTTTTGGAACCACCATTGGATATTTGGTCCAATGTTAACCAACATGGTACTATGCAGCATATGACTGTGTCCATTAGAGAGGCTGTTAGGATGTGTGTGTGTGTCTGGAGTGTTGGGGGGAGGGGAGGACTAGATCTGAATCTCAATATTGCCCTCTCAGTGCCCTTTCTGGCTGACTCAAGGACACCACAGTACCAGTGAGTGAGCTCCAAAGGCACAAGAGAGCCTTCCTATCACACCTTCCAGGGAGAATTTAAATCCAAATCCTGTTTGCAAAGGCAAGTGAGACCCTTTTTGGGGTCTTAAGTCCAGAGACTAGGAAGCAAATGGTGCTAGTCTTCAGGCTTCTGACATTTTTAACGTCACTGGAACGTCACATAGGGTAAAGAGCATGCCTGGAGGGCTGGTGGAGTGGCTCAAGCAGTAAGAGCACCTGCCTAGCAAGCGTGAGGCTTCGAGTTCAAACCCCAGTACCACCAAAAAACACAAAAATAACATGCTGCATCCCTGTAAACAAGTTCCTCTTGAGATGGTAGCTCTGTGGGCTGGACACAAGCAAGGGAGTGGTGTTCCTAGTTCAGATTGGGAAGACTTGTGTGATTTCTACCACTATCATTTCTTTCTGGTTTGAACTATTGTAGCCATAAACCAAGACAGTCACTCACTAGGCTCTCCCTGTTGGGAGGGGAAAGTTAGGGTCTTTGTTTGTGTGCGTGCATGTGTGAGGGAGAAAGAGGAAGTGAAACAAAAATGCATGAAAACAACAGATGTATTACTCACAGGTCCCAGAGAGGCTAGGAGTGTGGAGGACAAGAAGTCCAGAGCGGCACAGATTAGCGGACTTCATTTCAGTCCATGGCATTATTCCTTAGGCTTTCCCTAGGGGTTGTGGAATGGTTAGTTCAAATAAAACTCATGCAAAGAGTGAACTTATTTACATGACTCTAGTGTTGACTAGTGGGTTTTATTATGGTCAACAGCTGTGGGGAGTGTTGGCTACATGCCCTTGTGTTGACTATTGGGTTTTATTATGGTCAGCAGCTGTGGAGTATGTTGGCTTTTGGGTCAGTGGGATGAGGAACAGGCAATTTATATTGCAAACAAACCACAAAGGTAGGGGAAGTTTTAACTAGGCCAAAGGTTAGAGGATACTATTGGGCTTCAGACAACTTATGTTAGATCTAAAAATGGATGCTGTGGCAGCAACCATATTAAACAAATGTAAGATGAGCTAGTGAGGTAAGGAAAGCTGATCAGCCCCCTGGTTTGAAGCAGTGCCTTAAACAACATGTGCTCATGTTTTCTCCACTGGATACCTGGGGTTTCCTAACACCAGGACACAAAGCACAAGAAATGAAGCAAAAGCACAGCTCTTTTCTACTGTGCAATAAACTTAGGGGCTCATGGGGAATCTGAATGGCCTATAATCCACCCCTCTCCCTTCCTTCAATTAACATTTCCCAGCAGGTCCTAGCAAGCTTCATTAATGCTATGCAACATCAAAAACAGAAAGTACATTTTAACTTTTCAATGTCTATGATGGTACGAAAGATACTCCATTCATTCATTCATTCGATAAACTTTTTCAATTCGTACTGGATGTCAGACCCTGCAAGTCAGGTACTGTGGACAGAATGAAGGAAACAGACAACCTTTAGCTTTGATCTTACTTTCTAGAGTAGAAGGCAGCCAAAACCAGAAGAAAAAAAAAAAGTTGTCTATTTTAGTCCTGTGGTGAAGAATAGCAAAGAATAACAAAGAATCTAACCTTTGTTAGATGGGGCATTCCATGAAGGCCTCTCTGAGGAACTCAAGCTCAGGAGGGTCCCTGGAGGATGAGAAGGAGTCAGCCTTGTGAAGAAATGGGATAATAGTGTTCCAGCAGGAGAAATCCTAGGCCAGAAAGGCCCTGAAAGTGGTAGGAACTGACCCAAGGCCAGGCTGATGGGAAAGGAGCCAGGGTACAACTAGGATTGAGATGGGGTTAGCAACATGGCAGGAAGCAGATCAGGCAGGGCCTTATGGGCTATGCATAAAGCCCATAAGGAGAAGCTGAGTTACTGGGAAGCTGCCCAAGAGTCTCTTGCTGAAAAAATGACATGAGCCAATTCATGTGTTAAGAGGGCCACTCTGGTCTGAGAAAGCAGGAAGAATTTTTTCAGGGAGTAATTGTATCCCACTGGGCTCTCTTCTTAATCCTGGGCCCACAGTTAGACTATATTTCCCAAGCTCCTTCAAAATTAGGTGTGTTCTTCTAACCTGTCTCACCAGTGTAATAAGAGCAGAAATGAGGGCTGGAGATATATGTCAGTGGTAGGGCACTTGCCAAGCATGCACAAGACCCTGCATTCAATCTCAACATTGAAAAAAAAATTAAACAATTTGAGAACAATTGATCCTGGGATGTAAGGAGTACCAAGACCAATTCAGGGACAAGTGTGAAAGCAGAAAAACTAATTAAGCACTCATATCAGTTCAGACTTGTTTGAATACAAGTGACCATAACCTTAAATAGACATAAACAAAAGGAGAATATATTGGCCACTTGCATGAAAAGTCTAGATTTGGTCTAACTTCAGCAAAGCTTGATCCAGGTCACAATTAAGGTCACCAGGATAAATAGGCCTGCCAACAACTTCAGCCTGATAACCTCCCAAAGTTGAGTTCAAACTTCATTTTCAATGGTCATGTGTCCACTCCTGAAATAATACCTATGGCCAGGGGATTGAGCACATTGCCCTGATTAGCTTAGGACTAGTCCCAGGGGCTGGTGGAGTGGCTCATGTAGTAAGAATGCCTGCCTTGCAAAAGTGAGGTTCTGAATTCAAACACAAGTGCCATCAAAAAAAAAAAAAAAAGAAGAAAGAAAGAAAGAAAAGAATGAAGGACTAGTCCCAGATTCCAGCCCAGGATTACCAGATCCACAGAACTGAAAGCAAAGGAAAGGGCCTAACAGTTAGATAGGAGCAAGTGCCTATGTCAGAAAATTCCAAGTAAAATAAAATAAATTTTTATTTCTCTCTCACTTAAGACAAGTCCAAAGGTAAAAAGTCCAAGGTTGGTATAGCAGCTTTATAGTTCAGTCATTAGGGAACCAAGGAATCTTTAAACTTCCTGTTCTACCATCCTAGCAAGAAGTTTCCACCCAAAATAGTGGCTAAAGCTCTAGCCATTGTATATACATTCCAGGAAAAAAGATGAAGAAAGGATGAAAAGGGGTCACTTTTCAGTTGAGTCATCTTTAGCATACCTTTCTGGAATGTCACCCAATACACCTGTTTATATTTTACTCAAGAAAACTTCCACGGCCTCACCTCACTGTAAGGGAGATTAGAAAATACAGTATTTATTCCAGGGGCAAGATTCCCAGACAGAAATCAGTAATGTGTTACTAAGGGAAAAAGGAAGATGGATATTGGGTAGACATTTGTAGTTTCTGATACAGGTATGGAAATGGTTGCTGGGGAGGAACTACCAATGTATGCTCCAATCCTTTAGGCTCCTGCTTTCATGAGTGACACTGACAAACAGTTTTAAGCCCCCTGGAGTGGACTGAGCTAAAGGTAACAGTATCTTGGCCATGACAACCTTAATATAAGTGAAAGTCACCTGGAAGGCCTCTCCCCTGGATGGGCTTGGTGACACCTTTACCTAACCCAAATTGCTTCCTGTCTGACTTCCCTGAGGAGCACTCCTATAC
Organism: Castor canadensis; assembly: GCF_047511655.1. Classification (NCBI taxonomy): domain Eukaryota; kingdom Metazoa; phylum Chordata; class Mammalia; order Rodentia; family Castoridae; genus Castor; species Castor canadensis. Next base: position 112,824,489 of record NC_133395.1, on the reverse strand, counting down.
TGTGCAGGAAGGATTTATTTGAAAGGGGATCTTAAACTCCAAAGCTGACAAAGTATTTAAGAAAGGAATGTTTATATACTCTTTCCCCTGAGTCACATGTCTGCCACCTATACTACTTAGTGCCTAGGAATTTCTATATTACTTGTTTCTCAATCCACTATTCAGAACCCCACATACTGCAAAATGAAAGTTTTAATAAAAAGACTGTGTACAGAATGGCCTAACCACCAAGGGCAAGAGTCATGTGCCCTGCAATGCCAAGGAAACTCAATGCTCACCAGCAACTTATCATAAATGATTGGGTTTATCTGCTAAGAAAAGGACAAGAGGAATGTTATTAGAGTCCAAAAGAAGTGAAGATGTCTGTGGCTGGACTGCTCCAGGCAGAAGGGCTAAAATCTGAGTTGGTTTGAAGGTTTTACTTCACCTTAAAGGTCCAGGTTCTGATGGAGAGAGCAGGGCAGGGGCCATTCGGCATGTATATAGGTGTGACAGAAGGCGGGGTAGTACCAGGTGTGTTCAATTAATCCATGCAGGTGTTCCACTCACAGCAGAGGGCTTGTGCAGGAGAATAGCAGAACAGAAACTTGCCACCATTTCCCCTGGCTACCCTGAAGGTTATAGATGAGTTTATGAAGGTCAGTTTGGCCTGAACATTGAATATATTCATTAATAATCTTCAAAGAAACAATATTTAAAAAGCAAGGCTTTTGTGTCAAGTCAGAACTAGATCTAAACCCAACTCTGCCACCTACTAATTATGGGACCTACAGTGAATTACTCAACCTTACTAAGTCTCAGTTTCCTCAGTTTGGGTAAAATAAAATCTATTCCTACAACCATGGTTTTGCATGCAATATAGTATACCACAGTATAGTGCATATATAAAAGGTATGTGATAAAAAAGAGTGACCATGGGTGCTTGACTAGCATGCATCATGGTAAGTGCCATGCTCTGGACATTTGTGTCTCTCCTGCCAAAATTCATATGTTATAATCTTAACCCCCAAGATGATGGTATTAAGATGTAGGGGTCTGGAGGAGGCAATTAAGTTATGAGGGTGGAGTACTCATGAATAAGATTAATACTGTTAGGAAGAAGAACTGAGAGAGACCTTTTGCCCACAAGAAGACACCATCTATGAACCAGAATAGACCCTCACCAGTCATCCAGTACACTGACACCTTGATTTTAGACTTCTCAGGCTCTAGAACCATGAGAAATAAATTTCTGCTCTTTATAAACAATCTGGTTTATGGTATTTTGTTTTCACAGCTTCAACAGACTAAAACAGCAAGATTATGCTTCCTGATGTCCTACAAGTGGAAACACATGACCAGGTCTGGTCCAGTGAACTGTAAGCAAAAGTAATGTCACTTTTAAGCCAACCATTTAGTTTCTGATTTGAGGCCTGCAAGAGTGCTCTCTGCAGCAGCCACCAGCAAAGTTACATGGGCCTGGGGTCTAAGTGAAAAGGATGTGGAGCAGCATACCCAACTCACCACCCCCAGACATTAAGATTGGGAAGGAAAATATTATTGTTTAACTATTGATATTTTAGGGTTATTTGTCTGCTCTACATATCTATTGCTAATATCAGAAAAATGGAGCAAGAGAGCAGCAAATGGAAAAATCCCAAAATCAAAGGTCATTTAATACTTTTTCCGATGCCAAAGATGATAGCAACGCAAATTGCCTACTGCGTGCTAAAACGTGTACTGGCATCTTAATGTGTATAAAACTACTTATTCTCCTTACAAAGAGAGCATCATTACGGGGAGGATCTGGAAGCCAAAGGAACTTAACACTTATCTATCACGTTGGTGTCATTTTTAATGATGAAGTCAAAATACAAATTCAAGTGTGTCTGGCACCAAGTATCTGTTCCTTCATCACTGCACATAGAACACATGCATGTCTGGTAAAGGGGTAAAGGAGGCAGAAGTACTCAACATACTGAAGCAAAAGTTCTTTTGACCTCCATCTGAATTACTCAAAAGTTAGAGCGACTTAAAGATAATGCTAGATATAGCATTATCTTTAGATATAACAAGAGAGCAGCAGGTTGGTTGGTCCTTAGTGACATTTGTGAAGCCCAGTTCCTCTCCTTTCTACCCATGACAGGCAGAGCATCTGACCAGCTGGGTTCACAGTAGGAAGAACTTGATATTGGCCCAACCAGAGCCAGATACTGTGCTGAGCACCACGGAGTGAGAAACAGCCAAAGTCATTGCCTCCAGTAAAACATTGAGAAGACAACTTTCAATACCTTTGTAAGCAAAAACAATATTTAAAATATAGTTGGTCTACCATATCCACGGGTTCTACACCTATAGGTTCAACCAACCATGGATTGAAGGCATTCAAAAAATAAAATTACAATGGGCTTTTTTGTCATTCCTTGAACAATATAGTATAACAACTATTTTCATTGTATTAGATTTGATAAGTAACTTAGAGATGATTTAAAGTATACAGAAGGATGTGGGTAAGTAATTTTAAGCCCTTTTATAAAATAAGGGACATGAACGTCTTTGGACTTTGGAATTCATGGGTCTGGAATTCCTGGAACCAATCCCCTATGGATACCAAGGGATGACTATAATTACAAATTGGGAAAAGGGCTAGAAATATATAGGAAACCAGCCTCACCAATTCTTTTACAGGTTCCTTTTGGGACTATCAGCAGCTTTGGGTGGTTAAAAACAGGCAGAGGCTCTGCATACCCCCTCCTGCTACAACCTTGCTTCAAGGTCATTGTGGGAGCAACTCTAGATCGAATTCCAGCTGTGAGCAGTTATCTTATTACCAAGCAAGAGAAGTCCCCAGCCTATCTACAGGCAGGAAGAGGCCCCACACAACCCTCTGGCATACCAGAAGAATTGACAATGAAAGACAGACAGACCTCAGTGCACTTAAGGACAAGGCCCACAAGCTTTGCAATAGGAGCCCCAGAGTCCCACCCTACAGCCTCCTGTGAGCTCCCTGCTCTTTATGGAACCCAACTGCAGGACTGGAGGCATGGCTCAAGTGGTAGAGAACCTGCTTTGCAAGTTTGAAGCCCTGAGTTCAAAACCCAATTCCACCAAAAAAAAAAAAAAAGGAACCCAACTGCACCCCTTCTGACTTTGAGGCTGACTTGATACGATTCCTGCACATGCTGCACAAAGAGAAGGGCTCACACTTGGGGCTTTATGTTCTGCAGTCATCATGCTGTAATTCTCAATACCTTTCTCCATGAATCTGTACATGCAAGTAAAGTCCAAAAGGACAATGAAGGTATGTGCTGGAAAGGCCTAGAGCTATAGTCTGGCCTCCTACTGCCTCACAGGTCCTTCTGCTCCCTAACCCCTGTATCCTGGACCCCACCCAGATTCCCACCCATGATCACTGCCATTCTTTGCCCCCATCCAGGACCAGGAAATAAGTGTAGGAGTTGTGGGGTTGGTGTAGATGTGCTGTGATGTTTCTTGGTGGAACATGATGATGACCATCTTCACCTAAGATACCAGTGCAACAGCCAGGGTAAGCCTCTTGCTCAGCTCAGTCAGCTACCTAATACATCTTGGTGCAATGTTTCAGGGACCACCCACAGGATGGACTGGGCAATGTGTCTGTGAGAAGAGAAGATGCAGGCTAGACTTTTCTGTTCCTGGGTAGGCATAGTGCATTGGGACAGCAACTGGCAGAAGAGGAACCTGGAAGCTAATAGGCCTTGTGCTCAGGCTCAGTCACAATACAGGAGTCCTCAGTCCCCATTTGAGATCCTAAGAGCATTTGCCTTCATCCACATGTATTCTTGTGGTTGAAGGACTGTGGCATTGAATAGCAAATTAAGAAAACACCATGACATACATATCTTAGTCTGTTTTGTATTGCTATAACAAAATACCTGATGCCAGATACTTTAAAAAGAAAAGATATTTCCTTAGCTCCCAGTTTTGGAGACTGAAAATTCAAGATTAGGTGGTTCCATCTGGCATCTGGTGAGGGCTTTCCATCTGTATCATAACATGGTAGATGGTATCATGGCAGAAGTGCATACGAGAAGGAAAGATCACATTGTGATACAGGAAGCAAGAGACAAGGGAAAAACTAGGTTTGCTGTTTTTATAACAACTGGCTATTCCCAGACCTGACCCACTCCTGTGAAACCAGCATTAATCCATTCATGTGGGTAGAGCCCCCATTACCTAATTACCCTCCCCTGGGTCCCACCTCTTAAGACTCCCACCCCTCAGCACTGCCACAGCCTCTAGCACATGAACCTTTGGTAGACAAACCTCATCCAAACCATAGCAACAGGTCAAGAGAGAAACCATGGAAGAAAGGGAAATGTGTAATATTTTAATATCTTTAACAGCACTTTTTTTCCTGCTTTATAAGCAAGGGGCCTGGTACTTTCATTTAGCACTGAACCCAGCAAAGTATGTAGCCTGCCCTGTATGTTCTAACCACCACTAATTTCATCAGACAAAAATACTTCTAATCTTCCTATGCTTATTAACCAGGCCTAAGAGGTTGATTCAAATTAGGACTAATTAGCCACCCCAGGGTGCAAACAGAATTCATTTATGATACTCACATCCATTTTAAGAGTGAACACCACCAAACAATATAACAGAAAAAAAAGAAACAGGGCCTTGGGACAGTAACAGGGTAGGGATGCTAACTTCAGCCAAGATGGTAGGGGAGACTTCTCTGATTTCTAAGTACAGTAAGGTGCCTATTTTAGAGACTGAGCTTTCTTGCAAAATAGTAATGTGTCACTTAATGACAGGGATACATCCTAAGAGATGCACCATTAGAATCATCATGCAAACATCATGGAGTATACTTACACAAGACTTAAGTCTACTATGCCATTAGGTCATATAATATTATGGGAGCACTTTTGTACATGCAATCTGTCATTGACAAAACATTCAACAAAGACTGTATTTTTCTGCTAAAGATGCCACTGGCTCTTCCACTTTTCATTTTGTAGAAACAGTTCTAATTTTAAAGAAACATCTGGGGGAGATTCCAAGATGGCGGCTAGAGGGAGGAAGCAGAAAGCGTGCCTCCTAAAGTAAAATCTTGGAGAGACACTGGAGACACACCTTACAGGAAAAACCACCAAGAAGAGGCAAAACTTTGACTCCTCCACACCTCCAGCCTGCACAGAGCATCTCCACTTCACGTTAAATGGAGAAACCAGGAGGGCTCCCACGCCGCTGCCAGATGGCAGTGCCCAAACAGCTTGGGAAGACGTGGACTGCAAGGTGAGCTAAGTGGCACCCAGTACTCCCACAGACAACCCTGGGCTAGATCAGCACAGCCCCCTGGACAGACCAACCCCCCAACCAGGGAAAAAAGGAAAAAAAACCTGAATAATAAGCAATAACAATTTTTAGAGAGGCGATTCCAAGATGGTGGCTACAGGGAGGAAGCAGAAAGCGTGCCTCCTAAAATAAACTCTTGGAGAGACGCTGGAGACACACCTTACAGGAAAAACCACCAAGAAGAGGCAAAACTTTGACCCCTCCACACCTCCAGCCTGAGCAGAGCATCTCCACTTCACATTAAACAGAGAAACAAGGAGGGACCCCCGAGCCACCACCAGACACCAGTGCCCAGACGGCTTGGGAAGGCGCAGACCACAAGGTGAGCTAAGCGGTACGTGGTACTCCCATAGACAACCCTGGGCCGGATCAGCATAGCCCTCTAGACAGACTGACCACCACCCAGGGAAAAAAAGAGAAACTGAGTAATAAGAAATAAGAACAATAAAGACACGTGGCAAAAAGGGTGGGGTGCCCTGAGCACCAAAGAGTTGGGGGAGGGGAATCCCTCACAGAACTGTAAATAAACTAGCAGGGCAGGACAAGGCAGGAGCAGCAGCACATGCCCAGCAACCAGAAGCAGGAAATCTTGTAAAAGTGGCAGTAGGAGGAAAACTCCACAGGAGAGGGGGAAAGACCCACTTCCCACGTGACCTGTAAAGAAACACACCAGCCTAAGAAGGCAGGTGCAGTGTCACCTCCCCCAGTGTGCTTGGAAAGCGGAAAGCTTGTAGCAGAGGCTTCCGCACAGGAGAACTCTGAGCAAACAAAGCCTGCGGGGCCAGGTGAGTGCTAAGCTCACCCCAGAGATCTGCATCCAGCAACAGCAGGATGACAGCAGCGGGCAGGCAAGCCACAGCCACAGATACCATTCTCAGAACTGTCTCTAGACGCTTTTTTTTCTTTTTCTTCCTACCTTTGATGAGAGAACAACCAAATTACACCTGCAAGCTAAAAAACTTACTGAAACTGTATTGCATTTGAACTTGGGACACTTGGTGGGGTTTTTTGTTTGGTTTGTGCGGTTTTGTTTTATTTTATTTTTCCCCTTTCATGAGACAACTACAGAATACCATCTGAGGCACCATCTCCAGGAATGGAGGCTGAAGGATGAACACCAAAATTATTAAGGCTGAAACTTTATTGCATTTGAACTTGGAGATTTTTTTCTATATATTTTTTTCATTTTTTTATTTTTATTTTTATTTTTTGTTTTTTATTTTCAATCTGCTCTGTCTCTCTAATGCCTTTTCAGCTTATAGTTGATTAGTACCCTGTCTCTCCTTGTTTATATCTTTGAAATTTTTTGCTTGTTTCCTTGTTTTGTTTTTTTTCTATGTGTTTATTTCTTTTTCCCTTTTCCTTTAACTTCTTTGCTTTCCATCTCCTCTCACCCTTCCACTCTAAATATCACTAGCGCTATTATTACAAGCCAGAAAATACTTAATTGCACACAGTACAGGGACAATAACAACACCAAGGTCAATGACGGGAAGACAGAAAACACGGGGAAACAAGTTTCCCCATAGAAAAAATTAGTACAGGAACCGAGGAAAATGAAGAAAACAGATACTCAGACCCAGACTCCAACAAAATGAAGATAAACTATGCCAAGGAACCCAATGAAGCCCAAATAAATAATCTAAAAGAAGAAATACTACAGGTACTCAATGAGAATTATATAGAGATGATACTGGAAATGGTCATTTCAATGAAATTGAAGCAGCAATCAAGAGTCTCCCCAAAAAGAAAAGTCCAGGACCTGATGGATTCTCTGCTGAATTCTATCAGACCTTTAAAGAAGAACTGATACCAACCCTCCTTAAACTGTTCCATGAAACAGAAAGGGGAGGAAAACTGCCTAACACATTTTATGAAGCCAGTATTACACTTATCCCAAAACCAGGCAAAGACTCCTCCAAAAAGGAGAACTATAGGCCAATCTCCTTAATGAATATTGATGCAAAAATCCTCAATAAAATAATGGCAAATCAAATTCAACAACAAATCAAAAAGATTATTCACCACGACCAAGTAGGCTTCATCGCAGGAATGCAGGGGTGATTCAACATATGAAAATCAATAAACGTAATAAACCACATTAACAGAAGCAAAGACAAAAACCACTTGATCATCTCAATAGATGCAGAAAAACCTTTGATAAGATCCAACACCATTTCATGATAAAAGCTCTAAGAAAACTAGAAATAGAAGGAAAGTACCTCAACATTATAAAAGCTATATATGACAAACCTACAGCCAGCATTATACTTAACAGAGAAAAACTGAAACCATTCCCTCTAAAATCAGGAACCAGACAAGGATGTCCACTATCTCCACTCCTATTCAACATAGTACTGGAATTCCTAGCCAGAGCGATTAGTCAAGAAGAAGGAATAAAAGGAATACAAATAGGTAAAGAAACTGTCAAAATATCCCTATTTGCAAGATGACATGACCCTATACCTTAAAGACCAAAAAAACTCTACTCAGAAGCTCTAGACACCATCAATAGCTATAGCAAGGTAACAGGATATAAAATCAACATAGAAAAATCATTAGCATTTCTATACACTAATAATGAACAATCTGAAAAAGAATATATGAAAACAATTCCATTTACAATAGCCTCAAAAAAAAATCAAATACCTAGGTGTAAACCTAACAAAAAGATGTGAATGACCTCTACAAGGAAAACTATAAACTTCTGAAGAAAGAGATTGAGGAAGACTATAGAAAGTGGAGAGATCTCCCATGCTCATGGATCGCTAGAATCAACATAGTAAAAATGTTGATACTCCCAAAAGTAATCTACATGTTTAATGCAATTCTCATCAAAATTCATTAAAGAGATTGAAAAATCTACTATTAAATTTATATGGAAACACAAGAGGCCACAAATAGCCAAGGCAATACTCAGTCAAAAGAACAATGCTGGAGGTACCACGATACCTGACTTCAAACTATATTACAAAGCAATAACAATAAAAACAGCAAGGTACTGGTACAAAAACAGACATGAAGACCAGTGGAACAGAATAGAGGACCCAGATATGAAGCCACACAACTATAACCAACTTGTCTTTGACAAAGGAGCTAAAAATATACGATGGAGAAATAGCAGCCTCTTCAACAAAAACTGCTGGGAAAACTGGTTAGCAGTCTGCCAAAAACTGAAACTAGATCCATGTATATCACCCTACACCAAGATTAACTCAAAATGGATCAAGGATCTTAATATCAGACCCCAAACTCTAAAGTTGATACAGGAAAGAGTAGGAAATACTCTGGAGTTAGTAGGTATAGGTAAGAACTTTCTCAACGAAACCCCAGCAGCACAGCAACTAAGAGATAGCATAGATAAATGGGACCTCATAAAGCTAAAAAGCTTCTGTTCATCAAAAGAAATGGTCTCTAAACTGAAGAGAACACCCACAGAGTGGGAGAAAATATTTGCCAGCTACACATCAGACAAAGGACTGATAACAAGAATATATAGGGAGCTTAAAAAACTAAATTCTCCCAAAACTAATGAACCAATAAAGAAATGGGCAAGCAAACTAAACAGAACTTTCTCAAAAGAAGAAATTCAAATGGGCAAAAACACATGAAAAAATGCTCACCATCTCTAGCAATAAAGGAAATGCAAATTAAAACCACACTAAGATTCCACCTCACCCCTGTTAGAATAGCCATCATCAGCAACACCACCACCAACAGGTGTTGGTGAGGATGTGGGGAAAAAGGAACCCTCTTACACTGCTGGTGGGAATGTAAACTAGTATAACCACTCTGGAAAAAAATTTGGAGGCTACTTAAAAAGCTAAACATTGATCTACCATTTGATCCAGCAATACCACTCTTGGGGATATACCCAAAAGACTGTGACACAGGTTACTCCAGAGGCACCTGCACACCCATGTTTATTGCAGCACTAGTCACAACAGCCAAGTTATGGAAACAGCCAAGATGCCCCACTACTGACGAATGGATTAAGAAAATGTGGTATTTATACACAATGGAATTTTATGCAGCCATGAAGAAGAACGAAATGTTATCATTCTCTGGTAAATGAATGGAATTGGAGAACATCATTCTGAGTGAGGTTTAGCCTGGCCCAAAAGACCAAAACTCGTATGTTCTCCCTCATATGCGGACATTAGATCAAGGGCAAACACAACTAGGGGATTGGACTTTGATCACATGAAAAGCGAGAGCACACAAGGGAGATATGAGGATAGGTAAGACACCTAAAAAACTAGATAGCATTTGTTGCCCTCAATGCAGAGAAACTAAAGCAGATACTTTAAAGCAACTGAGGCCAATAGGAGAAGGGGACCAGGAACTAGAGAAAAGGTGAGATCAAAAAGAATTAACCTAGAAGGTAACACACATGCACAGGAAATCAATGAGAGTCAGCTCCCTTTATAGCTATCCTTATCTCAACTAGCAAATGCCTTGGTCCTTCCTACTATTGCTTATACTCTCTCTTCAACAAATTTAGAGATAAGGGCAAAATAGTTTCTGCCAGGTATTGAGAGGGTGAGGGGGAGAGGGAGGGAGCAGAGTGGGTGGTAAGGGAGGGGGTGGGGGTAGGGGGGAGAAATGACCCAAACATTGTTTGCACATATGAATAAAAAAAAAAGAAACATGGTGTGTTTTTAAAGGCTGGTAGAAGGTTTGAGAGAATCATACCACACTGGTATCAGTGGTCACCTTTGATGAGGGATAATTGAGTGAGGTAGGGGAGAAGAGCTAGAAAAGGCAGTTATTCTTTATTTTTTTTGTCTGTTCATACCTTTTTGTGTGTGTGCATGATGGTAGTGGGACTTGAACTCAGGGCCTTGAGCTTGCCAGCCAGGTGATTTACCACTTCAGTCACACTCCCAGCACTTTTTGCTTTAGGGTATTTTTTAATAGGGTCTCACTTTTATGCCCAGCTGGCTTGGACCTCCATTATCCTATTTATACTTTCCATGTGGCTTGGATGACAGCCAGCACACCCAGCTTTTTATTGGTTGAGATGGGGTCTCACTTTTTGCCTGGGCTGGCCTCAAAACACTAACCTCCTGATCTCTGCTTCCCCAGTAGTTAGGATTACAGACTGGGCCACACAGGACTTGTTTATATTTGTAATAATAATAGTAGTAAAGCCCTCTGACCTTAGAGCAGCTTTGTGTTCTAAGAAGAATCACCTTCTGTTATGTAAAAAGGAGTAGGCTGCCATCCCAGGTTCAAATTCAGTGGTGTTTACTCTGGAGAAATTTTCTCCTTTGTGCCTTAATTTCCCCCTACCCAAAATGAGGATATTAAGGTCCACAATCTAAAAATGTGTGAAAATTAAGTGAGCTTATCTATATACAGGACACCAAACAATGCTGGGCACACATTCATCACTGAAAATACTAATGATTATTATTAGTGTTAAGTCTGTAGGAACCGATTGTTTGGAGAAGTTATCTCAAGGTAAGGGTAGGACAGCTTTCTGGAGGAAAAGAACCAGGAACATCTCTAAAGTTCAAAGTCATAGGTACAGGCCTGGAATGGCCACACTGAAGCTGGGGACCAAATGACAGAAAAGTTCAGCCTCAGGGGCTGGCTCTCAGACTGTGAGCAGGGTAAGCCTGGACGGAGACCAATTTGCTCTGTCCTGGCTCTCCTGAAGATGGGAGCTTCAGGGCCTGGGACAGGAAGATACAGAGAGCTATAACCCAGTTAATGTCTGCTTGGTCTACAAGGCCCATGGATGAAGGGATCACAGGAAAGGGAGAAGTGAGGCTTGCTCCTTTCTCCAAAACTTTGACAAAAGAGACTGAACCACAGACAGTCACTTGTGCCTCAACCTCCAAAATGTCTCCAGCACTGGTCAGGGGCTGCCCCAAATTGCTGGACTCATTTTTCTGTTATGATACCCAAGATAGGGATATTACCAAACAGAAGAAAACAATGAATATTCATCCCTTTGGACTGAACCAGCCCTGAGGATCTAGTACTTATTTTAAAAGGGGTACAACTAGGGGCATGGTTCAAGTGGTTCAATCCCCACTACCACCAAAAATTAAAAAGGGGGCACCCAAGGGAGAGGAATACCAGACTTCCACCCAAAATAGAAAAGAAAGAATGAGGCACTTGAGTGTTATCATGTGTGTCATTACCTTAGGTCACTTTGGGGGCTTTAAATTATAATGCAGAAGATCCCAATTTCATAAGTCAAGGCATTATTATCCTACCTGAAGATTTTCAGAAATAGAACTGCACTGCTTAAGCCAGTGAATTCTGTTTCTCCCATTTCATAAGTCAATTACACATCATGTCTATTCATTCCTTCTTTTCTACACTGACAATCTGATAGGTGATTGCTTTCCTATACTAACACACACACACAAATCACTGCTGAAGAGACACGTCAAAGACATAGCTGGCTTATAAAGATAGGGGAAAGCCGCATTCACCACCCACCTCCTTGGACTCAGAGGCAGGTGCCAGATGTGCGGTGGAGCTGCAATACCAGTACTAACAGCAGCACATTTTTTCTCTGCCCCATAAAGTACCAATCACAAGTCTTTAATCAGAAGGCCTCATCATCCAAGAGCATGCTCATGATTTGACAGGCACCTGTGGTTACAGAAGCTCACTGCTCACAATGAATGCCTCCATCTGCGGAGGGAACTGACAAATTTTTAAGGGCTTGCCTGGCAGCAGAAGCCAGTCTGCTTGCTGTCTCTCTCCACATAGCACTGCACAGTGCCGGGAAAGGGTATCAGGAGCCTAAATTGTCCCCATGACCTGCTCTCTCCTCTAGTCATGCATTGATGCTCTTAGTCGTTGGGAAATCCCTGTATCAGGTACCAGGCATGGAGCTGGCAAAAGGGATGTAACAGTGAGCAATACCTTCACCTACTTTCCCCTCACCAAGTTCAGAGTTAATTGAGTCACAGGTAATCACAGTGAGGTGCATGAGAAGCTGTATGCCCACCAAAATTCATGTTTCTCCTTCTGTATTATAACATTGTTACTGGACATCAGCTGTCCATAGCAACTAGTGGCACCATAACCATGCCACTAGAGTGGGAGTGGCAGGGACATAGGATGCTTCTGTGTCAAGACAGTGAGGGGTGGATGTACCTTCCAGCCTCTCTCCTCTTCTGCCCTAGTTGGATGCTTAGAAGATGGTGAGGCTATCATATGGAAAGAGTGTGGGAACTTGAATCATGCTGCAGAAATGTCCCGCTAACAGCCAAGAGCACCTACACTGGATGCTTAGATGAGTGAGAAATAAAATCCTATTGCATTAAGCTACTGACAGGTTGGGCTTGTCCCTGAAGCTGGTATTTTCCTAACTAAGATAATGCTACAGTTGGAGAAAGCAAAGGATGCTCTGGGGCACCTAGCAGAGGTACCTCATCCAGTCTGAGGGTCCAGGACCATTCCCTGGAGGGATTGAGTTGTGGGCTATAACTGAAACACATGTCTGCATAGGCTGGCCAGCAGATGAAAAGGTAAAAATAGTTTTCCAAGGGAAGGAATGCCCTGGGCCTAGGAAGGAAAAGGAAGGAAGGAAGGAAGAGAGAAAATGGGAAGCTCAAGAGCCTAAGAAGTATGACAAGCAGAGCAGCAGGGGTGAGAGGAGAGAAGGAGGAAAAATGGGAGGGAGGAGGCAGTAAAGAAAAACTGAAGGTTTTGTCAACCACACTGTACACCTGCAGCTTTATGCTGGAGGACCTGGGAAGCTATGGATGGGATTTTATCAGGGAAGTGACACAATGAGATTTATTTTTAGAAAGATGATAGTAACTTTAGTATAGAGGATGAACTGTAGTATTCTTGCCTCTTCCTGCCAAAAATGTACTAGGACAATACTGTTGGAACAATATGAGTGGCCTACTGCTGGAGCCTGCAGCGCTCAGATTATGGGGGAGGCAGGTGCTGAGCTGCTGAAGGGCAGCATGAGTGATCTTTGTTTACAACATGACAAGATGCCAGGTGAGCATTCAGGGCCTGGGAGGAGGCCTGCCTGTGGGAAGGGGCCTGAGTCGAGGACCTTCAACCATCACTGATGTCCAAGGGACCCCACCAGCAGAGCTTACCGGGCCTCTTATCAAGTTCTTTAGCACAGAGAGGGGAAGTTCCTTTGCCCATTGATTCCCATGACCCATGCACCCTGGTAGGCATCAACACCAACAAACCATACTGTCCCTGGTGCTGGGAAAGGACTCTTCCCACTCTGGAGAAGTCTGAGAGCCGCTACACCATTACCTTACTTCCAGTCCATCACACAGACCCACCTTCCTTTCTCTAGGCTCCTACACTGAGCCAAGCATGCTCTCATGTTAGAGTGCTCTAACACAAAAAGGGAAACTGAAACTCTTTCCCAGGTGCTAAGGCTCCCTGCAAGTGTCATTGCCTTTAAGCACACATACAAGCAGACAGGAAACAATGTTTACAGAGGATCATTTGGCCATCCATTCCTTTAGATTCCTTTGGTTAAATCAGCAACACCTGGAGAAACAGAAATACATTCTTTTGACCTCACTGTAGAGTACTTTGGCTAAATTCTGTTGGGGTGTGAGGATACTGAAAGATAAGACAAAACATAGCACTGAGGAATTTGTCATATTTTCAAGGAGGATGATGTTGAGGACACATCTCACTGAATTACACAAAGGTTCCCTTTATAGAGATCAATGGGAGAAATTCTAGGAATTATTGGGCTGCTTCTGACCGACTTGTGACTCATGAGATTGATCATTTTCTCCTATAGTTGCTAGAAAGCTAAGACTAAATTTGGAATCCACCCCTGGCAAGGGCTCAGAAACTGGTAAAGTACATTTTGTACTCCCAATTCCTCATTTTTCTCACCATTATTTTCCTTTTGCCCTAATTTCCTCCCTTGTTAATCTTTGTTTTATCTTGTTGCATTGCATAGCTTTTTGCAACCCACCTTAAATCCATTTTGGAACATGGTGGGAGTGAACATAAATAAATAATAGAACTACTAGCTCTCTTTTGCCACCATTATTGTAAAGCAGCTACTAATGATCTGTTGAACATATATGACACCCTCAAGCAGAACATAGCTCCTTATAATTAGGATAGGAAGTGATAAGAGAATAATGACAAGTGGTATAGGTTAGCATGGATCTAAAGGATCTTTAGGGGCATTTTCTACTTCTATTCAATGCAGAATTTTAGCGAACAGAATAGAAAACAATCCATGTCTATCAGGAGTTGGCAAAATATAAATGATTATAGATGCCAATCTAGTTTGGTATCTACCATAGGTCATCTTCAGGGAAGCTCTCAATGAAGACAGCCCTTAGCAGTTCTTTGTTCTGAACCAAATTCTTGCCTTTCTGTATGTGTTGTAAATGTTGGTTATTCTACATAACTTTTCTGTTCTATCTATCTATCTGTCTATCTACAAACCTACCTACCTACCTATCAAACAATCTAGTCATGCATTAATGGAAAGGTAAGTGCACACACAGTCTTTATTGGAGATAGGGACTTTGGTATTCTTCAAGAGAGACAGTTTGTGCACATTATCCATAATCCTACTCTTTTTTTCTAATAAGATAAAGGATCATTCTCAAAACTATTTTCTAACATATCATTCCTAGCCCTCACTTGCTCCAAAACCATTCATCAGTCACTTCTCTGAATACTTGTTGAAGTTCAGCTATAAGTCCTCGTTCTTCTAATGTTGTGTGTAATTCTGATAAAATCGGTGCTTTCCATTTTCCTCTTTTCCCATTATTCTGCATAAGTTTCTGAACAGATTGGCAAGCCTATTTATGAGAAGAATAAAAAAGATGTGGCTTTATAGTTTTCCCAGAAACTGTGCCTTTCCAGCTTTCTTCCTTCCTCCACAGACTTTTCAGACTGGAGGGATATTGAAAAGAAAAGAATATAATTCCATATTTTTCATGCACAGCCTTCTAGGAAATGTGAATCATCTGTCCTAACCTTCTTTTAGAAAAGTCATGGAATGTGTATTATTTTCACATAGCTGCTGTTACCCTAACTTAGTGGCTTAAGACTATGTAAGTTTACTCTCTTACAGTTTTAGAGCTGAGAAATCTTAAATGAATCTTATTGGACTAAATCAACGTGCCAGCAGGGCTGTGTTCCTTCTGAAGGCTTGAGGGGAGAAACCATTTCTTTGTTTTTTTCCTGCTTTTAAAGGCCTCCCACAATTCTTCAAAGCCAGCAATATAATTCACATTTTCCTCACATTACCATCTTTCTGATTCTGACTTCTCTTTCACCTCCCTCTTCCACTTTAGCAGACACTTGGTTTTATTCTGGGCCTACCCAGGTAATCCACAATAATCTTCTTATTTTAAGGTCAGATGACTAGGTTCTATCTGTACCCTATTTCACCTTATTGTATAGTACAATATTTTCACTGGTTTGAGGGATTAGGACATGAATATCTTGGGGTGGGGCATGATTCTACCAATCAAAGCACATGAGTTCTCAAAGAAGACCCAATATAATCTTCCTTCAGACTTCTAAAAGTTTATATTTCAGGTGAGTGCTGGTGGTTCATGCCTATAATCCTAGCTACTTGGGAGGCTGAGATTGAGAGGCTGAGATTGGGAAGATTAAGGTTAGAGAGCAGCCTAGGCAAATAGTTTGTAAGGCCCCATCTCTAAAATAACCAGAGCAAAACGGGGTGAAGATGTGGCTCAAGTGGTAGAGTGTCTGCTTTGCAAGCAGAGTCCTGAGTTCAAACCTCAGAAGTTTATATTTCACCAGAGCATGGTAGCTCAAATCTGTAATCCCAGTTACTCAGGATATAGATGTCAAGAGGATTTCAGTTCAAAGTCAGTCCAGGCAAAAAATCAGCAGGAACACCAGCTCAACCAAAAGCTGGGGGAGGGGGATGCACACCTGTCATCCCAGCTGCAGAAAGTGTAAGTAGGAGGATTGCAGCCCACATTGGCCCTGGACAAAAATTTGATACCCTATTCCAAAACTAATTTTAAAAAAAGGGTCTCAAGTGGTAGAGCACCTGCCTAGTAAGTGTGAGGCCCTGAGTTCAACCCCCAGCACTGCCAAAACCAAATTATGTTTCTGAAACTGCAACATTTATAAATTATCAATAGTTACATTTAATTTTGGGGCATGGTCATTTCAATAATATGAAGACATCTCCCATACTTATCTCAATACTGTCATAGTAGAGAAAATATCATTCAGGGACATTTATTCACTCTTTCAATTCACTAATCAAAGCAGAGATAAAAGTTCTGAATTTTCTAATGGTCTGATGAAGGCCAACAAATAAGCACCTTTTTCATCAGTATTCATTTCTAGGCTCAATGGAAGGATAGCATCTCACTTTTTGAACTTGAACATGGCCAAATGACTTGCAGTCCTTCTGTGAGACTGGCAGTGCACACATCTCCATTGCATTTCATTATTGGAAGCATCTGATTGTCATAACTCCAGTCTCTAGCCCTCTCTTCCTTCCCTTGCAACAGTGATTACAGAAGAGCGTATTAGTGTGGAGATAGCATAGGACTTACATATCCTGGAATGATGAGTCAATATAATTGGGCAGCTGTTTTAGAGAATTACTCTGACTTACAGTAGACTTCGCATGAGTGAGAAATAAACTTTTGTTATGCAAAAGCCAATAATATTTGTGACTATTTGTTACCATAACATAATATTGTCTACCTTGATTGATACATGACCCATACTAGAAGTATCCTCCTCCATGTCACCACCAGAAGAAGGGAAATAGCAAAGACATCGTTTAATGACATTACTGGCACAACACCCAAGCTGGAGATTCTCTAACACTTTCTAAGCCATCAGATTCAATTCTTAAATTGATGGATGTCCACTATAGTATAAGGAGCAAATATTAGTCTTTATGTAGTTGTATTGATAAAAATGAACTTTGGTGGTTAGGTGTCAGTGGCAAAGCCCTGGGTTCAATCCTGAGCACCCCCCCAAAAAAAAATTTTTGTAATCTATTATAGAATAAAATATTCTTTGCTCCTTAACAGAGCACTGATGGCTAATTTAAACATAATTTATGATGAACCAAAATTTCACAGGAAAGACCTTTTGTTTACATGGCTCATGTTGACAAAAATGTCAAGCAACCAGGGAGTTTCAAAACATTGGTATGTGCTTGGCATAATTCCATATTAAAGCAGAGCTCAATTTTTGTTTTCTTTACTATATTCTTAACAACCATTAGAAGCACCTGACACAGGTGCTCTGGGCACAGTATATACACAGTAGGAATCTAATGAATATTCATTATGATGGACTGAACTTCATGGTAGCTGATATACAGAACAAGTCTGCTATTGCATAGTCACTACCAAAAATGAAAACTTAGCCCTTGTGGCATACCTCCAAGATTGACCATGTAAGCTTCAAAGTACTGATACTGACTCAATAGTGGTGCTGGGGATGTAGCTCAGTGGTAAAGCTCTTGCCTATCATATGCAAGGCCCTGGGTTTGATTGCTAGCACCACAAAAACAAAATAAAACAAACAAAAACAACTTCTCTGACTCAATAGTACATTCCATTACAACTCAAAACTTTTGTTCAAGCCAACATACTTCCACTGTTGGCTTGGCCAAAATATGGCTGAATCAAGCATATGGAATATTAATTTCATATGCAAATGAGGCATTAGTAATCACTGACTACTGCTCATTTCGGTGAGCAGTGAGCCATTTATTATTTATTAAACACAAAATTAAGAGATAGTTTCGATCAAAAATCCTGTTGTAAGGAATTTACTTTAGTAAAAAACCTCTAATTTTCAATATAAAAGAGAAGGAATTAGTCCTTACATGACCTTAATTGCCTGAGGAATTGAGCTGCCCTGGAAATTGTA
This sequence comes from Castor canadensis, assembly GCF_047511655.1. Lineage (NCBI taxonomy): Eukaryota > Metazoa > Chordata > Mammalia > Rodentia > Castoridae > Castor > Castor canadensis. Next base: position 112,806,291 of record NC_133395.1, on the reverse strand, counting down.
AATTGGGGTGCCCATTTCTAGCTTCAGGCTGCCAGGGCACCTTAGGAGGCAATAAACAAAAGAGAAGGTGCTGGCCACTATTGCAGAAAGACACAGACAGCATACTGAGTGCATTCGTGTACACATCTGTGGGGTTACATTTATACCTGCAGCGTGTCTCAAGTTCATGAATAGGCAGGGTGTGCATTCACATAAAGACCAGTCAGAGACCTAGCCAGGAGCTAACACTGAAGTGACTGAGCCCAACAGGGACATAGGCAATGCCCCAGTAGTTGGTAAGGAAGCAAGCATCTAAAAATGGAACCCATAAGCCAGGCATGGTGGTACATGCACTCAAAAGCCTGAGGCCAGTCCGGGCTACATACCAAATTCTAGTGCAGCCTGAGCTACATAGCAAGACTGTGTCTCAAAAATCAAAATAACAATAATAAGTAAATAAGTAAAATTTGAACCCCTTTTGGACTATCTTCTCTTTGCATTTCACATGTTGATTTTATACTGTTTCTTTTTTTTAACCACATATCAATTGCACAAAGGGGGTTCATTGCAATATTTCCACATAAGAATATAATGTACTTTGATCAAATTCACCCCCTGTATTACTCTTTCTTATCCCCTATATTGTTTTTCTTTTCATGTCTTCTCCTCATAGTCTAAATAACACCAAGTCAACATTGTTACAGTGAAAACCGTCACCAAAAAACAGAGAATAGGCTTGAGGGAAAGACATGTATGTCACTTCCTGTCCCTGCTAGCTCTGTTTCTGTACTTATCAAAGGAAATGGAGAAAAGGTGTAGCAGAAGGGAGGCAGAAAGGGTCCTGAATCCCTTGTGTCCTGTCTTGGACATTGTCAGTTGTTGCAAATTCTGTAACAATGTCAGCAGAAGTGATGGGAGAAAGGAAGAAAACACTTCCATAGCTCCCAAGTGCTATTTACCTTGAAGGTGTTTCTAGAGATAGATCTGAGGTGTTTTTATATCTGTAATGGCACAAAGATCAGATTTAGCTCCCTTTCCTCACTAAATGTACCTAAGTTGTAAAACTACCTAGAAGTAGTGAGTAAGCATAGAAATCTCCAAAATAATGCCTGCCACAGATCTCTCCATCTGCCATAACACTGAGATATGGTGATGAATTTCGATGGGGCAGAAAACAAGTATACTATACACTGGGAGAATGGCAAAGAACAAAGGTCAGTGAAAAATCTGTATCAAAACAAGAGAAGTTTTGGACACATTCACACTTACTGCTGTGGTCCTGCATAAGTGTCAGCTTTTTCATAAATTTAGTTAACACTGCTGCTTGTCTATCATATTTTATTAAAGTTAGTTATTCAAACTTTGACCATGATATATTGAGACAAGAGCTCAAAAAATAAAACTTTTTGTCAAAAATATGCTGTTTTTATTTACAGTGTATCCAAAAATAATTGGGCTGATTTTTAGTGGCTCAAGCGATAAAAGTGCCTGCTTAGCAAGCTTGACACCCTGAGTTCCAATCCCACTGCTGCCAAAACATGTTCAACAAACTGATTTGGGAGCTGAATTGCCTACACTGGCTTAGGTAATATTGTCAGTATACTGATCAATCCTAGAAGTTTGATAGATTTCCTCCTTTACAGTAGTTGCTAGAAGTGAATGCCTAGGGCTATATGTGGCTCTAGGCTCTATATATGTGGCTCAAGTGGAAGAGTCTCCGCCTTGAAACATATATATATATATATATATATATATATATATAGGACTGGGATTTGAACTCAGAAATCAATGTATTTTTTAAGAAATTCTGAGGTCATGTCCAGGCTCAGTGAACATGCTCCTCTTCCATTTGCTAAATGATTAATCATGTCCATCATGGTCAGGGAAAGAGCAGGAGAAAGGAGTGAGGCAGGATGAAAGGGGTTAAGGGCGTGAGGAGCAGCACTTGTGCCACATACGGTGTTAGGCTTCCCTGTTATGGACATGGAACCTATGATAATGCATCTAAGTTTCATAATATTGTAGAGAAAACACTGAATTATTACTATACTTAAGGGAATCCTTTGTAAAACAGAAAAATTGTTTCAGAAATGCAAATGTACTATTTACATTTCTCCACTGAAGGGCAATTTTTTCTAAGTACATAGTTTTCTCAATTATTAAATTAAATTATTAAATAAATATGGCAAGGAACACAATAGCCTCATTCCTGACACACAGTGCTAACCATGTGCAAACACTGCCTGGTTCTCATAATTTCTACAGCTGAACTGGTTGTTTGTGTAACTCGACCTTTTCCTTCTTACAGTAAAACTGGAGAAGCTGAAGCATTAAGAAACTAGCAAAATTTATAAAAACTGAAAATCAAAGTCACTTTTTTTTGAGAAGGCAACACATTTTAAAAGCATCACTTATAATTATGAACCTATTATAAAAACATTTTAAGAATGTGAAAGTACATTAAATCTACTCAAGAGAACAGACATAAGAATGTGGCCTAATGTCATTTCTCAGAATAAACTGAATGCTCTGAAAGTTGCTTCATTTAAAAATAATAAAAATGTTCAAAAATTATATGAGACTTTATAAAATTAAAACTATATTCAGGAAATAAACAGACATTTTTGGGGGGCTGCTTTAATGACTAATACAAATTATCAGAAAAAGAGTTGAGCTTTGCTGAGGGGAATCAAAATGAACAAAACATTCTTCTTCCTATAGACTTAGAACATAAGCTATGATGGCCTTGCATGAAATCTTAGGTAAATTTGTCTGCTTCCAATTCCATAGATCAAATTGCTCTCCAGGCTGCAAGGGTAGGAGGCATAAATAAAGAAAATTAAGGCCTAGAAAAATGGGAAATTGATCCAGAACTACTCCAAAGTATTAATAACAGGAGTAGCTACCACTTATAAATGCTGATCATATGCCAGGCACTGTGCGAGGCATTTTGTGTATCATCCTATACTTAACACTCAAAATGATCCTTTAGAAAGAAGATTACCATTATCCCCAAATTATAAATGAGGAAATATCCTCTCTTTCCAAGACTCACCTAAAAAATCCCACAATTGTAATAAAAATTGTTTATTAATATCAAGAGCAGAATTACATAGGTCTAGGCTCTGTCTGCTAGCAATAGAACACAAAAAACTCAAGGCCTGCTTCAGCCCTAAACTGAATTTTGCCTAGATGCCTGCTGGAACTCTGAACAGCTCCATCTCAGTTATAAAATCTCTTCTGGATAGATTCAAACAGTAGTTATTCTCTCATTTTTATCTTCTCAAAGAGTAACATATGCCTTGATAACAATTCAAACTTTCCTATTCAAAATCATTAGCAGTTTACTCTGTATTCTTATAGTGTTTTTCACATATACACATTTTTGTTTTCACAAATGGAAATCATGTAACACATATGTTCTGCATGTTTTTTAACTCAATAACATTGACATATAGGGGTGTATTTTTCTACACCCCTATATGTCTATATATACATATGTATGTATAAAACTTTACAATATCCTTTTTAATATTCTCCTAGAGTTCTACTAAGTGAATATACTTTTACTTAATCATTTTCTACCATTAGACATTTAAATTATCTATACTTCCTTTGTTATTATATTGTTTGTTTTTATTTTTGTAGTGCTTGAGCTCAAATTCAGGGCTCCTGAGCTACATTCCTAGCCCCCAGTTTTGGTTTTTTTTTTGTCTTTATAAACATGTAGCAATAAATGTACTGACATGCTGATGTGAGCATTTCTATAGTCTACATACCACAAAGTACTACTACTTCAGTTAGAGTTAGGAAACTTAAAATTTCGACAAATACTACCAAACTGCCCTCTAAAAGACTTACCTAATCAACTTCTTTTCCTCCACATAAGTTCCTCTTCTATTTTGGAGGATGTCTTTTGGCTCTGTCTCCCACCCCTTTCCCTTTTTTCAGTCTTTTCACTTTCCCTTCCCTCTTTTCTGCCCTACTCTCTACTGTCTCCCCATACCCTACCATCCTTTTGCTACCCTAATTTAACTGATCATAGCATGATACAAAAGCATTTAAAATTTTAACTCACTATAAATCAAGTTTTCCGTTTGTTTGTTAAATAGTTTTATTTTTCATGTCTCTCTTAAAATAAAGTAAATTAAGTTACTTTTATCTGGCCCTTGATTCTAATGACCCATGGCAGAAAAAAAATCCCTCTCCCACCCCAGATATACAACACTAGTGTACAAAATGTCAAAATCTATAAACACAGAAATTTTTTAATTCAGTTCATTTTCAGGAGTGTATATACGTGTTACATGATGCTGATTATCCAGATATTTAAACTTTTCCATTATTTTTCCTCACTAACCTTTTGAATAGCAAGACAATGATCATGGAGAACCTGCTCAACTTCCATTTCCACATAACCAGTCTCTCCAAGAGCAGGTCTTTTTTTTGTTTTGTTTTGTTTTTTGTTTTTGTTTTTGTTTTCTTTTATTATTCATATGTGCATACAAAGCTTGGTTCATTTCTCCCCCCTGCCCCCACCCCCTCCCTTACCACCCACTCCCCCCTCCCTCTCCCCCTCACCCCCTCAGTACCCAGCAGAAACTATTTTGCCCTTATTTCTAATTTTGTTGTAGAGAGAGTATAAGCAATAATAGGAAGGAACAAGGGCTTTTGCTGGTTGAGATAAGGATAGCTATATAGGGTGTAGACTCACATTGATTTCCTGTGCGTGGGTGTTACCTTCTAGGTTAATTCTTTTTGATCTAACCTTTTCTCTTGTACCTGGTCCCGTTTTCCTATTGGCCTCAGTTGCTTTTAAGGTATCCAAGAGCAGGTCTTCTATACTGATTTCCCTTTAGGAATCACCAAATGACTTCTGGGCAAACATGCAAAGGCAGTTCAAGAACTTAGAAAACCAAAGAAACAACTTTTAGAAGACTTCAATTTATTTGTTCAGAAAAGAAAATCTCATGATTTCTGTTTCTAAGGTAAACATGACAAGAAATACAAAGAGCTAACTTTGATGGGGAAACTGAAAAAAACATCTATGTGGTATGATGTACAAAAAATGAAAGGATAAAACCCAACAAGTAGAAAGATGAAAGTTACCTTGAGCTACACATAGGGATCAGAAATGAAGAAATTGCATATGCATTTGTGTTGAGGGAAGAGGGACTGGTTGTGATCTTTGAAAAAGTCTAGAAGGATTTGTATACAAGTGCTAATCCTGGTCATCTCTGGGGATTAGTTCTGCTTGTCTGAACTCCCTAATTGTTCTGAGTGGACACAGATAATTTGCATAAAAATCACCAGTAAAAATTTAAAATTATAAATGTTTTATTTTAAAAAGTCAAAATATTTTCAAGTCTTTGCAAAAATATACTTAAGGCTTTGTCAAACTCCAAGTACCTGACATTTGATTTAATAAATTATGTTGACCCCAAATGTTTACACTTTACCAAGTGAAAAACTGCTCACAGAGTTGATACCTAGTACAATGAAATAGAAATTGCTAGAAATACTAATAAAATTTGTCAAACAATTTGATCATAGGTATTAAACACTTCAATATTCAATTAAGATGGTTAATAAGAAATGATATTTAGTCTCAAAGACTTGTTTCTAAAACATTTTAATTGATTGGAAAAATGAATAATTTCACAGGGATTCAAACCAATAGACACCCCAAATTGAATTTCTTTTCAAACAGTATTAGATGGATCGTATAAGGCAGTGTTTGCTTGTTTGTTTGTTTGTGTGTTTGTTTTGGTTTACCAAAAGATAAACTTATTCAGGTGCCAAAGGGTGTTCATAGTTTGCTCCTTAAATTTACTGCAATTTCAAAGCTATGCATTGCAGCATTTTGAAGAAGAGCAAAATACTAGAAGTAGCCCAAATGATCACCACCAAGAATGTGTCTAAATGAACCATGTTGAATCCACACACTGGAGTACTATGCCACTGAAAAAAGAAAGGTCACTATCACCATGGTACTCACCAGGATATATTATTAAATAAATGTAAACCAGGAGTCCGGGAGATAAGATTTATAATGTGATATATTTTGGTAAGAAAGGGGGAGAGAAGAAATATATTCCAGACTGTCAAACTCCAAATAACCTGACATTTGACTTGATAAATTACATGTTATGAATTACTTGATATGTTTACTTTTATTTTCAAAAGAGAAAGAGGTGAAGGTTAATTCAAAAGAAACTGCCTATAGAGAAGGAGAGAAGATTCAGAGAATAGGGATAGATGCTAGACTTTTCAATGTGCCTTATCATATACTTATGGAACTATACAGATATTTTATCTACTTAAACATTTTACATAAAAAGAAAAACACTTCACTACATCTTTATTGGTTTTGTCTAGCAATATTTTTCACTTCTACTAAGTTGGAATTTAATAAGTAAAAATGATAAACCTTTTTAGTGTCACTAACTCTTAAGCTGAATTATTTGCCTATTTGACCTAGAAGTCAAGTTTCACCTGTTTCCCATGAGTTTGATTTTGACCCTTTTTCCTATCAGGTTTTCCATGCCACTGATAGATAGTTTAAGGTTGGATAAAAGGTAAACAGTTACTAACATATTAATGTATTATATAAAAGAAACAAGATTTTTTCTGTTTTTGCTTCAGAACTTTGTTTCAAAATAATCATCTAAACTAGTACTTAACTGAGTGTCTACAATATGTCAGGCATTTTAATTATAAACTTTATGTATACATTATCTCACATAATTTGCTCAATGACCCTAGGTGGGAGACACTCTCATTATCCTCATTTTGCAGATTAAAAAGCTAAAGAAGGGGTGGGGGAGGTGGTCCAAATAATGTATATACGTGGAAGTAATTGTAAAAATGACAAAATTAAACTAAAAAAAGCTAAGGCATAGAGAAGTTAAGTCATCTGTCCCGTGTACATGCTTCTTCTTAAACAACTTCATTGGTGTATTTCAAATGCAAAATTTGATCAATTCAAGTGTACAATTTAATGACTTCCAGTAACTTTACTAAATAGTGCAGCCATCACCATAAATCAGCTGCAGATATTTTTGCCCCTCCACTAAGATCCTTCATGCTCATTTACAGTTGAGTGCTTCTCAAATCCTGAGCCCCAGGCAACTACTAATCTACTTTGTAAGTTTGCCTTCTCTGGACATTTCATAAGTATAAAATCATATCTATGTAGTCTCTTGTTATCTGCATATGCTCTGTTATAGGGATATACCAAATTTTGTCTAGTCATTCACCAGTACATAGGCATTGGGTTATTCCAGTATGAATAACACTGCTATGCATATTTGTGTTCAAGACTTGTGTACACTATGTTTTCACTTTTATTTCATTTCTCTCCATCTGGGAGTGAAATTGCAATGTTGTACAGAAGTTTTAGGTTTAACTAAACAGCCAAAGTATTCCCAAGTAGGTACCCTATTTTACATACCCATAAGCAGTATATGAAAGTTCTTGTTTCTCCTCAGACTCACCAAGATTTGTTATTGTCTGTCTTATTTATGATAGCTCTGCTAGTGAGTGTAAAATGTTATCTCATTATAGTTTCAATTTGCATTTCCCAAATGACTGATAATGTCCAGCATCTTTTCCATAGACTGGAACACACACACACACACACACACACACACACACAATTTTTTTGAGAAAAGTCTGTTTATATCTTCTGTCCATTTTATATTTGGGTTTTTTGTCTTCTATTCTTTTTCCTTTTGGGTATTTTTAGTTGTTGTTGGACCAAGGTTTGGACTCAGGGCTCTGTGTTTGCAAAGCAGGCACTCTACCACTTGAGCCACAGCTCCAGTCCATTTCGCTCTCATTATTGTGGACATGAGGTTTCATGAACTATTTTTCCAAGCTGTCCTCAAACCATGATCCTCCCAATCTCAGTCCCCCAAGTAGTTAGGATTATAGGTGTGAGCCACCACATCCAGCTCCCTTTGTTTTTTTGAGAGGTCTCACTATGGAACTCAGGCTGACCTCAAACCTGCAATCCTCCTGAGTGCTGGGATTGCAGATGTGAGCCACCATGTTGGGTTTTGTCTTTTTATGACTAGGTTTAATTGTTCTTAAATCCTTTACAGTCCTTCATTAGATGCATGTTTTGCAAATATTTTCTCCCAATCTGTTTCTTGATACGTGTGTTTTGTGTGTGTGTGTGTGTGTGTGTGTGTTTTAAGTTACAGAGTCTTGCTATGTTACTAAGGTTGACCTCGAACTCCTGTGATTCTCAAGTGATCCTCCTACCTAAGTCTCTCAGGTAGCTGGGATTATAGACATGTGACACTATGTCTGGCATGTCTTTTCATTTTCTTAACTGTATCTTTTGAAGTTCAAAAGTTTTCAGTCTTATTGAGGTCCCATTTAGCAATTTTTTTTCTTTTTCTAGCTATACAATTTTATTATTGTACCTAAGAAATCTTTGCCTAACTCTAGTCTGGAAGATTCTCTTATACATTTTCTTCTAAGAGTTTTATTGTTTAAACTCTCACGTTTAATGCATCCTCAATTTTGAGTTAATTTTTGTGTATTGTATGAGGTAAATATGTAAGTTTATCTTTTTATGTATGGCTTTCTAATTATCCAAGCATCATTTGCTTTGGGGGGGGTCTTAAGGTTTTTCTGTTTTGTTTTTTTGGTGGCACTGGGGTTTGAACTCCAGGTTTGTCTTCAAACTGCAATCTTCCTGATCTCTGCCTCCTGAGTAGCTAGGATTACAGGCATGAGCCACTGATACCTGAGTTGGCCCATTTGTTGAATAAACTATCCATTCCAAGTAAAGTGACTAAGCACTTTGTCAAAAATCAATTGACAAATCAAATTATCCCTGTTTGCAGATTTATGATCCCATACTTAAAAGACCCTAAAGATTTCACCAAAAAACTCCTAGATCTGATAAACACTTTCAGAAATGTAGCAGGTTATATAATTAACATTCAAAAATCTTCAGTTTTTCTATATATCAACAATGAACAGGCTGAAAAAGGCATCAGTAAAACAATTTCATTCACAATAGTCTAAAAAAAATACCTAGGTATAAACTTGACCAAGGAGGTGAAAGACCTCTATAATCAAAACTGCAAAACCTTGAAGAAATAAATTGAAGAAGATGCCAGAAGATGGAAATACCTCCATGTTCATGGACTGGCAGATTAATATTGTGAAAATGGTTAGATTACCAAAAGCAATTTACAGATTCAATGCAATGCCCATCGATATGTCACTCTTTGCAGATATAGAAGAATCAGTCCTAAAATTCATATGGGAGCTTCAAAGACCCCAAACAGCAAAAGCAATCCTGAGCAAAAAAAGCAACACTGAAGCTATCACAATACTGGACTCAAATTATACTACAGAGCCATAGTAACAAAAACTATATGATACTGGCACAAAATAAGATATGAAGAGCAATGAACAGAATAGAAGACCCAGAAATAAAATCACAGCTACAGCCATCTGATCTTTGATAAAGGAGCCAAAACATACACTGGAGAAAAGATAGCCTCTTCAACAGTGGTGCTGGAGAAACTGGTTATCTATGTAAACAAAACTGAAAATAGACTCCTATCTCTCTCCCTATACAAAAATCAATTCAAAATGAATCAAAGACCTTAATGTAAGATCTAAAACTTTGAAACTACTATGGGAAAAAAATGGAGAAAACTCTAGAAGATATAAATATAGGTGATTTTTTTCTGAATAGGACTCCAATTGCCCAGGAAATAAGAACAAGAATTGATAAATGGGTCAAGCACCAGTAGTTCAGGCCTATAATCCTAGCTACTCAGGAGGCAGAGATCAGGAGGATTGTGGTTCAAAGCCAACCCTGGACAAACAGTTTGCAAGACCCTATGTCAGAAAAACCCTTCACAAAAAAGGGCTGGTGGAGTGGCGCAAGGTGAAGGCCCTGAGTTCAAGTCCCAGTACCACACACAAAAAAAATTGATAAATGGGAATGCATCAAATTAAAAAGTTTCTGCATATCAAAAGAAACAATTGCCATAATCAAAGGATAGTCCACAAAATGGGAGAAAATCTTCACCAGCTATTCAACAGATGAAGGATTAATATCCAGAATATACAAAGAACACAAAAAAACTAAATAGCAAAAGAACAAATAATTCAATTAATAAATGGGCAAATGAATTGAACAGATATTTCTCAGAAGAAATTCAAATGGCTAATAAACACATGAAGAAAGTTTCAACATCCTTACTCATAAAAGAGGTGCAAATCAAAATTACACTAAGATTCTATCTCATCCCAGCCAGATTGGCAATAATCAAGAAAACAAACAACAAGCTGGGCACCACCAGTGTCTCACATCTATAATCCTAGCTACTTGGGACGCTGAGATCAGGAGGACTATGGTTCAAAGCCAACTTAACAAAAAAAGTTTGCAAGATCCCATCTTAACCAATAGCTGGATGCAGTAGCATGTACTTATCATTCCAAGTTACAAGGGAGGCTGATATTGAGACAAAATGCAGTTCCAGGCCAATCTGGGCAAAAACGTTTGCCAGACACCATCTCAACAGAAAAATACTGGGCATGGTAGCATGTATTTGTCATCCCAGCAATGGCAGGCCTGTCCAGGCTGGCTTAGGCACAAGTAAGACCGTATGTCCAAAATAATCAGAGCCAAAAGGACTAGAGGTGTGTCTCAAGAGTAGAGTGCCCAACTAGCTAGTTCAAAGTCCTGAGTTCAAACCCCAGTACCACCCAAAAAAGAAGAAAAGAAACCAAGCAACAAATGTTGCTTGTATATATTAAGTGTTATTATCTGTAAATCAACATACAATAAAGATACCTATATACCTATGTTTATTGCGGATCTGTTCACAATAACTGGACAATGGAATCAGCCAAGGTGCCCAATAACCAATGAATGGATAAAGAAACACACCATATATATGGCATGGAATATTACTAAATCATAAATAAAAATGAAATTAGGGCATTTGCAGGAAAGTGGATGGAAATGAAGGTCATCATTTTGAGGGAAATAAGCCAAGTTCAAAAAACCAAACAAACACCACATATTTTTGCTCATGTGTGGAAACTAGGTCAAAAAATGACAACAATAATAATGAAAACGGGACATGAATGGAAAAGGAGGACTATGGGGTTGGAATCAGTGGGATGAAGAAGGAGGTTAAGAGAGGGTACTGGGAGATGAAGAGGCTCATAGTAGATTATATATATATATATATATATATATATATATATATATATATATGTGTGTGTGTGTGTGTGTATGCATGAAGATAGCATAATGAAACACACCAAACACTATTTGAAAAGGGGGTGAAGGAGAGGGGGCTAAGGGAATATAATGGAAGGGGTGAACTTGTCCAGAGTATACTGTATGCATTTATGAAATTTTCACACTGTAACTCCCTTGTACTACTAATGATAAAAATTTAAAAAGTAAAAAATTTTAATGATCAATTGACTATAAATGTAACGAATTATTCTTAGGTTCTCAACTCTGTTTTCGTTTGTTTGTTTGTTTTTCTTTTTCTTATTTTGGTAGTACAGTATGTTGAACTCATTCAGTGTCTCATGCTTGCTAGGCAGAGCTCTACTACTTGAACCACATCCCCAGCCCATCAGTTCTGTTCCTTTCATTTATATATCTATCCTTATACAAGTATCACAGTGTCTTGATAAGTGTAGCCTACTAGTAAGTCTTTAAGTTAGATGATGACAAACCCTCCAGTTTTGTTCATTTTTTTCAAAATTGTTTTGATTATTCTGGATGTTTGCATTTCCATATAAATTTTAGGATCTGCTTGTCAATTTCTTCAAAAAAAAAAACTAGGACAATTTTGAGAGGGACTCTATTTACCTGTAGTTCAAGTTATGTACACCAACTTCCATTTATTTATTACTCAATATATGCTAGTATAGGGCTGGGGATGTGACTCAAGTGGTAAAGTCATGAGTTCAAACCCCAGTACCACCAAAACAAACAAATAAAAATATCAGACTTGCTATAGTTTGGATATGGTTCAACTGTGTCCCCCTCAGAGGTTCATGTGATTGGAGACTTGATTCCCAAAGTAGTATTGGGAGGTGCTGTGGAACCTTAAGGGGCAGAGCCTAGTAGGAGGTCCTTTGATCACTGGGGGCATGAGGTAGTTCTCTTTTGACCTCTTGGGAGTTCTTACAAGAGTTGTTACAAAAAGAACAAGCCTGGCCCCAACCATCCCTCTCTGCTTTCTAGTGTGCCATGTGATCCTTCCTTCATATATATTCTGTCATCTGCCCTCCACCATGGACTGTTCACCAGAGCCAGAGTCTATACCATACCATGTGGGTTTTGAACCTCTAAAACTGTAACCTAAATAAACCTTTTTCAGAAGTAACCTGTGCCAGGTATTTTGTTATACTAACAAAAAGCTAACAAATACATCAGGTTAGCCCAATCTTAGAAGGAACAGCAATGGCACAGATCATCAATAAGGAACACAATTTTCTAAATAAAAGGGGATGCGTACTCTACAAATGGATCTTCCTGGTTTTAAAAAGCCTTCATACATGTTTTCAGATCTTTTTTTGGCAGTACTCTTAACTCAGGGCCTAGAACTTGCTAAGCAGGTACTCTACTACTTAAGCTATGCCTGTAGCCCTCATGTGACTTTCTTGACTGCTTGTGTTCCAAGGTCAAAATGCACAAGCATCATTAAGTTCCATGCAATAAAAAGTGACATTTTAAGACCAGATTGAAAACATACATGTACAATAGTTAACATTCTCTGATGGTAACTTTACATGAGCAATAGATGTTGTGTTGTATCAGTTTTGTTCATTTGCATTGGACTAAGTAAAAAACCACATTTGTGAAGAATTAAAAAATATTAATTAAGAACTTTATGGCTAAGACCTTACTGATCATCTGAATGTATCCTATCCCCCAACCTGTCACCACACTACCTCTCCCTCCTACATACTCACCACCCACTGACCAGCCTATTGTACCAACCATATATAACCCCAGCTGCCTGTAATTCCTGACACAAGCACCCTCCACTACAACAAAGGATATACACCCAAACACACACAAGGGCCACAAAACCCAGCAGCCCCCATACCTGTTCCCCAACCCACCATCCCTTTTCCCATCCCCTCTTTTTTAGTGCCACCTTTACCAATTCCTCAAATTTCCTCAAAAATCTATAACTAGCCTAATACACATTACCTCCCAACTCCAACTGTTTATAGATATTGCCATCAATATCTATATATTTATAGATATTGTCTATATGTTTTCTATATAATATGTAAAAACTGGTTTGGCATTAAACTTGTGAATTTGTTATTGCTAAATTAAACCTCCAGCCAGACACAGAAAAAGCACATCAACCTAGCTAACGACCAAGTCAGTCACAACACAAGAATTAAATCAGGAAAAGAAAATAGGCAATTAAAACCACCAACCAGCCTATCAAGAACAAAGTTGCCTACCACCAAGTGGAGCAATGTGAATAAGAAGAAGTGATGGAAACCACTCTCCTCAAAAAGAAAAAGAAACTCAATACAGGATTCAGTGGGAAATGAAGAAAATGGACACCTAGTTCCTGACCTCAACAAAACAATTATGTCACTAAGGAGCCCAGTAACACTCACATAAAAGCCCTCAAAGAAGAAATCTTTGGAGATATTACTGAGAAACTCATGGAGAAGATATTAGAAATGGCTAACCAATAAAGAAGTGGGCAACTGAACTAAACAGAACTTTTTCAAAGGAAGAAGTCCAAATGGCCAAAGAGTACATGAAAAAATGCTCACCGTCCCTGGCCATAGAGGAAATGCAAATCAAAATCACACTAAGATTCCACCTCACCCCTGTTAAAATAACTAGCATCAAGAATACCAACAACAACAAATGCTGGCAAGGATGTGGGGAAAAGGAACCCTCATACACTGCTGGTGGGAATGTAAGCTAGTACAACCACTTTGGAAAACAATATGGAGGTTTCTCAAAAAACTAAACATAGATCTGTCATGTGATCCAGCAATCCCACTCCTAGGGATATACCCGAAGGAATGCGACTCAGGTTATTACAAAGGCACCTGCACAGGGGGTATAGTTCAGTGGTAGAACATTTGACCACACAAAGGCACCTGCACACCCATGTTTATTGCAGCACTATTTACAATATTCAAGCTATGGAAACAGTCAAGATGCTCCACTACCAATGAATGGATTAAGGAAATGTGGTATTTCTACACAATGGAATTTTATTTAGCCACCAAGAAGAATGAAATTTTGTCATTCACAAGTAAACGGATGGAACTGGAGAACATCATTTTAAGGGAAGTTAGCCAGGCCAAAAATCACATGTTCTCCCTCATATGCAGATTATAGACCCAAAACAATGCAGTAATATTACTGGACATGGGTCACACCCTAAGGTAAGAATGTGCACAGGAAGAATAGGGAAAGAGAAGGAAACCTAAACCTGGAATGTGGTTGATGTGCTCACTGTAGAGGAGCAAATATAGTAATCTTAAACTGGCAGAGGCCACTATGGGAAGGGGACCAGGAAGTAACGAAGAGGTCTGGCAGAAAGGGATACTGCACACAGAAAGTGACACCCAACTTAACCATGAAAAGGCAGGCAGCACCAAACCACAGGATAAGAAAAAGCAAGACAGTAGAGAGTAACATCAAGTTAGGTACACACAATCAAACCTTCAAACAACTAAGATAACTAAATGGCAGGAATCACCACATACCCATCAGTAATAACACTTAATGTTAATGGACTTAATTCACCCATCAAAAGACACCGTTTGACAAAATGGATTAAAAAAGAAGATCCAACAATTTGTTGCTTACAGGAGACTCATCTCACCGAAAGAAATAAGCATATGCTTAGGATGAAAGGCTGGAAGAAGATTTACCAAGCCAATGGCCCCCGAAAACGGGCAGGAGTAGCAATACTTATCTCTGACAAAGTAGACTTCAAACCTACATTGATCAAACGAGATAAAGAAGGACATTCCATACTAATAAAAGGGGAAATAGACCAAAAGGAAATAATAATCATCAATCTGTACGCACCCAATGTCAACGCACCCAATTTCATCAAACATACCCTGAAAGACCTAAAAGCATATATAAACGCCAACACAGTGGTTGTGGGAGACTTTAACACTCCATTATCATCAATAGATAGGTCATCCAAACAAAAACTCAATAAAGAAATCCAAGATCTAAAATATGCAATAGATCAAGTGGACCTAGTAGATGTCTACAGAACATTTCATCCAACCTCTACACAATATACATTCTTCTCAGCAGCCCATGGAACCTTCTCCAAAATAGATCATATCCTAGGGCACAAAGCAAGCCTCAGCAAATATAAGAAAATAGAAATTATACCGTGCATACTATCTGACCACAATGCAGTAAAAGTAGAACTCAACAACAAAAGTAAAGACAAAAAACATGCAAACAGCTGGAAACTAAATAACTCATTACTTAATGAAGAATGGATCATCGATGAAATAAAAGAGGAAATTAAAAAGTTCCTAGAAGTCAATGAAAATGAAAACACAACCTACCGGAACCTATGGGACACAGCTAAGGCAGTCTTGAGAGGAAAGTTAATAGCCATGAGTGCATATATTAAAAAGATTGAAAGATCCCAAATCAATGACCTAATGACACATCTCAAACTCCTAGAAAAACAAGAACAAGCAAATCCCAAAACAAATAGAAGGAGAGAAATAATAAAAATAAGAGCTGAAATCAACAAAATAGAAACCAAAAAAACCATACAAAGAATTAATGAAACAAAAAGTTGGTACTTTGAAAAAATAAACAAGAGCAACAGACCCCTGGCAAACCTAACTAAAGTGAGAAGAGAAAAAACCCAAATTAGTAGAATCAGGAATGCAAAAGGGGAGATAACAACAAACACCATGGAAGTCCAGGAAATCATCAGAGACTACTTCGAGAACCTATATTCAAATAAATTTGAAAATCTAAAAGAAATGGACAGATTTCTAGATACATATGATCATCCAAAACTGAACCAAGAGGAAATTAATCACCTGAATAGACCTATAACACAAAATGAAATTGAAGCAGCAATCAAGAGTCTCCCCAAAAAGAAAAGTCCAGGACCTGATGGATTCTCTGCTGAATTCTATCAGACCTTTAAAGAAGAACTGATACCAACCCTCCTTAAACTGTTCCACGAAATAGAAAGGGAAGGAAAACTGCCAAACACATTTTATGAAGCCAGTATTACACTTATCCCAAAACCAGGCAAAGACACCTCCAAAAAGGAGAACTATAGGCCAATCTCCTTAATGAACATTGATGCAAAAATCCTCAACAAAATAATGGCAAATCGAATTCAGCAACACATCAAAAAGATTATTCACCACGACCAGGTAGGCTTCATCCCAGGGATGCAGGGGTGGTTCAACATACGAAAATCAATAAACGTAATAAACCACATTAACAGAAGCAAAGACAAAAACCACTTGATCATCTCAATAGATGCAGAAAAAGCCTTTGATAAGATCCAACATCATTTCATGATAGAAGCTCTAAGAAAACTAGGAATAGAAGGAAAGTTCCTCAACATTATAAAAGCTATATATGAAAAACCTACAGCCAGCATTATACTTAATGGAGAAAAATTAAAACCATTCCCTCTAAAATCAGGAACCAGACAAGGATGCCCACTATCTCCACTCCTATTCAACATAGTACTGGAATTCCTAGCCAGAGCAATTAGGCAAGAAGAAGGAATAAAAGGAATACAAATAGGTAAAGAAACTGTCAAAATATCCCTATTTGCAGACGACATGATCCTATACCTTAAAGACCCAAAAAACTCTACTCAGAAGCTTCTAGACATCATCAATAGCTATAGCAAGGTAGCAGGATATAAAATCAACATAGAAAAATCATTAGCATTTCTATACACTAACAATGAGCAAACGGAAAAAGAATGTATGAAAACAATTCCATTTACAATAGCCTCAAACAAAATCAAATACCTAGGTGTAAACCTAACAAAAGATGTGAAAGACCTCTACAAGGAAAACTATACACTTCGGAAGAAAGAGATTGAGGAAGACTATAGAAAGTGGAGAGATCTCCCATGCTCATGGATTGGTAGAATCAACATAGTGAAAATGTCGATACTCCCAAAAGTAATCTACATGTTTAATGCAATTCCCATCAAAATTCCAATGACATTCATTAAAGAGATTGAAAAATCTACTGTTAAATTTATATGGAAACTCAAGAGGCCACGAATAGCCAAGGCAATACTCAGTCAAAAGAACAATGCAGGAGGTATCACAATACCTGACTTCAAACTATATTACAAAGCAATAACAATAAAAACAGCATGGTACTGGCACAAAAACAGACATGAAGACCAGTGGAACAGAATAGAGGATCCAGATATGAAGCCACACAACTATGAGCAACTTATCTTTGACAAAGGAGCTAAAAATATACGATGGAGAAATAGCAGCCTCTTCAACAAAAACTGCTGGGAAAACTGGTTAGCAGTCTGCAAAAAACTGAAACTAGATCCATGTATATCACCCTATACCAAGATTAACTCAAAATGGATCAAGGATCTTAATATCAGACCCCAAACTCTTAAGTTGATACAAGAAAGAGTAGGAAATACTCTGGAGTTAGTAGGTATAGGTAAGAACTTTCTCAATGAAACCCCAGCAGCACAGCAACTAAGAGATAGCATAGATAAATGGGACCTCATAAAACTAAAAAGCTTCTGTTCATCAAAAGAAATGGTCTCTAAACTGAAGAGAACACCCACAGAGTGGGAGAAAATATTTGCCAACTATACATCAGACAAAGGACTGATAACCAGAATATACAGGGAACTTAAAAAACTAAATTCTCCCAAAACTAATGAACCAATAAAGAAATGGGCACGTGAACTAAACAGAACTTTCTCAAAAGAAGAAATTCAAATGGCCAGAAAACACATGAAAAAATGCTCACCATCTCTAGCAATAAAGGAAATGCAAATTAAAACCACACTAAGATTCCACCTCACCCCTGTTAGAATAGCCATCATCAGCAACACCACCACCAACAGGTGTTGGCGAGGATGCGGGGAAAAAGGAACCCTCTTACACTGTTGGTGGGAATGTAGACTAGTACAACCACTCTGGAAAAAAATTTGGAGGCTACTTAAAAAGCTGGACATCGATCTACCATTTGATCCAGCAATACCACTCTTGGGGATATACCCAAAAGACTGTTACTCCAGAGGCACCTGCACATCCATGTTTATTGCGGCACTATTCACAATAGCCAAGTTATGGAAACAGCCAAGATGCCCCACCACTGACGAATGGATTAAGAAAATGTGGTATCTATACACAATGGAATTTTATGCAGCCATGAAGAAGAACGAAATGTTATCATTCGCTGGTAAATGGATGGAATTGGAGAACATCATTCTGAGTGAGGTTAGCCTGGCCCAAAAGTCCAAAAATCATATGTTCTCCCTCATATGTGGACATTAGATCAAGGGCAAACACAACAAGGGGATTGGACTATGAGCACATGATAAAAGCGAGAGCACACAAGGGAGGGGTGAGGATAGGTAAGACACCTAAAAAACCAGCTAGCATTTGTTGCCCTTAATGCAGAGAAACTAAAGCAGATACCTTAAAGCAACTGAGGCCAATAGGAAAAGGGGACCAGGAACTAGAGAAAAGGTTAGATCAAAAAGAATTAACCTAGAAGGTAACACCCATGCACAGGAAATCAATGTGAGTCAATGCCCTGTATAGCTATCCTTATCTCAACCAGCAAAACCCCTTGTTCCTTCCTATTATTGCTTATACTCTCTCTACAACAAAATTAGAGATAAGGGCAAAATAGTTTCTGCTGGGTATTGAGTGGGGGGAGCGGGAGAGGGTGGAGTGGGTGGTAAGGGAGGGGGTGGGGGCAGGGGGGAGAAATGAACCAAGCCTTGTATGCACATATGAATAATAAAAGAAAAATGAAAAAAAAAAAAAAAAAGAAGAGGTCTGGCAGAGATGAACCAATGTGGACTGCAATATACAAGTGCATAGAAGCAATGCTAGGATTTTCTCTGTATAGGTATCTTTATCTCAAACTGGCAAAAATGCTATGCCTTTCTTATTATCCCGTACATTTTCTCTTCAACAAAATCAGAGGGTGGAACAGGTTCTGCCCGGATGTGCATGGGGGGAGGGGAGCTTGTGGGGAGTGGGTGGCCCAAACAATGTATACACGTGTAAGTAAATATAAAAATGATAAAACAAAAGAAAGGAAAAAAAGAATAAAAAATGCATAATAGTAATATTTTCAGGACTGTGAATATTTTTTATGGTACTAGGTTTGAACTCAGGGCCCACACCTTAAGCCACTCCACCCACCCTTTTTTTTGAAACAAGGTCTCAAGATGTAGCCTAGATTGGCTTTAAACTTGAACTCCTCCTGCTTTAGCCTCCCAAGCGCTGGGATCACCAGCATGCAGCATGCACCTCCATGCCCAACTAGACTCTATGAATTTTTTTCTTTTTTTGCGGTACTTGGGCATGAACTCAGGGTCTACACCTTGAGCCACTCCACCAGCCCTTTTTTGTGATAAGTTTTTTTTGAGGTGGGATCTCATGAATTATTTGCCCAGGCTGGCTTCAAACCTCAATCCTCCTGATCTCTGCCTTCAGAGTAGCTTGGTGCTGGGTTTTGAATTCAGAGTCTCGGGGACAGGGTGGAGAAATGACACAAACAATGTATGCACATGTGAATAAATAAACAAAAGCAAACAAAAAAAATGAACTCCGAGTCTTGTGCTTACTAGGCAGATAGCTCTACCACTTGAGCCAATTCTCCAGCCCAGTGAATTTTTGACATTTTCTGTACTTATTATATTTAAGAGAATTTAGCCTAATAGAATAAGGAGTCATCCTTATGGTTCTGATTTTATTTTTATTTATTTATTCACTCATTTATTTTTGGGTGACAATACTGAAAATTGAACTCAGGGCCTCATGCTTGCTAAGCAGTCACACTACCACTTGAGCCACTCCCTCAGCCCCTTTTGGTTCTGATTTTAAATGCATAATTTAGCTGTGAATTTACATTCAAATATTAATAGGCACATGGCAGAACTGTTCTTCTTCTGCATGGATAAAAATTCCATGGACTTGGTGGGAAGGAGAAAAGGGAAACAAAAGGAAGAAAAACAGCATGGATGCTGATGCATTGCTGAGAAGGGGCCTGTACACTGATTCTCTAGGCCAAATTCTCCATGAAAAGGAGGACAGACCTCCCACAGGTAATTCGTGAAAAGACCCAGAGTTCCCCAGGCCCTGTGTGGTAAGGTATGCCTAGGCAGAGAGGTCAAGGGAGCCTCATCATGTAACTGGGGAAGAGCAACATGACCCCATGAGGTCCCAAAGAGCACATAAGTGGAATTCCCCACAGCCTAGTATGGGACCCTTGTCTGGCACTATGTTGAGCATGCGTCTCACTTCACCTTGACCACAGCCCTCAGAGAGAGACAGCGTCAGAATCCGTACTTTACAGAGGAAGAAAGCAAGTCTCAGGATTAAGTAATACACTCAAGGACACATCTCGGCAGTGTTAGAGTCAGAACTTGAATGCATTCTCCCAACCCATATGCTATATTGCTCCCTCTCACAAAATATATGCTATCTATCACCTCTCTGAGAGATAGATGAGGTGGAGACCTGTCTTCATGCCTTGTGGCACCCAGAGAATGGCAGCGAGCCAAAGGCAAGAACCCAAGCAGAGAAAAAGATAATTCAGGTCCTGACTCAGCATTGTTCTTGATGACAGTTAAGCTAATGGAAGCTACAAAACACAGCCAAGAAAAATCTTTGTTTTTCTCCCTTTGCTGAATAGGATCTGTCTGGTTGGGGGTCATTTAAAGGCCCTGTCCATATCTTTCACAGTTGGCCTAAGCAGATCTTGTCCCTCTTAGCAATGCACCCTCAGCCTGCCCTGCTTTACAGAGAGAATGCTGAGAGAGGGAAGAGAGAGGCTTACCTGAAAAAATGAAGAGGAACTTTAGACTATATTATCAAGAGAGAAATATTACAAAGTAGTACAAGAAGTGGAATCTAATTTTTTTCCATATGCATGTGATTACATTTGCATAGAGAATGGCCTCTCTGGGCAGTGTAAAGATGGGTAATTCTATTAGCATCAGGGTCGATGAGCTGAGAGATTAAAGTGCAAGTTTCTAAGCCCAAGCAGCTGGGGTTTGAATCCCTGCTCTGCCACTCACTGGTGGTGGGACCACAGATGAAGTGACTGACCTTCTTGGAGGCTCAAATTTCTCATCCATGAATTAAAAGTACTAGCAGCCCCCTACCTCACAGAGTCTTAGCAGGATTATGTCAAATAATCCCTAGATTGTGCTGGACATCATGCTTGACATGTGGTAGACACTCAGTGATCACGTGTGCACAAAAAAGCCATCTTTTGTCAAGACCACAATCCAGTTTCCTGGTTTCATGCCTGCTGCCCAACTTCCTTCATTCCTGAGATATGAAATCCCAGAGCCAAATGGTCATACTCTGCCTAGAACCCAGAAGTCCCACTACCATTCCCATCTCCCTCTACCCCTTCAGTACTCACATCTCCTACTACAAAGAACCATAGAGGGTGAATTTAACAATGGTATATTGCAAGAACTTTTGTAAATGTCACAGTGTACCCTCAGTACAATAATAATATGATAATAAAAAAGAAAGAATAGAAATGATTGCATTGTTATAGAAATCATGGCACATGATATATTTGAATGAGAAGTATTTTATCAGTCAGAAAGATGGTAGCTGGAATCTAGACACAAAGACTTGTCTCAACAGGAAAGTCTGTTTACAGTTTTTAACTTTTTAGGCACATGGATATTTGATCGGGAGAAAGAGACCCCCATGAGACCAATATCAAGTACCTTGCATGGAATTCCCTTTGAACTCATACTCCAGCAGGGTAATTTGAAGAAAAGCAAGACAAAAATGAAGATGGGGTCTTACGGAATTATAAGTCTTTGTGCTATGGAAGGAGACAGACCTTGGTTTAAATGTCTTCTTTCTTCTCCACTTTCTTTGAACATGTTACCTAACTTCTCTGAGACTTGTTTTCCTTACTTGAAAGATGAAGGCACTCCTAGCCACAGGGTTAATGTAAGAATTATTTAAAAGCATGTAAGGACCCTAGAATGCATTAAAACTAAAGAAATGACAGTTCCTTCCTCGTTTAGAAAATGATATCCAAAAATCAATTCTATTTAAGGTTTATAAATTGTTTCATGATGATTTTTCTTTGTGGAGATGGTATATGAAATTATCCAGGTTTGGGTTTCAGTCCTATCTCTGTCATCTGCTACTTTGTTACATTGGGCAAGTGCCTCAGTTTTCTCAAATGCAAACTGGAACTGACCATGGTAACCCACTCAATGAGTTAAAGATAAAGCTTGTGGCTGGGCACCAGTGGATCACATCTGTAATTCTAGCTACTTGGGAGATTGGATTGGGAAGATTATAGTTCAAGGCCAGCCTGGGCAAATAGTTCAAGAGACCCACATCTCAACCAATAAGTGGGCATGGTGGTTAGCACCTGTCAACCCACCAATAGTAGGAAGCCTAAAAATGGGAAGACTGGGTTCCAAGTTGGCCTGGGCAAAAAAGGGAGACCCATCTCCAAAATAACAAGTAGTAGAGCACCTTGCTCTGAGTTCAAGCCCTGGTACCAGCAAGCAAAAAAAAAAAAAAAAGATAAAGTTTATGAAGTGCTTAGCATTTTGAAAATTTTGGTTATTTGTGGGATTGTTTCTACTTTTCTAAGAAATTATTCAAATAACTACCTCATACCTCTCCTTCAATTTATGCCTAAAGTCATAGCCACAAATTTGCATCTCACAGCATGGTATACTTTCACTGCTGTAATTTAATCCATATAAAATGTGGACAAAAGAATATGGAAATGTTTATTTGGATAAACCATGAGAAACTGACGTGAAAATAATAGAGCCAAACAGATTTTTCATTTTAAGCTCTGAACCAGTCTAGGACAGTTCAAAGGGTCCACCTGCAGACTAAAATGTAGAGATCACAGTTACGTCCAGGAGAAAATTACCTTCTAGTTTCTCAGAAAAAGTCAAGGAAGTTCCTAGAAGCCAAATTAAGTAGGGAGAAGGAGGGAATTAATATTTACATAGTACTTACTGTGTTTCAAAGAATATACTTACCTTCCCAATCACACCACTCTAGCCCACATGTGTCACAATTAATGCCAGGCACATTGGAGTGTTTTGTTCTATTGTGTTACTTTTAAACATTTCATTGAATACTTAACAGATACAAACTAATCAAGTTCTCTCAACGACCCTTCAAAGTAGAATTTTTCACTTATTATAAAGGGAACTAAGGCATAGAGAAATTAAGTACTATTGACAAGTCTGTGAAATTTAGTGGCAGGTTTTATTCTAACCTTTCATAGTCTTTTCAATAGTGAGCTGATCCTGGTGGGAAGGTGAAGTGAAATAGCCTTGGGTTGGTTGTACTATGAGAATATATTATTTGTTTATTTGTTTGTTTGTTTTTATTTATTTTGGTTGAACTCAGGGCTTCCACTTGAGCCACACCTTCATCCATTTTGTTCTGGTTATTTTGGAGTTGGGGGTGCCTCACAAACTGTTTGCCTGGGCTAGCCTCAAACCATGATCCTCCTGATCTCAGCCTCCCAAGTAGCTAAGATTACAGGTGTGAGCCACTGATGCCTAGCAGAATATCATATTTTAGATTGCTTTAGTGATGGTCATAAATTTGGGTGGTTTTTTGTGGGATCTAGGTATTAGTAATTATTGCTGTTGCTGTTATTGTTTGAATGGGTAATACATTTGTGTGGTCCAAAATTTAAAAAGAGCAAAAGGTATCCAGTAAGTGTTCTCTATTTCTGCCCACACTAGTCATTACCTTGCCCTGGAGGTAAACAGTCCTGTTAGTTTCTTGGATATCTTTACAGAAATTTGTTATTGCATAGGCAAGCAGAAAAATTAATATGCACATTCTTAAGGTAAGATATTTCTGTACCTGTTCATGGGACCCAGTGTCTGGAGACCATTCCATATCAACACATAGAGAGCATCCTCATTTGTTATGGGAGCTGTAAAGCATTCCATTGTGTAATCTGTGCTTTACTGGGCATTTAGGTTGTTCCCAGACTTTTGCTGTTACAAACAATACTGCAATGAATAACTTGGTCTACAGATCATTTTTCATATTTGAGAGTAGATCTGATAACATCCTAGAAGTAGAATTGCTAGGTTAAAACAGTACGTGCATTTGATAAATAGTACCTTCTTCTCTTCAAATTTTAAAATGTGCAATCCCTGTCACTCTTATTATGAGTGTCTGGATCTATTTGATTAGTCTTCTTAAGGTTCTAGCTGCTTAACTGCATATCCAAGATGCTAATGTTGATTTAAAAAAATGGCAACTCAACCGTACGCATGATTTCAAGTTTTTATTTCCACCAAGAGAGTATTTCCCAGTGATTGACTATTTAATAAAGGTTCAAAATTGAAATGTGCCATTTTTATGTTAATGAAACGCTGCTTTTATCTGTTGAGGTGCTTCCAGGTACCACTATGGTTATGGGAAGGACAATGTAAATGCACTCCCCCAAGAGAGTTGTTCAGCACTGTATACAGCAACCGCCTAATATTTCATTTTTTTTTTTCATTTTTCTTTTATTATTCATATGTGCATACAAGGCTTGGTTTATTTCTCCCCCCTGCCCCCACCCCCTCCCTTACCACCCACTCCACCCCCTCCCGCTCCCTCCCTCAATACCCAGCAGAAACTATTTTGCCCTTATTTCTAATTTTGTTGTAGAGAGAGTACAAGCAATAATAGGAAGGAACAAGGGGTTTTGCTGGTTGAGATAAGGATAGCTATACAGGGCATTGACTCACATTGATTTCCTGTGCATGGGTGTTACCTTCTAGGTTAATTCTTTTTAATCTAACCTTTTCTCTAGTTCCTGGTCACCTTTTCCTATTGGCCTCAGTTGCTTTAAGGTATCTGCTTTAGTTTCTCTGCATTAAGGGCAACAAATGCTAGCTAGTTTTTTAGGTGTCTTACCTATCCTCACCCCTCCCTTGTGTGCTCTCGTTTTTATCATGTGCTCATAGTCCAATCCCCTTGTTGTGTTTGCCCTTGATCTAATGTCCACATATGAGGGAGAACATACGATTTTTGGTCTTTTGAGCCAGGCTAACCTCACTCAGAATGATGTTCTCCAATTCCATCCATTTACCAGCGAATGATAACATTTCGTTCTTCTTCATGGCTGCATAAAATTCCATTGTGTATAGATACCACATTTTCTTAATCCATTCGTCAGTGCTGGGGCATCTTGGCTGTTTCCATAACTTGGCTATTGTGAATAGTGCCGCAATAAACATGGGTGTGCAGGTGCCTCTGGAGTAACAGTCTTTTGGGTATATCCCCAAGAGTGGTATTGCTGGATCAAATGGTAGATCGATGTCCAGCTTTTTAAGTAGCCTCCAAATTTTTTTCCAGAGTGGTTGTACTAGTCTACATTCCCACCAACAGTGTAAGAGGGTTCCTTTTTCCCCGCATCCTCGCCAACACCTGTTGTTGGTGGTGTTGCTGATGATGGCTATTCTAACAGGGGTGAGGTGGAATCTTAGCGTGGTTTTAATTTGCATTTCCTTTATTGCTAGAGATGGTGAGCATTTTTTCATGTGTTTTCTGGCCATTTGAATTTCTTCTTTTGAGAAAGTTCTGTTTAGTTCACATGCCCATTTCTTTATTGGTTCATTAGTTTTGGGAGAATTTAGTTTTTTAAGTTCCCTGTATATTCTGGTTATCAGTCCTTTGTCTGATGTATAATTGGCAAATATTTTCTCCCACTCTGTGGGTGTTCTCTTCAGTTTAGAGACCATTTCTTTTGATGAACAGAAGCTTTTTAGTTTTATGAGGTCCCATTTATCTATGCTATCTCTTAGTTGCTCTGCTGCTGGGGTTTCATTGAGAAAGTTCTTACCTATACCTACTAACTCCAGAGTATTTCCTACTCTTTCTTGTATCAACTTAAGAGTTTGGGGTCTGATATTAAGATCCTTGATCCATTTTGAGTTAATCTTGGTATAGGGTGATATACATGGATCCTAATATTTCATTTAGAAGAAAAACATGGGGACATATTCTATGTGGATTGAAGCATGTGAGACCCACTCTGAGTTAGATGCAAGATAAAAGCTTTATAAATGCTGCCTGATGCTAAGGATGGTGGCTAAATCCCAATTATCTCTTTGAGAACTTACAAACTCCCAGGACATTTTTATAGCCAGCTCCAATGACATAACTCAAATGAATCTTTAAACCTTGTACCACAAAAAAGGCTAGATGTTCACAGCATTGTGCCTTTGTGAAAGACAAGAACATCAAAGGTGATCCCTGAGCCACCAGTCTCCTGACCTCTAGATGTTATGCCATTATCCACAGGAAGTCGGATGGTGACCCACCAGCAGTCTAAGAGAAGGAGGCACTCACTCAGCCCAATGGAACCAAGCTGTTAGATTTTGATATAATTCACAACCATCTTACCCTGTGAGATGAGTTCAATTCACTGAGCTTGCCATGAAGAAGAACGAAATATTATCATTCACTGATAAATGGATGGAATTGGAGAACATCATTCTGAGGTTAGCCTGGCCCAAAAGACCAAAAAATCGTATGTTCTCCCTCATATGCAGACATTAGATCAAGGGCAAACACAACAAGGGGATTGAACTTTGATCACAAGAAAAAAGCAAGAGTACACAAGGGAGATATGAGGATAGGTAAGACACCTAAAAAATTAGCTAGCATTTTTTGCCCTCAACGCAGAGAAACTAAATCAGATACCTTAAAAGCAACTGAGGCCAATAGGAGAAGGGGACCAGGAATTAGAGAAAAGGTTAGATCAAAAAGAATTAACCTAGAAGGTAACACACATGCACAGGAAACTAATGCGAGTCAACTCCCTGTATAGCTATCCTTATCTCAACTAGCAAAAACCCTTGTTCCTTCCTATTATTGCTTATACTCTCTCTTCAACAAAATTAGAGATAAGGGCAAAATAGTTTCTGCCAGGTATTTAGGGGGTGGGGAGAGGGAGGGGGCGAAGTGGGTGGTAAGGGAGGGGGTGGGGGCAGGGGGGAGAAAGGACCCAAGCATTGTATGCACATGTGAATAATAGAGAAAAATTTTTTTTTAAATTCACTGCGCTTCACCTTCTATGGAGCACCCTTATATCGCAAATTGGATTTGAGATGTATCTAATAAACATGAACCTGGCCCTTGGAGGCCGGACACTCAGAGAATGGAGAGTTTTAAACTGCCAGAGGAATGACTTGGCTACTGGATACAGGGCAGAAGATGCTGCTGAGCTGACCACATCAAACCCCTTCTCCCCATCTCTTTCATCTTATCTGTGCCTCCACAGAAGAGTGACTGCACCAAGGGGACATGGGGAGGAGAAAGGACATTAAAGCACTCTTGGGTGAAGAGGCTCATGTCTAATCCCCAAAAGTCCCAAAAGCTCAGCTTCCCATGATAAAAAGATTTGGCAGTAATCCGGCCTCTTGACAAAGAGATTTAATATCTTGAGGAGTGAGATCTACCAGCCATGCAGGGTCCTCAACCCATTTAATCCAGTCAGGTTTTTTATAGATAAAGTGACTCCAAGCTCCTCTTTGCTTGGTTTCTGGAACTGATAACATTTTGAGAGAGTGAATGAATGAGTTAATTTACTTTCTGGCTTGATTATATGAGATTTTCATACCTTAAAAATACAGTTTACTAAATAAACTAATCATGCTCAATTTACAGCTAATCTAGAGACCATTTCTCTAAAGTCTAGAGGGCTTGCACACTTAATTTGTAAATTATTTCCTTCATTTACTGTGTAGTGTGGTGACACCTAGTGGGAAAAACAAGGATAGCACCCACTCAAGAGCCTAAAAAAATCTTATTTGGTTTCATTCTACTTCCTTGGAGATTATAGAAACTGTACCTTTGGGTGGGCAATTTAAAAGTGTTATCATATTTCTTCCATTGCTGATAACATGTGTGGCTTTGTCTCCTTTTAAAACCTTTGTGATCAGAATAGAAAAGAAAAGTAAGAATTAATAAACTCAGTTTGGTGCAAAACACTTCCCACATAGAAATGGCACTTGTTTCAGGCCTGAGAAAAGCCTAAAGATGGCATTCAAAGTCTGAAATGACTATGTCGCCTAAAGCAAGAAACATAAGGGCTGGGCAGGATGCTGTAAGAATGGGCAGACTAGGAAATAGGCTGAGCCAACTCGAGGGAAGATGAAGATTTCCATTCCTCAATATCTCCTTCCTTACCTGTCTCATTGTTGCCATTTTATAACTCATTCCTTTAGAACTTGGAAATTTTCTGAAGCCCTTCCTAATATATATTAGTGCAAATGACCATGACATGGGTGATACTTTAAGCCTTGCCAACATTCTCAAGAAGGAAGGTGAATTAAAGCTTAGAGCAACTGGATAATTATTAAAGAAACTGGAGGGAAATTTGACAAGCCCCAAATTATCCCTGGTACTTCTAAACAACTGGCAATAAATTCAGGTGGTACCCTCAACCTTCTCCTTATAATTTGACAATTTACTAGAATAACTCACAAAACTCAGGAAAGTGTTTTACTCACTAAATTGTTTTATCATAATGGATATTGTAAGGGACAATAATGAACAGCTGAAGAAGAGATTCATAAGGTAAGGTTCTTGCCTGGAGACAGGGAAGTAGTTGATCTGGGGTGAGAGTAGGGGAAATAAAAAAGTTTTGTAGTTAGAATAAATAATTTTGAAAAACACTCAGGGTAAAAGCATATATCATTAAATTCCCTAATGTAGTAGTACAACCATTTAGATTCTTTTTGCCACATTCCTTGGAAATCTGAACCGAGAAGATCAGATTTTTTTGTGATATTTTTGCTTGTTTAAGCTAGCTACACAAGGAGTTTCCTTATGACATTTCCATGTATACATGTATTATAACCCCAAATGGTTCTTCTCTATTTTTCTTCATTCTTTCTTATGGTGGTTCCAATAGGTTTAAAAATTCTATATTCCTTCTTATATAGAGAGTACATCAACCATATTCCCCTTCTTAGTTTCCTTCTTTTACCCAACCTTTTGCATGTGACCTCCCCTTAGTGTGACCTGTTTTTCATAATATTGCTGTATTTGTATTAGGTCTTCATTCTACTTATGAGAAAGAACATGCAGCTTTTGGCCTTCTGACCCGGCTAACTTCACTTAAGATGATGTTCTCCAGTTCCTTTCATTTACCTGCAAATAACAAAATTTCATTCTTCTTTGTGGCTGAATAAAATTCCATTGTATATAAATACCATATTTTCTTAATTCATTCATCAGTAATGGGACATCTTGGCTGTTTCCATAGCTTAGCTATTGTGAATAATCCTGCAATAAACATGGGTGTGCAGGTGCCTTTGTTGTAACCTGACACATTCCTTCGAGTATATTCCTAGGCATGGTATTGCTGGATCATGTGGCAGTACTATTTTTAGTTTTTTGAGGAGCCTCCACACTGTTTTTCATAGTGGTTGTACTAACTTACATTCTTACCAGCAGTGTATGAGGGTTCCTTTTTCCCCACATCCTCACCAGCATTTTTGGTGGTGGTGTTCTTGATGCTAGCTAGTCTAGCAGGAGTGAGGTAGAATCTTAATGTGGTTTTGATTTGCATTTCCTTTATGGCCAGAGATGTTGAGCATTTCTTCATGTGTTTTTTAGCCATTTGGACTTCTTCCTTTGAAAAAGCTGTGTTCAGTTCATTCACCCATTTCTTCACTGGGTCATTGATTTTGGGGGAGTTTAGTTTTTTGAGCACCCTGTATATTCTGGTTATCCGTCCCTTGTCTGATGCACAGCTGGCAAAGATTTTATCCCATTCTGTGGAGAGTCTCTTCAATTTAGATACCATTTCTTTTGTTATACAGAAGCTTTTTCATTTTGTGTATTCCCATTTGCCAATCCTTTCTTTTAGCTGTTGAGCTATTTGAGTTCTATTGAGGAAGTCATTGCCTATACCTATTGTTTCTAGTGTATTCCCTGCTCTTTCCTGTACTGGCTTCAAAGTTCCAGGTTTTATATTAAGGTCCTTAATCCACTTTCAGTTGATACTTGAACAGTGTGAAAGACATGGATTTAGTTTCAGTTTCTTGTAGGCACATATCCAGTTTTCCCAGCAACATTTGTTGTAGAGGCATCTTTTCTCCATTGTATGTTTTTGGTGCCTTTGTCAAAAAATAAGTGGATGTAGCTGTGTGGATTCATATCTGAGTCTTCTATTCTGTTCCACTGGTCTTCATGTCTGTTTCTGTGCCAGTACCATGCTGTTTTTATTGCTAAGGCTCTGTAGTATAGTTTGAAGTCAGGTATTGTGATACCATCAGCGTTTCTCTTTTTGCTCAGTATTGCCTTGGCTATTCACACTTTTGTGCTTCCAAATGAACTTTAGGGTTGATTTTTCAGGCTCTGTGATGAATGTCATTGGGATTTTGATGGGAATTGCACTGAACATGTAGACTGATTTTGGTAATATAACTATTTTCACTATGTTGATTCTATCAATCCATGGGCATAGGAGATCTTTCTATCTTCTGTAGTCTTCTTCAATTTCTCTCTTCAATGGTTTATAGTTTTCCTCACAAAGGGCTTTCATATCCTTTGTTAAGTTTATTCCTAGGTTTGTTTTTTTTTTGAGGCCATTGTAAAGGGAATTATTCTCCTATATTCTTTTTCAGTCTGTTCATTATTGGTGTATAGAAAGGCTACTGATTTTTATAAATTGATTTTGTATTCTGCTACTTTGCTGAAGCTGTTTATGATGTCTAGGAGTTTCTTGGTGGAGTTTTTTTGGGTCTTTTAGGTAAAAGATTATGTCGTCTGCAAATAGGGATAGTTTGACTTCTTCCTTTCCCATTTGTATTCCTTTTAGTTCTTTTTTCTGTCTTATTGCTCTGGCAAGAAATTCCAAGACTATGTTGAGTAAGTAGAGACAGTGGACACCCTTGTCTCATTTCTAACTTTAAAGGAAATCGTTTCAGTTTTTCCTCATTTAGTCTGATGTCGTCTATAGGCTAAGAAGGTCAGAAATTTTAAAGCCAAATAATCTGTGATCTTATCTTCCTCTTATCATCTACTGCTACATCATGGTAGTCTGAGATGGAGATGGAAATCTAGCTGAGGCCATGGATAGAACAAGGCAGTGTCCTCAGGTTGTACTAACTTGGACTGATAATTTTCTTTACTTCTTTGAGTCAATCTGATACTTCTATAGGCAAATAGGCTTTGTAAAGAGAATTATGGTGAAGGATAATGGTATTTAATAAAAGAAAGTTAGCTGTTTCTGAAATCAGATATTCTGCCCAATATGTCAACTTGTCATTATGCCCCAAAGATAGTCAACATATCCCATGAAATTTATGGTTACCCAGTACAGAGCCAGTAATTGATCTGTATATGGGTCTGGAGATGTGGCTCAAGTAGTAGAGCACCTGCCTATCAAGTATGAGGCCCTGAGTTAGAAAAAAAAAGATTCCTGACTTGTATGTGCCTATTTGCCTCTGTCACCCAAAGGCATACTCCTTATAGTATATCATTATTAAAATGTGTGTGTGTGAGTGTGTGCGTATGTGTGTATTTCCTGTCTCTCTCCCATCAACCTCCATGAGAAGAGCAGAATGTTTCCTTCTCCATTAATGTTGTGCTTAGCCCTGTAACTTGTCTTAGCCAATTGCATATTGGCAGACTTTAAGTAAGCAGGAACTTTTATAGGCTTGAGTTTTCCTCTTTTGTCTCTGTATAGCCATGAGTAGAACTTTTCCTAGGTATTAACTGCTCCAAGAAACTGAGGTTCAAAATAAACACATAGTAGCAGATCTGATACTAGCCCACAGTAAGGAGCAAAGCCCTTCTGGATCCAGGGCTTGAAAGTACCAATCTGGTACCTTCTGACCCAGATACTGGAGTTAGCAGACAACATTTTAAAGCAACTTTCCTTTTTCTTTTGTGAACAGGGTCTCACTGCATTGCCTGGACTAACTCTGACCTCCTGGACTCAAGCAATCCTCCTGCCTCAGTTACTCCTTTGGAGTAACTGAGATTACAGATGTATGCCACCATGCCCAGCTTCTAAAGCAGCAATTATAACTCTGCTCACAAAAGAAAAGAAAAAATGCTTCAAATCAAGAAAAGATAAGGAATCAAAGCAGAGAAACAAAAGTCATTAACAAGAATCAATAGATGGCCAGGTGTGGTGGAATACTATAATTCCAGCTATGTAGGAATATAGCAGTCTGAGGCCAGCCCCAGGCAAAGCACAACATCCTGTCTGAAAAATAAATT
The DNA here is from genome assembly GCF_047511655.1 of Castor canadensis. Classification (NCBI taxonomy): domain Eukaryota; kingdom Metazoa; phylum Chordata; class Mammalia; order Rodentia; family Castoridae; genus Castor; species Castor canadensis. The sequence continues at coordinate 112,773,792 of NC_133395.1, read as the reverse complement.
TAAGCTAAAAAGGGTTAGTGGAGTGCCTCAAGTGGTACAGCACCTTGCATTGCAAGCACAAGGTCCTGAGTTCAAATCCCAGAACCACCAAAATAAAGGAACTATTTAAAAAGAAAAGATTTTAAGATTTTACAGGAGAGTTTATAGTATATATAAACCTATACAGTTGCAGATTTCTACATATAATTGAAATGATACAATATTAATTCAAAGTTAACTGCAAAGTTAGGGAGGTATATTATAATCCCTAAAGCAAACACACACACACACCAATGTAGAGAGGTATAGCATTCAAAGATAATGGAAAATTAAGTTGACATTCTAAAAAGTATTCAAATAATAATTATATATATATACAAATAATAATTTTATATATCTATATATATTTGTATATATGTACTGGGGTTTGAACTCAGGGCTTCAAGCTGCTAGGCAGGACTCCAACCCTCAAATAATAACATTTTAAAGGTAAGAAAGGAAGACCTGAGGACTATAAAAAACAGGGGGAACAAAAAAGAAAACAGAAAGCAAAATGGCAGACCTAAATCCAAGCACAATAAAAATTACATTAGATGTTAATGGTCCAAACCTGCATATTCAAAATGGCAGCCACTTGCCACATAAGACTATTTAAAATTTAATTTTAAATAGCTGAAATTAAAGTTTAAAACCTCAATTCATCAGTCACACTAGCCACTTTATAATACTCAATAGTTCCATATGGGACAGGAGGTATGTCTCAAGGGGTAGAGTGCCTCCTTTACAATGTGAAGCCCTGAGTTCAAACCCCAGACCCACCAAAAAAAAAAAAAAGTTCCATGTGTCTAGTGGCCTTTGCACAGCACAGATAAACATTTCTACCACTGCAGAAAGTTTTATTGGTCAGTACTGTCCTAAATACTCTAATTAAAAGGCAGAGAATGGCCAGATCTGGTAATACATGCCTGTAATCCCAGGACTCAAGATTACTAAAGCAGGAGAATTTCAACATCAAGGCCAGCTTTGGCTACAGAATGAATCTGAGGTCAGGTGGGCAACATAACAAAACCCTGTCTCAAAAAAATAAAAGGCAGATATTGTCAGAATGGATAAAAATGCAACTCCTAGCTGTTCGCTATCTACAAGAAAAGCATTTTATATTTTTGTTTTTATTTTGCTTTATTTTTTGTATGTGACATGGTCTTGCTATGTAGCCCAAGCTGGCCTGGATGTGCTATGTATTCTGGACTGGTCTTAAACTCACAATTCTCCTGCCTCCACTCCCACAGTGCTTGGAATACAGTCACGTACAAACATGCCCAACTAAGAAAACACTTTGGGAGGAGTGGCTCAAGCAGTAAGCATCTGCTTTACAAGCGTGAAGCCCTGAGTTCAAACCTCAGTCTCACCAAATAAATTAATTAATTTAATAAAAAAGAAAGAAAACACTTTAAAGATATATATAGATTGGAAAAGATTTACAATATAACAGTAAGTACAAGAAGGCTACAGTAGCTATGTTAATACTAGAGACTGGAGGCAGAGCTCAAACAGTAAAGTACCTAGCAAGCTTGAAGTCCTGAGTTCAAAACCCAGTACCACAAAAAACACTAGAAAAAGAGATGTTATAAGACATTTTGTAATATTAAAAATGTTAATTCACTGGAGGAGTGGTAGAGTGTCTTCCCTAGAAAGTTCAAGGCCCTGATTTCAAACTCCAGTACTGCCAAAGGGGAAAAAAAACTAAGTTGTAAAAACAGCCAAATAAAGTACATTAAAAACACAAGCTTAACTACTCAAAACTCATCACTTGCCAAGTGCCTGTGGCTCACACCTGTAATCTCAGCTACTTGGGAGATTGAGAGGATTGTGATTTGAGGACAGGTGGACAAATAGTTCATGAGACCCCATCTGGAGTGGACTGAAGGTGTAACTCAAGTGGTAGAGTGCCTGTTTCACAAGTGTGAGACCCTGAGTACAACCCCAGTCCCAAGAAAAAAAAAAGAAAAAATTAATTCATCAGGATATCATAATAATAAATATGTTTGTAGCTAATAAGAGAGTTTCAATTATAAAATGCAAAATTGGACAGAATTAAAGAGAGAAATATACAATTCCACAATCATGATTGATTTACAAGCCAGTCTCAAGCAATCAATAAAACAACTGGACAAAAAAATTTAAAGAAGGCATAGAAGACCTTACCAACACTATCTTTCATAATGAAATAATTGATATTTATAAGACAGTAAACACAACTGCTGAACATATATTCTTTTTTCATGTTTTTTGTTTATATTTTTGAGAATAAGATCTCACTATGTAGCCCAAGCCAGCCTCAAACTTTCTATTTTCTGACCTCGGCCTCAAGTTCTGGTACTGAACACATATTTTTTTACAAGTGCATATAAGAGTAATTTGCCTAGTATGTGAAAGGCCCTGAGTTCAATGTCCTTTCTTAATAGAAGTCTCAATAAAAGAGTTGAAATCATACAGAATTTGTTCTCTAATTACAATGGAATTAAATTAGAAATCACTAATTATGAAATCTTAAAAACACCCACAATATTTTTTTAAAAAATCAAACAATGTTGATAAATCTAAAACAATACATATAGAAAAATCTATAGCTTTAAATTCTTGTGTTGCAAAAAAATTAAGATCAAAATATCGAAGATTCCAACTTAAGAAAATAGGAAATAAGAGTAAAGAAAATAAAAGGAAATCTAGAGATAAGAGCGGAAATCATTGAAACAGAAAACAAACAATATATAAAGTTAACAAAGGTAAAATCTGATTCTTTGAGAAGACCAATAAAATGGATGAACCAATAGCCAGACTAATCAAGTGAAAAATGCAAATAATCAATATCAGGAACAATATCCTTTATTAAAAATATAATAAAAATGTTATAAACAAGCTGGACACTGGTGGCTAGTGCCTGTAATCATAGCTACTTAAGAGGCTGAGATCCAGAGGATAGAGACTTGAGGCCTGCCTGGGCAAGTAGTTTGTGAGACCTCATTTCCAAAATAACCAGAGCAAAATGGACCAGAGGTGTAGCTCAAGCAGTAGAGTGCCTGCTTTACAAGCAGGAAGCCCTAAGTCCCACCCAAAAAAAAAAATTATAAAGAAGTTTACACTAATTTTTTGATGGGACTCGTGTTTGAACTCAGGACCTCCCACTCAGAAAGCAGGCACTCTTCCACTTGAGCTAATTTTTATGCTAAATTTAACAATTTGAAGAAATACTGAAATTGCAAAGATGAAACAGCTAATAACAATAGCTCTATACTAATTAAAGAAGTTGATACAGCCTTGTTACCAAAAACTTTCCCAAAAAGAAAATTCTAGGCTCAGATGATTTCACTTATGAATTACATGAGGTATTTGAGTAAAAAAACAACATGAGGGATGGAGGCATGGCTCAAAGGGTAGAGTGCCTACCTAGAAAGCACAAAGCTGTTAAATTCAAGTACAATAGAGAGAGAGAATTCAATGAAAAGACAGTATCTCCAAATAGTGTTTGGTAAAGTTCAGTACTTAAAATGCATTTATAAGAATAATACACTTGAGACAGCAGATGTAGATGATATAGCTGCATGGTTAATTCTCTAACATTCACCCTTTTTTTCTCCTCTATTCTTGTAAGAATTAAAAGTGAAGATACTGTAACACATTTAACACAAAGCCTGACAGGTTAGGTAAATATTTGGTAAGTGTAAGCTACTGCTATTTTATTTATTTATTTATATTTTATTACTACTATTTCTGTTGGGGGGGGTGTTATTGGGGATTGAATCCAAGCATGCTAGGCAAGTACTCTACCACTTGAGCAACATCCCCAGGGTTTTTGTCTATATTTTTTGTTTTCAAAATAGTATCTCACTAACCAGGATCTCCTGGTTGGCCTTGAACTCTCAAACTTCCTGCCTCCACCTCCCAAGTAGCTGGGATTACAAAAGTGAACCACAACACCTGGCCAATTTTCTTACAGATTGTGGGAACAGCATGTTAAAAGATTGAGGAAGGAGAAGTCACAAAACTTCTGTTTGTATTCATCAGTGCAATTCTAGTTAGCATTTTCCAAAGAGTAACTAAAACATTTGGTGTGAATTACCTAAGTATTTGGTGGTTTGTTTTTACATTAGTTCAAGATTTGCATTATTATCATTGACTTTAAAAAACATAGTACAAATACTGTATTTTTTAAAAAGCAATCAAAACAGGTTTGGTGGCATATAACAAGTGGTAAGAGCACTTGCCCAGGATGCACCCAGGTTCAAACCCTAGTATGACAAGAAAAACAAAATGAAAAACCCCAATCAAATCAAAATGAAGTATTTAGGATAAAATGTGAAGGCCCCTCCCATCTGCCTCCTACAGTGGCCCATGTCCTCGCAAGAGACATTAACCTGTGTCCTTCTAGTCATTCATCTACACATGAAACAGAATTCCCATCCCACCTCTCTCCACTGTAATGAGGCCTCATGGAGGACACATCCAACATGGTGTTTAGTTCTCCTAGTCACTGTAAAGAAACTTCAAGTCCTCTACAAGTAAGTCCCCTCTTTGATAATGATCTCAATTCATTTGAAAGGATTCAACAAGCCCACACACCCTCATCCCCACAAACACACAGAGTATCTCTGGGTTAATTTAGGAGTACAGGAGACTTATAGATACCAGGATTTCAGAGGCCTAATTCCATCAAAGAACATGCAAATAGAAGACTCGAGAACTCACTCTATAGATGACCAAGTGTCTTGCAATCAGAGGGAAACGGCCGATTTCTTCTAGGCCTGCTGACTGTCTACTCTGCTCTGAAGAATATGGTAAAATATGGACCACAGTTTAATTTTAAAAAAACACAGATTCCCCAGTCTGGAAGCTAGAAACTTCTCTTGATTTGTCTATGTGAATTATCATACAGGCCATGAAATGTAAAAGAGGCTTTTAAAATCAAATGACTCCATAGCAAATTTGCCAAGCAGATGATTAAAATTCAACATGCTGTACATGTGCTGCTGCCCCACAGGTGGTTTTCTAGGCAGTCATTATATTTTGTGAGCTGTGTGTCCTATAGCTTTTGATATTCTGGAAGGATTGATGACATCCATTTCCTTTCAAATGGGGCAGTTTTCAATCTAGCCTCATTCAGCAATCTACAAATCAGTCTGCAAGGCACTGTGAGGAGGTGGCTTTCAGACCTCCCTATGTTGCAGGTGGTTTTGCTGAGACTCATGAAGTACAAATGCCCCAAAATCTTTGATGAGTCCTAAGTAGACTGACATCAAAAGTGAACTTCCTTTTTAGCAAGACACATGAAAGTGAAAACCTAGCTAAAAGCATCATATCACAGGACTCATTTCAAATAATGGGAGGAAATGAGGCAAGTGCAATACTTATTTCCTCATTCCATGGAATTAGAATTCCATTAAGAAAAGATGTATGACAGAGAAATAACCTGTAAATTCTTGTGAACTTTAAAATGGCAAAATAAAGATATTCACAAAATATTCCCATTTCTTTACCTTTCTGTAGCTTGGTTCAAGAGTTGGCTAGCGGGAGAGGGAGGGAGTTGGGGAGGGGAGAGAAACGGACCAAACAATGCATGCATATATAAATAAATGAATAAGGAAAAAAAAAAGAGTTGGCTAGCTTTATTTTAAAAAATCATATGAGTAATATATTGGTCGGTCTGTTGTAACACAAACTGGGCACCTTAAACAACAGAAATTCATTGTTTCCTAGCTCTGGAGACTAGACGTCAAAAGTCAAAGCTTTGGCAGGGTTGGTTCCGTCAGGGAAGAATCTGTTCCAGGCTCTCTCCTTGACCTATAGATGGCTATTTTCTCCCTATGTCCCTTTGAATTGTCTCCCCTCTATGCATATCTGTGATAATTTCCCCTTTTCATCAGAGCAACAATCATATTAGGTTAAGTCTAGCCTAAAGATTTCACTTTAGTTGATTAACTCAGTAAAAACCCTATCTCCAAATATGGTCATATTCTAAGGTATTGGGGTTAAGACTGCAATATATGAATATATGGGTAGGGGTATATTAGTAGATACAATTGAACCATAACAAGTAATTTTCTTTATTTATTATTTTGGTGGGACCAGGGTTTGAACTTAGGGCTTCACACTTGCAAAGCAGACGTTCTACCACTTGAGCCACACCTCCAGTCCATTTTTCTCCGATTATTTTGGAGATGAGGTCTCATGAACTATTTGCCCAAGCAGACATCAAGCCTCAAGCCTCCAGATCTCAGTCTCCTAAGTAGCTTAGGATTACAGATGTGAGTTACCAGTACCCAGCTCATAACAGGTGATTTAAAAACTATTGAAACTCTAGTTAGTATAATCATATACTTTAAGATAGAACATTCCAAATTTTCCTTTTACTTTTTTTCCCTTTGTAGTTTATTTATAAACATAATTAGGTTCAGGAAAATCAGAGCAGGCTTATAGTACCTCACATTCAGTAAATGCACATTATAATGTCCTAATTTGAATTTGATTCTATCAGAACCTTAATAGTAAAGCTGCCAAATAGTGGTTGGATCCCATAGAATCATGCAAGTTCCAAATGACTACAAGGCATTTCATGCTTCCAGCTATTCAGACATAACATGAATGATCTGCATGCACTGACTCTTGAGTATTTATTCCGAAGAACTTGAGGGTAAAATATGGCCAAAATATTTCTAAAAAGCTAATTAAATGAGATCACATGGTGCCACATGTTTTCAACTTAAATTGAAAACAAAACCTGCAATGAAATTGGTCTCCAAGGCCATCAACTATCAAGTAAGAAAAGGAGAGAAGGTGCTGGGTGCTGAGTGCTGGTGACTCATACCTGTAATCCTAGCTACACAGGAGGCAGAGATCAGGAGGATGGTGGTTAGAAGCCAGTCTAAGCAAATAGTTCACGAGACCCTATCTCGAAAAAAAAAAAAAAACCACCACAAAAAAGGACTGGTGGAGTGGCTCAAGGTGTAGGCCCTGAGTTCAAACCCCAGTACCACAAAAAAAAGAAAGAAAGTAAGAAAGAAAAGGAGAGAAGGGAGGAGTGAGAAAAACTAGTTAATTGAGCCACAGAAGTTTATGCAGGGACAAAAACTTCCCAAATTTGATGAAAGATATGAATATAAATATCCAAGCTCAATAAATTCCAAATAGGATGGACTCTAAGGGTTCACATCATTATAATCATTATAATCAAACTATCCAAAGCCAAACCAAAGAAAAAAGTCTTGAGAGTATCAAAAGAGAAGCAACTTGTCACATACAAGGAGTCTTCAATCAGATTATAAGCAGATTTCGCATTAGAAACTTTGGAAACCAGAAGGCAGTGGGGATCATATATTCAAGTGCTAAAAGTAAAAAAAGAAAAAAATTATCAACCAAGAATTCCATATATGACAAAACTGCCCTTCAAAAGTGAGATAAAATTTAACACAGTCCCAGATAAATAAAAGTTAAGGAGTTCATTACCACTAGACTTGTCATGTGGGAAATACTAGAGTCCTGCAGTTGAAATGAAAGGACAGTAACTCAAATCCAAATATGATTTCACTTATATGAGGTTCCTAGAATAAGAACCTATAGAAAGTAGAATGGTGTTTGCCAGGAGCTGGGAAGGAGGATGGGAACTTAATAAGTAATGGGTATAAAGTTTAGTTTTGCCAGATGAAGAAACTTCTAGAGATGGTGATGACAATTACACAAACATATGAAAGTACTTAATATCACTGAACTGTATATTTAAAAGTAGATTAAGGGCTAGAGGAGTGGCTCAAGCAGTTAGAGCTCCTGCCTAATAAGCATGAGGCCCTGAGTTTAAATCCCAGTGCTGCAAAAAAAAAAAAAAAAAAGAGCAACTAAAAGTAGGTGAGGAGAAATTTTATGTTGAATTTACTGAATCACAATTTTTTAAAAGGTTTATATAGTGGCTGTTTTGACATGGCCTTTAGTAAACTGTAAGTTTGGCCCATGATACACTGTCATGTTACACAATAACATACACATGGTATGGTGGTACTGGGGTTTGAACTCTCAGCCTTGAACTTGCTAGAGTGTGGCTTGAGCCATACTCACAGCTCATATATACATTTTTATTTATCAAAATTTTCCTAGTCAGTGTATTACTTCTTTTTTACATTTCTATCATAGACTCTTTATTTTATACTTTTTCATCATAGCAATAAAATCAATCCCATACATCACCCTGATCTATACCTCAACCCACTGTTTTTACATAAATATCCTTCAATGATCATTAGTGACAAACAACAATAGTGAAAACTCCTGATTTCCAGTCTAAACTGAAAAGTAAAATACTTTCAAAATAGCAAGCCTCTTGCAAATTAAACTTATTTCTAGATTAAATACATCCTACTTCTTTTGAAGTCACACAAATAGGCAAACCCTATTTACAGTCTGCAAAAACTGCCTAAGAAGTTAAAATGAAACTTCTCTGTGCAAATAATATTTTTGTCTTCTTTTGTAACAGTATCATTATGTATTATTGGGATTTAAACTCAGTACCTCAAGCTTGGGCTTTAGTTATTTTTTAGATAGGGTCTTCCTTCCTGGGTTTTTTTTTTCCCAGCTTATTTGTTGAAATGGAGTCTTGCTAACTTTTTTGCCTGGGCTGGCCTCAAACTGTGGTTCTCCCAATTGCTACCTCCCGGAGTAGCTAGCATTACAGATGTGAACCACCAAATCTGGCCTTATGTATACATTTTTTAGAAACTGAGATATAATTCACATAACATAAAATTCGTCCTTTAAAGTGTATAATTCAGTGTTTTTTATTATATTCAGAAGATTGTACAACCATTATCATGATTTAATTGCAAAAGATTTCACCATTACAAAAAACACTGTGCTCATTTGCAGTCACTCCCCATTCCCTCTTCCTCCATGGTTTGGCATCTACTAATCAACTTTTTGTCACTGTGGATTGACCTATTCTGGACATTTGATGTAAATGTAATCATACGTTTTTGTGTCTGGCTTCTTTCATCTAGCATAATATTTTTAAGGTTCATCCATGCTGTAAAATGTATTAGTATTTCATTCCTTACGCAGCCATATAATGTGGATATAGTACATTGTTTATCCATTCATCCAATAAAAGACATTTAGGTTTCTTTCATTATAAAGAACAGTGCTAGATGGGCACTGGTGGCTCATGCCTGTAATCCTAGCTACACAGGAGGCAGAGATCAGGAGGACCGAGGTTTAAAGCCAGCCCAGGCAAATTGTTCAAGAGACCCTATCTTGCAAATACTCAACACAAACACACACACACACACACACACACACACACACACACACACACACACACAAAAGGGCTGATGTAGTGGCTTAAGTGGTAGAGCTCCTGCTCAGCAATTAGGAAGGCCTGAGGTAAAATCCCAGCTCCAAAGAAAAAAAAGGTGGTGCTATGAACATTCATGTACAAGTTTGTGTGTAACATGTATTTTCAGCTCTCGTACATACCTACCAATGAAATTGCTAAATCATATAGTAATACCATGTTAAACTGTTTGAGAAAGGACCAAACTATTTTCCAAAATTAGTGTTCTGAAACTCTACATTCTGCCAGCAATGTTTAAGGGTTCTAATTTCTCTGTATCCTGTCAATACTTGTTATACTCTATCTTTTTATTATAGCCTTCCTATTTTGTAAGAAATGATCTCATTATGATTTAGATTTGCATGCCCCTATGACTTATGATATGGAGCACTTTTTCATATGTTTATTAGTCATTTGCATATCTTCTTTGAAGATATTTTGTATTTCTTCTTGAAGAAATGTTTATTCAGATCATTTGCCCACTTTATTTTTTTTAATTGTTTTATTATTCATATGTGCATACAAGGCTTGGGTCATTTAATCTCCCTGCCACCACCCCCTCCCTTACCACTCACTCCGCCCCCTCCCTCTCCCCCCCACCCCCTCAATACTCAGCAGAAACTATTTTGCCATTATCTCTAATTGTGTTGAAGAGAGAATATAGGCAATAATAGGAAGGAACAGGGTTTTTGCTGGTTGAGATAAGGATAGCTATACAGGGAGTTGGCCCACATTAATTTCCTGTGCGTATGTGTTACCTTCTAGGTTAATTCTTTTTGATCTAACCTTTTCTCTAGTTCCTGGTCCCCTTTTCCTATTGGCCTCAGTTGCTTTTAAGGTATCTGCTTTGATTTCTCTGCGTTAAGGGCAACAAATGCTAGCTAATTTTTTAGGTGTCTTACCTATCCTCACCCCTCCCTTGTGCGCTCTAGCTTTTATCATGTGCTCAAAGTCCAATGCCCTTGTTGTGTTTGCCCTTGATCTAATGTCCACATATGAGGGAGAACATACGATTTTTGGTCTTTTGGGCCAGGCTAACCTCACTCAGAATGATGTTCTTCAATTCCATCCATTTACCAGCGAATGATAACATTTCGTTCTTCTTCATGGCTGCATAAAATTCCATTGTGGATAGATACCACATTTTCTTAATTCATTCGTCAGTGGTGGGGCATCTTGGCTGTTTCCATAACTTGGCTATTGTGAATAGTGCCACAATAAACATGGGTGTGCAGGTGCCTCTGGAGTAACCTGTGTCACAGTCTTTTGGGTATATTCCCAAGAGTGGTATTGCTGGATCAAATGGTAGATCAATGTTTAGCTTTTTAAGTAGCCTCTAGAGTGGTTGTACTAGTTTACATTCCCACTAAGAGTGTAAGAGGGTTCCTTTTCCCTGCATCCTCGCCAACACCTGTTGGTGGTGGTGTTGCTAATGATGGCTATTCTAACAGGGGTGAGGTGGAATCTTAGTGTGGTTTTAATTTGCATTTCCTTTATTGCTAGAGATGGTGAGCATTTTTTCATGTGTTTTTGCCCATTTGAATTTCTTCTTTTGAGAAAGTTCTGTTTAGTTTGCTTGCCCATTTCTTTATTGGTTCATTAGTTTTGGGAGAATTTAGTTTTTTAAGCTCCCTATATATTCTTGTTATCAGTCCTTTGTCTGATGTGTAGCTGGCAAATATTTTCTCCCACTCTGTGGGTGTTCTTTTCAGTTTAGAGACCATTTCTTTTGATGAACAGAAGCTTTTTAGCTTTATGAAGTCCCATTTATCTATGCTATCTCTTAGTTGCTGTGCTGCTGGGGTTTCGTTGAGAAAGTTCTTACCTATACCTACTAACTCCAGAGTATTTCCTACTCTTTCCTGTACCAACTTTAGAGTTTGTGGTCTGATATTAAGATCCTTGATCCATTTTTAGTTAATATTGGTATAGGGTGATACACATGGATCTAGATTCAGTTTTTTGCAGACTGCTAACCAGTTTTCCCAGCAGTATTTGTTGAAGAGGCTGCTATTTCCCCATCATATATTTTTAGCTCCTTTGTCAAAGACAAGTTGGTTATAGTTGTGTGGCTTCATATCTGGGTCCTTTATTCTGTTCTACTAGTCTTCATGTCTGTTATTGTGCCAGTACCATGCTGTTTTTATTGTTATTGCTTTGTAATATGATTTGAAGTCAGGTATCGTGATACCTCCAGCATTGTTCTTTTGACTGAGTATTGCCTTGGCTATTCATGGCATCCTGTGTTTCCATATAAATTTCACAGTAGATTTTTCAATCTCTTTAATGAATGTCACTGGAATTTTGATGGGAATTGCATTAAACATGTAGATTACTTTTGGGAGTATAGACATTTTTACTATGTTGATTCTAGCAATCCATGAGCATGGGAGATCTCTCCACTTTCTATAGTCTTCCTCAATCTCTTTCTTCAGAAGTGTATAGTTTTCCTTGTACAGGTCTTTCACATCTTTTGTTAGGTTTACACCTAGGTATTTGATTTTTTTTTTGAGGCTATTGTAAATGGAATTGTTTCCATACATTCTTTTTCCGTTTGCTCATTGTTAGTGTATAGAAATGCTAATGATTTTTCTATGTTGATTTTATATCCTGCTACCTTGCTATAGCTATTGATGATGTCTAGAAGCTTCTGAGTAGAGTTTTTCGGGTCTTTAATGTATAGGATCATGTCGTCTGCAAATAGGGATATTTTGACAGTTTCTTTACCTATTTGTATTCCTTTTATTCCTTCTTCTTGCCTAATTGCTCTAGCTAGGAATTCCAGTACTATGTTGAATAGGAGTGGAGATAGTGGGCATCCTTGTCTGGTTCCTGATTTTAGAGGGAATGGTTTCAGTTTTTCTCCGTTAAGTATAATGCTGGCTGTAGGTTTGTGATATATAGCTTTTATAATGTTGAGGTACTTTCCTTCTATTCTTAGTTTTCTTAGAGCTTTTATCATGAAATGGTGTTGGATCTTATCAAAGGCTTTTTCTGCATCTATTGAGATGATCAAGTGATTTTTGTCTTTGCTTCTGTTAATGTGGTTTATTACATTTATTGATTTTTGTATGTTGAACCACCCCTGCATTCCTGGGATGAAGCCTACTTGGTTGTGGTGAATAATCTTTTTTGATGTGTTGTTGAATTCGGTTAGCCATTATTTTGTTGAGGATTTTTGCGTCAATGTTCATTAAGTAGATTGGCCTATAGTTCTCCTTTTTGGAGGTGTCTTTGCCTGGTTTTGGGATAAGTGTAATACTGGCTTCATAAAATGTATTTGGCAATTTTCCTTCCCTTTCTATTTCGTGGAACAGTTTAAGGAGGGTTGGTATCAGTTCTTCTTTAAAGGTCTGATAGAATTCAGCAGAGAATCCATCAGGTCCTGGACTTTTCTTTTTGGGGAGACTCTTGATTGCTGCTTCAATTTCATTTTGTGTTATAGGTCTATTCAAAACAAGAAATCAAACAAAAAGTTTCAAAGGTATAAACAGGGAGCATTAGTGTACTAATCGACAGTAAGCTGAACAGGCATTAGAGAGACAGAGAGAGGATTGAAAATAAAAAATAAAAAGAATAAAGGTAAGAATAAAAATTTAAAAATAAGTAAATGAAAGAAATATATGTATATAAAAATAAAATAAAACAAAATGAAAAATAGAAAAATTAAAAAAAAACCCTCCAAGTTCAAATGCAATGAAGTTTCAGTCTTAATAATTTTGGTGTCCGTCTCAGTCTCCAATCCTGGAGATGGTGCCTCAGATATTGTTCTGTATTTGTCTCATCAAAGGGGACACATAAAGTAGAACAAAACTGCACACACAAAAAAACCCCACAAAGTGTCCCAGGTTCAAATGCAATACAGTTTCAGTAAGTTTTTCAGCATGCAGGTGTAGTTCGGTAGGTAGGGAGAGAGGAAAAAAAAAAAGAGTCTGGAGACAGTTCTGAGAATGGTATCTGTGGCTGTGCCTTGCCAGCCCACTGCTGTCAGCCTGCTGTTGCTGGAGGCGTTATTTATGCAGATCTCAGGGGTGAGCTTAACACTCACCTGGCCCTGCAGGCTTTGTTTACTCAGAGTTCTCCTGTGTGCGAGCCTCTGCTACAAGCTTTCCCCTTTCCAAGCACACTGGGGGAGGTGACATTGCACTGGCTTTCTCAGGCGTGCATATTTGTTTACAGCTCACGTGGGAAGTGGGTCATCCCCCCTCTCCTGTGGAGTTTTCCTCCCACAACCAGTTTTACAAGTTTTTCTGCTCCTGATTACTGGGCAGTACTGCTGCTGCTGCCAGCCGCCATGTTTGTTTACACCTCACATGGGAGGTGGGTCTTCCTCCCTCTCCTGTGGAGTTTTCCTCCCTCCGCCACTCTCACAAGCTTTCCTGCTCCTGGTTGCTGGGCACACGCACCCACTCCCGCCAGCCCGACTTGTTTATTTACAGTTCTGGGAAGGATTCCCTTCCCCCAATCTTCGGCGCTCAGTGCACCCCACCTTCCTTCCCACGTGTCTTTATTGTTCTTATTGCTTATTACTCAGTTTCTCTTTTTTCCCCGGGTGGAGGTCGGTCTGTCCAGGGGGCTATGCTGATCTGGCCCAGGGTTGTCTGTGGGAGTACCGCGGTACCGCTAAGCTCACCTTGTCTGCGTCTTCCAAGCCATCTGGGCACGGGCGACTGGTGGCCCAGGGGCCCTCCTGGTTTCTCTGTTTAACGTGAAGTGGAGATGCTCTGCGCCAGCTGGAGGTGTGGAGGGGTCAAAGTTTTGCCTGTTCTCGGTAGTTTTGCCTGCAAAGGTGTGTCTCCAACATCTCTGTAAGATTTCACTATAGGAGGCACGCTTTCTGCTTCCTCCCTCTAACCACCATCTTGGAATCTCTCATTTGCCCACTTTAAATTTGGTTACTTGTTTTATATTTTTAGCTCCTTACATATTCTGGACACGTTTATTCCTCACTTGTGTTTTTTTTTTTTAATCATGAAAGGGTATTAAATTTTGTCAAAAGAATTATCTGCCATTAAGACAATTATGGGATTTTGCCCTTTTACCATTAATATGATGCTTATACATTGATTGATTTTTACATGTTAAACCAAGTCTACATTCCTGGGATAAATTTCAATTAGTCATGGTAAGATCCTTTTGATATGTGTTTTGTTGTTGCTTTCTTTTTGTAGTTTAGTTTAGTTTTGGGGTTTTTTTTGGGGGGGGGTTGTTGTTGTTAGTTTTGGTTTTAAGACAGGGTCTCACTAGGAATCCCAGGCAGGCCTTCAAATTGTGATCCTCCTTCCTCCACCTCTGGGATTATAGGTGTGAACCACCACACTCAGTCCTGATGGGCTTTATTATTTATTTACTTTTAATTTCAGTGCTGGGGATTGAACCCAGAACACATACTAGGCAAGCTCTTTACCACTGAGCTATATTCTCCAGCCCTCTCTAGCTTCTTAAGGTGGAAGGTTAGGTTATTGATTTGAAATCTTTCTTCTTTTTTAATTTAGGCATTTGAAGCTATAAATTTCCCTTAACTTTCACTGAATAGTATGTATCTAGGTATGGCTCTCTTTAATTCTATCTTACATGGAGTTATTTTAGATCTTATAAGCACAGATTAATGTCTTCCATTGATTTTGAGGGATTATTTTTGATGATTATTTTTTCAAATATTCTTTCTGCTGTTTTCCTATCCCATAGATATTTGAAAACCTTTTTCATTTTCTTTTTTAACTTCTTTCCTTCCTTCCTTCCTCCCTCCCTCCTCTCTCTCTCTCTCTCTCTCTCTCTCTCTCTCTCTCTCTCTCTCTCTCTCTCTCTTCTTTCTTTCCTTAAAAAACAATCATTTATTTCTCACAGTACCATAGTTCTGCCTGACAATCCAAGATCAGAGTAAAAGCATGATGGGTTCTTAATGAGTATCCTCCTTGGCTGTCTTCTCATTGTATCTTCAAGGTAGAAAGAGAAAGGATTCATTCTTTTATTCTTCCTGCTCCTCAGATTGGATAATCTCAGTAATCTACCTTCACATTTACTTTTTCTTTCTTCTGCCCACTCAAGTGTACTGTTGAGCCACTCTAATGAATTTTCATTTCAGTTTCTGCAGTTTTTACCTCCAGTATTTCTGTGTGGTTCTCCTTTTTTTTATATAATTTATATCTCTTCACTGATATTTTTATTTATCAAGGCACCACACTCATACTTTCCTTTTCTGTTTTAGACAGTTTCCATTGGTTATTTGGATATATTTTAAATAGTTGATTTAAAGTATTTATCTAACAAATAATGTACACACATGTACGTAAATGCAAAAATGATAAAATAAAATAATAAAAAGAAAAAAATTTTTAAATAAAGTATTTATCTAGGAAGTTCTATGTCAGGATTTTCTCAGAGACTGTTTGTTTTATTTTTCCTTCTGTCTATGAGACATATGTTCCTGTTTGTTGAAAAATGGACATTTTAGGTAAGATAATGTGGCAATTCTTTTTTTTTTTTTTTTTTTTGCTACACGGGTGTTTGAACTCAGGGCCTCATACTTGCTAGGCAGGCTCCTTTATTGCTTGAGCCACTGCAAATTGCCAGCCCTTTTTTTGTGATGAGTTTTTTTGAGATAGGGTCTCATGAACTATTTTCTTAGACTGGCTTGGAACCACAATCCTCCTGATCTCTGCCTCCTGAGTAGGTAGGATTACAGGCGTGAGCCACCAGCGCCCAGTAAATGTGGCAATTCTGGATATCAGATTCTTTCCTTGTCCTATTTGTTTGTTCAGTGGCTTTTCTGAACTAATTTTGAAAAGGAGTATTCTTTGTCAGGTGTGGCCACTGAAGTCTCTGCTCAGTTTAGTGGTCAGCTGACAACTGGACAGAGATTTCATTAAAGGCCTGAAGCTGAAACCAGAGTTTTAGGCCACATGCCCAAACTCCAGGGATTCCACATGTGACATCTGGCCACTTGCCCCAACATCCCAAATCCAGAGACGAGGTATGGTGAAAGGCAGAGAAAGGAGATTTATTATGTGGCACAGGCAGGGCTGTGGCAAGTGGAAAAGTAAACACATCAGTCCATCTTCAGCCACCTTCAGGATGTAAATATGAGCATTAGATTTAACTATAGAAAGAATTTGATCAGGGAGCAAAAGATACATATAATGATTGAACAGTCCTTGCCACAGGTATTCTATGGATCATTTTCTCAGTTCTTGTTCTGGGAAGGGCTCAGAGAAGTTACCACTGTCATCACTTGAGAGGAGCAATCATTCAAGATAAACAAATCATTGTTGCCTTTTGAGGTGATCTTTTAAAAAAAATTTTTTTGACAGTACTGGGATTTGAATTCAGGGTCTCACGCTTGCTAGGCAGGGGCTCTACTACTTGAACCACTTAACCAGCCCTTGAGGTTTTGCTGCTCCTTTTTGGGGGGCCAGTTTCCCCATCACTTATTGAAAAGATGTTGTTAGTCAGTCCTGTCCTTCCTGGATTCCAAGGTGATTGCAAAGTGACTAAAGAGAAAAGAACACAGATACAAAATGGAGGCAGGAATGCCAAGCTTTTCTCCTGTTTTTAGTTAATTCATAGGCCCAAACAAGGAGTCAGTGCTTTTTAGCAAAAGCAATTTAAGTACCTGTTACAGAACCAGTAAGTCCTCTACTCTTTGCTGAAGGATTCTCTATGTACTAAGACATGCCCTAAGAATTCAATCAGGTGACTGGAAATTTTGCCTTCCCCTTTGCTTCCTGCTGATACAGTCTAAAAACCAAACAGAGGTGAGAGTTTAGGACCTTCTCAGGTCTTTCTTGAGCATGATCAACAGCCCTATTCATGCAGGTGGCCTTTATATGCCCAAGAATATGCCAGCACTGTTTAAAGCCCCTATGAACATCTCACTGCCCAGCTTTTCCTTATAAGCTTTTGAGTTAGCCTATTGTTTAACACTACTGTTATACATTGCCTTAGGCAATCATAAAGTCAATCAATTGCTTTTCAATGTTTTCAATAAATGCCCCTGTAAAGATTTTTTTCTACACTTTTTGTGAATTTCTAATTCAGGTCAAATAAAGACAGCCTTGCAAGCTGGCAGCTGGGAGCTCACTCCTGTAATCCTACCTACTTGGGAGGCTGAGATCAGGAGGATCATGGTTCAAGGCCAGTCCAGGCAAATAATTCAAAAGATCCCATTTCCAAAATAACCAGAGTAAAATGGACTGGAGGTATGGCTCAAGTGTTAGAGTACCTGTTTCTGGAAGCATGAAGCCCTGAGTTCAAACTCCAGTCCCACCAAAAGAAAAGAAAAGGACAGTCTTGCAAAAGGGGTCTTCCAAGGACATGTCAGACAAGCCAAATAAAAGCAATTCTCTGTGAATGAGGCTTTAAAGATGCTTCAACCCCATACTGCCCTTCTTTTGATTACCAGCTGCTGTTTTTCACAATTGAAGGCTGTTTGTTTTCAAGGCTATGCAGAGATAGAGAAGAGTGGATGAAAATAGAGTGAGTTAAAATGCTACAGAAAATTGCTATTCTTATGAAGCTTCATTTTTCTTAACTAAACACTCTCCAGATTGCTGAAAACCTTTGGTTAATTTCCACAATGCTGAAAAAATTCATTCTATTTTTGCCAGTTTGCTCATACTCCTTATGGAAGAAATTCTAGTTATCCTTACCACTCAATTTTTGTTGCTGTCTTCCTGTTTTATGACTTTTTTTTAATCTGAAAAACATGACTTTTTTTTTAATTCATATGTGCATGACTTCTTTTTTTTTTTTTTTGGTGGGATTGGAGTCTGAACTCAGGGCTTCACATTTGCAGTCACTCTACAGCTTGAGCCACACCTCCAGTCCATTTTTCTCTAGTTATTTTGGAGGGTCTTGAGAACTTATTTTCCCAGGATGGCCTTGAACCACAATTCTCCTGATCTCATTCTCCCAAGTAGATAGGATTACAGGTGTGAGCCATCAGTGCCCAGCTTAAAACATTACTACTTAAAGAGTATGATAGTGATAGGGTGATGGTGATAGTATCTATGATACTTGGTATTTACCTAGTTCCTGGGAACATATCACATTATTTATTCACTGACTCACTAGAACATTGGATTTTCTCCCAAGGGTACATTTTGTTAGTTTTCTCTTTTTTATTAGAAATTTTTATTAAAATGTCATGTTCATCTACAGATTAAGAGATTTATTAAGACATATAATCAACTGCAATATGGTTCAAATCCTAATTTGACAACTGAAAACTGTAAAAATAATTGGGGTAATTATGGGGAATTTTGCAACATTTGGATATTTAATGATATTAAAGTATTGTTCATTTTTTGTTGGTGAAAAAATAACATTGCAGTTATGTGTGTTTAAGGAGTCCTGATGTCCTGATTTGCTTCAAAATAATTTGAGGAAATGGGGGAATATATGGATTGTCAATGGATTTCGGAGCTGTGGGTTGGTAAAAGAGCATAGAAAAAAGTAAGGATTTATTAGGGCACCATTTAAAAGAAAAGAAAATAGAACCAGGTGCTGATGGCTCACACCTGTAATCTGGTTACTCAGGAGGCACAGATCAATAGTGTTGTGGTTCAGCCAGCCAGGACAAATAGTTCTCAAGACTATTTCAAAAATACCCAAAATAAAAAAGGCAAAGTGGCACAAGTGGTAGAGCACCTGCCTAGCAAGTGTGAGGCCCTGCGTTCAAACCCCAGTACTGCCAATAAAAGGAAATGGGAAGCAGCTAGGCAAAGGAATGTACCACTAACGTTGAACAGAAATGGAGTAGACAGGCTTTTATACACTTTATTTGGGATTTCGCTGATTGGTTGTTTCTTTCTTGTGGGCCTTGTTGATTGGTTGTTTCTTCCTAGAACAATCATGATTTGAATTTCCCACACAGATGGAAATATCCTCTATTTCCTCATTCCAGCAGTCCAAGCACTTGGCCCCTCCTTCATCATTCCACCTAACTCTTGGTATTTTGTTCCCATCTTGTCTCTTTCCTCCACAAGGATGAATCAAGACTGGATATGAGCTGATAATTATCTAAATTGGTTGGTGCATACAAATGATGGTTTATTCACTATCCTATTTTTTCTTCTCCTCCCACCCTTTGGCCATAAAGCCTGGAGCTTCCTAGGCAGGTCCCATGCCCCTAGCACCCCTTTATGCTTTGGTTATTATTTTTCTTAATTTTTTTTGGTGGTACTGGAGTTTGAACTCAGGGCTTCATGCTTACTAATCAGGTGCTCTACCATGTGAGCTAGTCTACCTGCCCTGTTTTGTATTGTGTATTTTTGAGATTGGATCTCAAGAACTATTTGCCAAGGACTAGCTTCAAACTGTGATCCTCTTTATCTCTGCCTCCCAATTATCTAGGATTACAGCTGTGAGCCACAGGCACCTGTTACTTTGGTTATTTTTTAAGGTACAGTCTCAAGTTTTATGCCTGGGCTGGCCTAGACCATGATCCTATTTATGCCTCCCACATATCTAGGATGACACGCATGTTGCCAACATGCCTAGGTTTTTATTAAGATGGAGTCCTTCAAACTTTTTGCCCAGCTTTGAACAATGATGCTCCTGATCTCTGCCTCTCCAGTAGCTAGAATTACAGGCATAAGCCACTGCACCTGGTCTATTCTACTTTTCAATATTTGAACTTTCCATTTCAATGTTTGAGCTTGGTGGTTTTGTTTGTTTTTTTATGCTATATTTCTTCAAACCTGAGCCTGTAAAGAATTTTTAAATTTCTAGTGAATCAAGAGGTGACCCTTGAGCTATATTTGTTCATACTCATGCTTATTTAGCCAGTACCACGTTTTTAAAGAATATGAATCAGTTACCAACATTTTCAAATAGGGAAATTTCAGAGGCTGGGGAAGCGTTCAGTGGTATAGAGCATGTGCTTAGCATGCACAAGGACCTGGGTTCAATTCTCAGCACCAAATAAAAATAAAATGCATAAATTTCAGATAATTATTCAGATTTCATATTTCTCTTGAAACCATAAGAAGCTTTGGCTATCATGGACCTCCTACATGGTGACAACTGAGTAGTACTAAAAAGTTTCTGCCCTCTTCAGAGAGGGAAAGCACAATTCCAGTTTCTACCTGGCAGGCCCTTCCAAGCACCCAAGTGTGCCATTTCTGCCTGACTATGCTTCAAAGGCTTGTTGACAATAGGAAATGGCATCAAATAATAATCAAATAGTTTACTTTAATCCATGTATACTGCAGCAGCTTACTTCTGAAGAACAAAACACTAATCAAGATGTAATATTTCACCCATCTACAACAAATTCAGAAGAGACAGGATTCTGTGTAAGACTTGATGCTAATCAGAACATTTCTAAGGTGGCAGTCCCAACTGGACTTTAACAAGTAGACAACAAATCCAAGTCAGTGACAAAATAATTGTCTTTCATAAGATAAGCTATGGAAACAAGATACTTTTTAAAAAGTTATAAAATCAGTCAATTTGAGTTAATCCCATCATAAATCTTACTGGGTTCGAAGTATGTGATCATTCAGACATTCAAGTAAAAGGATTTCTGAAAGATGGATGCAATCTCTCTCTAATCCTCTTCATTTCCAGCTCATGACTCCTCCGTCAAAAAAATTCATCTTATAAGACACATGCCAACTATCACTTCAGGTAGCATGCAGTCTCTCTCCTTTACATCTCATGGGCAGTGTGTGATTCTCTATGTCCCCTGAACTTCTTCTCTGTTATATCAGTTATTTATGCATTTACCAATCCCCCTTCTTCTATGGCGATGAAAGTTCCTTATAGCAAGAGCTCTGAAGCCACACTGTCTGCCTCTCAGTCCCAGCTCTACCGCTTGGTGGCTGTTAAGTCACTAAATATCTCTATTGGATATTCTCATCTATAAAGTAGAAATGACGATTGTACCAACCTCATAGGGTTGTGAGGATCAAAAGTATAATGCATGTGTAACAGGGTATTAAAATGGAAGTTCTGACAGAGGCTTCTGGATTATATAAATACAGTATATTAAAAGAACTAGAGTAGGCTGGGGGTGTAGCTCAGTGGTAGGGTGCTTGCCTAGTATTTGCAAAGCCCCAGGTTTGACCTCCCAGCAACACAAGAGGGAAAAAAGAGGAATTACAGCAAGTCGCATCTTTAAAAAGTAGCCACATGTAAGTGGCTCACCCACATGTAAGCCCTTACTCACAAGGGGATACAAAAGGGTTCAAAGGCAGAAACAGAGAAGAATTATGGATAGAGGGCTGCACCACTTTCATTTTAAGTAATGGGAGAAAGGCTTTAAGGAAAACACCTAAAAAGTTAGTATACATCCCTAAGTTTTGGAAGGACTGTAATACATGTTAATTATATTAAGACAATACAAGTTGAGAGTGATGGCACACACCTGTAATGCCAATGCCATCTATTGGAGAGGCAAAGATCCAGAGGATCCTTTTTCAAGGCCAGCCAGGCAAAAAGTTACCCAGACTCCCCATCTCAACAAACAAGCTGGGCATAGTTGTGCATTTATATAATCCTAGCTACATGGGAGGTGTAAGTAGGAGGATTGCAGTCAGAGGCTGGCCTGGGAGGAAAAAGCAGGAGATTATATCTGTTCTAAGAATGAGGGAAGGGGAGTAAAGGAGAATGATGGAGGGGGTAAATCTAACAAAGATACATTGTAAACACTTTTGTAAATATCACAATGTACCCCCACTACAATAATATACTAAAAAATAAATTAAATATGTAAAACAAGAACAATAAAAAAGTAAAGTAAGCTGGATGTGGTGGGTCACATCTGTAATCTTAGCTACTCAGGAGGCAGAGACAGGGAGGGACCTGGTTGGAGGCCAACGGGGTGGTTGGGGGGGTGGAGAGTTAGCAAGACCCCATCTCAACCAATAAAAAGCTGGGCATGGTACACACCTGTTATCCCAGCTATGTGGAAAACATAAATAGGAGGACTGTGGTCAAGGCAGGCTGTACATAAAAGGAAGACCCTACTCAGAAACGAAAACAAAAAGGGCTGGGGTGTGGCTCACATGGCAGACTGCAAAATTAAATAACTAAGCAAAAAAAGGGGGTTGGAGGCATAGTGCAAATGGTAGAGCATCTGCCTAGCAAGTATAAGATCCTGAGTTCAAACCAGAACCACCCCCTCCCAAATAAAAGGACTATACAATTTTATTATAGAAGATAAGACAAATAGGATGGCTGTAGCCACGGTTTGGATGTGTTTGTCCCCTTGTGTTCATGTGGTGGAAGCTTGGTCCCCAGTTTGGACCAAGAGGTGAATATGGAACTCTTAAGGAACAGAGCATAGGGGGAGGCCCTTAGGTCAATTGGGGGCATGTCTCAGAAGGGACTGTGGGACTCTATTCTTTCTCTGACTTCTGTTTCAGGATATGATCCTTCTTCCCACATGCACTCTGCCATCTGCTATTGGGCTCTTGCCAGAGCCTGCACCATGCTGTTTGGACTCTCAGCCTCCAAAACTGTGAGCTAAAAAAAACCACATTTTCTTATGAAGTTAGACTGCCCCAGGTATCTCATAATAATGCAAAATGGACTAATATACATGTTAAAAGAAACAGGTTAAAGATAAAGAGAGTAATTAATTTTAGTCATGTCATTTTAGTTTGCATAAGCACACTCTATGTTTGCTTACTGACAAAAGCACTAAACAACACATTTCTCAGAGTGTATCCCCATCATTAAGTGACACAAAACTGTAATGATTTAAAGGGGAAAAAAGGTGCAAGAAACACAACAAGAAAGGAAGATCAAGTCAGAAGGTAATGGATCATGCCATTTCTAGACTGACAACTATATGAGCCCCAAATAGGCCATTCACCTGTGACACCCGGTATGGTTCCATTATGAATCCACTCTATTCTGACAAAGAGACGCATATAAAATCCATTGCTGCTCAACAGACTAAATGGCAAACCATGGCTATTGGCCAGGCCCCTGGGTTTCTCTGACAGAGTAAGCATGTTAGTTCTAGGCAGCTTTTGTATACTAACTGGAGGGAACTAAGTTAGCTGGCACTCCCAGAATGTTGGGCAATGAATGTGGGAGAGAGCTGGCTTTTGGGTGGGTCCTGTCATGATGGCTGCCTGGCAGGGCAAAGGCATATGAGCTGAAAATGTTGGAGGTAATGTTCCTGGATTACCAGGAACCAAGACAGAGCCAGTCAGTGAGCCAAGAGTAGGAAAAGGGGTGTTTATGACCATATCAAGGGTACTATTTGTCATCAATCAGCAGCAATTGAGACAATTTCTTTTAAAAAAAAAAAAAAAACACAACTGCCAGGCACCAGTGACTCACGCCTATAATCCTAGCTACTCAGGAGGCAGAGATCAGGAGGATCCAGGTTCGAAGTCAGTCTGGACAAATAGTTCACGAGACCCTATCTCGAAAATACCCATCACAAAAAGGGCTAGCAGAGTGGCCCAAGGTGAAGGCCCTGAGTTCAAGCCCCAGTACCAAAAAAAAAAAAAAAAACCTGTAAAAAAATGGATTTAGACAACAGCAACCCAAATTATAAAACATCATGGGCAAGAACTTCTGTGGTTGCCTTAACTCTCTTTTCCATCCACAGAGGAGCCAAAACCCATAGGAGGCTAGCTCCAGGTGGTGGAGTAAAACCCAGGGGCAGGGTGGGGGCAAGGAGAGGGAAGTTCCTAGCCACACCCACTTCCTGCCTATAGCAAGGCTCAACTGGGAAAGGGAGTAGCCTCCCTTTTAAATCAGGATTAGGAGTTTTGATTATGATTTAGGACTGGACATTTTATTAAATTGAGATAGTGTGTGACCAAAGAGAAACCAGAGAAGTGTGGGGCTTGCCCAAGTTTTAATTTTAGAAGCATGGAAGCACTAACATACCTGAACAAAATGTAAAGTGGTGGGGGACAAAAATAAAGTGAGTCATCGGAATCCACAATTCCTGCTTGTTTATGGCAATGCTACTTACAGAAATTGCTTAGAACAGTACCTAGCACATAACTGCAAAACAAATATTAGCTATAATCATCAGTTCCATTCTCTAGCATGACCTTGCACCCTGTAAGAGCTTATGAAAGTGTCATTTTAGATCAAATTCATAGTAGAAGTAATGGGAAACTTAAATGGATCTTTTTTTTCTCTTTGGCAGTACTGAGGTTTGAACTCAGGGCCTCACACTTTGCTAGGCAAGCACTCTGCCACTTGAACCACTCCACTTGCCTTTTTTGTGTTGGGTAATTTTGTTGTTGTTGTTGTTTGTGGTACCGGGGTTTGAACTCAGGGCCTACACCTTGAGCCACTCCACCAGCCCTTTTTTGGGATGGTTTTTATCCAGATAGGGTCTCTTGAACTATTTGCTCAGGCTGGCTTTGAACTGCAATCCTCCTGTGGCATGAGCCACCAGAACCCCCACTGAACGGATATTTAAGATCTACAGGAAAATACGGTAAAGTGCCCAGAACCTTTCTGAAACTCTCTCCTGAAATCTAGAAGAATGGAAAAGGGAATACCCTGAAGCATCCATGGGTGTTTTTTCCTGTCCCAGCAAGCTCTTAAAGACCCTTCACATAACCCAGAGGATCAAAAGAAGCCATTTCTTTCACTGGCTTTTGGGATTTCAAAAATAGTTTCTTCATCCCAAAAGCTGAAATATCACTTGTTTGGAAGTAAGAGTTTAAAAAAAAAAAAATTGCCTGGGGCTGGCTTTGAACCTCACTTCTGAACTCCATCCCAAGTAGCTAAGATTACAGGAATGCACCACCAGCAGTGGCTAAAACCATGTTTCTTTGATTCTTACTAGACTCTATTCTTACCTAGGAAAGCCCAAAAACATTGATTTGGCTAACTCACTTGAGTGGGGTGCCACATGTATATTGCAGGCATAAATGCAATCAGGCAGAGTCAAAGATAACCTTATGAAATAAAACTGTTGTTAAAATGTACTCTAAAAGTTAAATTTCTTGTTGATCTTCTATTACTTGTTCATGAAAAAAATATTATTGAATCATTGAAACCAGCTGTGTATGGTGGTGCATGACTGTAATCCCAATTTTTTGGGAGATAGAGGCAAGAGGATCTTGAGTTTGAGGCCAACATGGGAAGGTATAGGTGAGACCCTGTCTCAAAAACAAAATAAAAACAAAAGGACTAGTAGTAGAGCATTTGTATAAGGCCCTGGATTCAATTCCCAGCACTGGAGGCGGGGCGGGTGGGGGGACAAGGAGTGGGTAGAATTAATTCAAACTACTAAAGTGAAACTAGGAATGAACTCTTGCGTTCTAACAAATATAACTTCACACAAAAAATAATTATTTATTTTTAATTATAAAAGAAATACATGTTTATTACAGAAAATTTGGGAACTATAGAAAACCACAAAGAAAAACTTGTAATTCCCATATGCCTTATTATATTTCCACATAAATATTTCCTCTTTTATACTGTTATCATTCTGCACATAGTTTTACAATCTATTTATTTCATTTAACATATCACAAATGTGTTCCCATTAGTTCATGCCAGTATGCTATTGTATTCCAAAATCTCCACTGTTACAAAGTTATATGTCTTCCTTCTTCTTTTCATTACAAATAGCACTGGGACAAATATTCTTGCACATAAGTCTGTTTAAACATCCCTCATTGTTTCTTTGGGCTAAATTCTAGAAATGGAAATGGTAAGTTAAATATATGAACATTTTCAAGACTTATAATAGAAAATGTAATTTAACAGGGCATCTTAGGAATTCACATTTCTAAAAACAGTGACTTGATAGGACTGACTAAAGCCATATTCTGAGTGGCTTCCCCATGTGGGAACAGTCCCGAAGCTGAGCTCCTAAATTCCCAGTTAGCCTTCTAAATCCCAGTGTGAACTGTGTTTACACTGTCACTGTTGCTGCAGCAGGAAGTCTGAAGGACAGCTCTGTCTTGCTGCCAGGCCCTTTGGTGTCCTCTGCATGTGCTCCCTCTCTTGCCAGCCAGGGAAGTATAGCACAAGACCAAGAGACACAACAGTTCAATACCCAAAGTGGCCATAGTCATTTTACTTATATCTCCACTGTTCTGCACATATGGTCCTCTACATGCTTGCGAAACATCTCAGTCTGAATGTGAAAGACTGAGTGCCACTAAAGAACAGCTAAATACATCCAAAAGGAATGAAAAAATATCAAGCAACACTTCTTCAGTTGCCAGATTCCATTTTCAGTTTCTTTTCATACTTCTCATCAAAAACAAGATAGGGTTTCACAGCAAAAGGGAAGGATTACTCATAATTGTGAAAGATGTTTTTTGAAGTTCAGACATATCTTTGACCTTGGGTAATATAACCAAGCTGCCTGTGTTATACAATTAGTAAGAAAAGATAAGGTGATGTTGAAGCATTAGCAGCAGTATCTCTAGCCACCAAGTTGAGGTCACAGCAACTTAACAGTACCCTTTCAAGCCAAGCTAAAGATCCCTCCCATTAAGTCATCCCTGGGCCATAAAGAAGTTTTCCCTCTGGGACCACACTGTATCCCTAGCACTTAGAAGGCTCACAAGTTCCAGGCCAGCCTGGGCTACACCTTGTCTCAAAGAGAAGGGGTAAAGGAGAAAGAGAAATTTTCACTGAGACTATAGCATAAACCAATTTTTCATTAGTCCTACCTTTAAAAGGACACAGGGTGTTGAAAGAAAGTTTTTATTCATGTTTGTGAAAAGATTAAAAGTAGAATGTCTGTTGGTAAAAATAAATGTGTTTTAAAATCACCCACACATTTTAGTTTACTATTTATAACTATCTTTTCTGTTTATAAGTAACCATGTGTTTGGACTACTAAGAAAATAGCATTGATTAAAGAAAGTTTATGCATAAATAACACAATTTTTAAAGCTAGAAGCAAGCAGGGTTTGCTCTAAGACCTAATCTAAATTGACATGTTGATCTGGAAAAATAAATGTATCACCTTCCACTTCTGTCCTGGAGGATTAGTAATTTGTACTAACTTTCCTTCTGAGAACAAACTAAAACGATCTGAGCAAAATAACGTGAAAGATGTTTTGTTTTTTAGACATTAAAGAGCTAATGAGTGGGGAATTGCTTAGACAAGATCCAAGAGAAAATGGGAATTCCGAGAGATGAATCTGTCTATGAGGTTCTACAGCCCAGCAGGAATTTGCCAAGCAATGCTTATGATAGCCTCGCTAAGCCAGGGAATCAAACTTTGGAATCCTGGACTTCAGGAGATTTGTTCTTCATGGGGTATCACTTGTATCTTTTAGTTTTAACTTTATATACAAGTATCATATTAAAACAAAAAATGATCCAAGAATCATCAAATGCAGTGCACCAGATGAGTTAGTGAATCAAGACAGTGAATTATACATTCTTTAAAGTCACATGGTACATGTCTATTCTAACTTCTTAAATATAAAGATTGATGTCATCGAGATATATAAACATAGTAATATAATGTACAGTTTTGTTCCTGTGCTCCATATTTAGGGATCTAAAAATAAAGTTTAGAAATATTTTGGTACTTCAGAATACAGTTTTAAAATATTAAAAATTTGCTTTTAATGATTAATCAATACCCCTAGAAAGCAATCAACACTTAAACCACTGGTGGTTTTACTTTTAAAGTGTCTCTTTCCTTCTACCACTATAACAGTTTACGTTATAGTCACTGGGATTGCTAAAACTGGATCAATTTAAAAGGTTGGAAATTATAATTGGAATAATAGTTCTCTTCCAGTAATAGAACCACAAAGCTAAGTCTAGACAGTCTTTATTTAAAGATAGACTATTGAAATTTAACCAGAGAGGCTCATCAATGAAACCGACAATGTCTAAGGAATCAGGGGAAAGTGCTCCAGATGGAGGGAAAACCAGGTGCAGAGACCTATAGATATGAAAAAACTTGGGGTGTTCACAAAAGATTTTGGACATAAAGACTAGAGATGAAATCCCAAATTCTTTAAGGAGGTTCTTACTATGAATTTTTATAAGCATCTTCCCATTCTGACTTTTTAAAAAATTAGTTCAGGTAGTTTAAGAAAGTAACTCTTAGGGAATTGGGTGAGTGGCTCAGTGGTATAGCACACACTTGTTAGCATTCATGAGGCCATTGCTTGGAATGAAAAGGGAGAGGGAAGGGAAGAAGGAAAGAAGAAGAAGAAAGAAGGAGGAGGAAGAAGGAAAAGGATAAAGTAACTTGTAGAGTAATAAAATCATCACCTCAACTTTAAGGATAAGCTTTTTCATTTTTTTGCAGTTCTGGAGTTTGAACTGAGGGCCTCGCACTTGCTAAGCAGATGCTCTACCATGGAACTATGTGTCTGGGCTGGGCTCCTCATCTCTGCCTCTCAGCTCTAGGCTTCTTACTGGCTTAAAAATGTTGATTTACTGGTGTTGGTGGCTCATGCCTGTAATCCTAGCTACTCACGAGGCAGAGGTTAGAAGAATCATGGTTTGAGGACATCTCGAGCAAAAAGTCTTGAGAACTTATCTCCAAAATACAAAACACACACACACACCCAAAAAAGGGCTGGTGGAGTGGCTCAAGAAGTAAAGTACCTCCCTAGCAAGCATGAGGCCGAGATCAAACCCCAGTACTGTCAAAACAAACAAACCAACAAATAAAAGGTTAATAAAGAATATAAATGTCATCTGTTTCTTTCTTTCTTTTTCTTTTTTTTTTTTTTTGGCAGCACAGGGGTTTGAACTCAGGACCTCATACTTGCTAGGCAGGTGCTCTACTTGAGTCACATCCCCAACCCTACTGAGGGCATCGTATTGTGCTGATGTCACCCAGTGCTCCTTCACCATATTGTAGAAAACACCACCACTCTCCAACTCCCAAGCCCTCTGGCCTAAATGGAATTGACTCTTCTCCAGCTCCAGAAGTGGCTGGCATTCTGAATAGCCTCTCCCTCCAGCCCAGGGATGGTGCAGAGATAGTAACACTTAAGAGGTACTCAGAGGAATTTTGCTAGAGTGTCTAGAAAAGAAAAAACTATGGACAACTGCTTTGCAGTTTTGAGAAAACTGAGATATATTCAAAATCTCCAGAAACCATTTCCCATTGTATACTATGAGAACCACACTGGACTATATCCGATTTCAATAATTCTGTTTATGTGTGGAGAGGCAGCATAACACACAAGGGTTAAAACCACAGACGAAAGCAAGGCCCTTTATTCTAATATTAGCTCTGCTTTTGTAACTGTGTAACTTTGGGCAAGTCACTTTCACTCTCTATGTCTCACTTTCCTCATCTATTAGATGGAAGTAAGAACCCATTTAGAGGGAGGGGGTGGAGTGGGTGGTAAAGGAGGGGGTGGGGCAGAGGAGAGAAATGACCCAAGCATTGTATGCACATATGAATAATAAAAAAATAAAAATTAAAAAAAAAACCCACTTAGTAGGGTTGAGATTTAAATGAATTAATACACAAAAAGTACTCAGAACATTTCCTGGAACAGAGTAAGCACTATATAAATGTTAGCTACTATGAGAATTAAGTGAATTAATAGAAAGTGCTTAGAGAATGCCTGAAAAATAATAAATCCTACATAAATATTATCCAATATTAAAAGCCTATCCGTTTATTCAGTCATGGAATATTTACCAAGTGCCTTTTCTGAGCCATGCCAATAACGTTCTCCTCTAGAGCAGTGGTGTCTAATAGAAATGTAATGTAAAATCCTAAATGTGAGCCACATATGTAATTTTTAACTTTATAATAATCACTTCAGACGTGATCGGGCGCATTCAGGGTGGTATGGCCGTAGACTATAATAATCACTTCAAAAAGGTAGAAAGAAAAAGGTAAAATTACTTTTAGCAAAATATTTTACTTAATCTAACATCCACAATATTATCAATATTATTCACAATAATATCAATCGTATTATCATGTCATCAATACAAAAAACTTGAGATATTTTACATTTTTTCTGTCTAAATCTTTGCAATCTAGGGTGTATTTTGTTCAGTATATCTCAATTCCATTTCAAGTGCTCAACAGTCAAATATGGCTATTGGCTAGCTCATAATTCCATACATTAAAGAAAGGTTAGGGAAAGAGAGGGACTATTAACTTTGCCCTCCACTCCAAACTGTTGCTAAATTATGTAATTGTGTTTCAACTTGAAAAGTCCTTTCACACTTGTTATTTCATTTGATAGCAACATGCCTGGCCTTGAAGGATGGATTAGACTTTAATAAGTGAAGAACAATCTCATCAAGTAGAAAAACATGAACAGAAGCAAGAAAACTAAAGGATCTATCAAAGACTCAGAAGTCAAAGGGTAAATTGAAGAAGATAGATCAGGGAAGCCTTCAATGCCATACCAGGTAGTTATCTGGCAAGTGGTGGGCAGAAACTCAAGATTTGTGAGCAGGAAAGTGGTAAAATTACCTTAAACTAGTAGCTGAAAGTAGCAATGCAATGGAATGAGAGGCTAGAGGTAGCTCATTAGGAAACCACTGCATTAAACCTCAGGAAGAAATGACCTACAGACGAATGGAAAGGAAGAGATAACCTAGTAGTATCTACTACTTAAATCCCCTTGTTAGTTCTTCTGTGACCATGGTGAGTTTCTAAAGGATCTTTTAGAAAGGTGAATCGATCTCCCTCTATCTCTCAACCAACCTTCAAATATCCAAGTACTTAAAACCTGCCAAGGTACTTATGCAGACCTTGAGAATATAAAGGGAACAGGGCAAACAGGGTTCCTGACTGCTTAGATGTTTTCTTAGGGAAGAGAGACAAAACTAAATTCTCAGATAAACAATTTTACATTGTGTAAGAACTATGAAGAAAATAATCACAGGGCATTCTGAAGTGATGACACTTAAGCTGAAAGTAAAGGATGAAAGATGATGAATATATAAGGAGTCAGGGAAAGTGTTCCAGGAGGAAAAGACATGTGCAGTCCTGCAGATATGAAAAAACTTGGTGTTTACAAAACTAAAAGAACAACACTGTTAGACCATGAGTTGGATGGGAATGCATAATAGGAAGTGAAAGGGGCAATCAAGAGGACAGATAACTATGGATCCATATGCTATGACAAGGACCTGGATTTTATTTTAAAAGCAACAGTAAGTCACTATTTTTAGTGCCTAATTTTTTTTTAGGTACTGGGATTTGAACTCAGGACCTACCTTGAGCCATTCCACCAGCCCTTTTCTGTGAGGGATTTTTTTCGAGATAGGGTCTCACGGAACTATTTGCCCAG
Organism: Castor canadensis; assembly: GCF_047511655.1. NCBI lineage: Eukaryota > Metazoa > Chordata > Mammalia > Rodentia > Castoridae > Castor > Castor canadensis. The sequence continues at coordinate 112,742,241 of NC_133395.1, read as the reverse complement.
GCTGGCTCCCAACCTCGATCCTCCTCTCTGCCTTCTGAGTAGCAGGATTACAGGCCTGAGCCACCAGTACCCGGCTCCAAAATGTTTTAATGAAGAGAATGAGATAACCTCCACTTTAAGATCACTCTTGTTGCAGTTTGAAAAACTGCTTAAAAAATGGTAAAGGTGGCCAGCCTGGGCAAATAGTTCATGAAACGCCATCTCCAAAATAACCAAGGCAAAATGTCTCAAGCATTGAAATTGCCTGGTTTGCAAACGAGAAGCCCTAAGTTCAAATCCCAGTTCCACCTCCCCCCCAAAACCCAAACATAGCCACACTCCCCCCACAATAATTTCCTAACATCAAATACCAATTTTTTTAATGGTAATGACATAATCTTGGATATCAGTTAGAAGGCAACTAGAATAAAGCAGGTGAGAGATGATAGTGGCATGGTAGGTTAGGACTAGAAAGGCTTTTGGGAAAATTAGTGACCCCTCTCCCTCCAGGATTTTTGCAAAAACGATCTTCTATGCTGCAAAAATCTCAAATGAGGTGAAGTATACTTTCCTTTCCTATTAGGCACTTTTTTTGGGAAAAAATGCTCCCTCCCCAATCAACATGAAATTAAATCATTGTCAATTCTAGCTATTAGAACGTATGATCTTAACCAACATTATTAAGGTATAATTATTCCCAAAATGTGATTTTCATTTTCTCTTTAGGGAAGGTGGTAGGGACTTAAGGACGTTAGGACTATGCAGAGAAAGAAAGGCCTGGTACAAAGGCCTTGAGACAGGAATGAGAATGCCAGGCTTAAGGTATAGAAACAGCCCAGTAGCTGGAACAGCAAGGAATGTGGTTCATATTTAGTGAATGCCCAAAGACATGTCTTTTAACTCATCTGTCACTTGCACAATGCAGTAGCCATCACTAAGAAACAAGCAGAGAAAAGTGTCACGCTACAGTTAAAACTCCACTTCTGGTGAGCCCAGAGCAGAAACACTTGTTTGAAAGAGAATGAATACACCTATGAGGGACGCAGCAGAGAATTTCCGAAGGCGTGACAACTGAGTCCTTTACGGTACGGTCACCACCTCAGGGCGCGTCCCTCCTACCAAACCTCCACACCGTGAAATAGCAAAGCCTGGAAAGTTCTGAGGAATTTACTCCTGCCAGGGCTCGTCAACCCCGGCCGTGTTCCTATCAACTAGAAAGCGACCTCTCACCATCCAGCGGTGCGAAGAAACTCCCTTCATTCAATTCTGAGAAGTCAGAAGTGGCGCGGTTGTAAGACAACCCCTAACGTCATATCCGGTTGCCAGCTCCGCAGCCTCCACTTCAACGGAAGTTGAAGTGCGTATCCAGGTAAAACTTCCGGCTTGGGGCGTGTCTCCCCAGCAGCCAATGGGCTGTGCCCACCTACTCCTTTGACGTCGATCTGTTAATCGCAGCCTGTGACGTTTAAAGGGCGGGGCGCTACAGAGGAACAGATTCGGAGGAGGGGCTGGGCTTCTCTGTGGCTGAGAAGCAGGGAGCCCGAGGCAAAGATGGTTTACATCTCGAACGGTGAGTTGGAGGTGATGCAGGGGCGATCTCTGGGATCTGGAAGGCCGGACCCCGGGTTTCTTCAGTCCCCGTTCGCTGGGTCTAAGGCGGCTTCCCGGACTTTAGTGCCTACTGGTTGGGTGGAGCTGATGCTAAGGCTCAGGCCTTAGGCGCAACAGCAGATGGATGGTTCCTGAGCCGACTTCAGGGGCGGAGGTCCCCTTGATGAGGACCGCGCCCGGGTCCCGCCTGAGTCAGACGGGGCATTGGGAGTCGGGCGAGCTTCTGATTGTAAGTTTGAGAAAGTGGTCTTTGCTCTGGGGCGCGGTTACCTTTAACTACTAGTGAACGCGTACGTAGCGCTTTTGCCTTGAGCACTGTTGAGTCCCATTCAGGTAATATTTTATTATCTGTTTTACTCATGGAGACTGAGGCGAAGGTCGATAAAATAGCTTTCCCGGGATCACTAGGGTAGTTGATGATTTAGGATTGAAACCCAGATAGGATGGCGTTAGCGGCCTTGCTATCTCTTTCTATAACGTGTAAAAAAAAACAATGGAGCTAAACTAGGATGATTTGGTGTGTGTGGGGGGGGTTACTGGGGTTTGAACTCACGTCTTGAGCTTGCTAGGGCAGGAGCTCCACCGCTTGAGTCATTCCTCCAACCCAACAAGGATGGTCTTTAGATAAAAGCTTTGAATAGGCTTTTCTCCCAAGAGAGCGCAGCAAGCCATGCAGGCAATTTTTGCAGGAATTTCAAGGAGCTCAGGAAGAAGTGCAAGTTGGTTACTAGAATAGAAAATCTGAGAGGGACTTTTTTTATGGGACTGGAATTTGAACTCAGGGCTTCGTGCGTGCAAAGCAGGTTTTCTATCGGTAGCTTGAGCCACACCTCCAGTCTGAGAGGGACTTAATTCTGTGAATTCACAAAGAAAATGACTGGAAAAGAAAGACTCGATAAAACCGAGTCAAATTAGCGCCAGAACCATTCGGCCCACCTGTTTGACTCAGGTGAACTTCCTTGGTGCAGTCTTAGCAAGTAGTTCTCAGCAAGAAGTCTTGCTTAGCAAGCAGTCTTAGCAAGTAGTTCTTGCTGAGAATTACTTGCTGGTTCTATTTGAATCCTCTTTGTACCTCCAGAGACGATTAAGGTCCTCAGTGAGAAGTCTTCTGGCTGAGTGTGCTTTGTAATTTTTTCCTTTCCAAAATCTCATCTCCCACTTAAAAATCTTGGGAATAAGTGGATTAGTGAACACTAAAGGAAATTTCATCTTAGTTTTTTTGGCACTTGAAAACTAGATTTTTCATTCTGAGTGAGGTTAGCCTGGCTCAAAAAACCAAAAATCGTATGTTCTCCCTCATATGTGGACATTAGATCAAGGGCAAACACAACAAGGGGACTGGACTATGAGCACATGATAAAAGCCAGAGCACACAAGGGAGGGGTGAGGATAGGTAAGACACCTAAAAAACTAGCTAGCATTTGTTGCCCTTAACGCAGAGAAACTAAAGCAGATACCTTAAAGCAACTGAGGCCAACAGGAAAAGGGGAACAGGTACTAGAAAAAAGGTCAGATCAAAAAGAATTAACCTAGAAGGTAACACCCACGCACAGGAAATCAATGTGAGTCAATGCCCTGTATAGCTATCCTATCTCAACCAGCAAAAACCCTTGTTCCTTCCTATTATTGCTTATACTCTCTCTACAACAAAATTAGAAATAAGGGCAAAATAGTTTCTGCTGGGTATTGAGGGGGGAGGAGAGGGAGGGGGCGGGGGCAGGGGGGAGAAATGACCCAAGCATTGTATGCACATATGAATAATAAAAGAAAAAGAAAACTTTAGATTTTTGTTATGATTAAGAGATTAGGGCTAGTAGCTTTTTTTTTTTTTTTTTTTTTTCAGTACTGGACCTACACCTTGAGCCACTGCACCAGCCAGCCCTTTTTTCTAGATGGGGGCTAGTGAACTAGTTGCCTGGGCTGGCTTTGAACCGTGATCCTTGCAATTTCTGCCTCCTGAGTAGTGAGGATTACAGGAGTGAGCTACCAGCCCCAGCTAAGGCTAGTAGTTTCTATTTGTGCATTATTGAGTGATTCCTTATTTGTGGAGTGCCTTAATATGTATACATTATCCTATTTGACATACATAAATATCCTGTTCAGACCTTTTATCTCACATCTGCAGTTGAAAAATGAAGCTTCATTTTAAGTTCTTTATTTCCCTCTGAGAATATGGAGAGGCATAGGTTTGTGCCTTCAGAAACTAGAAGGGAAAGTGCAAACAGCAAGATTGAATGATGGGGGCTGGGTGTGGTGATTTATGCCTATAATCCCAACTTCTTGGGAGGCAGAGATTGGGAGGGTCAAAGTTTGAGGCCAACCCTGGCAATTATAAAGACTTCATATCAACAAATAAGCCAGATGTGGTGGCACATGCCTATGATCCCAGCTAAGCAGGAGGTGTGAGTAGGAGGATAGCAGTCAAAGGCTACCCTGTGCCAAAACTGAAGATCCTATCTGAAAAATAACTGAAGCAAAAAAGGACTTGAGCATGGCTTGCCTAACAAGGTGAGACCCTGAGTTAAAAGTACCACCAAAAAAAAAAAAAAAAGGATGAACATGAATATAATTCTTTAGAACCACAACAGAAGAATTAATGGGTTCCAAGTATTTATCAGCACTTCATAACTCATGAAATACTACTCTTACTGTCAGACAGCCTTTTTTTTTTCTCCTAAAGTAATTTCCTGTGAGTTGTGTATGGTGGTGCTTATAATCCCAGCACTTGGGAGGTTGAGGCAGGAAGATCTAAGAGGCCAGACTGAGCTGCATAGATGAGACCCTGTCTCAAAAAACCAAAGGGGCTGGTCATGTTGCTCAGTGGGAGAGCTATTGCCTAGCATGCACACACACACCCCTGGGTTGGAACCCTAGCACTGCAAAATAAATAAAAGATTTCCTTATGATGGCTAGCCCTGCAATACTTTTACTCAGAGAAGGCAAATGTTGCATCAGCCAAAAAAGCAGAGGTAGTCAGAGGCAAAATGAAGCATGTCACCCATCTTCTGACTGTGTAGTCTGTTTTTCTCACTACCTTCAGTGAGAGCATAGATCCAAGTAGATTCCTGAAGTAAGCTGGTCAAGGAAAGAGGAAAAGTATACCCAGGCAGAGGAAGTGGGTGAGCCCCTAAAGCCCTTGGGATAATGGAGAGGATAGGGAATTGATGGACAGATGTTCTTCCCCCAAAATAGTCTAACCTTCTGATTTTCAAGACTGAAACTCTAGAGTACTGGCTTTTCATGTGTGGTTTCTATTTAAAGTGGTGAAAAAGTCGATCCAGTTTTTCTTAAAATAAAGCTAGAGTCCATTACTAGAATCAAGACCATCCTGTTATAAGTCAAGTTCTCTTTAGCACTTGTTAATAAACTCTTTAATTTATAAGAAAAAAATTATCAAAATAACTGATTCTAAAGACTTGTGAGAGTCCATATAAATAATCATTTTGTCTAGAGATAGGCAAGAGATTTTTCTAATGAAAAGAATTACTTGAACACACTTAGGAAAATGAAAATAGTGTGAGCAGCCCTTTATAATCACCCAGCCCATTTATTTTTTCAAAATGCTCGAATAAACAGATGTTTGTTTGCCTGTGTTCATAGAAGCTTGGTTTCACAATAAGTAACCCAAGAGTTCATTGATATATGACTGGGTAACAAAATTGTAGTGTATACATATAATGGAATATTATTCAATCTTTTAAAGGTAAGGAAATTTTGACACATGCTACAGTGTGTATGAACCTTAACGAAATTGCACTAAGTGAAATGAACTGGTCACAAAAGACAAATTGTATATGATTCCTTGTATATGACGTTCCTACAGTTATTGAATTCATAGAAACAGAAAGTAGAATGGTGGTTGCCCGGGGATGGGGTAATAGGGAGTCAGTTTAATAGGTAGATTTTCATCTGTGAAAGATGAAAAAGTGTTGGAGGTGGATGGTGGTGCTATTTTTATTACAATGTGAATGTACTTTAACTGTACACTTAAAAATGGTTAAGATGGTAAATTTTATGTTACATATATTTCACCAGTAAAATGTTTTGTTATGTGCATTTTACCTATGAGAGAGAGGAATACTTAGAATAAAGTCACCTGCTATGATTACACAACATAGATAGGTATTTGACATATTAAAAGCCTAGATCATAGAGCTTTACTTCCCTGAATCCTTCCTTAAAATGATATAACAGACTTCTCCTCGTGTCGACTATTTGGAATAATGGGCAAATTGAAATGTGTTTATTACTGTTGCTTAACTAATAATAACTAATGTAATGCCTCTGGGTTGGAGACATATAGCACTCATACAGCTTCTTTATTCTTATTTATAGGACAAGTGCTGGACAGCCGGAGTCAGTCCCCATGGAGATTATCTTTGATAACAGATTTCTTCTGGGGAATAGCTGAGTTTGTGGTTTTGTTGTAAGTATAATAGTACTTAATTGAACTGATATTTAAGAGAATTACTTTAGTTGTATTACGTTGGTTTATCTAAGCTGAGCTTTCCTGAAGCATGTTTTAATTGTAATTATTTAACTAGCTTTCCAAAGACAATTAAGACTTTTTTAATGATAAAACTTCCATCACCAAACAATTTATGATTAATGAATATCAGTTAGTTTATTAAACCTGATCATGCCTTAAGCTTGGTGGTAGCCATGTCTACCTGCAGCCAGACCTGTCTATTCTATTGTCAAATTAGTGTGCCTCATTTTCTACCTACAAATTCTCAGTTTTCACATATGCATGTACTTAATGTTCCATATTACACAATAAATAAGAGGAATTATATCTTGACTTAAAAATACTCTCAAGTAGTGAACTCTTTTAATGAAGGATTAGAATCAATAGAGGTGACAAAAATTAAGCCTTCTGTATCATTGCAAGCAGTTCTTAATTAAATGAATGGTTTTGGTCTTCTACCTGCTATTTATTTTATGAAAATTAATCATCAATTACTAACAAGTATTACTCTTCCTAAGTTTAAAAATATATTTGAATGTCTTGTGGTTAAAGAACTGCAAGGATGCGGGTAACAGCCCTTCCTTCACTGACTTTAATATCAGTAAATATCTTCATTTTGTGACGGGTAGTGGAGTGGATGTCATTATTGGAGGTGGACATCAGGAGAAGTTATTCCAGATAGAGGAAACCATATGAAGGATGGTATAAAAGTCTGAATATCAAGCTATGGTTTTTAGTACTTAATTTGATCATGGCTATTGGTTAGAAAGTTTACTTTTATTGTTGTATGTAGTATAAATTAGAAAAAGTAGACATAAAATGGAAGAGATGGTTCTATAGGAAAATGCAAGGAGGGGATGAGAGAAGCTCTAAGTTAAGCTACACAGTGCAAAACTTAAAATCTTTTCTAAATTTCATCTACTTCATATTATTTGCTGATTGAACTTAATTCTTCTCCACAAATAAAGAAAATTCTATTTCAGTGGGTTCCCAGAGCCCTATGCCTGACATGCAACCCTCAGGCCCTTCCTCCCAAAGGTGATGTTAGGTAGGCTGTTGACAGGGGAAATGCAGGGATGGTGCATGTGTACTTCAAAAACAGACTCTGGAACCTGACTGGAGGAAGGAAGTCAGGGATGACTGGTTTCATGCTTTGCCTAGGGGAATTATTAGGACATAAAAAGTACACACAAGGTGTGGTAGATTTGGCACTGAACATAGCATACGGTGTTTGTTTTTTTTTTTATTTTATGTTATCATTTTTACATTTACTTACATGTGTACACATTATTTGGGCCACCTCCCCCAAATAATGTGTACATTGTGTTTAGACACATGCCTGAGCTAGGTGTTGTCCAAGAAGTGTGGGTTTAGAGATACTAAGTAGGCTTAATCACCCCATCGTAGAGATAATAGTTAAAATTATGGAAATGTATTTTATAATGGTGTCAAAAGTGATACCTCTGTTGTTTTCTGCCCCTGGTTTCAGTTTTAAAACTCTGCTACAGCAAGATGTGAAAAAAGGAAGAGGCTACAGAAACTCATCTGATTCCAGATACGATGATGGAAGAGGGTACAGCCTTTTAAAAAAAATTGATAAGTTGTTTGTCCCTTTGTGTCTTTTAATTACATTAGATATTTTAGATAGAATTAGACTTGTGGAAATTAAAAGTTTAATCCCATTTTACAAAATTAACAGGCTAAAAGTCAAGTTGCCTCTTACTTGATAAACAGTTAATCTGGCAAAGCTAGTATGTATATAACATGTACCTATGGGAAAAGTCTAAACTAGAGGATGAAAACATTACCATTTAGAGATTTCACTTTATGGTTTGAATTGCCAGCTACTAGTAAAAAACTCAGATTAAGCAGCACTGGGTAGAGCTTGTGTCTTCACATGGCAGAAATCACCTGGGGCTGAATTTTGGCTGGGCACTTTCAGGAGCTGCCACAATTCATCACAAGCCTTGCCTGACTCAGTTTCCTCATGCATACTGTGTGTCTGATCCCTCTAAGTGTTTGAATTTTTGACTCTTAACCTAAATGGTAGCTCATATTTTAAAGAATCTTTTAGGGTGATGTGGTTATTGAAAAGGGTCTAGGTGAGTGTTGAAAAGAAAGCAATTGAAGTTGTGTCTGTCAAACAGTAAATGCTAACTTTATCTTTTATTAGGCCACCAGGAAACCCTCCCCGAAGAATGGGTCGAATCAATCATCTTCATGGCCCTAGTCCTCCTCCAATGGCTGGTGGATGAGGAAGGTAACTTCAAATCTGAAATTATTTTCTAGGATTTTATTTTGAAAATGCCTCCTTAGGAATGTTTTCTTTAGGAAAACAGAAGTTGTACAACATTTTACTCACACTTTATTCTTTGGAGAAATATGTCTTAAACCTTGAAAAATTCACTGACTTTATCATCAACATACCATTTGAGAAAGGTTGTATAACATGTAATATGTTGGGATTTTTTTTTTTCCCTGTTTCCTCCATTCTGTTCCCCTAGACCATTCTGGAACGCAGCTAGACCACCAATGCTGACCGCCTAGACCACTCTGGTTGCCAGCCCCCTTCACCCTTCCTTCCCACCCCTCAGGAATTTCATGTTGAACTTTTTTATAGGTTGAAGTTAATAACTAGCAACTGATTATAATAATCTTTTCTTTTAGGTAAACGTCTGCTCTAAGAAGCAGACAAGTAACCATGCACATTCATAGTAGGAAACCATCAAGAAATGGAAGGCTGACCGTGTTGGACAAGAAGATGAATGTGTATGTGTAAACAGGAATTGCTCTGTGTCCTCACAGATCAATGAGGTCATGCTGGGAAGTCCCCCTATGGGGATCTGGCCTGACTGACATGCAGTTCTATAAATGCAAATGTTCCTCTCATCTGTTTTGTATAGTCTATTAAAGTATTAATATAGTTTTAATAAGTAAATATTTTTAGGTTGCAAAACTTGACTCATGTTTATATAATAAATCTCAAACTCTGAACCTGAAGAAAATAAAAGCCGTACTATATTGTACTAAAATGCTGTTAGTGTCACCTTTTTTTAACTTCTGAAATACTGTTCATTGTTAATTTGTTGTCATTTATAAATAAACCACTGTATTTATTTCAGTAGTATGCATATAATGTTTACTTTTGAATTTTTTATCTTTACTGTATTTGTCTCAAGAATGTTTTAATACGTCATATCTGATTTGCTACCAAACTTAATTACCAGGGTTTTATAAAGCCATAGCCAACAAAACTGAGTTTCAAAATGAAGATATGAAGGTAATCAAAACATTAAAGACAGGACTTAAATTTTTTTTTATCAGTTTTTTACTAAGTGGAAAGCTCTGTGAGATTAGGGATTTTGTTTTTCCCCCAGATGTTTTGTTTTTGAGACAGGGTCTTTGTTTTTGAGACTGGGCTATATATCCCAGGCTGGCCTCAGACTTACAGTCCTGCCTCTCACTCAAGAGCTGAGATAACAGCCAGGTACCACCATGTCAGCTTAACCTGGTCTTTTGAACAGTGACAACATGTAATAGGCACTGAAATATTTATTAGAAAAATAAATAACAGTTCTAATATGAATTTGTAATAAGCTTCAGAACTAAGGGTGAAAGCTTTTTTATATCATTCATTATTCAACTCTTATTTGTCCAGAAATAGGGAATGTAGTGGTATAAGACACTGTGTTCAAGGATATGGAAACAAGCAATTATAATGCAAGTTTAGAATAATAGCTTGTTGACCACTCAATTCTGCCAAACATATTTTACACATTTTTGGGAGTACCAGGATTTGAACTCAGGGCTTCATGCTTGCTAGGTTGGCACTCTACCACTTGAGCCACTCTGCCAACCCTTTTTTTGTGCTCGGTATTTTTGAGATAGAGTCTCACAAACTATTTGCCCTAGCTGCCCTTGAACTGTGATCCTCCTGATCCCTGCCTCCTGAGTAGCTAGGATTACAGGCTTGAGACACCAGTGCTATTTTATACATTTTTAATTCTGATAAAATAAGTAGGTATTTAAATTATACAGATACATGCAAAGGCTCAGTAAAGTTTAGCAACTCCCCAGATGTATGACCCCTGAGTGAACAGTGGGCATTCTGTTAAACTTCCACCACCTCCATGAGGGAGTTCATGGTGGAGTATAAGGAGGTGGTGGCTTAGTGTTATTGATCACTTCTCAGAGTATATGGCCCATGATCCTTTCCTGTCCCCAGGACTGCTGCTGCAGGTCCATACTGCAGAGTCCCCACTGCAATTGACATTTAACCGTTCTGCAGTGCAGAACACAGCTTTTTTTCTTTGGTGGGACTGGGGTTTGAACATAGAGCTTCACATTAAGCAGGGGCCCCACTGCTTGAGCCACACCTCCAGTCCATGTATACACTGGTTATTTTGGAGATAAGTCTTCAAACTTTTTGCCTGGGCTTGCCTCAAACTGCAATCCTCCCAATCTCAGCCTCCCAAGAAGCTAAGATTACAGGCAACAGCCACTGGCACCCAGCCCATGTGCTGAAGGTAACAGTAGCAAGTAAGTCAGTCTTCTCATGGAGTTTACATTCTAGTGTGGCAAGCAATAAGTAAGCTAGCAAGCTAATTACAGACTGATGCTTTTGGCTTCCAAGGATGCCCTGTAGACATCTACGTTGAGATATTAAATAGGGAGTCAGCTATCAGTCTGGATCTCAGGGAAAGGTCCATGCTGGTAGTAGGATAATTGGTGAAGAAGTAAGGTAACTGTTGAGATACATAGGATGAGAATGAGCCAACTGAGGAAAGAGCATCCAAGACAAAAGAAACAGCAAGTTAGTGCAACAACCCAAGGATGGGAAGGGCCTGGCATATCTGAAAAATCAAGTGTAGCTGGAAATGCTAAGGGGAAAAATGGCATGAAGTGAAATTAGAAATGTGGCAGGAACTAGATTTAAGAATGTAATCTTGAAAGTAGTTAAATTAGTTTCTGTACCATGAGCAAAGGGAAACCATGAAAATTTAAAGCATGGGTATGACATCTAATTTTTGTTTGGAATAACTTATTGGTAATATTTTACCAAGTGGGGTACTGGAAACAAAATATTGACTGTGTTTGTTATATTTTAAAACAACACATGGGCAACTGAGAAGGACAGACTATCTGAGGACAGGACTGAAAAGAGGAAGTGCAGTTAAGAGTCTGTCGTAAGCTAGGAGACACTTTAGTAGTAGAGTGCTTGCCTAACATCTACAAGGCTCTGGGTTTGATTCCCAGCATTTTGGGGGTGGGAGTGGGGTTGTTGTCATCCAGAAGTGATAGTGGTTTGCACTAGGTTATGGCAATACATAGGGAGAAGTGGATGAATTCAAGGTCCATTTTGGAGGCTAAAGGCTTTTCTAGTGGTTTGAATGTAGAGACTGGACAGTTATATCTACTGAGTTGGTAAAAGTGAGTAGTTTTTTGGGGGGAGAGAATAGATTAAGACTTCCATTTAGAAAAAGTACACAATGCCTTGTAGACATTCAAGTTGAGATACTAAATAGAGAGTCGGTTATCCGTCTGGATCTCAGGGAGAGGTCCAAGCTGATAATACACGTTTGGGAATCGTCTTCATAGTTAAGCCATGAAAGTGGATGAAGTCATCCAAGGTTTTGAGATTTAGCCCTAAAGAAACCCAGTATCACAGACTAGATCGAGCATGCCCAACAAAGTATAGGAACTAGGGGTTATGTATTGTGTCGGAGAAGCCTGGAGAAAAAAACGCGTTGCTTTTCCCCGGCCCACGTTAGGCACTCAAAACACTACAAGTGTAACAATGCCGGCATCACCCCGAGCGAACCACAGCCACACCCATCCAACACTCCGTCCAGTCCCAGCCCCGCCCTTCCCGCTATCCCAGAATCCTCCGGGACGACGCCATTGGCGGCCATCTTGTTTGTGGGCAGCCCGAAGGGAGGCTGTGCTTGCACGGTAGTCCTTCCGGTACAGCTGGGCTGCTGAGGCTCTTGGGCGTCTGCGGCCACGATGACCCAGGCCGAAAAGGGGGACGCGGAGAATGGGAAGGAGAAGGGCGGGGAGAAAGAGAAGGAGCAGCGCGGCGTGAAGCGGCCCATCGTACCTGCGCTTGTGCCAGAGTCGCTGCAGGAGGTGAGGCGCCGGGGGCGGGTCTCGGGAACCCAGCGACAAGCCTCAGTTCTCCCTGGGAGGAAGAGAGGCCTGGCCCCTTCGGAAGGGCTCACGTCTCTCTCGTCCAGGGCCCGGCCGCGCGTGGGTGACGCGGGACGCCAAAGGGGGCGGGGAAGCGCGGTGCGCGGCGAAGCCTGGCGGGTCTGCGTGCGGACTCTGCGCTCACCTCGCTCTACCTGGCACCTCGCCCTGATCCGGCATCCACGCCCCTAAAATGACAGTGAGATCGCCTGCCTTCTAGGTTGCAGTGAGGGATAAGGAGCTGCTGGAGGAGGTTAGTACCTGCCTGGTTGACCAAGTGTCAACTGGTGCTTGTTAAGGGATGGTTAGACGTTCGATTTTTCTCCTTTGTTAGCAAATCTCAGATGTGGAAGTCATTTCCAACTTCAAAGGAAAGAATTTTTGTCTACACATAAATTAAAGAAAGGGCCTTAGGTAGAGCGTCTGCCTGGCAAGCGTGAGGCCCTGAGTTCAAAACCCCAGTGCCACCAAAAACAAACAAAAAACCCCAACTAATTAGAGACTAAGAGCATGTGTATCAAAAACAGTACAACAGCAAAACAACGATTTGTAGTAGCACGACAGGCAAAAGATCTTTATTTGTACGTTTCTAGACATAGAAACAAGTGCTTAGTGATGAGTAAAGAAAACACTAACATTCCCATAGGAAAAACGAGGCCAAGCAGTGCATAGTTCGCAGATGAAATAAGGAGGCATTGCGTGCTCAGTATTTCTTGTTGGCGTCTTTGAGCTAGCTTCCTCACTAATACGTGGGTTAAACATAACACCTAACTGGTAGGGCAGCTGTAAAGTACATAGTGCAGCTCTGTGTGTGGTTATTACCATGGCACAAGACTGGTTTCTGGTTTCTCCATCTCTACTGAAAGGGAAGACTAGAAAGTTTGTAGGGGCCTTGGCAGTTCCCACCTTCTAGGATTCTCACATTCTAAAGAGGGTCCAGTAGGACAGGAGAGCTTACAGTTGGGGATGGACAACAGATTTCAGAGCAGGGCTCTCAAACACAATAGCATCACTTTCTTGACTGGCATCAGTTGTGCCACACCGATTGGTTTTTTTCATGTCCTCTCTGGTGTCTGTACTGTTAATTGCTTGGTAACTTTTCTTAGTGTTAAGCATTAATATCCAGGAAATGGTATATGGGATGTACTAGCTAGGTTTTTTTTCTAACACATTAAATATGTGATTTCTAAAAAATACTTGTCCACCCTTTAGAAAACTACATTTTCTATCCCCCAGAACTTCCTGATTAATGTGCAGCAGCCTGTGTACCTTTAATAAGGAACGGGCATCCCCAATGGCTAGCAGCCTCACTTGTTTACCCCATCCACTTTGCCACCATCATTCAGCACATATCTCAGGCTGCTGTCTGCCTTGTGCTGACATAGAGTAGTTAACAAAACAGAAGCCGTCCCTTCTCCCAGAAAGTTTGCTCTTTGTTGGTAAGGCAAACAGTAACATTGGCAAGTGTCATGAAAAGGAGGCGTACGATAAGAGTGTATTATGGGAGACCAGCAATCCTAGTTAACTTCATATTGAAGGGAGAATTATGTTGTAGCTGAGAGAAGAACTTTGCTGGAAAAGGGAATTTCCTGTATGAAATCAAGAGAAATTCTGTGCAGTTGCCTTGGGTTTGTTGTTTTGAGGAGGGGGTTTTGTCTTTTTTCTTTTTCTTTTTTTTTCTTCCCTATTTTTCCTTTTTTTCTCCCGGTGCTGGGGACCAAACTCAGGGCCTTGCACTTGCCAGGTAAGTGCTCTTCCACTGAGCTAAATTCCCAACTCCAAAAGAAATTCTGTTTTGAGAGAATTAAAGAGACTGAAAAAAAAATTTTTTTTTTGGTGGGACTGGAGTTTGAATTCAGGGATTCAGGCTTACAAAGCAAGTGCTCTACCACTTGAGCCATACCTCCAGTCCAGAGTCACGGAAATGTTTTGAAGGAAGATATGCCAAGAAGACAAGACTATGTAGCTCCAGGGCAGGGTAGAGTAGGGAGTATGGAGTCAGCTGGAATTGCATGCTCCACAGTCATCCTTGTTGTCAAAGGCATCGTCTAAGTCTCCTCTTCTCCCACTTCCTACTAAAACTCTGGGTCCCTCAACAAGTTTATGAGGCAGAACTTCTCTCAAATGATTATGTATTCTATCCCAAGAGAATTACACAACTAAACTAATTATCATATAAAAGTAAAGCCCACGATTATCACTTCACAGTTCTGATTTGTGCTGCTTAGTTAGCCCTTGTTCACTATCTCCCAAGAATGGATTGTGGAATGCAGCAAAGCTTTCTGACTTCTGAGGATAGAATTGTGAACTCTGGCTTTTTAACCCCAAGCTCTGCCAGATTAGGTAAATAGCACAGAACCAATAGTAACATTTTTTTAAAAACAGTGACCAAAACACAAAGTAACTATTCTATCCTTTCAACAAACCTGAGTGATCATATTAAGTTACCAATTTCTAGGCTCTCCCCTTGGAGCTTCTGGACTAGAAAATTTATAGTGAGGTTTAGGATCTTTTTTTTCCTCCCTTCATTTATAGATGTCTGTGGGCAATTCACATTTATGGGACCCAGGACATAGTATTCTCCATACTCTTGTCCCTTGTTTAACTGTCTTCCTTAGTTCTCTGATGGTAGAGACTTCATCCTGGCTACCCTTGTACCCAAAGTGCCTGGTATGTAAATGTTCAAAAATTATATGTTAAATTACATTGGATAATTTTGGTTTCACTAATTTAAGCAAGTATTTGTTGAACTATGTACTGCAAGTCAGCCCAAGAGAGCACAGAGATGCAAAATGAGTTTGCATGCAGATGGAGAACAATAACTGGATGTCTTTCAAAGAACATTTACTTAATTTTTTTTGATACTTTTGAGTCCAATAGCCTTTACAAGAAATTTAGTGTAATTTGGTACCTTATATTAGTTAACTTGTTATTGAATATTATTTGCTAAGGTAACACACTTGTTTTCCTTCCTAAGTACTAGCATTTTTACCATATATTGTACAAAATAATAGATTTCATTATATCATTTTCATACATGTATATAATGTTCTTTAATCATATTCACACCCCATTACCCTCTTGTTTCCCTTCCCTACCTATTATTAGTCCTGTTCTACTCTCATGTATTTTTAAAAATGTAGATTCCATCCCTATATGAGAGAAAAGCATATTTGTCTTTCTGAATCTGTCTTACTTTACTTATGATGATCTGCAGTTCCATATATTTTCCTGCAAATGATAATACTCCAGTATGTATCTATTCCACATTTTCTTTATTCAGTCATCTGTTGATGGGTACCTAAACTGACTTCATAGCTTGATTATTGCGAATAGTGACTGAATAAACATGGGACACACTTGTTTTTTATTTTTGCAGCAAATCCAGAGCAACTTCATCGTTGTCATCCATCCAGGTTCAACAACTTTAAGAATTGGTCGAGCTACAGACACACTTCCTGCCAGTATTCCTCATGTCATTGCACGAAGACATAAACAACAAGGGCAGCCCCTGTACAAAGACAGCTGGCTCCTGAGGGAAGGACTAAATGTAGGTCAGACTCAGAGGAGCTGGGGAGAAAACTCAAGGTGGTTTACTTGCTTAGGCACAAAAGTATGCATGAGAATCTCCAACAAACATCTTTGTAACTTTACTGTGTTTTAAAATGTTAACATCATTCAGGATTGCAAGTATCATTTTTCATTTAAGCTATCAATTTTAGATTGCAAAGAATTAGTCATAGCAATAGTAAATCTAGTTGTTCTTAAACCCATCAGGACTGATTGGGTATTGATAAAGGTATCTTTATTGGGAAATACAGAATTGTCATTCACTTAAAATGACATATTCAGGTCTTTTGTTGTTGTTTTTTGTTTGAGTCAAGGAAACTCTATAGCCTAGGCTAACCTTGAATTTAACCATCCTCCTGCCTCAGCCTCCAGAGTGGCGGAATTATAGGCATGCTTGAGCATGCCCAGCACAATCAGGTCTTTATTAACTGACAGCTGTATTTTCTTTTCCAAATACATATAGTTTAAATCAAGCTCATTTTTGATCCATTAGCAAACTGAGTTGCTATAGTAATCACTTCTTATACTCTTAGATCAAATCATAATTTCAAAACAAAAGAAATTTTCCTTGTGGTAACCATTTCTGCATCTTATTTTGCAGATTATTGGAACATTTTTTGTGATAGGTGTTAAAACTATTGCTTTGCAAACTACTAGCTTATAAATTTCAAGAATAGTTTCAAGAACTTAGAGTTTCTGTGACTCTGATTGTAAGCTTTAGCATTCCATTGTTTAGTGTAACTAGCAGACTGTACTGAAGTCCACTTGTAAGCGTCAATGTAACTTCTCAGTGTTAGAGTTTATAATATATTCACAATAACTTGAATACTTGTTGAGTCATCAAAATAAAACATATGAAGGAATATGATTACAAAATTGCAAACATAGAATTATATAGATGTATGAAGACTCTCCAAAATCCTTTGTAAATAATGAAGTATGTATGATTTGATTAGTGGCATAAACATTTTTATCAGTCAAGTCACTTTGATCCTGCACTTGGGATATGAAGCAGGAAGATCACAAGTTCCAGGCAGCCTGGGCTGTATAGTGAGACCTTGCCTCAAGAAACCAAAACAGAAAGTCACTTGAGGCTGTAGATTTTTGCAGAAAGTTGGTTTTTGGTCAGGGTTCCACTTTTTTTTTTTTTCCCCCTTGTTTTGGTGCTGGGGTTGAACCCAGGACTTTACATGCTAATCAAGCAGTAGGCCACTGAACTATATCTTCAGTCCTGTTTTTTTATTTATAATAAAAGATTACTTGGATTTTTTTTCCCCCTTTCCATTTTTTCAGTGCTGAGAAGCCAGGGCCTCACACATGCTAGGCAGTTACTCTGCCACTAAGCTATATCCCAGTCCTACTTGGAATTCTGTTTTGTTTTGTTTGAGACAGGATTTTGGTATGTAGTCAAGGCTGGTCTGGAACTCACTGTGGTGGCCCAGGTTGGCTTCAGACTCAAGATCTTTTCTCTCAAGTGCTGAGATTATAGACTTACACCACCATGCCTAGTTTTGGGATTCTGAAGATAACTATATATGACAGAGATTAAGGAAGTGCTATTTTGTTGATGAAGGAACATTTCCTAATTGTGGCTTATATTAGTAGCATGCTGTATTGTTTTCTCTTTTCACTAAATCTTTTATACTGATCATCTTTCATTTTGTTCCCTAGAAACCTGAAAGTAATGAACAAAGACAAAATGGCCTTAAAATGGTGGATCAAGCAATATGGTCTAAAAAAATGTCAAATGGTACAAGACGCATTCCTGTGTCCCCTGAACAGGTTCAGTCAACTTTTTCTTCAGATTTATTCTTTTTCTGCCACTATTATCATATAGTCATATGTCACTTAACAATGGGAATAATTCTGAAAAAAGCATTGCTGGGTGATTTCATTGTTGTATAAACATGGTAGGATGTATTTACACAAACCTAGATGGTACAGCCTATTACTTAGACTGTATGATATGTCCTGTTGCTCCTAGGCTACAAACCTGTACAGCATGCTACTAAACTGAATACTGTGGGCAGTTGTAACACGAATGGTATTTGTGTATCTAAAAAATAAAAAGGTACAATATAAATAAAATATGAAAGATAAAAAAATGGCACACATAAATAGGGCCCTTAGCATGAATGGAGTTTTCATAACTGGGTGAGTCAGTGAGTAAGTGATGAGTGAATTTGAAGGCCTAGGACATTACTGTTCACTAATGTAGACTTTAAAACACTGTATTCTTAGGGCACACTAAGTTTATTAAAAGCTAGTTCTTCAATAGTAAGTTAACCTTGGTTTGCTGTTTACTTTATAAACTTAAAAGTTTTAAACTTTTTAGTCTTTCATAGTAATACTTAAGACATACTGTATGAAAAAGAGTTTCTTTGATCCTTATTCTTTAAGCTTTTTCTATTTAAAAACTTTAAAAACAAAAAAACTTAAACTTTTTGGTTAAAAACTAAGACAAAAACCAAGCCCAACAGGATCAGTATTACTGTCTTGCACTTCCACATCTTGTCCCACTGGACATCAGGGGTAGTAACACACATGGAGCTTCATCTCTGGGATAACATGCCTTTTTCTGGAATCCCTCCTGAAGGACCTGCCTTCAGCTGTTTTGCTGTTAACTTTTTAAAATATATAGTGATAAAGTATAGTAAAGTAAACATATAAGCCAGTAATATAGTTGTTTATTATCATGTAAGGATTATGTACGTAACTGTATCTGCTCTACCTTTATATGACCCATTAGCACAGTAGATTTGTTTACATCAGCATCACCACAGACAAATGAGTAAATCATTGTGCTACATCATGTCAGTAGTCAATCAGAATGTTTCTGCTTCACTATAATCTTATAGGACCACTGTTGTGTATATGGTCTCATTGACCAAAACATTATTTGGCACATAACTATAATGCATTCACATGTTTGCCCTATACCATTATACAAATACAAGACAGAATTTCCTTTAAAAAAAGAAAAAATGTCCATTATAACTACTTATACAATACCTGAATCATTATCACAAATGCTTAGGAAAGCCAAGTAATTTATAAAGTGGTATTTCTTAAGGCAAGTTGATGAAAATTTATACTTTACTTAAGAATGTAATTCCAGGATCTTGATGGGAAGCTATATTCTTCCTATAATTTAAAATGATAAACTAATATAGGCATAGTCTGGATTATGTATGAATTTGTACTTAACTTTAAACAAATTATAGTTTTAATTTTTGACTGGCTATGAATCCCAGCCTATGTGTTAAACAAGATTGTGGAAAACAACAGAGAAACTTTTCGTGACTAATCAATATTTTGCCAAGTATCTTGGATTTGTAATTAAAATTTGCCACTCTTATCTGATCTGTAAATGACCATAGCAAAAAGGGACTCTACACTAACTCCCGCCCCAGTTTAAATTCAGCTTTTCTTTCTTCATAGGCACGCGCCTACAACAAGCAGATGCGGCCTGCAATTTTAGATCACTGTTCAGGAAATAAGTGGACAAACACATCTCATCATCCTGAGTATTTGGTAGGAGAAGAGGTAGGAAACTACTTTACAATGAAATGGAAGAAAAAAAGCCTTATCTTTCTCCTAAAGTGATATCATCTACACCACACCGGCTTCTGGTGTGTTAGATACTTCGTACTCAGTATACAACATTCAGAAAATGTTCATTTCTGGCCTTAGACTTTCGGATGTGAATCCAGAAAACCCTTAAAGAAGAATTTTAACAATTCTTACCTTTTAAATCCCTTACCTTTTCTAGGCCTTGTATGTTAATCCACTGGACAGTTACAATATTCATTGGCCTATCAGAAGAGGTCAGTTAAATATTCACCCAGGACCTGGGGGCTCCCTTACAGCTGTTCTGGCAGATATTGAAGTAATATGGTCTCATGCAATACTAAAGTACTTGGAAATCCCACTGAAAGATTTAAAGGTGAGATAAAATTTCATTTGGATTGTGTTTCTTGGTCAATAAAAGTACACATTACTGAGTTGTTTGTAATATGTTCTCCTTAGAATTTTCAGAACATTCTCAGCCTTAGGATGTTCAGAATATTTTTTCCTCTTTGCTTAATTCCCCTCTGGTGCTTTTTCTCCCAGTCTGTTTCTTCAGTGTCTGGCCACTATTCAGGAATCAGCAAGGTTATTCTTGTTTATGTCTCTGTCTCTACCTTACTCAGACACATTAGTTGTTTTATTTTTCATTTCATAGGCTCGAAATGATTGGGGTGGGAGTGGGGAAGGCGTGTGGGAGGTGGGGGTTTAGCTCTTTCTGTTTCTTCATAAAACCCAAAGAATAGCAGAGAGACTTGAGCATTTACAATAGCCATAGCTGCTGCTTCTCTGAGCAGCATAGCTCATAGCTGCTGTGAAAGGAAGCTCCCTAAAGACAGGCCTGTAGGATTGGACTTGACTGAACTTGAGTGTTACTGGTTTCATCTGTTTCTCTTTATTGTTCTTTTAAGTACTACAGATGTATCCTGTTAATTCCTGATATCTACAATAAACAGCATGTGAAAGAACTAGTGAATATGATATTAATGAAGATGGGTTTTTCAGGTATGTCTGATAATCCAGTGAGACAACATTTAAATGAAATTGTTTTTCTTTTTCAATGACAAGATTAATTCAAATGCCTTTTCTGGAAGGGTCAGTGCTGCTTAAACACTTGCCCAGAGAAGACTTCTAACTTCAGTTGATTATGATCTTCATTGCTCCATAGTTGGTGTTCTACCTTTTGTTTTTAGGAATTGTGGTCCACCAGGAGTCTGTGTGTGCCACCTTTGGAAGTGGCTTGAGCAGCACCTGTATTGTAGATGTTGGGGACCAGAAGACAAGCGTATGCTGTGTGGAGGATGGGGTGTCCCATCGGAACACTCGGTGAGGCACTTGGAAGTGACATTCTCTCCTCCCTCTCCCTTCTCAGTCTGTTCAGATCATGACACATTAGAAATTATACATTCAAAAGTCTACATAGGAAATTTGCGAGACTGTGGAATAACAAGCTCTGCAAAAAGTAGAAGTCAATGATTTTGTCTTTATGGAACTTTCTAATATGAATCCATATAAGTAGCTCCTCAAAGTTCTGATAAGTGTTGTGTACTTTTCCACAGAGGAGTGTACACATCAGCTCCATGTGGTTTTTTTTTTTTTTTTCCCCTTGGCAGTACTGGGGGTTGAACTCAGGGTCTCACATTTGCTAGGCAGCCCTTTTATGTGTTGAGCATTTTGGAGATAGGGTCTCATGAACTCTTTGCCCAGGCTGGCTTCAAACCGTGATCCTCCTGATCTCTGCCTCCTGAGTAGCTAGGGTTACAGGTGTAAGCCACCAGCACCCGGCTCAGCTCCATGTCTTTTGCTATAGTCTGCCATAGAAAAACTAATCTCACCCCTTCACTGCATAATTTTAATTAGGCAAGTCATATAGAAGAAAACAGATTTTTCAACTAGCTAGGATTTTCAGTATCTTCTTTTTTTGTCATAATGGTTCAGTGATTGATGAATAACTTTATGGTGGCTGTCTCCTCATGATGTCATCACCGACAGGAGTTAGTAAGTAGCAGGAGCAGGTTTGCTGCATGTCCTTCCTGAGGCATCCTAACACACTCAGATAGTGTGTGAACTGGTCCTGCAGCAGCTGCTTCTGAGATGGCTTCTTGTGTCTACCACATCAGGTAGTTTGAGACTCATGGCATAGGAATAAATTTAAAAGAAGACCCAAGCAATTCACAAGAAAAGTCAGTCTGCTGCCTCCCACCCCAAGTTCTGATGCATTGTGAAAATCCAGTATAAGTTCTTTTGGTTTGACCATTGTTTAGATTATCTAATGCCAATGATTTTCAAAGTACGGAGAAAATGTTGGACTCAGGTCTTCTACCACTAAAATAGTGTATATTGGTCTTTTCAAATTGTAGAAACCATCTATAGTGGGCAGTTTTCTATAAGCCTTTCTCTCATAAGTTGTCTTACATTGCCTGCCTGCCACCATATACATTAGTAAGTATAGTACTTACTTGTGTGGTAAACATGCTGTCTTAGAAATGAGCTGGAGTTAAATAGTGTGTCTTCTGTGTCTCAAATATGTTTTGCAAACAGCATGACTGCTTCTAGGTGCCCCACCACTGGTTTTGGCTAGAGTTTGCTTTCTCCCATCCATCCATGTTATCCTTTCATTTGTTTCTTACAACAAACATTTCTTAAAACTTGCTGTGTTTCACTGTACCTAATGGAGTTCTTGAAACACCCTGTGAACTTTAGCTGATAGATTAACCATCTGCCCTTTTCTCTTGGCTTTAGGCTCTGTCTGGCATATGGGGGATCTGATGTGTCTAGATGTTTTTACTGGCTCATGCAGCGTGCTGGGTTCCCTTATAGGGAATGCCAGTTAACAAATAAAATGGATTGTCTTCTTCTGCAGCACCTTAAAGAAACCTTCTGTCATTTAGATCAGGTGGGAACAAAATACTGCTAATTACTTTTGGTTCCAGGAAAAACATAAGATATTTAAAAGATACTTTAAAATTTAACATTATCTTGCTGTTCTATTAATCTAAATTGCTAAAACCTTGAAGCTGAAGCTCTTAGGAGAGCCTTTTGGTAAGTTTAGAATGGTGAAGATCAGGCACTAGAAAGAGTTTAGCATGTTTCCCTTTATAGGCGTCTGACCATTCTAACCAAAAATAGAGGTAACACTAAGTGTAATGAATATAACAGGTAAAAATATAGGTCTAGGCATTTAATTAAATGTTGTAACTTAATGCACTTTCTTAGTATTAGCAATCAACATTTAATCATTGCTATATATGAATTGCCTCTTTTTTACTTTGGTTTGAATTTTTAAAAAAACTTTTTAGGTAATATTCTAATTTTGCAAATTAAAAAAAAATAAAAGACTGTAAAATTTTAAGGGGAGTGGGGTAGGAAGAAAAATAATGGAGAGGGGGAACCAAACCAGGGTATAAGATATGTATATATGGAAATGTAACAGTGAAAGCCCCTGTATAACTGTCATATACTAACAAAAATGTTTAAACAAAAAGCCAGAACAAAACTTCAAGGGGTTTGGGGTATACCTCAGTGATTGAGCACCTTCCTCCCACATACAAGGGTCTGGGTTCAATCCCTGTTATTGACGAAATTTGCTTATTGAGTCATTTGTATTAGTGTATATCAGTAATGAAGAAAACAAAAAATGTACACAATATAGATTTCGAAAATATTAAATAGGGAAGCAAAGTATAGTCAAACGGTTTTATGGAGTTACATTGAGTGGTGCTGTTTTAGGGTAGCCTTTTTTACGTGTGAGATTTAAATGATGGAGAAGCTTATATATAATTTGAGGAGTTTACATACATTCTTACGGATTCACTGACAGCATCTTTTCCTGGAATCAGGACATCTCTGGGCTTCAGGACCATGAGTTTCAGATTCGGCATCCAGATTCTCCTGCTCTGCTTTACCAGTTTCGATTAGGAGATGAAAAACTCCAGGTAACTGGGTGGATATATTTCCAGGTGTAGAAAAAAAAGCCACCTAGGTTCAGTCAAACTGAGAGAATATGCACTTGCGGGGAATGTCTAACATTTCAACCACTGTTAAAGTACAGATTAGAGCAGATCTGAGGACCATCTTTCTAATTAGTCAGGATGTGATGAGTTGTTAGAAGGATATCATTCTTATTAAGAAACTATCGATAATGAGGCACTTATTTTACTTCGCTTTGGGATTTCTTTCATGTGGAAATTCACTTGGATTATGAGTTTTCTGGCATGTTGTACACTGAAGAGATTACCCCCTCCCAAAAGGGAATGCTGCCCAGTCCAACTTAGAACATCTGGTCGGCCAGTTTTATTTTTTGGAAGAATAAAATTTAGTGGATTTGTTGTTTTTCAGGAGATAGTATCTTTTTCTAATCAGTCTTTTCTTTCCATGCTCAGGCTCCCATGGCATTATTTTACCCAGCGACTTTTGGAATTGTTGGACAGAAAATGACAACTTTGCAGCACAGATCCCAGGGTGATCCTGAGGATCCTCATGATGAACATTACCTGCTGGCCACGCAGAGCAAGCAAGAACAGGTTCGCACCAGTGGTGGGAGAAGAAACAGTTTTCTCCCTAAAGCAGAAAGTTTGCCCAGAATTAATAGGTCATCATGATCACTGCAGTCTTCAGCAGACAAACCCTGAACTGTAAATGAAGTTTTGTTTTGTTTTGTTTTGTTTTGTTTTGTTGAGATACTGGGGTTTGAATTCAGGGTCTTCACCTTGAGCCACTCCACCAGCCCTTTTTTTTGTAAGGGTTTTTCGAGATAGGGTCTCATGAACTATTTGCCCAGGCTGGCTTTGAACTGTGATCCTCCTGATCTCTGCCTCCTGAGTAGCTAGGGTTACAGGCATGAGCCACCGGTGCCCAGCTGATGAAGTGAAGTCTTAATTAAGAATCTGCATGACAGATTTTCTTACTAAGCAGACATTAATTCAATTTCTGAATGTCAGTTCACACATTTAAAAGTTAACAATGAAAATAATTTCCTTTTGGCATGTATTATTACTTACATTATCTACTTCTGAATATTTAGTAGTATTTTAGTAAAATCTCATTTTTTAATGTGAAAGGTTTGTGGCATAAGCAAAGGGTTAAATTTTTTTTTTTTTTTTTTTTTTGTCCAAAGGTAGTCCCAGTAATAGGATGTTTGGTATAATAGGGGCACATGTTTGCTAGTGAAACATCAACAGCGCAGGGTGAAGAGTAAACCTGGGCTTTAAATCTTTTCTAGGGTTTGTTCTTGCACCAGAAGAAGGAGGTAGTAAACTGGATCTGAAAATGAGGATTCCATAATAGCGCATAAAGCCCACTGAAACATTCCACTTCAGAACTCAGTTTAGAGCCAGGCCCAGTGGTACATGCCTGTAATCTCAGCTCTCAGGAGGGGATGGTGAGGCAGGAAAATCTTGAGTTTGAGGCCAGCCTAGGCTACACAGTGAAACCCTGCCTCAAAAAAAAAAAAAATAATAATAATACAAAGCTCAGTTCATAGGGAAGAAAGTCTGTTGACATTTCAGTTTTAAAATTCAACCAGGGATGGTAAGGTTCTGAGATCTACCCTGCCTGCTAGAGATTCTTTTAAGAGTTGTCAGAACATCCTCATCCTTGCAAGCCCAGGTTATCTGGGAGTGGTTGCCGGGTGGTTTGTATATATTGTGATGGCTTTCGTTATTACAGAGGCATGTGGTAGTGGGAAGGGTTAGATCTAGCTAGACAGCACAACGGTGTTGTGTTGTAGTCATACAATCTACTTGATGGTCCCTTTGATTTATAGTCTGCAAAAGCTACTGCTGACCGAAAATCTGCATCCAAACCCATTGGATTTGAAGGAGATCTTCGTGGGCAGTCCTCTGATCTTCCAGAAAGACTCCATTCTCAGGAAGTGGACTTGGGGTCCTCCCAGGGAGACTGTCTGATGGCTGGCAATGATTCTGAGGAGGCCCTCACTGCGCTGATGTCCAGGAAAACTGCCATCTCCCTATTTGAAGGGAAAGCCCTGGGCCTTGATAAAGCCATTCTTCATAGCATAGACTGCTGTTGTAAGCACATTTGGGGAGACCAGGAGATAACAATAAAATGAGGTGGCAGTTGAGTGGATTGGTTCAGCATAGGGTGTACTTGTGCAGTGTAGTATGTTCATTCAAAAACTGGTACCTGCTCTGTTCTTGCCTTGGTAGGTGCTAGGAACTCAGTAATACAGTAGAATTGGTTCCTAGTCTCATGAAGCATAAATCCCAGTAAAAGGGATCAAAATAAATTACACAAAAAATGTGAACTTAAAACTATGTTGGGAGCTACAAAGTTGAACTTAATGGTCCTGATTGAGTTAATGAGGTTTTTTTTTTTTTCCTTCTCTGTACTCTGAGGTAGATACGAAGGGGTGGGAGACAGAGAAGGCTTTCTTGAAGAGTTATGGGAGAGATCTAAAGGCTGCATGAGGGGTAGCAGTCATGTATGGGTGGTCTTCCAGGAAGAGGAAGAAGCCTGCAGAGGCCAGTGTGGCTGGGAATCTGGATTCAAGGGTGAGGCTAGAAAGTAGTTCACACCACACTGGACCTCATGAGCCCCTTAAAGCGTATGGTCCTACTCTTCCAAGTAGCAAGAGAGTGGGGTGGCAGCTTGCTCACACTTGTGTTTTACAAGGTTCCCCTGGCTGCAGTGTTGAGGGTAGATTGTGGGGAGATCTTTGAGGAGGTTAGTGCAGTTGTTGCTCAAGCAAGAGATGATGGTGGGTTGACCTGGAGTGGTGGTGGTAAATAAGTGAAAGGGATGTCACTGTCTTTTCAGCATCTGATGATACCAAAAAGAAAATGTACAGCTCCATCCTGGTGGTGGGAGGTGGCTTGATGTTTCACAAAGCTCAAGAATTTCTGCAGCACAGAATTCTCAACAAAATGCCACCTTCATTCAGGCGAATTATTGAAAATGTGGATGTGATCACAAGGCCCAAGGTGTGTTGTTTCATTGTTCGAGCTGGACTGTATACAAATGAAACCAACCTTGGTTATTTCTTGTGGTAATGTTTGTGGACAAATAAAAGCTTGGGAGGCATGGGTTTGTGTCCTCTTGAGGGCTTGGGGAAGTGAAATTTTTACTTTCAGCAGGTAAAGATGAAGGAGCTCCAGGCAAAAGCACTGAACTACTGTTTTGGTTTCTCTTGTGCCTGATTTCCACCTTTGTGAAAGTACCAAGTGGGTTAAGATTCTCTCTTCCACCATGACAGCCAGAGTAGCTCCATTTTTCTCTGTCATAGAAAGGAGCTTCTGCTAGTCCCTGTACTAGAGATCTTTAAGAATCTTTTTGGCTTGAACTGTGTTAAACATAAACCCAGGAATTTAGAAACAGATCATGTCTGACTTCATTAAATCTCACTGCATTTTCCTGGCAATATTCTCATCCTAAGGGAGGGATTGTGGAGATAATTTATTCCATAAACATTTCATTATATATGTTTCTGCCTGTTAAGGCCTGTAGGAGCTTAACTATTTATGGAATAGTAGTGAAGAGTAATAAAAAACCATGAAGTTCTCTTGTCAGTTGAAACAGATATCTGTTGGGAGTCCTCTTTTTTTTTTTTTTTTCTTTTCTTTTCTTTGTGGTGCTGCAGACCAAACCCAAGACCTTGCACATGCTGGGCACGTGCTCTACCAGTGAGCTACACTCCTAGCCCAAGTCCTACTGTCCTTAATGCAGGTGGAAAACCTGCCTTGGCAGAGTCTCCTCCCCTCAATTGAAGTAAATGATGTCTTATCTGCCTATGCTGAAAAGCCTTCTCTCTGGTCTAGGACATGGATCCCCGGCTGATTGCGTGGAAGGGAGGGGCAGTGTTGGCCTGTTTGGATACTACACAAGAGCTGTGGATTTACCAGCGAGAATGGCAGCGCTTTGGTGTCCGCATGTTACGAGAGCGAGCTGCTTTCGTGTGGTGAAACGGAGTAGAGAACACTGTTGAGGAAAACTCTTTGTATAAAAGATTTAAAGAATATATGTATTTTAATTTATTGACCTAGGTGGTTAATTTTCATGGAAAATAAATGAATTTCAACTTTATGCTCAGGATATGATGTTGGTTTGAAATCTGCTTTCACAGTCAGGACATTTGAGAACAAATGAACTTTCACTTCAGTTGTAAACTTTCACCCTTTCTCAGGGTTCCATAAACCTCCAGTGATACAAAATGCTGCTGTTGAATACTCTCACACGGTGAAAGTCTTTGTTTCATTTGACTTCTGAGCATCATCAGCAGGCAGATGTGAGGGATGGTATGTAGGTGAGGAGTAGAACTGCATGTGGTACCATTTTCCCTCTTGTCTAAGAAGAGCGGTTAGGATCTAAAGACATCTGAGTTTTGTGTACATATGATTCATGTCCTCTTGGAATTCCAGATTGGGGGAGGGGAGAGGGTTGTGGTTATTTTGTGGGTTTTTTTCCATTTTCTGTTGGATTACAAAAACGTTGAGACCGATTCAGGTCTTAGGTTTCCTGAGGCAAAGATACATGTCTGAGCTGGCTGGCTTTTGTTCCTTGACAGGCTCTAGGGTGGGCTTAGGGAAAGACTACTATTATTTGACCAAAATAATACAATTGTGAAGAGAGTCATGTTTCTTTCCTAAAGCCAAATAGAAATAACTTAATTGTTAGCTGTGTTGTACAGATAAACCAGGTAGCTTCTGTAACTAACTTCATCAAGTCCCCAGTTTTCCTTTACCTGAAGAACCAGGTGAAAGCTTTTGCAGTTCTTTATGTTCCTTGTGATCATTTGACTTTTAGCCTGTATTATGGTGCAAAATTGAAATAACAGCCTTTACCCCTGTAGTCCAGCCCTGGGGAAGTCTGAGCCACTGGCAAGGGGAACAAAAGCTTATGTGGAGACAGAAGCCTGTCAGGAAGACAACCTGGGGCTCAGTGACCAGGAGGAAGGGAAGAAAGACTGCTGCTAGGCATGTGTTTCCACCATCTCTAAGGTTAAGACTGGCAGGAGGGAATCCTGGGTGAAAAAACAAAAGTAGGGACAGATAGGAGATGGAAGAGGTAAGAAGGAAATAAAGTCTAAGGTAGGGAGAAATGTTGGTAATGGAGCATATGTAACTGCTCAGTAGGTTAGGAACAAGAGGAGTCCATTAGTGTAACAAAATAATTTTAGTTTGCAAACTAATCCTATTTGGGATGTATGCCTTCAGTTTGAGAAAATTAAGTTTATACTACTGATGTTTTTTTCTGGACTATTTAACTGTGGTATTGACTGTTTATACTAGTTCTTCACATAACAGTGTTTTGCTCTTATAATGGGTATATGTTGATTCAGAGGAAGTTGGCCCAAGTTTTGACATAAGTCATACACATTTTCTATTATCAGTGCTTTTATAAGCATTGTGAAAACTCAGGATAAGTAAGTGAGCCTTGCCATATTAAACATACTGCTTCAGCCACTCTGAGGTATTTGGTTTTGAAGCTGGATGTGGTGAATTCCCACTTCATGCTTGTTCAGGTTTTTGTTTTATCAATATGACATATATTAGTGGTGACATGACCTTTTTAGAATAATTGCAAATGTATGCATTTTAACAATCATCCATCTGAAACTGATCCACATTACACAGAAGATTGAGTTTTATACTTTATGAAGCATTCTTAGAAAAGTACACATGCTAATATACATTTTTGTGACCCCTGCATTAAGAGTTGAAAGTCTCAAAAACGCCACATAGCTCTATGTTCTGTAACTGGCAATTCTAAGTAATCTATTATAACAACTCACTTACAAAAAGAAGACTAACTTTCAACCTAAAGATTAGTTTTGTTTTGAACATGAAAAGATATAACACAAGGAATTTTGATAGTGACCTCTATAGGTAACTTTGGGCAAAAGTAGACATTAGGTTTGTAGGTTATGTGTTTGGTATTTATTTAAAAGTCCCCTCTCTGCTCAGAGGCAGAGCACTTGTCAAGTATGTACAAGGCCCTGGGTTTGATCTTCAGCACATCCAAAATTTTCAAAATAAAATAAAATCACCTTTCCAAGAGTCAGGACATGAGTCTAGCTTGGCAAGGAAAGGCCCTGTGCAGATACCAAACAATATAGTGGGTACAATATATGAGGTCATCTGGTCAACCAAGATGGGTCCAGCTTGTTATTCCCTACTTTTTATTACCTTAAAAACAGATTTGTTACTAATAAAGTTTTTCTCATAGGAAGTTACTGAACTAGTGAGAGCTTCTTAAATATAGTATTCATTAATTGAACTTAGAATGTTACAGAGCTAAATGGGACATTTGGCTGGAAAGTCCTTTATTATCAGAATTAGTTTTCACTTATAACCATTCTTGATTTAGCTTTGTAATTATAAGTTGCATTTCAGTTCTTTAATGTTCTAGCAGTTAGTAATATTTGTAACATTTTTATTGGCATAAAATTTGTTAGTGGGTAAAATTTGGGCTTAGTTATAATTCTCCTACTCTAGTTCTAAAGCAGGTATATACATAGCCCTCACTACAAACAACCTGTACTTAAAACTTCAGGTCATCACAAAGCTTTTGTCACTGGAATTGGCAGGGTAGGAAGGCTTTGAGGTCTCTTCCCCTTTCCCGGGTGGGCTATAAAGGGGAATAACTGCTGTGGCAGGCTTGTGATTGTTTCCCCATTGACACATGAGATATGACACGGAGAAGTTCTACGCGGAAAGCATTGGAGTCCTTCATGAGGTGGTATTTAGGGCAGACATGGAGAGCTTCGTAATTGTTTTTGGTATCAGCCCCACTGAAGTAGACCACCATGTATTTGTGCAGATGATTCTGGCTACTTAGATCACTGCAGAAAAGGTTAAAGGCAAGAGGAAACAGGTCCTGAGAGTTGTCACTAGGGCTGCCCTCCCTGTGGCCACAGGTGGCATCACAAATGCTGTTGTCATCATTGGAAAGAAGGAAGATCACTCTATCTGCTGCCTGCTTCTGAGTGGTAAGCCACTGCACGGGACCCATCTCAGCTATTTTCTTTTTCTGCCACTTCTCAAGGATGACCTCACTTCTGCAATGGTTTTGAAGAAAGTCAGTGAAGTAACAGACTGTGTGATGGAAACATATCTCGGAAGGGTAAACCACAAGAACTTTAATGAGAGGCAGTAGCGTGGTTGTAGTAGGAAAAGACATCATCTTGATCCTTTCTGTAGGACACAGGAGGAAGGAGGATTTATCAGAACAGCAAATATCAGGCTTCCGCTCTAGTTTAAACAATCACTGATAAATGATTCCCAGCCAGAGAATGTCGGACTTGCATCAGGGACCTAGTTAATGCCAAAGGAAAAATATGCCTAATAGTCCTTTTGAATACAGCACCTGAAACACGGTGATGCTTAAGCCTTAAAAATGTTCGAGATGGGGGTTGGAGATTTAGCTCAGTGGAAGAGCGCTTGCCTGGCAAGTGTAAGGCCCTGAGTTCGGTCCCCAGCACCGGAAAAAAAAAAGGAAAAAAAAAAAAAATGTTCGAGATGTATTTTCTAAGTCTCTGTCACTAAATCAGTCCTCTCAATTAAGCTATTTTCAAATTCATACAAACTATTTAGATTTCAGGTATTGTGCTTGGAGTAGGTTGTTGTAACTATTTTTAGTGCTATTTGTAAACATGGACACCTGACCTCTGCACATCATATTTTGAGTTGGGTCAATTCTGCAGTGATTTGTACCGTTTTTCTATCTGCAGGTGGTAGAGTTTCTTTATAGTTCCATAAAGTTAAGCCCCTGGAACTTAACTGGAATTTTATCCTATACTATGCTATGTAACAGGACTATGTGTGAAACTACTGTAACAGTGTAATTAATACAGTCCAAAAGACATCCTCTAAATATAAGTATAAACCACATGGTTTCTTAGCTTAGAAAAAAACATGGAGTTAATCTTGTTCTGCCTACAACACCACACACAACTCAGAAGGTGCAAAAAACTCCCTTTCCTAGGTGGAGAAGGGGAGAAGCAGAATCTTTAATGAGTCTGCCACTAGTTGTGATTCTATATAGATATCCTGATTTCATATTCAGACTCAATGTGGAATTGGGCAAAAAACCTTAGTATAGGAGTTCAAGATAATATTCTTATGTATTAGAATATTTTTTAAAAGCAGGAACTAGAATAGAATATCACAGGTGAAATGCAATGTGTTATTTCAGTACTTGGAGAAACTTCTATGGTAAAAATTAAATAGGTGGTATGTAGTCAACAGATGTCCAGGTCCTCACCCTGCTTTAACCTGGCAGGCGAGATCCAGTCATTAGCATACCAGGCTCTGTAGCAGTGCTCTTAAACCATTAAATAAAAGCTGCCTTAACCCTGGGAAATACAAACGTGATTACCTCTAGAGGAATCTCCTTTTTAAAAAGTTCACCTGGGTGCCTGTGGCTCACACGTGTAATCCTAGGTACTTGGAAGGCTGAGATTGGGAGAACAGCTCAGGTGAATACTTCTTGAGATCCCCATCTTCAAAATAACCAGAGCAAAATGGACTGGAGGTGTAGTTCAAGTGGTAGAACTCATGCTTTGCAAACGTGAAACCTTGAGTTCAAACCTCAGTCCCACCAAAATAAAGTTCAGGATGTGATTGCCTCATTTGGAATCTTTAAGGAATGATAACCTTTACCTTGCCTCCAAGTCAGGTAGATCCCAACTGCCAGCACCCACGTGGCCACCAGCAGCACCAGGAAGAGAGGCAACCAGCCTCCTAGCGCGGCTCTGTCTGGAGAAAACAGCTTATGCACCTTAGGCAAACAAACTCACATTTATCTCCTATTTGAAAGCTAAGGTTTTTTTTAGACTTTGAGGTAGTTGAGATCCCTTTAAAACCAAGGATCAAGATTTTTAAGGAGTCTGTTGATACTGTATTTTCCCAGTTTCCAGGTCTCTTATTTGATTCTCAGTGGGGATAAGGGACACAGGAAGTGAAAACAGTTTCTGAAATCTCTTGGGTTTCTTCCTCCTTAACACACAGATATTTTAACTATGGTAACCAGAGTCTCTGCGCAGATTTTTGTTCTTTGATTTAGTGCACTTACATATATAACACACAAGGTAGAAATAAGAATTGGCACCTAGCTTATCTTCAGTTCATTTGGCTGATTCTTAACACCACCTTCTATCTTTTGACCCCACCCATGGGCTAGCTCTGGAAACATTTTATTTGCTCATTGCTAATAAAAGAACTTGACACATCTGTAAATGCAGAGACATTTTCCAGAACATGCTGCTCTCAGGCACCAGTGAGGCAACTTTTGGTGCCAGTATTCCTGATTTGTTATCCAAATGTTGGCTGTGTGACTATATCAAGTCACAGTAACACAGCTTGGCCTGGGCTGCTGAGACTGATAAGAGAATCAGAATGCAAAGAAGGGCACGTTCCCTTGTATACCCAGTCCTGCACTGGTGACTTTTCAGCAGAATCTGTGGCACTTTGCATTATTTTTTTCCTCCTGTATATCCTGCTTTGAAAAGGATCATGAGTGGTTTTATAAATTCTTTATTCTTACTCAGATGATGGACTGTCTGGGACAGCATTGGCATCTTCTTGTCACCTCAGTTTAGTATACATAGGCAGGGACCCCTCACACATTGAATAGGTTCTGTATGTCCTGCACCTCTAATCATCCTATGACAACTGGGCACTTACTGTTATCCAGAGGCAAGGGGCCACCTGTTTGTGGGCAAAGTATAACAATTCCTTTCCGGCGGATGCAGTCGTTGCCACAGGTACGGAAATAGGGAGTCACCTGAGGATAAAGGAGAGGCTCAGAAAGTTCACACCACCCTCCAGAGTAAAGGCTTAGCAGTACTCCTTAACAATATGGCAACCTCCTCCCTTTATTCTGGTTTCAACCCTTCCTCTAGCATTGGCATGGGCATTTTTCCCCTGCTCAAACTTTATGTAAGAAAGCCCAAAAAATCCAAGCCAGTGACCCAAGACTGAAACACCTTCTAAGACTCCAGGATTCTGAACCTAAAGTTTGTGCATGTTACTAACATTGCTGGTTTCCTTATCTAAAAGGGCTGGGTTAGATCCTAATAAATATACAAATATTTCTCATAGGATAACAGAGCAGTAAGGTTCCTGTTGACCTCAGTGCTTTATGACAGGCAAATCCCCTGGCATTAGGAATGTCTATGGCTCCCTAGAAGAGGGGTACAAGTCACATGTTGCCAGGCTCCCCCTGGCCAGCCTGAGCACTGCCTTCATGTTTCAGGGAATGAAGAACAAAGGCTTTCCCACTCTGGGGTGTGCAACCCTTTGTCCCCACATCATAAATTCAAGAGACCTGAGAGTACCTACTGATCCAACTTTCTGTTTCCCCCTGAGTCAACTGAGGCTCCCAGAGGATAGGCAGTTGCTCTCCAAAGTTCATCCATCTAGAACCCAAGTCTTCCAGTTTCAAATCCCTTACGACTACATTTTGCAATTAAAACTAAGGTTTGAGGAAATAAAATGGTTTTCCTATCTCAAAATTACTCTGAGGGCCTGTGTAGATAGTGGAAATAAAAGGACTTTGGGAAGTCAACATCCATTTCTGTAAGTAGGGTCAGCGTTTCTGACATCATTACAGTAAAGACTGCAACAAGGAGTCTCTTAATGCAAGACTGCCGGAGAGGAGACACCTGATATTCAATGCATCCAAAGTACCCAATAGAACAACCAGACTGCCAGCAGCTCGCCCTCCCCACACCCCTCATTAAGCTCACCTGAACCACAGCACCTTCACTTTCCCCGGTCACCAGAATGACTACAGAAGTCCGTGTTAGTTTGTTCTGATGTAGATACATGAGACACAATCAAGAATTATATGAGTGAGGAGATCAAAGACTGCCAAGGACAAAGACACCTTCCCTCACTGACTTTCAATTCAGACTACATGTGAAAAAGGATTCATGTCATACACTGAAACATTTACCTCTGGTTGGTTTTAGGTCATCCCCAGGATGCCCACAGAGACTTGTTTTCTATATGTTGAGTCAATAAAAATAGCTCATCATGCTTGCTCAATAGAGAGTTCAGTACTCTTTCAAAAGTAAGCTTATTCAGGGAAACCTAAAGTGTCTGCATTTTCCTTCAACACGGTAAGAAAGCTGGAGGTTGAGAACAGGGGTGATGATAAAGGAAATGAAGAGGAAAAGTACCTCTACCACATTAGAAAACCCCATGACGGTGTTATGTTGGATAAGAACCATGTATCTGTCTCCAAGGGAACTGATTGTAAAATTCACTTCTACCATCTTCTCGTCCTTCTTACAAGCAGTGATATTTGGATCCCACAGACTTCCTGAGTTGAAAAAGAACCACATAGATGAACTTGCTAACTGTTCCCTCATTTAAATCCCCCAAAAGACTTCACAGAAACAAGTCCAAGTTCTTAGGCACACTTCCAAGAGATAAGGGCTCTAACACACAGTGTATTTTTTAACATTGCTCCCAGAATCTCAAAACACCCACCTCTGCCCTCCCCCACCCAACACACACATACGCAAACACTGTTTTGCCAAAAAAAAAAAAAAAATAGCCTTCTTGAGCTGGGAGTGATAGGAGGTTTGGGTTCCACTACTCATTTCTGTTCTCAACCTGTATTTTGAGTTAAGGGCTAGAGCCAATATTTTCTCCTTCCCAGAATAGGAGAAGCTACAGACTAGGAGACATGCCTAAGATTATGGAATGAGTTCAGAGCAGGACTCCATTGACTAGGCCATTTTGTATTCCAGGAGCTTCATCCATAACAGCATCTGCCAGCTTTATTGGATGCAAAGAAGGAAATGCCTCAGCGCTTAGAGGATTCCCTGATAGGCTGTCAGAAAAAGCCAGTTGTTTCATTGATGTGACTTGCAAATGAGGACTAGGTTTGTTTCCAGGAACATGATATAACAACACAAATTATCTTCCTCTTGTAGGAGGCCATTTCAGACCTGGTTCAGAATTATCTTTAGGAGTTCATTGTAGGGGTGATTTTAGATCCTCAGACCTCATACCTTCAGTGCCTTCATACGTCTACAGATTTCTGTCAGGGGGAGGCAAGAAAGAAGCCCTGGGCTCCAGGTCTGCCTCTGATAGTGACAGCACATAAGCTTAGTTTGACAGGGTACACAGGAATGCCTTATGGGGTGAATGAGTACCTAAAAGATTTGGATCAAGCCCCCGAAAGCACCACTCTCCTTATTAGCTATACTGCTGAGATGTTTACACTAACCCTTGGAAACTGGGCATTAGGAATTGATTATCCTGGTGCTATTTCACAATTCAAGGGGGAGGGCTCTAATAGTCTGGCATGGTGAGGCCATCCCCTTTGAGGACACAGGTTGAGAGCCTGCTTTTAGGTCATTGGTTAATACTCCCACCCTGAATGTTTGCTAATCCAAACAGAAGCTTCTCTGTTTGGCCACAGGTCAATAGTGGTGGTGAACAAGTGACTCCTGTCCCGTTAGGAACAGCCTTCAGTTTGCACCACTGTTAAGTGTGGCTTAGACTAAAATGTCAGTTTAACAAAATGGGTGGGGGTGGCTTTGTGTGAGACACATCTAAGCCTAAGAGTGTATCCTTCCCTGGACATCTGCATGTGTCAGTGGGTATGGTGTTAAGACGGGGGTCAAGAGCCCTGGGTGCTTCTGCCTTCACTGAGCAGTTTGGATCATACCTCCCAACTCTAGGCCTTAGTTCTTATCTTGTGAAAGACTGGATGGAGCTGTGCTGGCTCAAGTTAGGATCATCTTCAAATAACAAAAACAAAAAATGCTACATCAACTTACCTGCCTCGATGCACTTTTTTTTATATTTCATTACATGGTCTAGGCAGCCTGGAAATTTGAATGAAATTTTTTACACTTTAGAAAAAGTTTTCTCTATAATACTCCCCTGCCAACAAATATACATATACACCTGTAACACACTGCCAGAACATTCCAGATGTGAGACAGCAAATCCAAATAGGACACTACCATTTTACTGTTAAACAGAAAAATCATGTACCCACGGAGCTGTAATCAGTCTTTAATTCTTTTATTTATTTATTTATTTATCAGTACTGGGGTTTGAACTCAGGGCTTTGCACTTGTGAAGCAAGTGCTCTACCACTTGAGTCATGCCTGCAGACCCCCACTATCTTTAAAAAAAAAGTGAGGTTTGGTAATAGTAAGTTTGGTATACTGGATTCTGCCCCTTCCAGCTTAGTCCGCTCAGCTGCCTAGCACACACTATACTAACCAAGTGATGAAGGTGAACCTTATCAGTGACACCAAGCCCTTGACAGGACATGAAGAGAGACTTCTTTGGGATTCTTTTTTTTTTTTTTTTCTTGCAGTACTTCGGGGTTGAACTCTGAGCTTTATGCTTGCTAGGCAGCCACTCTACCACTTGAGCCTCTCCATCAGCCCTCTTTGCCTTGGTTATTTTTGAGATAGTGTCTCACAGTATGTACTCCTGTTTGTGCTTCCCCACCTAGCTGAGATGACAGAAACATGCCACAGTATCTAGCCATTGGTTGAGATAGGATTGCATGAATTTTTTCTCCCAGCTGACCTCAAACTGCAATCCTTCTGATCTCTACCTCCAAGTAGCTAGGATTATAGGCTTGAGCCACTGTGGCCAGCCCCTTTTGTGGGATTCTTCTCAAAAACCCTACCCCCAAGCTAAGCATGAGACAAACATCAGTCAAACCCAAATTGGAGGCCATGTATAGGATGCTTATCAAGGTAATGAAAAACATGGCTAAGAAACTGACCAGAAGAGACAGTTGACACAGGTACTAAGTACAACTAGAACAGAAAGGAGACATTAATGGAAAAGCTGGTGAAATCCAAGTAAAAGTCTGGAGTTTAGTTAATAGAAATGTACCAATGCTGGTTTCTTAGTATATTTGTCAGCGTACCCTGGTAATGTAAATTGGTAACAACTGGAGAAGTTGGGCAAAAGGTAGGTGAAAACTCTTTGTACTATCTCTGCAACTTTTCGTCAATCTAAAATTATTCTGAAAAATTTTTTAAAAGCTTATTTAAAAACAAAATGAGGTTTGATGTTATCAAGAAAGCTAGAAATTACTGTTTAGTAACTAGTGTGGCATCCAAAACACTTTAGAGGATGTGAGGGCGATCTGGCTGCGACATCTGTCACCCCATTGATCACCAGGGTTGATTCGGCTGATCTGGCTGGCTAGGCGGGTGTCCCCTTCCTCCCTCACCACTCCATGTGCGTCCCTCCCGAAGCTGCGCGCTCGGTCGAAGAGGATGACCATCCCCGATAGAGGAGGACCGTTCTTCGGTCAAGGGTATATGAGTAGCTGCACTTCCCTGCTAGAACCTCCAAACAAGCTCTCAAAACACTTTAGACTGCCCAAGCGCACTGATCAAAAAGGACCAGAGTTTGAAGGTCAGCTTCACTTTTTCTGAGTGATTCCTGAGTGAATCACTCAGCCCGGGGTAAGTGATTCACCACTCAGTTCCCTCACCTGTAAGTTGAGGAATGGAATGGAATTTTTAACTTGACTTAACTCTCTCTATGAATGCATAGCAACTTCTACTGGGTCCATATTATAGATGAAGAAATTGAAATCTTATAAGGCCAAAATCTTGTCCAGGGTTCCCTAGGCTCTCTGAACCAAACTATATACCCCAGAAAGATAGACAATCACTGAAGAATTGAAGAAGTTTACCTGGTGAGGTGAAGTTGACAGACAAAGAAGGGCCATCTTCATTCATATTTGCATTGGGTATATTATGGGCCCCGATGAAATAGAGTGTGCTCAGTTCCACAGGAAAGCCCACATAGGAGAAGGTCCACTGAAAGGCAAAGCAAGGTGCTTCAGCTCTAGAAGGCTATTTGATGCAGGAACAGCACCTCTGTGAGTTGCTCTTTTCACTCATGATTTCATCCCTGATGCTACTTCTGAAACTAAGGTCTCTAGCCAATGTCCACTTAGGGAATGGGCCCCATACAATTTGCTGATAAAACTCAAAGAATCAAACAGGCATAAAATTTTAGAACCAGGATACAATTTAAGTCCAGTTCCCCTTACTTTGCTGATGGGGAAATTGAGGCTCAGAGATGCCTAAGGCACAGAGCAAAGAAGTGGCCAAAAACTAGAGTTTGAACTCAGGCATGCTGCTCTGTATCACAGCTGCTCACAGCCTGCTTGTGACACCTTCTCCATGCTCTCCAAACAAAAGGCTCAGCTTTCAATGACAGTCATGTGCCTTAAAATGCTTACTTTGCCACCAGAAGGTCTGGTCTGACTCTGGAAGGCCTCTGTGTAATTACATCTCACACAGCTGTAGGAATGCACATGGCTTTTGCCTGTCATGCAGATCTTGGTGGCCTTCAACAGACGGATGCTGGCTACAAAGACAGGGAAGCAGGCAGTTTTGTTACTCAGCACTTACTGTGTGGCAGACATCATGCTGGGTACTTCCCATACCTCATGTCAGTTCATAAGTACAGCAGCACTAAAAGACAGGCATTGTTGGGCCCAGTGTGCAAATGGGGCAGGAGTTTTGAGGAGCTCTGTCTATGCTTCCAAGCTCAGCAGCAGCAGTTATGAGTTCAAATTCCAAAGCTCAAATGATGAAACCACTTGCAATTGCTTTAAGTGGAATGGGAGGGTTTGTGGAAGGCAAGGGGAAGATGGAAGGGGCAATCTAACCAAGGTACATTATAAGGCTACTCAGAATTGTCACAATGAATTCCCCCTGTACAACAAATATATCCTAATAAAAATAGGGAAAAAACAAATTTCAAAGCCTAAGATCCATCCTCTTTATAGGTTGGCTAGAAATTCACAGGGTACCTATGACTAGTGCCATATCTGTACCACTGTGGGTCTCTTGAAGAGGAATGGACTACTTAATCAGGATTCGGACTACAATATAGCTGTTAAGTGCTATGTTGTTGTTCCCCCTGCTCAAAATAAGGTTGTTTTTTAACCATACGTGCCATTTCCCTGTAGCAGCCAGGGACTCTTGGTGTCATACATGTAGAAGAAAAAAAAAAAAGAGGAATGTACTGCTTGGGGAACCCCACAAAGACCCTTCAAGAACATTATCACCAAATCATGTCTGTTCTGACTGCTTTTTACCCTGGCAGTTCATTCTCTAGTACCTCCTTTCCTCCACTCTACTTCTTTTTTTTTTAATTTCTTTTATTCATATGCGCATACAATGTCTGGGTCATCTCTCCCCACTTCCCCCACTTCCTCCTCCTCCCTTCCACCCCCCCCTCCCCGCTCCGAGCAGAAACTGTTCTGCCCTTATCTCTAATTTTGTTGAAGAGAGATTATAAATATTAATAAGTAGAATTGAGGGTTTTTGCTGTTTGAGATAAGGATAGCTATAGTGTGAGATTTCTGTCATTGCTTTCCTGTACATAAGTGTTACTTTCTAAATTGATTTTTCTCGAACTAATCTTTTCTCTAGTTCCTGGTCTCCTTCTCCTATTGGCCCCTGTCACTTTAAAGTATCTGCATTAGTTTCTCTGTGTTGAAGGCAACAAATGCTATCTGGTTTTTTATATGTATTATATATAAAATTTTATATAATATTTATATTATATAAATATTATATTATTTATATTATATATTTATATTAATATTATATTATTTATATAATATTTTATATGTATATATATTTTTATATGAGGGAGAACATACGATTTTTGGTCTTTTGTCTACTCTACTTCTTCAAGTCTCACTACTTTAAAGCCTATCACCTGCACCACAGCCAGTCACAACAGCTAATAAAAGCTCACTCTGCAGGGATGGGACCAGTCTTACCACATGGACTCACAAGTCTCCGCAGGGCCCCTCTCATGCTCTTCCCTACTCCATCCACTTGCATGGAGCGTGGAGCACAGCTCCCTTAGGGGCTGACTGTGTTTGCCTCCCCAACCTCTCTGAAAACCCCACTCTTGCCAGTTCCCCTCTCTGTGCTTGCCACACATGAATTCTTGAGCTCATTGAATTTAACTGAATTTAGCAGATGAAAACCACAAACATGGGCATTAGGGTCCTAGGATTAGCTGATCATAAGAACCCAGAGGCTGCCTTGCAGCATAACATGGAACAAAATGCCAGGATTTTCATGATATCATTTGAGAAGCAGAAAAATAACCTAAGCCAGTGCTTTTCCTAAACTGGGAGAATCATCTCTGACCTTCCACTATCTTCTTCCAAGAAGTATAATATACAGAAAAATACACAGATCAATACACCACTTGGTGAATTTGCACACTCATAAAACCAGCACAAGTCACGAAACACCCTCCCAGGAGCACCCTGTACTTCCTTTCAGTAACTGCTCCACCCCAGAACAGCCACCATCCTGACTTCTAGTTAAATTTTGTTTTGCTTTCAAAGGAAAGATGTAGCTTATATGTATAGCTATGGGCATGCATATAGGTACAAATGCATGAACTCTGGAATCTGGCTGCTTATGTTTGTAGCATCCTTATTGTGTGTGGTTATAGATCATTCCTTCTTGTTGCTGTATTGTGTTCCACTCTGTGATTACATTCTACTGTAGGGCATTTGAGTGCTTTTGGGTGTTAGGAATAGTGCTCCCATAAATGTCCTAGGATGGGGCTTTTGGTGCATGTGTGTAGGTATTTCTGTTGGATATGCCTAGGAATGGAATCACTGGGTCATATACCCTGCACATTTCTTCTTCAACAGACATTTTAAGCCTATATTTGATTGATGCAAACTTACCATCTGCCCGGAGTATCCAGCTTATGTTCATCAGAACTGAATAGTCTTCTGCTTCAATATTGGTTTTTACGAGTTCTACTCGGAGGTCCCTCAAGTCTCCTGGGGTCAGAGTGTGTTGGACCATCCACTCTGGAGATGGCCCTGGGAAAAGGCAAGACTTGCTATGACACCCCCTTCTAGGCCATTTGATGGCATCTCCTCTAAGTGATCCACTCTGATCTGTCCACCATTCACAACTCATCACATCTTCCTGATAAGGCAGGCCAAACCTTTCTGGATGCTGACTCAAGGAAATACTTTCAGCCTCCTGGTTCCAAACTACAACACACTTGGGACCACTCCAGGTGTGCATATCATGTATCTGAAGTATTGACTTCCCTGTGCCTCTGTCTAGCTGACTCCACACCATCACCACTTTTCCACCTCCTAGACTTTGCTGCTGCTGCCTTCTCCCCTCCAGTTCACCCTTCCTATCCACATTTCTTGGACAGAAATCTACCCATTCTTCAAATACTACCAAAGCACCCATTCGTCTATAAAACATTGCTTCCTGGTTCCAACTGTAACTGACCTTCCTCACCCTGTACTGGATCTCCCACTGCAGAGTGCAATAGCAAGTCCCACTCTGCCTGCAGCCCCTGACTGGACAGGAGGCTAGCCCACCTCAAAAGTCCTCATTATTCCCCCAGAGTTTTGCCTTGAGAATTTTTTGGGGGGTGGAGGGGAACTAGGATTTGAACTCAGGGCGTCAAGCTCACAAAGCAGTTGCTCTACCACTTGAGCCATACCTCCTGCCCTGACTTGAGAAATTCAACCCACCAGCTAATAAATCAATGATTTATCCTGTGCCTGATCTTCAAGGGCTAGATTCAGGTCTTCTTAAAAGTCCAGCTGTGATTCAATGTAATCCCCAATGCCCATGCTCTAATGCACCTACCAGATTCAGAGCCACACTGAATGGTCTGCAGGAGAGAAAGAAACCAAGTGTCATGTCGAAGCCAACAAACCATAAGCCTTCTTTTATCAAATTAGACAAAAAAAAATCCATCTTTTTCCTTAAATGCATACACAAGTGGCAAGCTTTCAAAGAAAAGGTGAGCTGCTTCTACTTCACAGCTTAGGGGAAACGAAGCTTCCTAATTGTAGCTTATGACAGACCATGAGCCAGCCATTGATATGCTTGATCCTCCAGGGGCCAGAGGTGGTCTCCACTCATTCCTGGGTATCATCTTTCCCTGCCACAAACAGAGGATGATCCTGAGGCCCCTTTACGCTCTAATGTTTGGCTGTAAGTTTTCAGGACCATCTGGAGTATTTATTGAGTTTCCCCAGGTTAAGTATTGACTGTGTAAAGAAAAAAAAAAGCAATGCAGTCGATGGTACCTTCCCCAGGATCTTAACATATTCTTTTCTGATGCAGGACTTGAGTGATTTAGATAACCACAAGTGACTATAATTTCATCATACTACCTTTTAAAAAGAGCTTTCAAAAAAAAGAAAAAGCAAATACATAACATGTGTCCAAGCTCGGTAGGTCAGTACTAAACCATCTGAAGTTAACTGCTCGTGTCTATACATAAAAATAGTTAGTACTTTGGTTTTGA
Organism: Castor canadensis; assembly: GCF_047511655.1. NCBI lineage: Eukaryota > Metazoa > Chordata > Mammalia > Rodentia > Castoridae > Castor > Castor canadensis. Next base: position 112,699,557 of record NC_133395.1, on the reverse strand, counting down.
AATAAAATACTGAACCTAAAATATTTAACTTTTAGTCAGAAGCAAGTTCCCATGTGAAGACTCAATGTCATAAATCCATGAGTTATAGAATCTCATCCCACTAAGCCTCCAAATTTCCAAACATCTTATAAGACAGAAGACAAGACTCTTTCATGGTTTGAGTGAAGTCCTCAATCATCCCTTTGTTTTTGTGAAACTGAATTGGAAGAGATATCATCAGATACTCTTTTCAAATAAATAAGCCACTATACCAGGGGCTAAGTTCTTCTTCTTTTTCTTCTTCTGGACTGGGGTTTGAACTCAGGGCTTTGTGCTTACAAAGCAGGCACTCTGGTTTGAGCCATGCCTCCATTTTGCTCTGGCTATTTCTGGAGATGAGGGTCTCTGCCTAGGCTGGCCTTAAACTACAAGCCTTCTGAGCTCAGTCTCCCAAGTAGCTAGAATTACAGGCATGAGCCACCAGCAAGACCTAAGTTCTTGTTGAAAGGCTGATGGAACACATTTTTGGAAGAAGCCAAGCAACTCTAAACTTGACATAGTTGAAACTGTTGCCCGCAAAGGCAATGGATTCTTCCTCCAGAGAAAAAGTCAAGGGGATCTCAGACACAGAGGTCAAAGACAGCTGCTGAAGACATCAGGACACAAAGATGGGGTACGTATGACTTCGAGAACCCACCATCCTTAGATGCTCTAGACTATGCTGAGACAGCTGGGCTTGATTTTGAATGCTATTTTGAGGATAGGCTTTTTCCTCTTGGTGGACCCAGAAGATTCCTTCAATCAAGGGACTGGGGAAAAAAGGAAACCTAACTTCGGGAATCAACAAAGAAAGAAAAGCAAGCAGGCAGATGGTAGTGAAGTTTTTATGCCCCAACAGGTGGGCAGACCATCCTTGAGCAATAATGAGAGTCTACTTACTCATTGGCATCAACCAGACTCTTTGCTGCTGCTATGCAGGCCATGCTGTTGTTAGGATACCTGGGAAAGTTAGGTACCACCTTTTCCTGTTACCTTTAGGTAGAAATGACTAAATCCAGAACCCTGCTGGCTTTTGTGATCAGGCCTGTCTGACCATGGCCCAGACCCAAGCAACCTAACACCCCATGTCTGCAGGGCTGAGAAGAGCAGACTGATGGAGGTCTGAGCTCCATCAGGGCCGCAGGAGGGCTGCAGATTTGCCAGTCCAGAGGGTAGTCCATGGTTGCTTTCGGAGAAGCGTGACCTGGCCGGTGGGATGCTGTCTGGGTGCCAGAATGAGGGCTTGAAGGGCTGGAACCAGGGAAGGGGTACAGGCTGGGGCTTACCGACTCTTGGTGCATGGCGCTCCTGCACAGCGCGGCCAAGCTTAGCAGCACAAGCAACATAGCCTGGCCACTGCCCATCACCACTCGGGGCGCCGGCCAGCTGCCCGCCGCGCTCTTATCCCGGGAAGCTCACTCGGGGCTCCGCCTCCCACAGCGCCACCCCGGGCTTTTCCGCCTGGACAGGGGCGGGCCGATGGTCCCCTCCGGGGGTGAGGGGACAGTCGCCTCACTCTCGCCCGCTGGGCTCGTGAGGGTGGGCGGGGTCCGAGCGGCTCGTGCACCTGGGCTGGCAAAGCCCGAGCATCCGAGGCGAGAGCCGAGCCCTGTGCACACGTGTGTGCGGTGAGCCAGGTGCGGCGCCAGCACCTACGCCCGGGGCCGCGCGCCCTGCCCGAGCCTGAGCCCGTTCGGAGCCGAGAGGCCGAGTGACCCGTCGGATCCTTCCGACGCGGAGAGCGCGCGGGTGCAGCCTGTTAAAGTGTCACCTCCACCCGCTCAGCTCCTGTTGGGCGGCGGCCGACGGTCCGGCGCTGGGGCCCAGCGGTCAAGGGTGAGTAAGGTTCTCGGGAACCTCCCGCCCTGAGTCTTGGTGGGTCAGGAGGACTTGGGGCCCCTTTACGCAGCGGCCGAGCTCGAGAAAGCAAAGGGTGGGACGCGGGCCACCTACGCCTTATCGACTTCTTTGAGGAAACTAGTGAGCAGGAACTTGGGCGATAAGAAAGCGATAGCAATCTCCACTCTTGCCCCTCAGGTTTGCTGGTAAATGGGTATTTCCACAAAATGAGGGAGGGTGGGGGGAGGGCTAGTCCCCAAAGCTGAAACTTCAGCGCTGTGGGTTTGCAGCTGAGGTTCTCAAAGTTTTCTGTGCTCAGGATTGTCGAGATACTGCCTAAATGAGATTGGGACTATAGGGCCTGGCAAGGTTTCCACCGCCCCTCCCCCTCCCTTAATTCTGGGGCGAGGGGCCCAGGGACCATCCTTTGAGATAGTGGTTTGGGGGTTGGTTAACAATCAGTTGGGTTTACAGTGGAGTTAACAAAGCCTGGAACTTTACTGCTTCAGACCTCATTTGCAAACGGCAATGTTGGGGGTGACCCACTCAGGGTCTCAAAGTAGTATGCCCAATAGGAGCCCTAGAGCAGAATGTGGAACTGCTGGGTGACTGACTTGTCAGCTGGTGAGAGGCTGTGCTGAATTAAGCAACTGGGTTTGCTAAAGTCTAGCTCACCTGTGGGGCTGAAGGTTCTGAGGTGAGGGTTCTGGTTCTGGCCCACAGAGAGCAAGGGGCCAGGTTCAGTCCCTAGCCTCAAGGACTGCAGGAGCTCTGACACACATGCATGTGGGGTTGCAGTAGACATTTCCAGAGGATTGATCTGTCTCCTGACCAAGGAGGGTCACTCAGGTGATGTTTTGGTCTCACCCCTGCCTGGGGCTATGCTATTCTGGGCCCCTCACTCAATCTCTGAGTTACTTTGGGCCCTGTGGTCCCTGAGATCATTTGTAGCTCTAATAGTGGTCTTTCTGTATAGCAAACAACTGCCAGGTACCAGTGTGCAAAGGTGAGCAAGCACATGGGTACTCTTGTGCTGAAGATGAGTGCAGTGGGAGGCACATAGTCAAGGTCACAAGTGCCTGCACTGCTTCATCTGCCAGCTTGAGACTGAACTTTGTCCCATGGTGCCAAGGGACCACTGTTTATGTGGTAGTCAGTCATCAGATTGTGAAAGTCCAGCTGAATATCTGTGCAGGGCAATTGTGGGGGGGAGGTGTAAGCCCCTCTGAGACCAGTAAGGCTCAGCTGAGTTGTCAACATATTCACTTAGTGTATAGGGGAGAGCTGGTCCTGGTCCAGGCTCCAAGCCGTAATAAGCTCAGGAATAAGTGCAAGGATTTTGGGACAACTGGGATGCCAAGTTCTTCCTGGAGAGAGGTCTGTGAGTGAGGTGTTGCTAGGGACCTTGGTGAAGACAACCTGGGGGAGACAACAAGGGGCTGTAGAAGGACATCCAGGTTTAAGGCAGGAGCCACATGGGCACAGAGACCAGAGGTAGCTAGCTTGGTGTTGACAAGAACAGGTGGGCCACAGCTAATGTGTAGCAGGAGGAAGTGGGGGCAGTTTCTTTTGTTTTGTCTTGAAGAAAGTGGGCAGCTGAGTTCCTTCTCGAGGGGATGAAGGTAGAAGAATAGAATGAGGGTGATGTGGTTGGTTGGCCATGTGGGAGGAGGGGGCAGTGCCTGGACAGGAGTGTCAGCAGCCTCCAGACACAGTGTGAGCTGTGGACTAGCCATGACAGACATAAAAATGACACTGTCCAGGCTTCCGGGATAGGTAAATGCTGGTGGCTCACTCTGGACAGGACTGTGGAGAGAGCAATGGAAGGAGAAGGTGAGAGGAGTTCCATGTGGGTGAACAGGACATGCATGCTTGTCTCCTCAGGGGTCTTCACAATAGTTCATGCCACAAGTGTCCTTCCCATGAGAGGTCCTTGCTGACTAAACATGCAGCCTTTGCGGTAGCCTGCTGGAAGGGACCCAGCTTATTTGGATATCCAAAATCGATAAGGGTGTGGATTTATAAACTGGAGACAGAATCATGAGCTTCTTCTCCCTGACATCTGGCAAGCCATGGCTCTTCTCAGAGCCTTAGTTTCCTTTTCTGTAGCTACCCTGTAACAAGGTAGTTAATGGCAATGATGTGATTGGAGTCTGAAGAAGTGACCTTTGGAAATTCTCTGGTTTTCCCCCTCTAGTTCTGCTAAGTCTGGATTTTTGAAAGCCATCTGGCATGGTGCACCTTCATGGCAGGGGAGGAGGGGTAGTATGTGCTCATTAAAAGTCTGAATGAATGAATGAATAAATCAGCAACTACCTTCCTCCAAGGCCATGTGTAAACCTGCCCCCACCCCAACCCCTTAGAAGAACTGCTTTGAACTTTCTTCTCTTCCCCCACAGCTGAGTGAAGGTCAGAGCAGTGAAGACATCTCTTTCCAGTACACGTAGCCTCTGACAGGACCCAACAGGCTTTGGGGGCTGAGATTCTCAACCTCCACACTGCCTGGCTCTGCGACTCACTTGCCAGCTCTTGGCCTTGGCCAAGGCTCTTGGGCTTTTGGAGTCTCCGTTTTAACGCGGGGATGACATTAGCTCTTTCTATCAAGCAGGGCTGTTGGGAGACTGTAAGGAAAGAAGACAGAGGAAAGCAAATTGAAGGGCGTAAAATCGTTGTGTAAATGGAGGGGAGGGGAGAGAAGAGGAGGGAGGACAATTTAAAACATTCCTGTTCTCTCTGTGACCCAAATGGGGAAATTCCCTTGGACCCAAGACAGACAGTCCTCAGATCCTGTCACTGCTATTCAGACCTTTGTGACTCTGCTGGATCCATCCCTGAAACAACAAGGCCATGAGGGTTGTTGACAAGTCCTGGGTCCAGCCTCCACCCACACAGGTGGAACTTTCCACTTTGTTCCCTTGCAAATATTAATCAAGACCCTGGTCAGTCAACAGTGGATTCATTGTCTCCTGAAGAGGGAGCGGGTTCTGACAAATGCCAGCTGCCTGCCAGGGCCCCGGCAGTTGTGGGAGCAGGAAGAGAAGCCTTTGCTTTGGCCCATGCCCTCTGTTCTGCACCAGAGGCTTGGACTCCAGCAATATTAAGTTTAATGCCTGCTTTGAGCCAGAAATGCTGAAACCACACCCAGGACTTACACTGCACTGTTCCCCAGCAGGGTCACTGAACTGCACACATTCTCTGCCACATAAGGAGGGGTTGCCCAGGAAAGCACACAAACTAAGGCCATGGTGGAAACTCAGAGATAATGTCATTCCCAGGATGAAACCCTGTGAGGTTTGCAACCTGCATGTCCTGTTCATGGCTGTGCTCATGTGTGCTGTCCAGAACAGAGGAGTTTGGTATGCTTTTTCTCTCAAAGCCCCGTCTGTAAACCAGGTGACAGAGGCATCCTCATAGGGATATAGGGCAAATCACTGGAGATTTTGGGGTAAAGCAGTTATAGCACAATGTTGGGCACACACAGCAGGGTTGATGGTATATGTTTCAGTTGATGATAATTGAATTAACCTGCTATAATATCCTTGGTCATAGTTGTAGCATCGCATTCTGTACTTCAGGGAAGAGGGAACTCCGGCCATGCAGTACACCCCATAAAATCTCCATCTGTTTTTAGCTTTGCCCTTTTAATTCTGTTCTTTTCTCTCTCTCTTTCATTTTTTCCCCTGTGGTGCAGGGGGTTGAACTCAGGGCCTCGAGCTTGTTAGGCAGGCACTCCACTGTTCGAGCCATGCACTCAGCCCTTTTGGCTTGGGTTTATTATTATTATTATTATGTCATTTTTACATTTACTCACATGTGTATACATTGTTTGGGCCTCCTCCCCTGCCCGCCCCGGCTTGGATTATTTTTTAGATAGAGTGCCCCTTTATGCTCAGCCAGCCTGGATCAAGATCCTCCTAGTCGTGCCTTCCTTATAGCTGGGATGACAGGCACACCGCGGTACCCAGCTTTTTTGGTTGAGACGGTAGGTAATCTCATGAACGTTTTGACTGGGCTGATTTCACCAGGAGAGCTTCCTGATGGCTGTCTCCCAAATAGCTAGGATTGTAGGCTACAGCCACTGGGCCTGGCCTTATTTTTGTTTTTTGACTGCACTAGAGTTTGAGATCAGGGCCTCACACTTGCTAGACAGGTGTTTACCACTTGATCTACTCTGTCAGCCCTTCAGCCCTTGTTTTGTTTTGTTTTTGAGACAGGGTCTTGATGTGTAGCCCAGGCTGGCTTTGAACTGAAATCCTCCAGCCTCAGCTTTCCAAAAGCTGGGGATATAGTCTTGCCACACCACATTAGACAGCTCTTACTTCTTTTCCCCCTCATTAAAAAAAAAGGTGGGAGTGCCAGCTGAGTGGCTCAAGCAGTAAGAGCACCTGCCCAGCAAGCATGAGGCTGAGTTCAAACTCCAATGCTGCCAAAAAAAAAAAAAAGTAGGAGAATTGAGGTCCAAGGCTAGCTGGGTTTCCAGACTCTGATAAACAAACTACTAGGGAAAGGACTTGGGGTATAACTTTCACTTCTCTCTCTCTCTCTTTTTGCGGTACTTGGGCTTGAACTCAGGGCCTACACCTTGAGCCACTCTACCAACTCTTTTTTATGTGATGGGTTTTTCAAGATAGGGTCTCATGAACTATTTGCCCTGGCTGGCTTCAAACCACAATCCTCCTGATCTTTGCCTCCTGAATAGCTAGGATTACAAGCATGAGTGAACCAGCTCCCAGCTTGACTTCTAAAGTAGTAGAATTTGAACATGGAATCCCAATTTAGAAGGCATTTGCAAGTGATGTTGCATTCTAGAGAGTTTATTTTATAAGTTTTTATTTGTGCTTTTGTTTGGTATATCACAGAGAGGACAGCCATACTACATCAAGGATGCCTTCTGGAAGCCAGGAGTCAAAAGAGCTGGTTGATGTCTTATGTTAGCTCCTGATTTATTTCTGCACTTTAGTGATATAGTAATTTTCAGTTGAGCCAAAGAAGCAGTCAGAGTTGGTTTTTTTTTGTTTTAAAGCAGCTCACCTTGCTGTATTAAGTGAGGCAGGCTAGCTAGGGAAAGGTGACAGGAAAATTAGAAAATATATCAAAAATTAAGCCTGGTTGAAGAGCTGAGACAGAACCAGGAAATAAGACTGAAAAATCATTTGGACAGCTAGAAATTGAATCATTTATTTAAGAATGAACAGATCCACATTCTTTCCAACATTCTTTTCCTTCTCTTTTAAATGTAAAATGAGATATACTGCCCCTAAATGAGTAATGAAGTCCTGGAATAAAAGTGACTGCTTTTTTTTTTTTTTGTAAATCTGTAACCAGGAAGATACCTAAAAAAAAGGACCATAAAGAACAGAGTCCATGTCAGGACTCTTTGATTATAAGGCTAACCCAGACCCTTTGTCTGCAGGTTTGAGTGATAATATCAAAACAGGATAATCAAGAAGTTGCTAGGTAACCATACATCCAGGTGATCCTGCCCAGTTAGAAGACATAAATACCCTGCGATGAAGACTGCTCATGGAGCACTCTCTCCCATCTTGGACAGCCTTGGTAGAAGGTACCACTACTTTTTTCTTCTTCTTTCCTTGCACCCTGCCTGCTTTGTCTTCCTATGCTAAATAAATCTCTACTGTCCTGCTGAAACCAGAGTTTTAGGCTCTAGGCCCAACTTCAGGGGTTCCAGATGTTAAGTCTGGTCACCCACTCCAGAGATAAGTGATGGTGAAACACAGTGGTTGTGGGAGACTTTAACACTCCATTATCATTAATAGATAGGTCATTCAAACAAAAAAATCAATAAAGAAATACAAGATCTAAAATATACAATAGATCAAATGGACCTACTTCATGTCTACAGAACATTTCATCCAACTTCTACACAATATACATTCTTCTCAGCAGCCCCTGGAACCTTCTCCAAAATAGATCATATCCTAGGGCACAAAGCAAGCCTCACCAAATATAAGAAAATAGAAATTATACCGTGCATACTCTCTGATCACAATGCAATAAAACTAGAACTCAACAATAAAAGTAAAGACAAAAACATGCAAACAGCTGGAAACTGAATAACTCATTACTTAATGAACAATGGGTCATTGATGAAATAAAAGAGGAAATTAAAAAGTTCAATGAAAATGAAAACACAACTACCAGAACATATGGGACACAGCTAAGGCAGTCCTGAGAGGAAAGTTTATAGCCATGAGTGCATATATTAAAAAGACTGAAAGATCTCAAATCAATGACCTAATGATACATCTCAAACTCCTAGAAAAACAAGAACAAGCAACTCCCAAAACAAATAGAAGGAGAGAAATAATAAAAATAAGAGCTGAAATCAATGAAATAGAAACCAAAAAAACCATACAAAGAATTAATGAAACAAAAAAAAAAGAATTAATGAAAAAATAAACAAGAGCAACAGACCCCTGGCAAACCTGACTAAAATGAGGAGAGAAAAAACCCAAATTAGTAGAATCAGGAATGCAACAAACACCATGGAAGTCCAGGAAATCACCAGAGACGACTTCAAGAACCTATATTCAAATAAATTTGAAAATGGACAGATTTCTAGATACATATGATCATCCAAAACTGAACCAAGAGCAAAATTAATCACCTGAATAGATCTATAACACAAAATGAAATTGAAGCAGCAATCAAGAGTCTCCCCAAAAAGAAAAGTCCAGGACCTGATGGATTCTCTGCTGAATTCTATCAGACCTTTAAAGAAGAACTGATACCCACCCTCCTTAAACTGTTCCACGAAATAGAAAGGGAAGGAAAACTGCCTAACACATTTTATAAAGCCAGTATTACACTTATCCCAAAACCAGGCAAAGACACCTCCAAAAAGGAGAACTTAATGAACATTGATGCAAAAATCCTCAACAAAATAATGGCAAACTGAATTCAACAACACATCAAAAAGATCATTCACCACAACCAAGTAGGCTTCATCCCAGGAATGCAGGGGTGGTTCAACATATGAAAATCAATAAATGTAATAAACCACATTAATAGAAGCAAAGACAAAAACCACTTGATCCTCTCAATAGATGCAGAAAAAGCCTTTGATAAGATCCAACACCATTTCATGATAAAAGCTCTAAGAAAACTAGGAACAGAAGGGAAGTACCTCAACATTATAAAAGCTATATATGACAAACCTACAGCCAGCATTATACTTAACGGAGAAAAACTGAAAGCATTCTCTCTAAAATCAGGACCCAGACAAGGATGCCCACTATCTCCACTCCTATTCAACATAGTACTGGAATTCCTAGCCAGAGCTATTAGGCAAGAAGAAGGAATAAAAGGAATACAAATAGGTAAAGAAACTGTCAAAATATCCCTATTTGCAGAGGACATGATCCTATACCTGAAAGACCCAAAAAACTCTACTCAGAAGCTCCTAGACACCATCAATAGCTACAGCAAGGTAGCAGGATATAAAATCAACAGAGATAAGTGATGGTGAAAGGCAGAGAAAGAGGTTTATTATATGGCACAGTTATGCAGCCAGAAGAGGCAAAGCAAGCACTTCAGCCCATTTTCCTGGGTACAGATGTGACTTTTTGGTGTAAATAGAAAAAAGGGTTAAGGCAGGGAGTGAGAGAGATGTGTAGTTTAATCATCCACTGGTGTAGCCTATTCTGGAGAAGTTGTTATCTGTCATCACTTGAGGGGAGCCATCCGGTCAGGATATACAAAATGTTGTTGCCTGTCTGGTGGTCTTGTAAGAGGCACTCAAGTTGCTTTTTCTGAAAAACCCTGACTCCTTACTTGAGTTCACAGATTAACTAAATACAGGAAAAGCTTGACATCTCTGTCTCCATTTTGTATCTGTCTTTGCTTTAAGCAATGCTCTTTACAGTCACTTTACAATCATCTTGAATTCCAAAAAGTACAGATCTGATAATATTTTTATGACAATGAACTGGAGCCACCTGGAGCTGCCATTCTCCCAGTGAGGACAATTATCCCAAGAATCTTCTCAAACAGGAACCAGATTACTCCCTCCAGGTGATAACTTCCCAGAACTGGACCAGACCACCAGACCGCTTGCCTGACCAAGATTGCCAACCCCACCAGTCATGAGACCAACCAGACCATACCTGTGACTGAACTGTTTAACTATGCATACTTTTTGTCCACTACCACCAGTTCTTTTGTCTACTTAAACCTATAGTTCATGTCTATACCCCAAAGATGGCTGAAGATGAGCTGAGTGTTTACTCTGTCTCTTCCCATAGCATGCCCTGAGCTGTGTAATAAATCTCCTTTCTCTGCCTTCACCATGACTCTTTATCTGGTGTTTAGGGGAGGGTGGCTGGATCTGGAATATGGAATCTCAGGAGTTTGGGCCTTGAGTCCAGAATTCCAGTTTCAGTCTCTCCTGTGGAGGCTTTGCTGTTCCCTTCCTTGGAGGCAGTTTCTTCCATCCCTTTTTGTAAAGATGTTATTGGTCTTGTCCTTCCTGGATTCCAAGGTGGCTGCTAGGTGAATGCCTCAGAACAAAGACAGATTCAAAGATGGAGGCAGGGATGCCATACTTTTCTCTTGCTTTTAGTTATTTCCTAGGCCCAAGAAGGAGTCAGTGCTTTTCAGCAAAATTAGTTTAAGTACCTGTTATCCTACCTTGTGTGCCTCCTTCCTGGATTACTTTGAAATTCATTTCATTGTTATTTCAAGTTCCCGGAGGGTCACAGTTGGCCTGGGAAATCCAATAGAGTTCCCCTCTTCTTTTGGGGAGATCTCCTCTTTTCCAAATACCCTCCCAAGTGACCACAGGGCTTCTAGTTAAACCAAGATTCAGAAGTTTGGAAGTGAATTGGCAGTGTGCCCATGTGAAAGTTGGCTGGCTGACCACAGCTGCAAAGGGCCTTGAGCAGGGTGGGCACTCAGCCAACATCCTGGGCCTCGCTGGAGTTCGATGGAGGCTCCGTGTGAACTGACACAGCAATGTGCTGGTGAATGTGGACTTAATCACAGGGACTTTGTGGAACTGCTTCTCTCTTAATGTTTGACAGAAGTACTGAAGTCCACAAAGCAAACGGGGCCAGGGAAGCTCGGGCCATACCATCTCTTGTTTCTCTGTGGTGAAGGACTAGATTGCTTTGTTTTATTTTTTTGTCAAACTGGAGTTTGAACTCAGGGCCTTGAGCTTGCTATGCAGGTGCTCTACCACTTGAGCCATGTCCTAAGTCCTCATTTGTTTTTAAAAATTTAATTTCTCATAGATTGATTTAAAAATGCAAAGAAAATTCATTGCAATGATAAAAGTGAAGTTATAGGAAACAAAATCCCCATCTTAACTACTTGTCTTAAGGTCACTGTGCCAAATGGCTTGAGATGTTTCTCAATTCTTCCATCCATTCTGTACTTATCTTTTACAGACAATCACAGATAGTGCGTGGGCACTCTGGTTACAGACTGCACTGTATCCTGTTGCTGCCTTGTATCCTGTCTTTGCAGGGGTGAGAAGTGAGTGTTTTTTCACTGAGATTTAGAAAACTGGTCAAAAGTGCACTTGACAAAGGGAGCTGTGACAAAGCATTTGCAGAAGACCCCAAGTTCCTGGGGAATAATTTGCACCTCATCACCAGGGACCAGGCCTTGGCCTCCCATCCTGCTACTTTCCCTCCCTCCTTTGTCAGGGATATTTGAGATTACAAGCCAACATCTGCAGAAATCCTCTTTATTGTATTTGAAGCACTTCCAAATTGAGCCAGAGGAAATGGAGGTAGGGACTTTGAGTTCATGTATCACCTGTGTGTGACCCTCTTTTGCCTGCCCTCCCCCCAGACTTCTGGGGTAATTTTAAACCAAATCCACAATGGTGCATGCTTCTACCTGTTTTTCAGTATGTATTTCTGAAAGAGTGCTATTAAAAAACTGCAGGACTGTTAGCACATCTAACAAACAATGATTTCTTTGCATCCTCAAATTTCTACCGAGTGTTCTAGTCCCCAAGATCCAACTAATAGCTACACATTAGGATGGGCAGGTGCATCTCATATTTCTCTCAACCTGTAGGTTTCACTGGGCACTGGTGGGTCACGCCTGTAATTTAGCTACTTGAGAGGCAGAGGTCAGGAGAATCATGGTTTGAGGCCAGCCCAGGCAAATAGTTCACAAAATCCTGTCTCAAAAATACCCAATACAAAAAAGGGCTGGTGGAGTGGCTCAAGTGGTAGAGTGCCTGCCTAGCAAGCATGAGGCCCTGAGATCAAACCCTAGTGCCACCAAAAAGAAAAAAATAAAAATCTGTAGGTTTCCCTTCAGGTGGCCTTGTCCTCATCATGTAAATATCATCTTTAAGAGAGCAAATATGAACTATTTCAGAAGAGAAGAGAATTTGTTGGCTGTGAATCAACATATGGAAGTAAAGTTCTTAGGAAGAGAAACCTGACTTAAAAAAAAAAAACCTTTATTTATTCAGACAGGGCCTCACTTTGTGGCCCTGGAATTTATGATCCTCCTGCCCAACTTTTTTTTTATTATTATTCTTTTATTCACATGTGCATACATTGTTTGGGTCATTTCTCCCCCCTTCCCCCCTCCCCCACCATCTACCCCCTTCCTCCCTCAGTTCCAGGCAGGTCTTGTTCTGCTTTATCACTAGTTTTGTTGAAGAAAAGAGACAAGCATAATAAGGAAGACAAAATGTTTTTGCTAGTTGAGTTGAGGATAGCTATACAGAAATATTCCTAGCATTGCTTTTGTGTACACATGTTATGACCCATGTTGATTCATCTCTAACTGATCTTTACCCTAGTTACTGATCCCCTTCTCATGATAACCTCTGTTGCTTTAAGGTTTCTGTATTAGCTCCTCTGGAGTGGGGACATCAAATGCTTTCATGTTTTGGGTTTTCTACCTATTTCTATATCACCCAAATGTGTTCTCCCCTTGTCATGTGGTTCCAGTCTAACTACATGCTGCATTTGCCCTAGATCTAAAGTCTGCATATGAGGGAGAACATATGATTTTTGCTCTTCTGAGTTTGGCTGACCTCGCTCAGAATGACATTCTCTAGTTCCATCCATTTACCTGCAAATGATATGATTTCGTTCTTCTTCATGGCTGAGTAAAATTCCACTGTGTACAAGTACCACATTTTCTTGATCCATTCATCAATAGTGGGGCATCTTGGCTGTTTCTATAACTTGACTATTGTGAATAGTGCTGCAATAAACATGGGTGTGCAGGTGCCTCTGGAGTAATCTGTGTTGCATTCCTTTGGGAATATCCCCAGGAGTGGGATTACTGGATCATATGGCAGGTCTATGTTTAGATTTTTAAGTAACCTCTAAATTTTTTTTCAGAGTGGTTGTACCAGCTTGCATTCCCACCAGCAGTGGATTAGGGTTCCTTTTTCCCCCACATCCTCACCGACACATGTTGGTGGTGGTGTTTTTGATGATGGCTATTCTAACAGGGGTGAGGTGGAATCTTAGTGTGGTTTTGATTTGCATTTCCTTTATCTGTCCAACTTTTTGAGGTACAGTAAACATGCAGTGAAATGCATGTCCTGGTGTCTTTGATGTGTACATATGCCCGGGTGAGGATCATTTCCTGTGCATCTCTTACCTGAGGCTGTCTGTCTTTACATGCAGTATGGGCCCAGCATTCACATCTGACTGCCAGGAACTGTGAACTAAAGGCCATGTGTAGACCTGTCCCCAGCATGACAGACCAACCAGCATTACAGAGCTCGGCCTCCAGCCAGGCTTGGCACACAGTGGAGGACAAGGTCTCACAGCCCTGGCTGCAGAGATGAACCTCACAAAAGTGGGCCTGTTATTTCCTTGAGGTCCCAGTAAGTGGTCCACAGAGAAGTCTCAGGATACATGTGGCCAGTGTGGAGGAAGGCTCCCCTAAGGAACTAATTCCTGAGGGGGCCTGAGGGAAGGGGAGAAGTGAACCAGGTGGGCAAAAGTGAGGACATTGTACGGAGAGGAAGGAGCAACACATGTAAAGGTCCCAGAGAAGGAAGGGAGGGTGATCTACTCGAAGCCTAGAGAACTACTCACAGTAGGATGAGAGGTGACAAGTGGAGGCAGGGGCCAGGCCAGGTAGGCTTTTAGAACAACAGAGCCCCTGAGCCATGAGGAGGCTCATTCGAACATCTTAGGGGGTTTGGTGGCCTGGGTTGGGGATGCAGGGAAATTGCTCTGGAAGGAAAAGCAGCTGCCCACTTGTCACTAACTGGACTGTTACCATTTCTCAGCTCAGGCTGATCTAATCTCATTGACTAAGACCCTTGCTAACCTGTACCACCACCCCACCCACACCTCAGCCCTCCACAGGGGTAGAAGATAAGGTGGTGATGCCCCTGGGAAGGCTCTGCCAGGTTGCAGGAAAGCACTTGAACCTTTGCCACTTCCTTGGCTTTCTGAGCCCTGGTGTGGGGTTTGGTACCTCCCCACCCTCTCCATGTGCTGTCTGTGACCTTTTGGCATCCCTAATGTGGGTTTGTTGGTTGGGCCTGTGATGGGCGGATTCAGTATTCAACTTGACATGGGGCATGGGTAGGGGCTTGACCTCTGCCCTTTGTGGTGTCCCAGATGGTGATGATGATAATTAAGACCTACCACAGTGTCTTTGAGGGCCTCAGTGGGATAACCCACATTCAGTCTCAGCATGGGCATCTGCTCCTGTGTTAGAGTCAGTTGGGTACATGGTACAGTGGCACTCTGTGGTCAGAAAGAGAACTTTCTTACCAGTACAGAGCCCAGTCTCAGTTGGGAACCACATCCAGGATCTCCTCAGTTTGCATGCCAAAGCCAGCATAGAGGGCTGAGTGACAAAAGGCCTGAATCCTCCAGTTGAGAATGACCCCCAGATGGATAGCCATGACCCTGCCACATTTTTTTGTAGTTCCCTTGAAGGATCTGTGCCATGGATACAGTGACAGATATGAAGGCCAAGTAGGACCCTGGGACAATGCCAGCCTTGTGTGCCAAGGCTCAGAGCTGGGAAGTACTTTCTAGGCCATGAAGCTTGTGAGTAGCTGAGCACTGTGTTTGGGTCTACCCAAACCTTGTCTATGATGACAGGACCACATGGTCACTGTGTAAATGGATTAACAGAGTCCTTTCACCTGGATGAACCCACTTTTTAGTGAGCATTTTTTTTTTTTTTTGCAGTACTGAGATAGGATCTCATAAACTATTTGTCTGGGCTGGCTTCAAACCGCAATCCTCCTTGATCTCTGTCTCCTGATTAGCTAGGATTATAGGAGTGAGCCACCGGCGCCTGGCTTAGCACTTTTTAATGAGCACTTTGTTGGTGGACTGACGTCAGGTTGTTTATAATTCTTTGGGGCATAAACAACACAGGCAGACCCTTGTGCTTGATTTCCAGTTATGTGCAAAGCTCCCTTTCAGTTAAATTCCCGGAAGTGGGATAGCTGAGACAAAGGGCCACACCTTGAAGATCCTGACGTGATGGTTACCTTCTGGAAAGAGTCAAATTCTCCCCAGTTGGTCCAAAGCAAAATCATTATTTGCCATAGAGCCTGAACTTTTCAGAAGCTGAAACAGGTTCCAGGCTTTGTTGGTCATGTAGGGCTGGCTGGGAGTGCTCAGCCTCCTTCAAAGTTTGTTCTGTTCTTCTTGGGTGACTGACAAAAGCTAGGACTTTCATGGCCCCAGGGGTCTGACACTAATATAGTACACAGCACTGACCAAAAGCTAGAAAGGCAACACGCAGGCACTGAAGGAACGGTGAGGAAGGAAGCAATGTTAAGAACCCTGTTCTAATGTCCTTTAGATAGTGTCATCTCTGTTCTGGCTGCACAGCTCTGCAGGGTGTCCCAAGTACAGGACTCCAGAAATGGTGGCCAGGCACGATATTCTGGCTATAGTTCTTTTGTCATTTAACTCCACTAAAATTGTAAAACTTGGTGTAATTGTTTACATGCTCAAAATTGTAGGAAATCTGCCTTGTCATAGAAGACATGAGTGTTCTGATCACACAGTTGTGCAGATTTTTCAATACCCATTTTTATTGATTTGAGAATTGGAAATGAGAATTGTTTGGTGTGCATGTCTTGTATTTTTTTTCCATTTTTAACATTTTTATTAACATATAGTAGTTGCCCAGGAGGTTTCATTGTGACATTTCCATACATGCTTGCATTGTAACTTGGTTGTATTCATCCCCACCATCATTCTCCCTCACCCCCTCCTCCCTACTTAAAATGCTATCAACAAGTTTCACTGTTCTATCTTCATACACATAAATAAAGTACTTCTACCATATTCACCTTCCTTTGCCCTCTCCATTCCCCCTCCTCCTTCCGGTAATGACAGTGAGTGATACTAAAATATATGCACTTGGGCAGGAATAAAGCACTTCGAAATGCACTGAAAGTAGGTGAACACTACAGGGTAGGGTGAAAAGGATAAAGAAGAGTAATAGAAGGGGCTACGCTGAGTAAAGTACAATATATTCCCAAGTGAAATGCCCTCACGCCCTGCTTTTTATTCCCCACTTAATTTCTTTTCTCAACTGGTGTTGGAACTAGGGTCTGAATTGAAAAGCTGTCTTCCTAGACACTGGTGCCACAGAGACCAGTTGCCCGGCACTAAGGCTGAGGCTTAGTGAGGATGAGGCTGGCCAAGCCACATCCTTTCCTCCTGGTCAAAGCCCTAGACCAGGTCCAGCTAAGATTGGTCCCAGGAAATAGCGCAGATCGGGGTGTTACGGGAATCTTCCCAAGTCTTTTCAGGAAGCAATATTTATTAGCATGCTGGCAGTGGCTCATCGGATTCACATCCAAAGGCTGAGCCCCAAGAACAAAGGGGTCTCACCTTATATACCCTTGCAAGCAGGTTACAGAAACAAAAAGCAAGGTTTAACCCATATATGGTTGCATGTAACTCTATTGGCTACTTCACCCCCAGTGTTGCATGACCTTCTTAAAGTTTAGATTTTTTTAAGTTTTATCTCCCTGCTATGCCATCCCCTCCTCCTTGCTACATTATCAAGACACAGACTTGCTCTTTTCTTTTCTTTGGCCCTCCTCCCTGCTACAGGAGTGTGAAGACACCCAGAATTAGAAGGAAACCTCGGACACTACCACACCCTTTTCAACTTCGCCTACGGTAGGCAGACCCTGCTCTCCACATGAACACATGGACTTCTCTTTCTCTGACCCCATTCCTGCCCACCTCCCACACTGCTGCTCAGGGGTGTGGGCAGGGCTGCTTTCCTGTGACTGCCCTGTCAGTCAGTCCATATACCCAACCCAGCCTGGGAGTCTGAAAAGGCACTGTGTTAATATAGGGGTCCTTGCCTTCAAAATGGGCCTCATTTTGGCCTTATTTCTCTTTTCCCTTGTCCCCATTGCAAGAATGGTTCCACCCATCTGCCATCAGACTGAGCCCAGAGTCTGAGGGACTTGCATCCTCTCCCCCACCCCAAGACCTGCCTTTGGAGGGGCTTGGCAGGGCTCAAGTACAGGACTGCTGAGGAGAAGAGGAAAAGCCAAGCCCAACCCAGCCTGGAGTAAGGCAGGAAGAGGCTGAGCCCCAAGTGTTCCCCTTGCCTTTCTTCAGCAGATCCTGGGCTGGCTTCTTAGCAGGATGGCAGGCTATCTGAGGGAGTTTCCTCTGGTAGTCAGTGAGAGGCAAATATAAATGCCCCAGCTTAGTCTCAACCCAGCCCATCCTACCATTCCTGAGAGCCCCAGAGATCTGTGGCCAGTTTAGGGCCAGACCCAGAATTCTCAGAACAGTTAACGGTCCCCCATGTTAGAGATCCATGACAGGGGTTGGCGGGGGGGGGGGGTTAGAAGCTGGGGGCACAGCTGTGATAAGAGGTGGGGTTTGCAATGCTGGGGCAAAATGACTGCCTTACTCCAGAGGAAGGCATCTGTCTTCT
The DNA here is from genome assembly GCF_047511655.1 of Castor canadensis. Taxonomy (NCBI): domain Eukaryota; kingdom Metazoa; phylum Chordata; class Mammalia; order Rodentia; family Castoridae; genus Castor; species Castor canadensis. Next base: position 112,681,797 of record NC_133395.1, on the reverse strand, counting down.
CCACAGTAATCTCTCACCTCCTAGCAAGGTTGCCAGTGGGCTCCTAATCTTGTCATTTTATTGATAAGTAGGTAGGTGCAGGTCATCTAGATTAAGAAATAAAACATGGCAGATGCAAATGGAAATCTCTGGGCATACCTCCCTGCTCAGAGGTAACTTATCCTCAAAGCGTTATTTTATTTTGAGACAGGGTCTTGCTATGTTCCTCAGGTTGCCCTTGAACTTGTGATCCTCCTGCCTAAGCCTCCTGCATGTTTCAGATTACAGGCATGTACCACCATAAGGCTCTATGCTCAAATCTTTACACTTTCTCACTGATACCCAGAATTTAATTATTTGTGGGGTGTTTCTTTGATAATATTTTTATTGTGATTATATATATATATATATATATATATGTTTAACATTGAAACCTACCATTTTAGCCCCTTTCTTTTTCTTTTTTTGGTGGCACTGGGGTTTGAACTCAGGGCCTCATGTTTGCCAGGTAGGCCCTCTTAACCTCTTGAGCCACTCTGCCAGCTCCTTTTAACCATTTTTAAGTTTACAGTTCAGTGACATTAAATACATTCACAGTGGTGTACAACCTTCACCACTCTCCACTTCCAAAATTTTTTAGCACCCCAAACAGAAGCACTGTTCTCATTAAACAGTATCACCATGTTCCTCTTTCCTCCATTCTCTGGTAACCAGTCATGAAGTTTCCCTAATCCACTTTCTACCTCAGTGAATTTGCCTATTCCAGGTATCTTTAAGTAGAATCATATTTGTCCTTTGGTGTCTGGCTTATTTCGCTTAGCATACTATTTTCAACATCCATCCATGTTGTAGCCTGCATTCCTTTTTCAGCTATGCAGGAGGCAGAGATAGGAGGATTGCAATTTGAGGCCAGCCCAGGCAAAAAGTTAGCAAGACACTGTATAAAAAGTAAGCTGGCTGTGGTGGTACACACCTGTAACCCCAACTATTCTGGAAGTGGAGGTAGAAGATCATGATCAGAAGCCAGCCCTGGGCAAAAAGTGTGATACCCTATCTGGAATAAATTAAGCTGAAAGGGTTGGAGGTGTGGCTCTACTGGTAGAGCTCTTGCCTAGCAAGCCTGAGGTTCTGAATTCAAATCCAAGTACCACTAAAACAAAATTCCTTTTTAAGGCTGACCATTGTATGTGTATCCCATAGCTATGTATATATATATATATATATGTATATACATATATATATATATACACATATATATATACACACATATATATACATAATATACACATGTACATATATATATATACATACATATGTCTGGTTAACAGACAGTTGAACCAGTTTCTATCTTTTGACTATTGTAAATAGTGCTGCTACAAAAACTGATATAGGAGTATGTGTTTGAATCTTTGCTTTCAATTTTTGCTTTTGTATATACCTAGGAGGAGAACTGCTGAGCCATGTGGTGACTGTCTAGCTTTATGAGAGACTGCTAACTTGCTTTCCACAGTGGCCTCAGCATTTTACATCATCAAAAGCAATGTACAAGGGTTCTGGTCTCTCCAGGTCCTTGACAACACTTGCTACTGTCCATTTTGTTTTTGTTTTTATTATAACCATGCTAATGGGTCTGAAGTGCTATCTCGTGGTGGTTTATTGAGCATCTTTTCATGTCTTTGTTTACCACTTGCATGTCTTTGAGAAATGTCCCTTTCTATTTGAGTCTATTGTTTTTTGGCTGTTGAGTTGTAGGAGTTCTTTACATATATGAAGACTGGGTCAGATATATGATTCTCAAATATTTCCTCCCGTGGGTTGTCATTTTACTCTTGATAGTATCCTCTTTTTTTTTTTTTTTTGTATTATTTGAATGCAGGGTTTTGCACTTGCAAAGCAGGTACTCTACTGCTTGAATCACACCTCTGGTCCATTTTGCTCTGGTTATTTTGGAGATGGGGTCTTCTGAACCATTTGCTGATGGTGACCCATGATCCTCCCAATCTCAGCCTCCCAAGTAGCTAGGATTACAGTGTGAGCCACCAGTGCCAGGCTTGATAGTGTCCTTTAATGCACAAACGTTTTTAACTTTTTTTTTTTTAATAGTGCTGGGGTTTGAACCCAGAGCCTCCTGCATGGTTTTTTTTTTTTTTTTAAAAAGTACCACTATCTTCATATTTATTTATTTATTTATTTTTTCATTTTTCTTTTATTATTCATATGTGCATACAAGGCTTGGTTCATTTCTCCCCCCTGCCCCCACCCCCTCCCTTACCACCCACTCCGCCCCTTCCCTCTCTCCACCCCTCAATACCCAGAAGAAACTATTTTGCCCTTATTTCTAATTTTGTTGAAGAGAGAGTATAAGCAATAATAGGAAGGAACAAGGGTTTTTGCTGGTTGAGATAAGGATAGCTATATAGGGCATTGACTCACATTGATTTCCTGTGCGTGGGTGTTACCTTCTAGGTTAATTCTTTTTTTTTTCATTTTTCTTTTATTATTCATATGTGCATACAGACTTGGTTTATTTCTCCCCCCTGCCCCCACCCCCTCCCTTACCACCCACTCTGCCCCCTCCCTTCCCCCCCCCCAATACCCAGCAGAAACTATTTTGCCCTTATTTCTAATTTTGTTGTAGAGAAAGTATAAGCAATAATAGGAAGGAACCAGGGTTTTTGCGGGTTGAGATAAGGATAGCTATACAGGGCATTGACTCACATTGATTTCCTGTGCGTGGGTGTTACCTTCTAGGTTAATTCTTTTTGATCTCACCTTTTCTCTAGTACCTGTTCCCCTTTTCCTATTGGCCTCAGTTGCTTTAAGGTATCTGCTTTAGTTTCTCTGTGTTGAGGGCAACAAATGCTAGCTAGTTTTTTAGGTGTCTTACCTATCCTCACCCCTCCCTTGTGTGCTCTAGCTTTTATCATGTGCTCATAGTCCAATCCCCTTGTTGTGTTTGCCCTTGATCTAATGTCCACATATGAGGGAGAACATACGATTTTTGGTCTTTTGAGCCAGGCTAACCTCACTCAGAATGATGTTCTCCAATTCCATCCATTTACCAGCGAATGATAACATTTCGTTCTTCTTCATGGCTGCATAAAATTCCATTGTGTATAGATACCACATTTTCTTAATCCATTCGTCAGTGCTGGGGCATCTTGGCTGTTTCCATAACTTGGCTATTGTGAATAGTGCCGCAATAAACATGGATGTGCAGGTGCCTCTGGAGTAACAGTCTTTTGGGTATATCCCCAAGAGTGGTATTGCTGGATCAAATGGTAGATCGATGTCCAGCTTTTTAAGTAGCCTCCAAATTTTTTTCCAGAGTGGTTGTACTAGTCTCCATTCCCACCAACAGTGTAAGAGGGTTCCTTTTTCCCCGCATCCTCGCCAACACCTGTTGTTGGTGGTGTTGCTGATGATGGCTATTCTAACAGGGGTGAGGTGGAATCTTAGTGTGGTTTTAATTTGCATTTCCTTTATTGCTAGAGATGGGTGAGCATTTTTTCATGTGTTTTCTGGCCATTTGAATTTCTTCTTTTGAGAAAGTTCTGTTTAGTTCACGTGCCCATTTCTTTATTGGTTCATAAATTTTGGGAGAATTTAGTTTTTTAAGTTCCCTGTATATTCTGGTTATCAGTCCTTTGTCTGATGTATAGTTGGCAAATATTTTCTCCCACTCTGTGGGTGTTCTCTTCAGTTTAGAGACCATTTCTTTTGATGAACAGAAGCTTTTTAGTTTTATGAGGTCCCATTTATCAATGCTATCTCTTAGTTGCTGTGCTGCTGGGGTTTCATTGAGAAAGTTCTTACCTATACCTACTAACTCCAGAGTATTTCCTACTCTTTCTTGTATCAACTTAAGAGTTTGGGGTCTGATATTAAGATCCTTGATCCATTTTGAGTTAATCTTGGTATAGGGTGATATACATGGATCTAGTTTCAGTTTTTTGCAGACTGCTAACCAGTTTTCCCAGCAGTTTTTGTTGAAGAGGCTGCTATTTCTCCATCGTATATTTTTAGCTCCTTTATCAAAGATAAGTTGCTTATAGTTGTGTGGCTTCATATCTGGATCCTCTATTCTGTTCCATTGGTCTTCATGTCTGTTTTTGTGCCAGTACCATGCTGTTTTTATTGTTATTACTTTGTAATATAATTTGAAGTCAGGTATTGTGATACCTCCTGCATTGTTCTTTTGACTGAGTATTGCCTTGGCTATTCGTGGCCTCTTGTGTTTCCATATAAATTTAACAGTAGATTTTTCAATCTCTTTAATGAATGTCATTGGAATTTTGATGGGAATTGCATTAAACATGTAGATTACTTTGGGGAGTATCGACATTTTTACTATGTTGATTCTACCAATCCATGAGCATGGGAGATCTCTCCACTTTCTATAGTCTTCCTCAATCTCTTTCTTCAGAAGTGTATAGTTTTCCTTGTAGAGGTCTTTCACATCTTTTGTTAGGTTTACACCTAGGTATTTGATTTTTTTTGAGGCTATTGTAAATGGAATTGTTTTCATACATTCTTTTTCCGTTTGCTCATTGTTAGTGTATAGAAATGCTAATGATTTTTCTATGTTGATTTTATATCCTGTTACCTTGCTATAGCTATTGATGATGTCTAGAAGCTTCTGAGTAGAGTTTTTTGGGTCTTTAAGGTATAGGATCATGTCGTCTGCAAATAGGGATATTTTGACAGTTTCTTTACCTATTTGTATTCCTTTTATTCCTTCTTCCTCTGGCTAGGAATTCCAGTACTATGTTGAATAGGAGTGGAGATAGTGGGCATCCTTGTCTGGTTCCTGATTTTAGAGGGAATGGTTTTAATTTTTCTCCGTTAAGTATAATGCTGGCTGTAGGTTTGTCATATATAGCTTTTATAATGTTGAGGAACTTTCCTTCTATTCCTAGTTTTCTTAGAGCTTTTATCATGAAATGGTGTTGGATCTATCAAAGGCTTTTTCTGCATCTATTGAGATGATCAAGTGGTTTTTGTCTTTGCTTCTGTTAATGTGGTTTATTACGTTTATTGATTTTCGTATGTTGAACCACCCCTGCATTCCTGGGATGAAGCCTACTTGGTCATGAGCCTCCTGCATGTTAAGCAGTTACTCTACTACTGAGCTACATTCCTAGCCCCAAAGTTTTTACTTTTGATGAAGAATAATTTGTCTATTTTTTCTTTTGTTATCTTTAATTTTGTTGTTCTATGCAAGAAGGTATCACCAAATTCAATGTTACAAAGGTTTCATCTAATTTTATACCTTACATTTAGGTCTTTGATTTGTTTGAGTTAATTTTGTATATGGCAAAGACAATAAGCCAACTTCACGCTTTAGTATGTAGCTGTCTCCTTTTCCAAGTGTCATTTGTTGAAAAGATAGTCCTTTTCCACTGAATGATTTGACACTCTTGTTGAAAATCAGTTGGCTGTATGCAAAAGAGTTTACTTCTGAGCTCTATTCTAGTCCATTAGTTCAAATGTCTTTCTTTATGCCATGCCACACTGTTTTGGTGAGTTTAAGATCTGAAATTAGGAATTATAAAATCACTAGCTTTATTTTTCTTTATTTATTTACTTATTTATTTTTGGCTATTTGGGGTCCCTTGAGATTCCATATAAATTTTAGGATAAGTTTTTGTTTTTTCTTTCTTTTTTTGGGGGGGAGGGGGAGTGGTGGTACTGGGGTTTGAACTCGGGGCCTTGTGTTTGTGAGGTCATTTGAGTCATATCCAAGCCCTAGAATAAGTTTTTCTTTTTAAAATCTTTTTAAAATTATTGTTGTACTAGGGGTACATAATGACATTTACCAAAGTTTAGAATAAGTTCTTTTACTGCAAAAAAAAAATGCCATTGAAATTTTGAAAGCGATTGCATTGAATCTATGTCTCTTTGGATAGTACTGGCATCTTAACAACAGGAATTCTTCCTATCCATGAACATGGGATGTCTTTATGTCTTTGTTAAAATTTTCACCAACATTCTGTGGATTTCAGTGTACAGATCTTTTAACACCTTGGTTAAATTTATTGCTAGTATTTTATTCTTTTGATGCTACTAGGGCTTTTATTAGAATTGTATTGAATCTGTAGATCAAGGTTCAAAGAACTGACATTTGACTATATTAAAGTTTCCTATCCATGAACATGGAATATCTTACCATTTATTCATATCTTCTTAGATTTCTTTCATCAGATGTTTGCAGTTTTCCTCATATAGCTCGTGTGCATTTTATTGGATTTATTCCTATTTCTTTGGAAATTAAATGGCATTGTATTTTTTTTTTATTTCAAATCCCACTTGTTCATTGATGGTATGTAGGAAAGTTATTGGCTTTTGTTTATTTACCTTGAATCCTACAACCTTGCTATAATTATAAGTTCCAGGAATTTTTTTTTCTGTCATTTCTTACAGATTTTCTGTGTAGACAATCATGTCAGCTATAAACAGAGTTTTCTGTCTTTCTTCCCAGTCTATACACCTTTTTATTTCCTTTACTTGTCTATTAAATTACCTAGGACTTCCAGTATGACATTGAAAAGAAGTGGTGAGAGAGGACATGTTTCCCATCTTAGTGGAAAAGCTTTGATTTTCTTGACATTAAGCATAATGTTAGCTGTGGGGTTTTATCATGTTGAAGAACTGAGAGGTTTTTTTTGAAATCATCAATGCATGTTGGATTTTGCTAAATTCTTTTTCTACACCTATCATTATGATTGGGTTTTCTTCTTTAGCATATTGATGTTGATGGATAACACTGATTTTTGATGTTGAACCAGCCTTTGCATGCCTGGGATAAATCCCACTTGGTTGTGGTATATAAGACTTTTTTATACATATGTTGGATTCAGTTTACTAATACTTTGTTCAGGGTTCCCCCCCCCCCGCCCCCCACCTCCGCCGCCATATACGTTTCTGAGAGATACTGATCTGTAGTTTTCTTTGATGTTTTTGTCTGGGTTTGGTATTGGAATGATGGTGGTCTCACACAGTGAGTTACATTTTTACTCACTTTGCTGCTTGCTTTTGTTTTTGCTTTTGTCTTCTGAAAGAGATTGTGGAGAGCTGGTATGCTTTCTTCCTTAACTGTTTGGTAGCATTCACCTGTCTGGGCCTCTGGGCTTGATTCTTTCTATTTTGGAAAGTTATTAATGATTGATTCAATTTCCTTAATATATATTAGCTTATTCAGGTATCTTATGTGCATTTGGCATATTGTGTCTTTCAAGAAATTGGCCCATTTTATTTAGGTTATGATCTTCATTTGTAAAGATGTATTCACTTGGTATAGAGAACTTTTCAAAGTATCTTTCATCTTAGGAAACTAGGCATAGAGTTGTTTTTTTTTTCTTTCTGTAGTTTGAAGCTGTCATTCCATTATCTTCTGCATTGCATGTTTTCTGACAAGAAGTTTGCTGTTATTTTTACATTTGTTCCTTTTTTTTTCACTTAGAATGAGATTTTTTTTTTATTCATATGTGCATACAATGTTTGGGTCATTTCTACCCCCTTCTCCAACTCCCTTCCTCTCCCCCTTACCCCCTCGCTACCCAGCAGAAGCTATTTTGCCCTTATCTCTAATTTTGTTGAAGAGAGAGTATAAGCAATAATAGGAAGGAACAAGGGTTTTTGCTGGTTGAGATAAGGATAGCTATACAGGGAGTTGACTCACATTGGTTTCCTGTGCATGTGTGTTACCTTCTAGGCTAATTCTTCTTGATCTAACCTTTTCTCTAGTTCCCAGTCCCCTTCTCCTATTGGCCTCAGTTGCTTTAAAGTATCTGCTTTAGTTTCTCTGTGTTGAGGGCAACAAATGCTACCTAGTTTTTTAGGTGTCTTACCTATCCTCATACCTCCCTTGTGTGCTCTCGCTTTCTCATGTGATCAAAGTCCAATCCCCTTGTTGTGTTTGCCCTTGATCTAATGTCCACATATGAGGGAGAACATATGATTTTGGTCTTTTGGGCCAGGCTAACCTCACTCAAAATGATGTTCTCCAATTCCATCCATTTACCAGCGAATGATAACATTTCGTTCTTCTTCATGGCTGCATAAAATCCCATTGTGTATAAATACCACATTTTCTTAATCCATTCAGCAGTAGTGGGGCATCTTGGCTGTTTCCATAACTTGGCTATTGTGAATAGTGCTGCAATAAACATGGGTGTGCAGGTGCCTCTGGAGTAACCTGTGTTACAGTCTTTTGGGTATATCCCCAAGAGTGGTATTGCTGGATCAAATGGTAGATCAATGTTTAGCTTTTTAAGTAGCCTCTAAATTTTTTTCCAGAGTGGTTGTACTAGTTTACATTCCTACCAGCAGTGAAAGGGGGTTCCTTTTTCCCCTGCATTCTCGCCAACACCTGTTGTTAGTGGTGTTGCTAATGATGGCTATTCTAACAGGGGTGAGGTGGAATCTTAGTGTGTTTTTAATTTGCATTTCCTTTATTGCTAGAGATGGTGAGCATTTTTTCATGTGTTTTTTGGCCATTTGAATTTCTTCTTTTGAGAAAGTTCTGTTTAGTTCACTTGCCCATTTCTTTATTGGTTCATAAATTTTGGGAGAATTTAGTTTTTTAAGTTCCCTATGTATTCTGGTTGTCTGATGTGTAGCTGGCAAATATTTCCTCCCACTCTGTGGGTGTTCTCTTCAGTTTAGAGACCATTTCTTTTGTTGAGTAGAAGCTTTTTAGTTTTATGAGGTCCCATTTATCTATGCTATCTCTTAGTTGCTTTGCTGCTGGGGATCCATTGAGAAAGTTCTTGCCTACACCTATTAATTCCAGAGTATTTCCTACTCTTTCCTGTACCAACTTTAGAGTTTGGGGTCTGATATTAAGATCCTTGATCCATTTTGAGTTAATATTGGTATAGGGTGATATACATGGATCTAGTTTCAGTTTTTTTGCAGACTGCTAACCAGTTTTCCCAGCAGTTTTTGTTGAAGAGGCTGTCTTTTTCTCCATTATATATTTTTAGCGCTTTTGTCAAAGACAAGTTGGTTATAGTTGTGTGGCTTCATATCTAGGTCCTCTATTCTGTTCCACTGGTCTTCATGTTCTTACATCTATTCCTTTTCCTGTTTCTTCTTTGGTTACATTTATGGCTTAGGCTTTACCTTGGAGCTTTAGTAATTTGACTACAATTTACTTAGATTTTTTTTCTTTATATTAATACTGCTTGGGATACTCTAAGCTTCTGGATGCCATGGTGTTTTGTCTTGCACTAATTTTGGAATAATCTCAGTAATTATCTCTTCAAATATTTCTTTGCCCTGTTCTTCTTTCTCCCCCTTCTTCTACTCTTTCTTCTTCATTGCATCTTCCCTTCCCTCTCCTTTAACTCTACTTACCCATGCTTTAGATGGTTTGATATTGTCCCAAGGTTGTCAGTTGTTCTGTTTGCCCTTCTTTTCTCCCTCACTTACATCTTCACATTTCCATTTGGATGATGTCTCTGATTTTCTCTGTTATAGACAATAAAAATTACTTATCTGTAATAAGTTTTTCTTATATTTTTTAAAATAGTTTCCAGTGTTTTGCTGCAATTATATTCAACAAGTTGTCTACCTTTTCAACTAAATCATTTATAATGTTTATTTTGGCTCTTTTAATATCTCTGATCATTCTAACACCTGAGTGGACCATCCCTTGATCTGGTTCTTTTGACTACTTTCTGCTTTGATAAGGAGCCATTTACTTGTCTTACTGTTTTGTGTGTCTTCCAATTTTTTATGGAACACTAGACCTTGTGTATAACAGGATAATAGAGACCAAAGTAAATGATGTGTGTACCTGGGAAAGGGTGTGCCTTTTATACTGTCAGGTAGTGTTGAGTTCATCCAGTGGGGAGTTGAGCAGTAGACTGCTGCTTCGGTGTGCTGGTGTGGGGTCCAGAGCTCTGAAGTTCTCGGTGTTTCTGCTTCAGACACAGCTTTAAGGAGGCCCTAAAACCTCTCGTCCTATGCCCAGGCCACAGGGCAAGGGGTCAGGAGGAAAGTCTCTTTTCCTTGCCCCCCGGGCTAGGCTGTGGTTACCTGGTCAGGGCTTAGGAAAGGGGTGAGGAGATTTGTCACGGTTTTCTTGCAGTTTCTCAGCTCTCTTGTTTTAGTCTCAGTCTTGGGCTGGCTATGTAGGTCTGAGCCTCATGGGTGGGCTTTCTCATGTTTTTGTCACTGGAGGTTTTGAGGTTTTGTCACTAGAGGTGTCATCACCCTGGTTCTTTTCTACCTTGGAGCACTAAGAATGTGGGGATTGATTTGAACATTGTTGGGAAAAAGACCCTCCAAAAGCCTTTGGCATTTCTCTGTTAAAACTCCACTATTCTAGAGTTATCTTTGAAGAGTGTGACTCTGACACTGTCCCCTGCTAAAATCTCCTCCCATGTACCCCATGGGCCCTCAGGTCAAATACTGTGAGCTCCACATTCTTGGCTCTTCACCCTGACCTTCCTTCATGTATTTGTCTTGTCCCTCTCCCTGGGCCCAGACCATCAGTTTTGAGAGCAGATGCCTTCTCCCCCTGCCCCTCAAATGTATCATGGGAGAAAAACGCAGAGCCATGCACCTTCCAGGGCTCAGCAACTGTCAGGAGTGAAGAACAAGCACCCTGGAAAGCAGTGCTCTGCCTTCTGCAGCTAGACTTCCAGCCCTTAGATTCATGCAGATGTCATAGGAAGCCTTTTCAGAGACACCCACCCCTCAAGCTTGGGAGGGACCCCTCCCATCTTTCCTGCTTCCTTAACCCTCCTGTGGTGGCCCCAGGCATAGATAATCACAGTACTACCCTTCCTTAGTTCCCTAGGGCAGTGACTGTGAGGACCTGGCTGACCCACCTGGGCTGGGCAGGTCCTTGGTGGCCTACAGTGGACCCTTGCCACCCCAGGGTGGCTGACCCAGCTTTGGGCTGCTTCTGCACATGCATGTAGAGTAAAGATTCTTAAGGCCCTTTTTCCTGTTCTAGGATCACAGACAACCGGATAAAAGCATGTGGCCTGTCCCAGGATGCTGGAGGCAAGGGCTCCTGGGCCCACGTGGAGCCCTGGCATGTGCAGTGCTGGGGCAGCGCCAGTCTCCAGGGAGCCGAGCTGTGGCTAGCACGGGCACTAGTGCCCAAGCCGAGTTCAGCTACGTGGTGGTGGGTGCAGGCTCCGCGGGCTGCGTGCTGGCCAGCCGGCTCACGGAGGACCCTAGTGAGCGGGTGCTGCTGCTGGAAGCGGGGCCCAAGGACACATTAGCAGGGAGCAAGCGGCTCTTGTGGAAGATCCATATGCCTGCGGCCCTCGTGGCCAACCTGTGTGATGACAGGTACAACTGGTATTACCATACTGAGTCGCAGTCAGGCCTGGATGGCCGCGTGCTGTACTGGCCACGGGGCCGCGTCTGGGGGGGCTCCTCCTCCCTCAATGCTATGGTCTACATTCGTGGGCATGCTGAGGACTATGACCGCTGGCAGCGTCAGGGCGCCACGGGCTGGGACTATGCACACTGCCTGCCCTACTTCCGCAAGGCGCAGAGCCACGAGCTGGGGGCCGGCCGGTACCGTGGTGGCGAGGGCCCACTGCGTGTGAGCCGGGGCAAGACCCAGCACCCACTACACCAGGCCTTCCTGCAGGCGGCACAGCAGGCCGGCTATCCCTTCACTGAAGACATGAACGGCTTTCAGCAGGAAGGCTTTGGATGGATGGACATGACCATCTACGAAGGTAGGGTGCCCCATTCCCTCCACTGTAAATGGCCCCCTGTCACTGCCTATCATCTCTCCCAGTTCCATCATGGTCAGTAAGTGTGACAAAATGAAGCTGGTATTAGGTAGAAGGGAAGTGACATGCTATACCCCCCTTAGATGCCACAGAATATGACCCGATGAGTGGAGCAGCCACATCTGGATGCCTGACTGGGCCTCTGGGCCCTGTTGGTGTGGACAGTGGAGAATTATCTTTTGGACAAAAAGCCCAGAGACTTGCAGGCGGAGGAAATGGAGACACAGAGAGGCAGCCAGGAGCACCATAGCCGCCTTTCCCTTTGTAGCCGGAGCTACTGAGGCACAGAACAAGCATTGTAGGACCTAGGTCACAGCAGGATAGAGGCAAGGCCATGGCTGATTCAGGGCGCCTGCCTGCTTCCTCAGGATTCTTATCCCTTCTGTCTGCTGCTCCTGATCTGTGTCATCCTGTCAAGGCAAAGGATGGTTTTCCCTCTGTGCCAGGGGACTGGAGAAGATGAGGACTTCAGTAGGGCAGAGCCTTTAGGTCAAACCTTATTTTGAAGGCAGGCCTTGCAGTCAAGGGCCAGCTAATTTCATTCTTTCTCTAGCTCTTTCCCCTGTGCAGGGGAAAGGCCAGGACCCTGCCTGATCTGTCTTCCTCCTGCAGGCAAGCGCTGGAGCACGGCCTGTGCCTACCTGCACCCAGCACTGAGCCGCCCCAACCTCAGAGCTGAAGCCCAGACCCTCGTGAGCAGGGTGCTATTTGAGGGCACCCGGGCGGTGGGTGTGGAGTACCTCAAGAATGGCCAGAGTCATAGGGTGAGTGAACTCCAGTGGGCCTGGCAGCTCAGAGGGCAAGCAGTAAGTCTGTGGTCAGGTTTTCCTCCCCAGATGCGTGTTCTTGTACTGAGTGAGCACCTGGTGGCAGTGGCAAGGAATTGTTCCTGGGGCTTCAGAAGGCAGTGGGCTGGTGAAGATAGGAATTCCCTGTCCTGCCACTTGCACGCCTTGGCATGATTGTCTCCATGAGCCTCTACCCTCTAACACCTACCTCAGGGCACTGGCCTGCCAGACATTGATGAGTTAATCCTAGAGTTTTTAGAACCCATGAATGTGATGACACTATTTCTTTTTTCTTTTTTTTTTTTTATTATTCATATGTGCATACAAGGCTTGGGTCATTTCTCCCCCCTGCCCCCTCCCTCTCCCCCCACCCCCTCAATACCCAGCAGAAACTATTTTGCCCTTATTTCTAATTTTGTTGTAGAGAGAGTATAAGCCATAATAGGAAGGAACAAGGGTTTTTGCTGGTTGAGATAAGGATAGCTATATAGGGCATAGACTCACATTGATTTCCTGTGCGTGTGTGTTACCTTCTAGGTTAATTCTTTTTGATCTAACCTTTTCTCTAGTTCCTGGTCCCCTTTTCCTATTGGCCTCAGTTGCTTTTAAGGTATCTGCTTTAGTTTCTCTGCGTTAAGGGCAACAAATGCTAGCTAGTTTTTTAGGTGTCTTACCTATCCTCACCCCTCCCTTGTGTGCTCTCGCTTTTATCATGGCTCAAAGTCCAATCCCCTTGTTGTGTTTGCCCTTGATCTAATGTCCACATATGAGGGAGAACATACGATTTTTGGTCTTTTAGGCCAGGCTAACCTCACTCAGAATGATGTTCTCCAATTCTATCCATTTACCAGCGAATGAAAACATTTTGTTCTTCTTCATGGCTGCATAAAATTCCATTGTGTATAGATACCACATTTTCTTAATCCATTCGTCAGTGGTGGGACATCTTGGCTGTTTCCATAACTTGGGTATTGTGAATAGTGCCGCAATAAACATGGGTGTGCAGGTGCCTCTGGAGTAACCTGGATGACACTATTTCTACATGGTACTTTTCTTTGCTTAGTACCATACACCAGTGACAGCTTTGCTGGCTCATTGCTTCCTACCTTTAAGACTCTTGTTTATGTGCCTGCTAACATAGATGTCATTTGAGACCTATCATCCCCCTGTTTTCCTCATTCATTTTTTATTAGCATGTATTAATTGTACAAAATACAATTATATATTATATATATACATATATATACGTTATATATGTATATAATGTACTTTAATTATATTCATTCACCCCATTACTCCTGCTTGTTCCCCCTCCCCACCTCTTCCCAAATAGTTCCACTTCTTTCATGTCTTTTTCCTTTTTTAAAATCTAGATTTTGCATATGAGAAAACATACAATATTTATCTGAGCCTGATTTATTTCGGCTAGTATCATGATCTCTAGCTCTATCTATTTTCCTATAAATGGGATAATTTCATTCTTCTTTGTGGCTGTGTATATATACCACATTTCCTTTATCCATTCATCCACTGATGGACACCTAGACTAATTCCACAACTTAGCTAGTATGAACAGTGCTGCTGTGAACATGGGTGTGCAGGTGTCTCTAGTGTATGCTGACTTACATTCCTTTGCGTATATGCCCAGGAGTGGTATAGGGGGTCATATGGTAGTTATGATCCCACTCTATGGGTTTCAGTAGTGGCTGCATCAATTTATATTACCACAAGCAATATATAATAAGGGTCCCTGGTCCCCCGCCCCCCTCCATCTTTAGCATTTGCTGTTCTTTTTATGATGTTGGCTATTCTGATGGAAGAGATAGAATCTCAGTGTTGTTTAGATTTGCATTTACATGATGGCTAAACGTGGGTTTTCAGGTATTCATTGGCCATTTGTACTTCTTTTGAGAATTCTGTTCAGTTGCTTTGCTCATTATTGATTGGATTACTTGGGGTTTTTTTGTGTTTAATTTTTTGAGTTCTTAAATAATCCCCTGCTGGATGAATAGCTGGCAAAGGATTTTCTCCCATCTTTAGGCTGTCTCTTCATCTGGAAATTGTTTCCTTGCTGTGAAGAAGCTTTTTAATTTGATGCAATCCCATTTGTCAATTCTTGCTAGTACAGTCCTGTTCTGAAAGTCATTGTCTATATCCATATCATGAAGTGTTTTCTCTGTGTTTTCCTCAAGTACTTTCAAAGTTTCAGGACTTCCATTAAGATCTTTGATCTCTTTTTGAGTTTGATTTTCATACAGGGTGAGAGATAGGGGTGTCTAAATTTAGTCTTCTGCATTTAGCTTTCCCAGGACCATTTGTTGAAGGGGCTCTCTTTCAATGTGTTTTTGGCACCTTTGTCAAGAGTTAGATTGCTGTAGTTTGTGAGGATTTATTTCTGGGTCTTCTATTCCATTGTTCTATGTGTGGGTTTTGGTCAGTATCATGCTGTTGATCTGTAGTATAATTTAAAATCAGATATTGTGAAGCCTCCACCATTGCTTTTTGCTCAGGACTGCTTGACTATGCAGGGTCTTTTGTGTTTCCATATGAATTTGAAGATTGTTTTTTCTAATTCTGTGAAGAATGTCATTGTACTTTTGGTGAGGACTCCATTGAATGTGTATCCATTCCTGTTTTAAAGGCTCCTTTTACTATTCAGCTGTTGCAGAATGTATTAGAGTGTGGCCCACATCTGATTTTCACACATCATTGCTTGTGCAGGTTGCTTTCAAATGGCAACACAGTGAGCTCCCTCTTCTTTGCTCTTGGGCCTATGAGCAGACTTGCAATGGTGGCAGTGGTGTTCCTGTGGTACTGGGTGCTGGTGTGTGAACCAGGAAAACGGCTGGTTCTTTAGAAAGTGTGAGCAGCTTGCCTTTGCTTTTTCCAGGTGTATGCCAGCAGGGAGGTGATCCTGAGTGGGGGTGCCATCAACTCTCCACAGCTGCTTATGCTCTCAGGCGTCGGGAATGCAGATGACCTCAAGAAACTGGGCATCCCTTTGGTGTGCCACCTGCCTGGTGAGCCCCTTCCTCATTGCTCCCCAGAGGTTGGCTCTGAGAAAACAAATGGCTTATTGTATTAGCATGGAGGTGACAAGTGTCAGTGTCCCTTGGAACTGTCATCCTTCCCATGAACCCGAGGGTCCCCTAGGCCTCAGTGGACACACCTTCTGCTGGGCCTTTGTGCTGTTTTCCTTTGTCCTCATCCAGGCAGCCTTTCCCACGTGGAGGAAGTAGAGCTAGCAGGAGTGGGGCTGGGCACATCGCCAGGGCTACTCTGTGGTGAGAAGGGTCCATTCCTAGGACTCACCAACTGCATGAGCAGAAATGATGTCAGCTTAGGGCTCCAGAGCACACGCTCCATGTGAAGACCTGAAGTTCATTTTATAAACTGTTTGCAATGCTCTTGAGGTCCTGGCTCTGTCTCCATTACCCCTGCACACTCAGAGGACTGGCTGTTTTCATGTAGGCTTCCTCTTGAGAGGCCTGGGAAGTGCTGGTCCATGACTATCACCTGCCTGCCCAATGTGCCCTTGAGTTTGGGGGAACTTATGCAGGGTCTGTATAACATGCTGGGGCTTCCTTCTTCTCAGGACAGAATGGGGTTACTGTCCCACCTGGCTGCCTGGCCATCAACCAGGCAGTGACTACTCATGGAGGAGTGCCTGCCGTGGGCATAGATCCTGCCTTCCAGTGGGTGCTTGCTGAGTAGGGCTGGCCAAGGGCATCTGGGTGGCTGCGCTCGTAGGGAGTGACAGAGGCAGGTGGCTTTGGCAGCATTTGAGAAAGGGGCAGACCTGCTTGGGAGTGCAGGAATGATGTCTCTGGGAGGTAACTTTTAATCTGAGACCTAGGGACCAAGCAGGAAGTAGCTCCGGAGCTAAGTGGGCAGAGGAGACATTTTCAAAACCAGGAGGGTAGTAAGAAGCCAGCTAAGCCTCCTGAGGTGGCTATCTTTCCTAACCATTCCCTCCTGTCAGGAGTTGGCCAAAACCTGCAAGACCACCTGGAGGTATACATTCAGCAGGCATGCATCCACCCCATCACCCTCCACTCATCCCAGAAGCCCCTGCGGAAGGCCTGCATCGGTCTGGAGTGGCTGTGGAGATTCACAGGTGGGCATATACCTCAGTGACCTTGGTGAATACGGTCTCTGGGCATCATGGCTTCCTTCCTGAGGAGCTGAGCAAAGGCTCTGGCCCTAGGTTGCTGGGTGCAGAGCCAAACTGTGCCACTTACCTATCAGCAAAGTGAGTCCTGCCTGACAGGCTGGTGTGAGGCCCAGAAGCAGTAGTTTGTTGACAGGCTTAGCCTAGGGGCCTGCTGAGCGTGATGCTGCCCAGAAGTTGGGCACTGTTCTTCTCATAGGTGGATGGAGATGCTCTTGGGCTGGTTTGAGAATCATGAGAAAAAGCCCAGAGGAGGCCTTGGCACTTGGCTGCAGAATCAGCATCTGGTGTCAGCTGCTGGGGAACCATTCCTTGAAATCCTCCTCATTCACGCAGCTTGTGCTTCCCACACTCTATTGCCACTAAGCTAGATGGTGGGAAGGGCCAACAGACTGGTAGAGCTGGCAGAGCTAAAGTTCCCCACTTGGTATGTGGTTGGTGTTTAAAACTGTGGTGCTGGGTAAGGCCACCTAGGGGAAAGAGGACAGTTGTGGACAGGGCTTCAGGCTGGGGCCCAGGATCGAGGTCAGGAAGATGAGAGAAGGGACACCAGGAATGGACAGCCCACCTGCCACACCATGATTGGCTCTTCTGTTCCTCAGGGGAAGGAGCCACAGCCCATCTGGAAACTGGTGGGTTCATCCGCAGCCGGCCTGGGGTCCCCCACCCAGACATCCAGTTTCATTTTCTGCCGTCTCAAGTGATTGACCATGGACGGGCCCCCACTCAACAGGAAGCTTACCAGGTGAGCAGACGAAGTTCCATCCAGGGACCCTTCCTTTCTGCCCTTGGGTACATGCTCTTGAGGGTGGCATCTTTCTCCACTGTGGCAGGGCCTTCAGTTCCCTGCCCTTGTCTGACTGGGGAAAAAAAGGGGAGCCCAGCAACTCAGTCCACATCAGCAATGCACAGAAGAGGATGATTTGGCCTGGGATTATTACCATGAAAGTACTGGGAAATGGAACATGAAGCCAGATGGGGAGAGTGATTCGTTGACATGGTTGTTAATCACTTGTGGAAAGAGGGTAAGATGCAGGCAAGTGCTAAACTGCATCTGCTCTGAATTGGATACAGAGTTGGGGTTTGATGGAGGTTACTATGGATGACATTATCTTCTTTGGGCCCTCCTAGGTGCATGTGGGGACCTTGCGGGAAACGAGTGTGGGCTGGCTCAAATTGAGAAGTGCCAATCCCCAGGACCACCCTGTGATCCAGCCCAACTATTTATCAACAGGTAATTCAGCAGCCACCTTCATCTCCTCTGGGCCTGGGCTTGAATGAAGGAATGCCTTTGGGGGGTTTCTAAATCTTAGGTCCCACTTCCTGACATCCAGGACAGGTTAACCTCTGTCCTGGGTCACACCAAGAAACCTAGGACCTCATTTTACACAGGAGGACAGCGGAACGGCTTTCAGAGCTGTCTGTACCTGTGTGTACCGCTCTTCCTATCCTTACTCCCAGCATGCCTCCTTGCATGCAGCAAAAATCAAGCACTCCCTGTCAGGCAGGCTTTGTCCTGATGGCATGGGGTGCTCATAGCCACATGGTAGCAGAAGCAGGGCATGTGTTCTTATCCCTGCTTTACAGAGAAGCGAGACCCCTGACTTAAACCTGGGCTCCTGGGGCAGGCTCTGTCTTTGTTGCCCTCTAACCACTATGAGAAGGTAACTAGTACCTGGTGGCTAGGTTCCCCCAGTAGCTTGTTGAGCTTCTCCATGCCATGAATCTTCTAGTAGGCCAGCATGACAAGGGCAGGTGCCTCATCTGTCTCTCCTCCTCCACAGACACTGATATTGAGGACTTCCGTCAGTGTGTGAAGTTGACCAGAGAAATTTTTGCACAGGAAGCCCTGGCTCCATTCCGGGGGAAAGAGCTCCAGCCAGGAAGCCATGTCCAGTCAGATAAAGAGATAGATGCCTTTGTGCGGGCAAAAGCTGACAGCGCCTACCACCCCTCATGTACTTGTAAGATGGGCCAGCCATCTGATCCCACTGCTGTGGTAGACCCACAGACCAGGGTCCTTGGGGTAGAAAATCTCAGGGTCATCGATGCCTCCATCATGCCCAGCGTGGTCAGTGGCAACCTGAACGCCCCCACAGTCATGATTGCAGAGAAAGCAGCTGACATTATTAAGGGGAAACCTGCACTCTGGGACAAGGATGTTCCTGTCTACAAGCCCAAGACCCTGGCCACCCAGCGCTAAGGCATTCACTGCCTGAGGGTGACAAAGCCCCTGGCAACCAAGAGGATGACCAGCCCAGCTCTTGCTCCAAATGTCCTTTCCTGAAACTGTCTAGAACATCTACTCATAGCTAAGAACTGGTCTTAGAAAACTGGTCAGTGAATTGAATTTCTTTGCCCCAACATTTCCCTGTGGGCCCTTTGAGGAAGTCCAGCATTCAGGCTGGGGCCCTTCCTCCTCACCTCCTAGGGGAACAGCAGAGGGGAAGGGAGGCCAGTAGAGGAGGAGGGGTAATTCTTGTCATGTGTCCATCTGCCTTGACAGGAGTGGTTTAAAGCCAGTCCTAGGAGGGAAGGCCATGAGCCTTCCAGACCTGTGTTGCAAGCTTTAGCTGAGGCCAAGTGCCATGCACAAGTTCGCTTAGCCCGAGCTGGGACATGGTCTCCAGTGTCCCTGGTCAGAGGGGAAAACTGCTAGCTGGAGGAAATCCAGGCTCTCCTTTTCTTTCCCATTGTGAGTCCACTCAAGAGTGAGTGAGGTTTAGGGACTCAGTCAGGTGACTGAGGGTCTCCCAGTTTACCTTTCTAGTGCTGTGGTTCTCATTAAAAGGGCTGAGGAGAGGCTTTCTGGCCACTTTGGCCCTCCTAGCAAAGGTTTCATGATTTAACATTTAAAAAGATGTTACGATAGAGCCAATACATATAGATATACGTACTGAGGCAGCAAGCTTGAGAGGACTTTTCCCAGCAGCTCTGGCAAATAGCCCAGCAGCTGCCCCAACAGACAGGACTGGTGAATTCTTATTCTCTAGACATCCATGGGAACAGACAGGGTGGTGCTGAGACTGATGGAAAGAAACCAAGTACAACTGAAAAAAAAATTGGCAAAAACCCACGGACAAGTACAATTTACATGGGTTCTTTGGTTTCTAATGTCCTTATAGTCCAGTAACTTATTTTTGAACTGAGATGCCTTATCCCTGACTGTTTATGAGGGAATGAAAACTAAATTTCTGAAGATGTTCAAAGCCACCCTCTATAGCAGGAAATAAAAGAATTGTTGTAAGGAAACCCACAGTGCTGGGCCCAGAATAAGGAGGAGAAAATTGGAATTCCAGGTTTCACCAAGATTTGGCGTGGGTTGAGATGTCTTGCAGACCTTGGAGGCCCCATAAACCCTACTTAAATTTCTGAGAAAAATCGAAAGAAGCAAAGCATCATAGTTCTCTTTCCTTTTAAAACTTTAGGCAGCTCTTACCTATATCTTGCCTTTTGTTTTTTTCCTGTTTCAAGAGAAGGTCAAGATGGAGAATTTCTTGGCAGACCTAGAATTTTCTTAGAGTAGGCCTTTTACCTCCATCCATCCTCGGCCTGGGAGCCACCAGTAGTAGTGCAGCTCTCTGAGACCATGTGCCACTCTCCTGTCAGAGGGGTGTGAATTCTGGGCAGGGGTAAGAAGCAAAAAGTGAGGCACAAATAAGGGGAGTCACAGACCTGACTCTGTACAGATATAGATGGAGCAGGTGACCGTCACTTAGTTCCACCATCTCTATCCCCTGAGACAATGGCAGCTGTATTTTAAGATAAGAAGGACCTGTCTGGCATGCTGCTCAGTGACATCTAGGCCCCTCTCCCACCTTTACTTACTGAGGCACAGTTCCACGACTTGGTGATGCAAGAAAATTAGTTTCAAAAGATAAGATTGTCATGGGTCTAGAATCCACAGGAGTCAAGCAGGAAACTTGGGTTCAGGCACAGACCATACATTCTGACGTGAAGGGTTCCTCAAGGGAGCCCTGATGGGCCAACATGGCTGCTCCTCTCTCCAGCCCAAAGCCAAAGGACAGATGCATGAGTGAGTTCCCCCATAGTGTCAAATGCACACAGCAAGGCTGTCCAGAAGTCCCACTGCTGTGAGGGGAGATTTTCATCCAAGAAGAGAGGGCTACTGGCTGAGGGAACCAGAGTGGGAGAATGGCACTCAGTTGCTTGAGTTACAAAGTGGAATGCACACAGGCCCCACTAGACTCAGTCTTGTGGGGAATCAGGTAGACTTTGGTATGTAGGTCCCTTGCCATAAAAGTATATAATGGAAAATGGAAAGACTGCTTTTTAATAAATGCTTGGAAGGGTCAGAAAGCTACACATAGACCTAGAGTTCTGAGGAGCCCTGCCATACTGAAGAAGCTGTGTTTACCTTGCTGTATCAGCAGAAATAGTACTTGACAGGTAGGGGGAGAGGCACATCTGCCAGCAGGATGTGGAGGTACCTTGACATACAGCCTTTCTATTTCCAGCGCAAGCTGCAGGAATAATAATTTCCATAAATTCAAATAGATTCTTCTCTCTGGCCAAACAATATCCCTCAGCCCCAAAAGTTTTTTATTTTCCCCATATTTCCACTGATAAACCAACATGCCATCAGATCTAATTAAGGTTTTTGTTTTCTTCTTTTAAAAAGGAGGAAAAACTACATGCCCTGCCCATGTGTACTGGCTTATTCCTCCAGGATATCCTCAGACTATCCTCCTTATCTGCCCTCCACGTCCCTTGAAGAGGAGGCAAAAATAACCTTTTAAACAAAAGCAGAGCTGGAGTCAGGGGTCTATGTATGACACTAGCTCTATGGCTTTCTTTTTTTTTTTTTTATAACAAGTAAATTAATGGTTCATTCTAAAAATAAAAGCTTGTAGGGAAATGTAATTGGCAAAGATACTTTAAACCATAAAAAGTACACTATGTGAAATAAACTTCTGACTTCTTTTAAGATCATGGCTGCTGTAAAATGGGTGATACATCTAGCTACAAGCTCCCCTCATGCAGCCACAGGCTCCTGGTACCTTCGAGACCTGCCCATCCCAGCCTTCAGTGGATTCTGTAATGCAACAGAACTGGGAAGGACCACCTTGTTAGGCAGGGTCCGGCTGTCTGGATGGAAACTGGGGTCAACACATTGAGCAGAAAGAATTCTTAACGAGGTTCTTGCTGTTGATTGTCAGTTAAATCACAGTAGCCATTTCTACTCATGATATTAAAAATAAGATTAAAGAAGCTAAAATGAACTATTCCTGTGGACACAAGTCATTTTTGGGTAGGGAGGGGAAACTAAAGAAATTCACACTTAAAACTTTTTCCTAAAACAAAACATGCTCTACAACTTCAAATTTTTCTTGCAAAGAGAAATTTAATATTAGGTAAAAGGTTGAATCAGGCTTAAATCAGACATATAATGGGAAGTGGTGCAGCCGTGTGGTAAGTTTGGCCTGATGATGTGAAGCCACACAAAGACCAATGCCCAACAGAGAGAGTCCAAGGCAATGCCGATGGTGGTGTAGCCCTTTGGAGAAGCAGTGCTCTTGGCAGCTGTAGGAAGTTAGCGTTGGCATCAATGCCTGAGGATAGAAAAGGCTACCTGATTGTAGAGCTGCCCCAAGAGCACCTGCCCCTCTGAAGCTGTCCCTGGCAGAGCCAGCTCTGTGCGAGGAGAGCTCCTGAATACAATGAAATTATTACACAGTTTTATTCTGAAGAACATTTTAATAAAAAAGGCTTTATGTCAGGAAATATTCATTTACAAACCTTGAAATGTTTTTGCCTGGATCTCAAGTAAGAATGTCTTACGAAGAGGTTTGTGAGGTCTTTATAACAAAGTATTGTTATTTACAAAAAAAAAAAAATGACAGGTTGTCTATGTACTAGTTAAAAATTTTGAACCCAAATTGCTACCTGTCTTTTTGATTACAGGGAATCCCTGCCAAGGTAACTCAATGACATCAGCATGATTCTGTTAACAGAAAAGGAAGCCTTGACAGTTCTAAGGATGCCAAAGTGGGTTCTTCTCAGGACATACAGTTGGAGTGAGTGCATTCTCCTGAAAACTTCAGCCCTCATTCAATTGCATATAATAGCCCTCAAAGAGAACACACAACACAGCAACATTTTGTAAAAGGCAACAGGACGATCTATACAGACCCAACATTCTAACCCTAGAAGTCACCATGGTGCTCCCTCCACCTCCTGCCCCATGACCCCTTATTTTTTAAGACAAGCAGCACCACCAGTCCCTGGGAGATGAGAGCAGACATGCTTCATTCACCTGTGTGATTATTTCTGCAGCAGAGAAAATCAGACCAATAGATGCCATGGGGCGGGGGGCGGGGAAGAGAAGGGTAGCCAGTTGGACCTGCTCTGTAACTGACTTACCAGAGGGTTATGAAAGTAAAACCAAACCTAGGACAGTAGCAATCCATGGTGGATAAAAGATACAATATCAAAATCATAGAACTCTTGCCCAAAGTAAAGACTGCAAATAGTCATCCTGTATATCTTGTGTAAAGATGGATTTATAATGAGTCAAAATATTTTAGAAAATTTTCTGTAGTGTCAAGTTCTTTCAAACTCAAAGTTTTATCCCCAAAGAATTTTCACTGAGTAAGTGAGAATTGGCTCTATTTCTTCTACTTCTGTATAGCCCAAGTAAAAATGCTAATAATTTCTAGATTTTGGTGGGAAACTACAATTGTTAGGACCCATGGATATTGCTGCAGTTCAAATACGGTACAATAATTACAAAATATAGACCATCTCTTTACAAATACAAATTGTAGTATATTACAAGTCATGTACAGTAAATCTATAATTTTTAAACAAACTAGCGTATCTAAGTTTACCTGGTTACGAGTGCATTATTCCAGTTTACAGCTGCCCTTAGCATGACAGTCAGAACTGACCATCTGAGTGATGTTCTCTTGTGTAAACTGGCATCACATAACAGAAAACCTTGTCTGTCAGGTCCCACTCCCCTCTGATGACCGCTGGTAGCTAGGTTCTGATACAAACTGTTTCAGAACAGGAAGCAGTGTTGGGGGAGAGGGGTTTAAAAATGGATATGCTAGACCCATGACTGAGGTAATGACACAGGTGTGGTAACTGTCATCACCTTTAACCTTTCCCCCTGCGCCTTTGGGCAGGTGCCCTGGGTAGGGAGACATGGACTTCTTGGCAGCCTTCTGGACCTTTGGGCAGGGCTGGTCTGCCCTCTTCACCCGTCCTCTTGAGACAGCTGGACCTGCCATCTCCTGTGGCTGGGCCTGAGCATGTGTGCACTATGTGCTCGGACACTGGGAACCAGTTCCTACCAGGTTTATGGCTTCCTTGAGGTATGACCTCACTTGTACAAAAGTCTAATTGAGTATTTCCTCCCAGCTGGTGCCTAACCTTTTCCTAACTATGAGGCACTTTTTCCCTGGCCCTCCTCCATCCCTCCAAGGCCAGAACCAGCCCTGCCTTGCTGGGGTTACAAGGTGGTGATGCAGATCATCTCATCCGCCAGGTCTTCCTCCTCTTGCCCAGGGTCAGGTTCCTCATCACTGTAGCCAGGACCAAAGTCCTGGAGCTCATAGTCCTGCTGGCATGAGACAGGTCCCACGTCCCCATTAGCTCGAGGACACACACTCCCGTTGAGCAGAGTGCTGGCAGCACTCTCCATCTCGTCAATAGTTAGGTCACAGGCATCTGCGATTTCATGTTTTGTTGCTGACACAAATTTTGGATCCCTTGCATAGCGTCCCAAGCCTTCAGAAATCAGAACCTGTAGAAAGAGGACCAAAGGTGTGAGCATCACAAGGCACTCAATGCATGATGTGTTTCTTTAGACACAGCCCAACTGTGTTTATAAGACTTCAGACGTGATGTTAATGGTATAATGGCCTCAGTTTTGAAAATGTCATGGAGTCAAAACACTCTATATGGCCCAACAGGAATGAAACCCACTGGAGAAACAGCACGAACAGGTAACAACAGCCAGCAGGCAGAGCGTGCAGGAAGACAAAGGTGGCCAATTTTCACTCAGGTCTTAAATACCACTCCTGCTGCTAAGAAGCCTCAAACCCAGGTCTCTTGCCTGGCTCTGGAGCCCACACCCATCACCATGGCCCTCTCCTGCTACGTGTGGTAGGCTCTCCATGGTTCTGCCCTCCTGTAGCTGAGAGTAATACTTACTGCCTCTACCAAGCTGTCTGCACTCCTCTGCTTGTCACTATTTTTGTTCCGGAAGCTGCTAGGGACAGTCAGGCTGGCTGGTGTGAAAGTCCGATATGAAATATCAGGCTCATCCGTGTACCAGGAGCTGCGGTGTAGGGATGGAAGGCTGCCGTTGACCTGGTCCAATGACTCTGACTGTTCTACTTGGATCAGGGGAGTGTAGCATGGGGTCCAATCCTGGTATGGAGGGGTTGCTGGAGGGGTAGCCCAAGACCGGGTTGAGTGGCTCGGTGAGTACTTCTGGGCTTTACTGGAATCGAGGCCTGCAACTGCCATGATCTGAGAGGAGAGAGGAGAATGAGCAGAACAAGGTCCTTTGAGGTCTGGGCCTCAGGCCCCTTTAAACAGACTGAGCATAGCACTATCAAAGGACGTGAGCATGCAGGAAAAGTTTCAGTGAGTCAGCAGGGAAACCTGTTTCCTCTCCCCCAAAGCCCTAAAGCATTTCCTATGACTGTGCCCATGGAGTTTTCAGTTACTAATTAATTGCTTCAGAATAATGGAGAATCAAGATGAGCAAGTTGTGTTGTGGGAACATACCACCCAGGCCACTGAAAAACTGAGGATTCCAGCTTGCATGGAAAACTTAGCTGGTTCTCTTCTCCCTAGTGCAGCTCATCCTGTAACGGGCATTCTGTCTGCCCTGAAGCACTGGGCACAAACCTTGCATCTCAGACTTCCACCATGGCAGATTCACCTCAGGATACCCACTCTACAGAGAGGGACACTGAACCTGTCCGTGTCAACAGCATAGATCCATAGCCAAACAGGAAGCCATGGCCACCCAGAGGAGGCAGATGAGACAAGAAAGACCTGGGCCTGGTCTGGGTGAACCATGTGACCCTTAGAGACCTCCATGCCTTCTTGACTCATTGTCTCTGGTGGTTTGGGTTTTCTAAAGATTTGTCCTTCCATGATGACACAGGATAAAAGTACAATTATTATGACTATTTCAGGCAGAGAAGTAAAAAGCTGGTAGAGAGACCTGAATAGAAAATCTGAAATGGCCACTGAGTGTTCATGTGCTCAGGACCCAGAGTCAGAGCCCCACAGAGACCTGGCTCTGCCAATTGACTGGTTGGGTGCTGTGTGCTTGGCATCCCCCTTGACTGGCCCCTACTGAGCATACACAAATGGATAGCATTTTTGATGAGCTATTTTCAGAAAGAAAAAGAACTATATTCTTGTCTTCGAGACAGAGCCCTGGTGACTGGGATTGGCCATGGGCTGCTGCCTTCCTGTGGACAGGTGGCTCCCCTGACCTGTAGGGGAAGCCCGCCCACCTTGTGACCACAGGACTTACACACAGAGGGCTCCCTGAATGCCTGAATGGAGGAACCACCTCTAGGGGCAAATAAAGAGCAGCAGCGATTACTGGGAATTTGGCAAGTGGCTGCAGCTCCCTGGGTTCAGATTATACCAGGCTCAGCATTATACTTAACGGAGAAAAATTAAAACCATTCCCTCTAAAATCAGGAACCAGACAAGGATGCCCACTATCTCCGCTCCTATTCAACATAGTACTGGAATTCCTAGCCAGAGCAATTAGGCAAGAAGAAGGAATAAAAGGAATACAAATAGGTAAAGAAACTGTCAAAATATCCCTATTTGCAGACGACATGATCCTATACCTTAAAGACCCAAAAAACTCTACTCAGAAGCTTCTAGACATCATCAATAGCTATAGCAAGGTAGCAGGATATAAAATCAACATAGAAAAATCGTTAGCATTTCTATACACTAACAATGAGCAAACGGAAAAAGAATGTATGAAAACAATTCCATTTACAATAGCCTCAAAAAAAATCAAATACCTAGGTGTAAACCTAACAAAAGATGTGAAAGACCTCTACAAGGAAAACTATACACTTCTGAAGAAAGAGATTGAGGAAGACTATAGAAAGTGGAGAGATCTCCCATGCTCATGGATTGGTAGAATCAACATAGTAAAAATGTCTATACTCCCAAAAGTAATCTACATGTTTAATGCAATTCCCATCAAAATTCCAATGACATTCATCAAAGAGATTGAAAAATCTACTGTTAAATTTATATGGAAACACAAGAGGCCACGAATAGCCAAGGCAATACTCAGTCAAAAGAACAATGCAGGAGGTATCACAATACCTGACTTCAAACTATATTACAAAGCAATAATAATAAAAACAGCATGGTACTGGCACAAAAACAGACATGAAGACCAGTGGAACAGAATAGAGGATCCAGATATGAAGCCACACAACTATAAGCAACTTATCTTTGACAAAGGAGCTAAAAATATACGATGGAGAAATAGCAGCCTCTTCAACAAAAACTGCTGGGAAAACTGGTTAGCAGTCTGCAAAAAACTGAAACTAGATCCATGTATATCACCCTATACCAAGATTAACTCAAAATGGATCAAGGATCTTAATATCAGACCCCAAACTCTTAAGTTGATACAAGAAAGAGTAGGAAATACTCTGGAGTTAGTAGGTATAGGTAAGAACTTTCTCAATGAAACCCCAGCAGCACAGCAACTAAGAGATAGCATAGATAAATGGGACCTCATAAAACTAAAAAGCTTCTGTTCATCAAAAGAAATGGTCTCTAAACTGAAAAGAACACCCACAGAGTGGGAGAAAATATTTGCCAACTATACATCAGACAAAGGACTGATAACCAGAATATACAGGGAACTTAAAAAACTAAATTCTCCCAAAACTAATGAACCAATAAAGAAATGGGCAGGTGAACTAAACAGAACTTTCTCAAAAGAAGAAATTCAAATGGGCAAAAACACATGAAAAAATGCTCACCATCTCTAGCAATAAAGGAAATGCAAATTAAAACCACACTAAGATTCCACCTCACCCCTGTTAGAATAGCCATCATCAGCAACACCACCAACAACAGGTGTAGGCGAGGATGCGGGGAAAAAGGAACCCTCTTACACTGTTGGTGGGAATGTAGACTAGTACAACCACTCTGGAAAAAAATTTGGAGGCTACTTAAAAAGCTGGACATCGATCTACCATTTGATCCAGCAATACCACTCTTGGGGATATACCCAAAAGACTGTTACTCCAGAGGCACCTGCACATCCATGTTTATTGCGGCACTATTCACAATAGCCAAGTTATGGAAACAGCCAAGATGCCCCACCACTGACGAATGGATTAAGAAAATGTGGTATCTATACACAATGGAATTTTATGCAGCCATGAAGAAGAACGAAATGTTATCATTCGCTGGTAAATGGATGGAATTGGAGAACATCATTCTGAGTGAGGTTAGCCTGGCTCAAAAGACCAAAAATCGTATGTTCTCCCTCATATGTGGACATTAGATCAAGGGCAAACACAACAAGGGGATTGGACTATGAGCACATGATAAAAGCGAGAGCACACAAGGGAGGGGTGAGGATAGGTAAGACACCTAAAAAACTAGCTAGCATTTGTTGCCCTTAATGCAGAGAAACTAAAGCAGATACCTTAAAGCAACTGAGGCCAATAGGAAAAGGAGACCAGGAACTAGAGAAAAGGTTAGATTAAAAAGAATTAACCTAGAAGGTAACACCCACGCACAGGAAATCAATGTGAGTCAATGCCCTGTATAGCTATCCTTATCTCAACCAGCAAAACCCCTTGTTCCTTCCTATTATTGCTTATACTCTCTCTACAACAAAATTAGAGATAAGGGCAAAATAGTTTCTGCTGGGTATTGAGGGGGGGAGCGGGAGGGGGTGGAGTGGGTGGTAAGGGAGGGGGTGGGGGCAGGGGGGAGAAATAAACCAAGCCTTGTATGCACATATGAATAATAAAAGAAAAATGAAAAAAAAAAATAAAAGGATTATAAAAATAAAAAAAAAAAAAAAAAAAAGATTATACCAGGCTCTGTTGTGGAGCCCCTGCAGATTGTGACCCAGAGGTTGTAACTAGGAGAGTTGCTCCAAGGGATGAATCAGACTGGAGGTGAAGGTTCTCTCCATCTCTCCAGGTGCCAGCAGTCAAAGGGAAGGGCATGTCTCAGGTGGGGCCTACTCAGGGTTGGTGTGGCTCACCTGCTGCTGCATCAGGTGCAGAGGCAGGGCCGCACGGTGGGGGAGCACTGGTGACAGCGGGACCTCCTCCTGGCTGCTCTGCCGGCGCAGGCACTCAAAGTTGAAGGAGGATCTCCGGTGGGCTAAGAAGGCAAAGCACACGCTTAGTGAGGCAGGCCCTTGGACATTGGACACTATCTCTCAGGAGTTGGAGTGGCCCTCTGGATGTTCACAGGAGCAAGTAGTATGTACAAGAGAAGGCATTATGTAGTGAGTTCCCTCAAGGAGAAAATGGGAAAAGCAGCCCAGCTGAGGGATGTTTCTAAAAAGTACAGATTTATTACTTTTAAATGTATGCCTGTTTTCAGGCAGCCTATAGGACATTCGTGCTGAGTGAGAAGCCCTGGTTAGAAATGTCACAGGGAACAAGCACATGAGTCATTCTACAATTGCAGGTATTTCCTGACTGTCCTCGTTTTGTCTTCTAGACACCCTATGCATTTCTGTGGCCCCATGTTTATACCTCTGTTTTAAAGGGAGGGAATCTGTCTGCCCTCATCAGCTCAACCACACAATAAGCAAATTGTTGCTGGGAAAGACCGAGCCTACTAGCACTGAGGAAGCAAAGAATGGCTCTAATAACGTGTGTATCTGCCGAGAGTCACTTCAAATGGGGCTCTCGCAGCTTGAGGGATGATAAGAGGATCCACACCTTTCAGCTTCACAGGATACCAGGCCTAGGGTATCAGTCTGAATTCTGAGGCCCTTTGACAGAGCCAGAGGCTTTCCTCCTGGAAGCCCCTCTACCCTTACTGGGATTGGCTTCGGGAAGTCCTACATACAGTTTGCCAGACAGTGGCTGTGTTACCGCAGTCTCCCCTTTCTTGCTCTCTTTTTCAGGTCACAGGGCATTCCCCAACCCCAGACAAACCATACAGGCCTCTACTTCCTGTCCTGGAAAACTTCAGGGGCTGGTCCCACAAAGCCTCCTGGTCATCCTGGGGCTGCACATGAAGACCAGGCTGACCTCTCAGCTGGCCTTGTCCAGCCTGCTGAAGGACATGCTGGAGCCTCCTACCTGAGATGCTATGTACACCTGACAGCTGCCTCCATCACAAAGCCTTCTTTCACTCCCTCCCAGGCAGCCAGGGCCTTTCTGTGTCTAATACAGTCCCTAGATCTCTTCATGAGGTATGCCTCTGCACAAGGGTCTCTGGAGGATGTACTCTTTCCACGATCATTGAGAACACAAGCCAATGCACATGTCCAACGTCTGAGCCGCCCCACAGCAGAGTCAATCTTCTTCCAGAAGAAGCAGGTAGTTGCCCCTGCCCACTCAGGCTACTCTCCAGCATTTGCTGGGCCTGAGGCTGGCAGCATTCATGTGTTTACTGAGCTGTCTGGGTGGGGGAGTAAGCAAAGACAAAGGCCCAAGGAAGGCAACAAGAACTACAAAGGCAAAGGGCTTCCGCCATGCACATGCTTCATTTAGTATTTATGGGGAATGGAATGGCTCCATTCAGCAACATGTGTTTGGGCCTACCAATTAAATATTAACCACGGAAACTGGTCTGATTCCACTCCCTGGCAGGACATGCAACAGCTGAAGTGAGGCACAGGCAGGCACCACCCACCTCTCACTTTATTACAGATTCAGGAGCCTTTGTGTCTTGGCTATTTTGGTTACTGATTGGACTATTGCTCAAAATTAAGCTTTATTCCTCAGAAACATTAAAATGTCCACATGTCCAGTTCTTTGCTTTGGGTGACCTGGATCTGCCAGTGCCAGTTACGCCACTGCTGAAGGAGGAAGGTAGGAAATCTCCCTCTCAGCAGGATGGATTTCCTGACCCCAGAAGGGGAGTGCCTATCCTGGAGGTGACTACCAAGGTCAAAATTTGCCCCATGAACACAGAGCCCTGGCAGACTGAGGCAAAGCTGAGAGATGGAAGAAAGAGGGAAATGAGGGTAAGCCTTGGTGGGAGACGAAGGAGAGAGATGGATACCAAGAATCTCCAGAGGGTCCTCAGAGGCAGGGGCTTGTGAGACAGGTCTGGGGCAAGTCCAGCTCTGCACTTGAGCCCATACTCCTCCTCATGTCCCCATAGTGGAATGGGATGGACCTGACCACAACAGAAGTACAAATATATCTTGCCTGCCTCTCAAGACAGAGTCAAGCAATACCATGTAGACAAAAAACCTCTTCCTGTGTGCGTGTGTGTGTGTGTGTGTGTGTGTGTGTGCGCGTGCGTGCGCCCGCGCGCAATTTCAGGGCCACATACTGCCTGTCTCTATGCTCCAAGAGAGCCAACCACAGTGCTGATATGGTTTAAGCTTCATCACAGGTGATACAGATGACAGAAAGGAAAGCTAATTTACTGTCCACCCAGAGTAATAGTCTTGAGAACTAACAGCCCCTGACTTGGCAGGGCAAATCCATCATGCATCCCTGGGGTCAGGGGAGATAGGCACAGTGTTCTCCGTGGCCTTCACCCCAAACAAGAAATCTGGCCTCACATGTTGGGGTGGGAGGTAGTAAGCGTCTCCTTGGAGATCTCCGGGAATCATAGCCAATAGGCAAGTCATCATCATCCAAGAAGCCTTGGGGGTGATGGTAGCCTCGGGGCCTCTCGAAGTCCATGGTGTTGCCTGGGTACCTGTTGTAGTAGCCGTAGTTTTGTCTGGCAATCAGAAAGGGCCAAAAGGGAAGGCACATATGAGATTCTGGATAACAAACCTGTCACGTAGCTCCAACAGACTCCCCACCTCAGTAGGACTAAAAGAGAACAAGGCAGTCCTCATGGAAGATTTCAGATGGAGATCAGTGACCACTGCAGGAAGACTGGAGGCCAATGATCAGCAATGTATTGGTCATTTCCATTGCTTGACCAGCCTCGGGCCTAAGGCAGATATGGATCACAGGTACACTATCAGCCTAACTGTCGTTCACTGATCAGTTGAAGACCCCTGTCTTGAGGGCCTGTCCTCTGCCAGGTGCCAGTTGAGGCACAGGGACACTGAGGTGTGTGAAGCATGGTCTCCACTCCCAAGGAGCTTAGGAAATGGCACAAGCACATATATTCAACGCAGGCTGAAGAGCAGAGAGGAGCCATGCTACTGAGAGGCACACAGAAGGTTCTAGAAGGTGGGGTTTTTGTGTGTATGGGGCTTGGGGAATGGGGTCACATTTCAATTCCAGGCAGGGAAATGCAAAGAAAGGCACTTAAAGAAAGTGGAATGAAGCTCACAGAGATGGCTAAGGGTATCTAAGCAGCGGACATGGTATGAGCAAGGGCCTGGAGAAGGAAACACAGGGTCCATTTGGCTTAGAATCTGTGGTTGTGAAGCAAGGTCTATTCATTGAGATAAAAGCTAAGCTACAGGCTGGCCAGGCTGCTATACAAACACAGCCCCCAGGTTGGACCTCCCAGTTAGTTAAAAACAAAACAAGTAAAACAAACTCATCTTTCAAAAGATGTGGGTCTTATGGAAAGGGCTCCATAGGCCCCTAGTGAGACAAGGCCACAGGGGTAAAAACACAACCTTCATTCCCTCTTGTGGCCCTGTTCTTGGAACCTGTGCTCCTGATTTGCTTTTTGGAATAATTCAGGTAAGGCTATAGGTGACCCCCAGTCCCTTGAGTAGGAGGTGTAAGGGGCAAGCTTGGACTTCTGAGCACCTTACCTACTCCAGGTGGGAGAGCTGTCATCCTCACAGCACTCCTCACTACTGAAATACTCCTCCCCCAAGCAGTGGGGGTCCCTGAAGTAGTCATGTATCTCCAGGTCTTCTCGGCAAATAGTTGGGAGCTGCTCATCTCCTGAGTCAGACCTGCAGTTGGGAAAGAGATCTGAGAGCCTGACAGCATGTAATTACTGCAGCCAAGCCTCTGTGCACAGTACTCAGCCCTGTGGAGGAGCAACTGCCTTTCCCTGTGCACACCTGCCACAGTGCAGTGGGCCCCCATTCAGGGCCAGGGCAAGGATGCTGTATGTGTGTGGGGGAGGGGTGTTTTTCCCAGTATCTTGGACAACACTGGGGCTGAACCATTGTGCCCAAAGGCCTTGGCACAGATGTAATTTGGAGAACAAACGAAGAAGACAGACTTGAAACACTGCACACAATGGTCCTTAGCCCTGGGGAAAAGACTCTAGTGTCCCCTGCCATCTACTGACTTCAGAACCTGGGACAGAGGCCTTCCTGCTGCTGACTCCACTGTATCACAGAGGAGCTCTGTATACTGTATTACAGGAGATGCTCATAGAAAATGTCTCCAGTGTTCAAAGGCTGGGATGTCATCTCCCAGGAACCAGCAGACTCAGGCCATCAACCCTCTCTCCAAAGGAGGAGCCTGCTTTCTCAGCATACCTCATTCTCTTACTCCTTACTCCTAAACTCAGCGGAAATAATGAAGGTGTAAGAGCTATCTGCGCCTGCCTCAAACAAAATGTTCCACCTGCAAGTCAACCCAGGTTAGCACATATGCAGTGTACTCCACACACTGAGGGTGACAGGGAGATCTAATACCTGCTTTTCAGGAGGTCTGGGTCATGCTCTTCCTAAGTCAGCATGACAATTCTGCCTAAAGGCAGCCAGAGTGTTCCAGCACTATAAGGCAGGCCCTGTGGGGCACACCTGGCATGTTGTCACCAGTCCTTGGATGGCAAGAGTTTATGCAGATATGACCTTGGAGTTCTTTGCTAGACAGAAGCAACAACCTCTGATCCCTGAGGGCACAGCCCTGAAGTATGAAAACCTAACAGGCTACTTTGCACAAAGAAACTATTCTCATTTCTTAGCAGTCAGAGAGGCCAGTTGGTAACATGGCAGCACAAGATTAAACACAGAAACAGAGGTGACGAGCACATACCTAATATAAGTTTCATAATAGCGGGTTCTATCCAGGAAAGGCATGACATGGGAGGGAGGGAGAACACAGAAGTTAAGCATTTAACCGACAGCATTTAAAGTACAGACATCTGGATACCTCCTAGAGTGCGGCTGGGTGAACTATGGTTCACTAGCCAAATGTGGGTTGCTACCTGTTTCTGTATAACCAGTACAGTAGGAACAATTTTTATATTTGTAAAGGGCTGAAAAAAAGAGCATCAGAAGAAAACCATTTCATCTTATGTGAATGTATGAAGTTCAGACTTCATTGTCTATGCATATGGCTTTATGGCAACACAGCCATCCCTGTTCACTTAAATACGGTCTCTGGCTGCTTACACCATGTAATGGCAGAGATAATATAGTTGCAAGAGAGACCACATCATCCTCAAAGTCTAAAACAGTTGCACTCTGGCTCTTTACAGAAGAAATTTGCCAGCCCATGGCCAAAGGTATGGGACATAACTGAGAAGGATTTTATGGCTGCTGCTGCTTGAAGAGGTCCCATATTTTAGGATATAGGACGGCGGATGTTCTCTTGTCTGTAAGCCCTTCACATAGACAACATGTGGAGAGGCCTCAGTGGCACTTGTGCCTACAGGGAATCTCCTCAACATGCCAGGGCACAGAGAGACTCGCCTTGTCCCATGAGCAGATTTGGCACAGGCAGACACTTACTACCAGCATAAACACATTTTATAGGTTACCTTTTAATACTGGACCTTCTTGGAGGCTCCCGGTCATGCTTATGGGAGGAATGATGCCCATTTTCGGACCCATGCTCAAGGTTCCCAATGCTGGGCTGTTTTCCATGGGCAGCTTTGGACATATTGGCATTATTGAGGTTGGCATTTGTTGAGGTGGGAACTTGCTTTCCTATGGAATTATGGTTATGATGGTTATGACACACCGAATTTCCTGCTGGAGGAAACAGCGGTTTCTCAGTATCACTTGCAGGTGGAATTGAAGGCCTTTGGACATGCAGGGGACGGTGGGTGGTATTGGTCTGCTGAAGGGAATCTCTCCTATCACTATTAACATGATTGACATGGTTTCCAAGCAGGGCACCATTTCTCTGCAAAATAATGGGAGACAACACCAGGTAATTTAACAAGTATTTGATGCAGGCTAGCTATGTTAGGTAACTTTTTTTTTTCTACATGAAAAACAAACTCTAGGTAAACTCCGTAGGATCCCTGTAAAACAATCTGAGTGTCTTAGTGGTCAGGTGACTACATTCACGTGGAAGTTTGTCCCCCTGAAATGAGGAAGGTTACCAATTCCTAAGCTGGGGAGCAAGCTCTCTGTCACTTGAGTGTGCTCTTCCACTTGCTCCAAGTCGAGGTGGCATATGTGTTGGTAGGCATCCCTAAAGTGGGACAGTAGGTATGCTCTCTGGGCTTGGGGGCTGGGGACCAGCTGGCAGATCAAGGAGCTGGTCCAGGGAAGGAGTACAGCATTAAGCAGCTGCTCGATGGACCCAGAATGCTCCTCCACACTGGCCAGTGGCTGTGGCCAAACTCCTCAGAAGCTCACAGTCAGGGGCAAGGAGATGCTTAGGGAAGGAGCTGGCCTGGCCCAGAAGAGGTGCTGGTGGATGGAGAGGATCTGGGGACAGGGAGGACACAATGTGCAAGCTCTGCTAGACCCTGTGACTGGTTTGCAATCTCCAGATTCCTCTGTGGATTGTAACTGCCCCAACCAGAGTCCTGCCCCACTACTTCCAGGTAGCCAAAGTGTAGCTAGGCGTGGAGTAATTACTTTGAAAATGTCTTCTTCTTCTCTTTTTGTTTCCTCTGGCCCATCATCTTGCAAATCACAGGAAATAGCACGCCGGATTTCTGGCCCAATGTCATGCAGTGTCCTTAATCCCGCCTAGATCAATGAAAATGGCAGAACAGGTTAGACAACAGGGGACCTTGGGTCCAGTCTGGGGCTTGGCTTTGACAGGAGGGGAAGCCTTTTCCAAAAGCCACCAAGGAACTGACTGACTGACTGACTGACTAGAACTGAAGGCAGCCTAAGGGATGCAGGATGTAGTTAAGAGCTCACCATGGTCCTAGGATGGGATGCTTTAGGCCTATAACCCAGTAACCTCTGCAAATAGCCCCACATGCAGGCATACTGCCTAGTTACCAGGACTTGAGTCTATCATGGACGAGAACACACCACCCTTCCCACCCTGAGTGAGTAAATGATGGTCTTTGGAAGGACCTGAACCACCTTCTGACCCTGAGCAGGGAATAGCCTGGCTGTTCTAAAAGGAAGTGATAAGGGTCTCCTGGCTGTATCCAGGATGAGGCGGCCTAGGTACAGGGGCCAGAGGAGCATGCAGACCAAGCAGCTATCAGGGCCACAGGCTCCACTGAAAAGACATGGAACAAGTGAGTAACACTATACACTGCAGTCACCAACACACTCAGACCACAAGGAAATGGACTGATAAGCACACGGACCTGAGCTGCTGTGCAGTGGGCCTTCCATGGCTATTGTGGTGCTCTGATCTGAAACCTGTGCAGGCTGAGCACTTGCCAACACAGGGGTCATGTTTCTGGAGACCACCCAAGTTGAGTGTAGCTTACTAGCATGAGCAGGCAGTCCAAGGCCCACAGAGAGAATCTCTCCAGGGCCCTCCCAGAAATCCTGCATTTGTCCCAGGCCCTCGCAGCTGGCCTTCTTCACTCTGGTCCCATCTAATAGGACAGGGTCTGGGATGCTCTTCCATTGTTCATAGCTGTGTTAGGGAAACATTCAGAGGCACCAGTGGACTACAGATGGGGAAGGTGCAGCTTCTGGCTCTGGGAAATTATGTTTTGAAGGAAAACATAATTATGAATTTGAAGAAAAACAGAATGCTGACGAAGACTAATAGTGGTAGTGCAGCTGCTTTATCCTTCTCCATAAAAAGACTTGTATCTGGAAGAGTCATTTCCTCTCTGGCCCCAGGTCCGTATCCAGACAGCACCTCCTCATTCTCCAGCAGTTGCCTGTAACTCAATAGCCACTAAAAGCTCCTAGAGCAGCTAAGGCATTGGCTGGGCAGGTCTCCATCTGCAGCTTAGGTTCTAACCTCAGGATACTTTGCAGAGGAGAGCTGGCTGAGTAGTGGACCCTCGGGGGAGGGGACCACTTTCCTGACATTCCTCCTCAACACCCCAGCGGGGAGGGTAGTTGTTGCAAGGACATAAACAAAGAGGAATGACCCTGCCTGAGATATGCATGTGGTGCAAAGAATGCCCGGCAGTGGTGAGGGTCCCCTTAGTGTGAAATGCTCAAAATGGGTCTTCTGCAGATGCCAGTGTAGTAATGTTAATTCCAAGTGCAGTTGCACAGGAACTTTCCAGGAGGCCCTTTATAAAAATGGACTTATCCACAGAGCACCCAAACTAAGACCAAAGTCTATTAAAATGGCACAGTGGCTGGGTTTGATCTGACCTCTTCTGTGAACACAGAGCAGCAGAGCCTTCCATTTCATGAACTGTGGGGGTGAAGAAGAGGCTAGGAGTCAAAACTTTAAAGTTCCCACCTAGGAGTTTTGGGGTCTTGCAGGAGAAAGAAAGATATGTTCCAGGGTCATTCCCAGAACTGTTGTTGGTATATGAGAAAAGCTAATTCCTGATCTGTCTCTCTGATAACAGACACAAGACACACACACACACACACACGCATACATATACACATTTCCTTTTTCAGGATTCCTGAGTCCAGCAGATCTAAGCCTGGGGAGTCACTTGGTTCTGAGGCAGAACCACTGCCACTCTATGGAAACATCACAAATGCAACTCTAATGTTATGTTGGCAGAAGCGCTTACACAGTACAGCTGCAGGCAGGTGAAAAAACGCTGTACTGAGCAGTATTGGCCAATCTGCAATCCATTCATTCAGAATTTTCTAGGACGCAATTATCAAGGAATGATAAGCTAAGCAAAGGTCTCATTTTAGATCAACTGGGAATAAAGGTATGTTATATATCTGAGGCCCAAACAAGAAGAGACAAAAGGCTTGAGACACCTGCTGCTATCTCCACAAAATAAACATGGGTTACAATACACTAAGGGCAACACCCCCAATTGAACTGTATACATCAATCCATGTTATAAGGCAAGAGGAGGGCCAAGAAGCACCCCTGAGTTTAAACAACAGACAAGCTTACTGTCATTCAACTGACTGGACTAGATCTGATTAAAAGAAATAGAAAACTATTTATTTGGATAATTTTTAACATCATCCTCTGTTGATGGGTTGACATTTCACTGAAATACACATATAATTGCGTAATAAAAACAAAAACTGTCTCCAGCACATCTTCAGTGATACACAAGATTAGGTTTCAGTCAACAAGAGAGTACAGCAAATAGACATAGGACAGAGAATTTGTTTGCAACATAAATCATGGAGAAGGTTGAGAGGTGGCCCAAAGTGCCACTTCCCAAGACAAATAATGACAACAAATTTATTAAAGAGACATCAAAGGAGGAAAGAAAGCATCACTCATTCCAAAAAGTTATGATTCTAGTTTGGTTGTTCCACACAGGACAAAGCACACCTTGTAAGAGTCAGGGACTGACTTTGCTCTTTCACATGTGACTTGGGGGCAGGGGACAAACACAGATGCTCCCAACTAGAATTGAAATGAAGCTTAAGCACAGCACCCTGAATTTATTACATATCACAAAACATGATAATGAAATTGTTCTAGCACACATATCAAGCTAAAAGGTAGCTTAGGCTGCTCCAAAATTCCATAGGCACAAGTTCCAGTTCCAAGGTATAGACAACTATCTTAAACCTTTGGAAAAATTACTTAGTTTTTCACAACTCTAAAAAAGAATATTTTTAAAATAAACACTTTACAATCAGTAAAATTATCTATTCTTTCATCTTTCACATCTGTGTCTACCTCTATCAGCAAAATATTATTTTAATTTCAAATGTGGTCATTAGCACTTAAATCAACACAAACCATATAAAGTCATTCCATTATTATCACAATAGAATTATGATTTTGAATCAACACAGAATTGCTATAAAATATAAACATCATTGACTTGTTTTAAGATGTCCAATCTTACAAAATGCTGAACAGAATCAAGCCTAATTTCTGGTTTGATTTTAAAATGCTAGATGTTATCATAAATATTTTTTAAAAAAGAAATGTTGGTGCTTTGCCTGTAGACGGCTGCTTTAAATTTTAGACACCATTTAATTGGAATTTTATAGATACTTACTCTGTTCGATGAATTAAGTCACCAAAAAAAAAAAAGCTATAAAATCTCTAAACATTTCTGAAGCAACAGCATAAAATTATGGTATTTTAACATCAAACATGAACATTTATTTACCTTCCTTTCCCTTGCCCACTTTCAGGGTTAAGTTTCTCCTGTCTGGATGCATGTGAAATGCTCTGATTCCCTAAAGTAGCTGCATCAAACACACCCAGCCACCTGACACCTCTCACAGCACCACAGTGCACACACACAAACACCTGAAACCTGTCCTGGACCTACGCTGTAGCAGTAGAGAAAAGAGATGCAGGTCTCCAGTCGGGACTGAGTGAGGCCATTCATCTTCAGGATGCACGCTTGCAGACTCCAGCCAAACAGCCTGGCCCAGGCACAGTCTGCTCCTCATCACAGGCAGGCTTCATTCAGCCCAACGCTGGCCCTGCACACATTCACCTCACTAACAAGAAGTTTGGATTAACCCTTTCACAGAATGTGGTCCACACTCAGTTGGAGGGGACAATTTTAAAACGGCTCTATTAGAAGAACGAGCTGGAGATTAAATTCTTATAGAACACACTCACTCATCTACAAGCTGTCCTCCGCCTCCTCTGCATACACAGGCACACCCCTTATTTTGTCATGGCTTTCCTTTAGGGTAAATGTCATGAACAGTCTTCGCTTCAGATATAAAGACTTTGAATCATGGGCACGACACTCCATTACTCACCCAGAGAGATTCCTTCTCTCTCGGAAAGCCATTGGTAATAGTACCCTCGTGAGTGAAGTTTCTTAGGCTGATGGTCAGGGGCAGGGAGACACTCAGGGAAGGAGCTGGCCTGGCCCAGAAGAGGTGCCGGTGGATGGAGAGGGTCTGGGGACAGGGAGGACACAATGTGCAAGCTCTGCTAGACCCTGTGACTGATTTGCAATCTCCAGATTCCTCTGTGGATTGTAACTGCCCCAACCAGAGTCCTGCCCCACTACTTCCAGGTGGCCAGCGTGTAGCAAGGTGTAGAGTAATTACTTTGAATACATCTTCGGATAGCACATGACTATGTAAGTCATATATGCCACCATCACTCTGAAAGCTAAAGGAAACATTAAAAAAAATCTAATTTATGATTTTCCCTGAAAAGGATCTGAGAGACCTGTTTCAGGCTCCACCTTGGGGTTTTTTTTTTTTTTTCCCCCCTGTGGTGCTGGAGATGGAACCCAGCGTCTCATGCATACTAAACAAGTTCTCTACCACTGAGTCACACTCCCAGCCCCTCCACCTTGATTTGTGATCATTATAAACCAGAATCAGAGAAATTCTTGCTAGTTTCCTGAAAATGAAGGGAACATTACATAAAATCAGGCTCATCAGAAGCTGAAATCACCACTTCTATACTGATAGCATAATATTCCTGTCATTCTAAGCCCACATATTGTTACTTCTAGATCCTGGGAAGAAGGATAAGCCAAAATGATGCCCATTCAAGTTAAATTATGCACCCAAACTAGTCAAAGGCTCAGTGAGGACTCTTGATCCCTTGACCTGCTTTTCCCATGATGCTCTTCTACCCACCTCTCCCAAACTACCCCCTCCTCCACCACCAAGACACTCATCACATCTACCAAGAAAATGTGGGAATTGAGTTTCTGTCATCCACTCATCACTCACTCACTCACTCACTCACGAATTCTCCTTCTTTTAGCTAACTTACCTCAATTCTATCAGCATGGAAATGACAAATGATTGCCCTGAAACTGGTCCTGGGTTTGTGCACATCTTTAGTCATGCCACTTGGAGGAGGTAAGGTTTTTAAACACACTTTCCAGCATGCACCAATGAGACCCTCACTCCTCCAGAGTAATAGGGCCTGCCCTATGAGCCTCAGCCTGAATTTAGCTGGACACACAGGGCACAGGCAACTGCATGTTAGGTGACTGGTCAGGGGAGGAGGAGAAGAGTTCCAGTTGGGGGCAATGCCACTATGCAGGAGCCTCTTGAACGTGGGCGATGATAAAAAGGCTCCAAATGCTCTGCCTTTAAGGGGCATTTTGGGTCATTCCCCTACAGCAGAGGTTCTCAAGGTGTGGTTCAAGGACCTTAGGGCATCCCAAAACACCTCCAGGAGTCTATGAGGTCACTATGATTTGTATCATACTAAATGTTCTTTGCCATGTGCCCTTTATTCTCTCTTTTTTCTTTTTTTGTTGGTAGGACTGGGGTTTGAACTCAGGGATTCATGCTTGCAAAGCAGGCACTCTACCACTTGAGCCACACCTCTAGTCCATTTTTGCTCTGGTTATTTTGGAGATGGGGGTCTCACAAACTATTTGCAAGGGCTGGCCTTGAACTATAATCTTCCTAATCTCTGCCTTCTGAATAGCTAAGATTATAGGTGTGAGCCACTGATACCCAACTTACTCTTACTCAGTGAGGTTTTTCAATGGCTGTGTGACATGATAATGTCACTGACCTGGCATCTTTTGTGCTTGCATATTTTTGTGTTTAAAAATTTCTTAGTTTTAATTTCTAAGACAGTATTAATATTACAAGGGTCTTCCATAATTTTTAAGAATAGAAAAGGATACTAAGACAAAAATGTTTGAGATGGATTGCTGACCAATCCATCTTCCAACAGGCAATACTGCCTTGGCCTCAAGTGTTAGACTTTCTACCCCAGCTAGGATTCCTGGGATTCTGCTGACCTTTCTCCATCTTTGTCCTTCACATGGCTTCTCAGAGCTGGCCTTTGGCACTTCTTAATGGGTTTCCTTTACTGTACCTTAGAAAGATGTGCTCTTCTAGGATTCCAAATAGCCACCTTTTGCAGGTCTGAGATGTGCCAAAGAAAACAAACTCAACCAGGTACCCACCCACGTTGGAACAGTAAGTTTTACTTGACCAGTAGATTACAGAACTATGATATACCTACTATCTTTTGAGAGATACTAGGTGTATATTATTAAATAACATGCTATAATAATTGGGGTTTTTTTTACTATTATATATCTTCTTTTCATTAATTCTATCTTTCCAAGGACTTCGGAACATAACTATCATGACTTCTGAATAGAATAATATCCCTCTTTCCAGAAGACATATAAAATGCAGAACCAATAATCCTGTGGATTAATTTTTAATTGGGTGGCACTATTTGAGAAGAGCCTGCTGCCCAGTCTTAACCTTCGCTTCCCGTGATGGATATTGTCTGTGTCACCTCTTTTTATCTAGGAGCTTGGGTTTAGCACCATGGATTCTGGTGCTGGGTACCAAGTTTGTTGTGTCTTGTGAAGCTTCTAAGTAAGAAACTTGACTAGCCTCTTACATCTCCCTCTACATGGGAAGCAATACTTTTCTGTGAAGGTTTTAAGAGAAATGACGGAGGTCTCTGCAACCTGCGAACTATGTAAGTTTCAGAAAGCCTTCTTCCTCTTGTGCACGGAAGCTTGGAGGTAGCCCTTATGATTGCTGGCTGTCTTTCAGAACGTAGCTTTGGCCACCAATCAGCAATTCTGGGTAATATAGCCAGGCCCAAGTGGGACAAGATTCTCATGGTTCCTTTAAATCATGCTCCAAATCCTACCAGAAAGCTGCCACTTTTCCAGCTTTTACTTATTCGGAGGGTGTTTGGGCAATTCCATCCATCAGAACTGCTTGGGGTTTTTCTGTCAAAATGTGGATGGAGACACAGTTGCTCACACTGAGTTTCCAAGTCAGGGGTGATGCTGACAGGGGTGAGTATATGCTGTCCTTAGCATTGGAGTGGGTCAAAGACAAATGAGTTACTTGTCTGAGGGTGGATAAGCTTGTGCACACAGGATTAACTAGCTTTCTTCTCAGGGATGACACATCAACTCTCAATAGATTCTTTTCTCTCACTCGCTCTCTCTGTGGTACTGAGGTTTGAAGTCAGGATCTCATGCTCGCTAGGCATTTGAACCATGCCCCAGCCATCTTGCCTTTCAGTTTGTTTTTCAGATAGGTCCTCACACTAACATTGCTTAGACTGTGATCCTCTGATTGCCACCTCCCGAGTAGCTGGGATTACAAGCATGTGCTGCCACACCAGCCCTTCAGATAGATTCTTACATCGTAAAACATTCCAGGTATGGCCAGTCAGAACATAAGTGGTCTCAGAGGCTCCCTTCTAGGCCAAGAATTCATCCTTTGGTTTCTGGAGCACAGGGGGGTATAAGAGAGGGGCCAGACTTCTGGGCAGGGTGTGGGAGGCTTAAGGTTCTTGAGGCAACAACTGTGACTATTAGGTACAAGCATGTTTTAACATCTTTCAAATGGTTGGACACATGAAGCATGCTGCCCATTCCTACATCCCTCCACATGGGGTTTTGTGAAGCAGCAATCTGTTTTGGGTCCTTGAACTTGGCCATAAGGATTCATAAAATCCATGGCGAGCTCTTAGCCTTGTTACCATCTGCAGATACAGGAGTAGAGTCTCTGCTGGGTCTGGTACCACAGTGAGGCTACAGTGTTCACTTAGGGTCAAATCACGTGGTATGGTGAGCCACTGTGGCCAATGGACACATGTCACAAGCACAAAGACATCACTAGAGACCTTAGCATGGGCCTGAAGAAAGCATTCTGCCCACAGGGGTCCCATCCCCCCACTCTGCCTGGCCTGCAGGGCTCCTGCAGGATGCTTGGAGGAGTGTCCACTTAGGCCAGGAACAGCGCTATCCAGACTCTGCAACTCTCTCCTCCCTGCCTCTCCAGCTCCGTGTGTGTGTATGTGTGCAGGTGTGTGTGTGTGTGTGTGTGTGTGTGCAGGTGTGTGTGTGTGTGTGTGTGCACAACTCCAGTTTTCATATACCAGGGCATGCAAAGGGGATCATAAACTCTTCTTTTCTACATAGTTCAGAGACTTCACTTTTTCAAATTCTTCTCTATGACCTTTGCACTAAGGTTACTTTTCATATTGGTTTAAAAATCCTTGGAGGTCACTTTGGACATCTTGGGCTCAACATCAGAGATACGGGTTCCTCAACCCTTACTTGGATCAGCTGAGACTTTGAGATCGTATACCCTCCTCAACCAGCTTCTTGGGCAAAAAATCTGCTGGTCTTACAATGTGAAAATGCAACCTGTGAAGTTACTTCCATTTGTACCTTTATGCATTGCCTAGATATCTTAAAAAGGGAGAATTCTCTTTCTCAATGGATAACTACAGTACAGAACAGAAAAGAGAACAAATGAAAACAAGAATTTCTTAAAGTTCTGGTAGTAAACAGGCATATGATATTATTATTGTTGTAGTCTTAATAAGCAATTATACGTTCAAAGTGCTTTACAATCACTTAGCTATTCCTCACAACAGCCCTGTGAGGTAGGTCGACATTATTACCCCCATTTTACAGATGGGGAAACTGAGGCACAGAGAGGTTAAGTGTCTTGCCCAAGG
The DNA here is from genome assembly GCF_047511655.1 of Castor canadensis. Classification (NCBI taxonomy): domain Eukaryota; kingdom Metazoa; phylum Chordata; class Mammalia; order Rodentia; family Castoridae; genus Castor; species Castor canadensis. Next base: position 112,637,324 of record NC_133395.1, on the reverse strand, counting down.
TCACACAGCAAGGGAATGCTGGAACTGGGGCTAGAACCCAGGTTCCCTGACTCCTGGTGTCCTTGAAACTAGACCACACTGCTTCCAAAGAGGCATCCCCAGACTGGCTCTGAGCGTGAATTTAAGACAAACAATGTTAGATGAGGTTTGGGCGTGGTGGCATTTTCCGTGGACACGTTAAGATGGAACCTGAGGTGTTACCTGGATTGGTTTTGGCATGCAGGTGTATGTGTTAGTTTCAATGGGTGTTATCTGAGCTTCCTGGCCTATCCACTTCTCACTGCATTCTGAGCTGGGTCTCACTGCAGTGAGCAGGACTGGGCAGTCAGGAGGTCATGATGTACTGGCATATAAAAGGAACTCTGTCAGCTCAGCGCCAAGGGGCCTGCCAGTCTTTGGGAATTCAGGCAAACTGGGGATGCAGGACTTTGGAATGGAGTCAGCTGCCCACCTTAGGCAGGTCTGCTTAATCTTTTTATTGTTATTATTATTATTATTATTTTTTTTTTTTACTGGCCAGCATCAGGAAGTTGTGTTCATTTCATTCCTTACTCTTTCCCTTTCTCTGAGTCTCTGCTTGGAAGGGAGAACTGTTAAAGCTTGTACATTCCCCTTCGTGAAAAGGAGCCACCGTGAGCAGCATCCGCGACAGGCAGCTATGGCTCTGCAGGTGAGCCACAGCCCCGCTTCCGCCTTCCAGAGGAGTGCCTTGCTTGGAAGGGATCTCCCTGGGGCCTTGGGTTTGCTCTTGCCTGCATTTCTCCCGAAATGCTGTGTCAGTAGAAATAAGCCCACGTGAGAGTTTGCCCTTTCAAGGCCTTAGCCACAAACGCCTTCCGACTAACCAGCTTGGTGCCGTAGCTCAGGCAGAGAACTCTAAAGCATCCGTTCAAGCATCTGAAACAAACGAATCAGCCAGTGAAATCTCATCTGTTAGTATCTGTTCTCCTCTTAGATTAGTAAAGGAAAACATGTTTAAAAAGCCCTTTTATGGCTTTAGGTAGAATCATGCTTCAATAAAAAAATCTCCCTACTTTTCAGACTGACTTGAGATAAAAGGAACCTCCACAGGCTAACTCTGGGAGAGGCCCATTTCTCTTTGTTGGTATGCATTGAGCCTTCCTGAGAAGGCCACCTCGAGGTATATTGGGACTAACAGTCATTGGCTACTGGTATTACCACCCATGTCTCCTTCTAACACCTGCATCCCCATCTGGTGGCTTTAAACTTATTCAACCTAAGAACCTAATTCTGTATAGCAAGAAATACTAGTTTCCTCCTTAAACCCACTTCCAAATAAGTTACAACAAAAAAAGTCTCCCTCTAGAGTTTTCCTATCATTCAGATGGAAGGAGGGGGGCTCCCATCTGGAATGCTGGTGGTGTGGGACAGAGTCTCCTCAGATCAGAATAAAGGAAATGCTTAAATGTTGAAAGAAAGAGAAATGAACAAAACTTTCCCTACTTTGGAATCTTCCTTTTCTACTTTGTAATCTTTCCTTCTTCTTCTCAGTGGGACACTGAATTCATCAGTGTCTGTAACTTGCACAGAAGCCCTCATCTAGAAGGTATGATGGGACATTCCATGTGCATTGCTATTTGCTGGGGGCCGGGGTGGGGGGGCGACTGAGAGCTTCCATGGTGCATGGCTGTGTTCCTTTATTTCTTTGCTCCTCGTGGAAACTTGCAGCTCACTCGATGTAGCAGCAATGGATGAAGAGCAAATGCTGAATCAAACTAAAGGGAATATGGCATGTAGGAGATGAGTGAGAGAAAAACAAAGGCTTGATGCAGCTTCTCTCTGGCTCCCTCCATACAAAGGGGTGGAGAGAAGGTTGGTTTTAAGTATGGAGATGGGTGGAAGGATGGATGGGTGGATGGATGGATGGATGGAAAATGCACACTCATTCAGACCATGGAGGCCAACTGAACTCTTCCCCATGTGGAACCGAGTGTCTGAAGTTACTCTCCTCTTCAGAGAAGTCAACACTGCAGTTGGTCTGAACACAGGGAGATCGAACCATAGCATGTCTATCTGCTCTTGAAAGCCCTGATGTGGAATGGGGGTGCACAGCATGGGGGCCAGTTCTGAAAGCAGTTCAGACAGACCTCACGCTCCACAGTATATCATGCATATGCCTGTGTCTTCACTTCTGCTCACACAGTGATGCCACACTCCATTTCCCACTAGCATCCAGTCTGCGAGTCATGGGAAGAAGCAAGTTGCACCCTTCTCAACAGACCATGCTCACTCTCATAGGTCCTCTCAAAGATATGTGTCCTTGTCCTAGTTGTGGTCAGCACAATCCTCCCACTGCAGACCCCACTTCCCTAACTGTGATATCGTCATATAATATTGCATCATGCAGAAAGGGAGGCCTCATGTGCTAATTAAATGTGGAGTAACGAATCACATTTAAAACAATTGCTATAGAAGAGGAAGCCAAAAATATAATTAGAATTATCCTTTAAGGAGACAAATGTTTCTATTTTTTAAAGCTTGCTTCACAATCAAATGCATTTTCAGAATTTATCTGTCAAGATTATGAACACAACTTAATTTTCTAGGCTGTGTACTCAACATAAATTACAGGCCTAGCCTCAACTCCCAATGGAACCATGTGAAAATGTGTTGGCATCAACCAACTAAAAATATTTGACTTCTACCAAGGAAATAAAACTCTTTCTATAAACAATAAAATGAAAAATGTTTAGTAGAAAAAATCCTCAACACTATTTTAACACAGGGTACTAGAATCTTTAACCTATGACTTACAGCGTACTGTTAGCACCATCTGAACTTTCAGCTTGAGACTCAGTAAGCCCCATACATGAAATGTGGCAATTACTTAGCCATGTGTTGTTCATGCATATTTTACAACACCAAACACCATAGCCAGCCACCAGAGAAAGCACTGAAAGCGATCTCATTGGGAAATGTTGGATGTTCAGAAAAGCTACAAATAACCCTGCACCCAAGTGCTCGCCATCCATGCCCTCCACAGAAAATGGGAAGGTTTCATAACACAAAGCTAAACTGATTAATGTGAATTATGGTATAAAGCTGTTAATGAAAGATATGTTTTCCCTCTAGAAAGTCAAGTTCTAACCCCACCAGTTAGACTCCTCAAACAGCAAGCAATTCCCTCTACACAGAGGGACTCACACACTGGACTCAGAAACATGGCTAGCCTCTTCTTTAGGGCATATGGGTACTTGAGGAAGAGCCTTCAGAAGAAATTAATCTTTCCCTCTGCCTGTGGTCAACTTGGCCACACTGCTCCCAAGAATATACGAGCCAGGGACCTGTTCAAATTGGCAAACACATCTTTTCAGATTGCTTCATCTAAGGCTAGTTGTGAGCTACAACCCAGGAGGAGGGCTGTCATTTTTGTAAACCAGATCAGCAGGAGGTTGAACAGCTTAAATCAAATCCTATGACCTGAGATAGCAAGGAGCCATCTAATGAGCCTATGACTCACTGAGCTATGAAAGGGTATGTGATCAGAGAAAGAAAGATCAGAGATCGTCCTGATAGGATTCAGTGTCCACCTGTCCCACAAACATGCTCTTCCCCCAGCCCCTGTGGCCATCTGGGCAGCACAGAGATTTCACCACAGATGAGCTGGTTGCTGTCATGCAAGGTCATCTACTAACCTGCCATATACACAGGCACCCCAGATTCTTCATTCACCATCACTCTTACTCACATCCGCTCTCATAGCCCTGCCACAGACAAGCCCTCACTTCAATGGTCACCATTACTTTGAACACAGAACAATGCTGGGCATTTGTCCCTGGAATAAAGTGAAGGATTGCTCCACATTAAACCTTATCAAGACTTACAAAGCCACACTTAAAACATGTGACAGCAGGGACGTACAAGTAATTTTGGTGTAAACTTAAAGAAATAAAAACAAAGGAAACATTTCTTTATCTTATTCATGATGAATAACAGTGTTGATAGGGCCTTTTTGTGTGTGTGGTGCTGGAGTTTGAACTCAGGGCCTTGTGCTTGCTAGGCAGGTGCTTCTTTTTGCTTCAGTTATTTCTTAGGTAAGGTACATACATTTCTGCCAGGGGCCAGCCTCAGACCTTGATCTTCCTATCTATGGCCTCCACATACCTGGGATCACAGATGTGTGCCGCCATACCTGCCTGTTTGTTGAAGTGGAGGTCTCACTAATTTTTTGCCCAGGATGGTCTTGAACCTCAATACCTTTGATTTCTGCCTCCTGAGTAGCAGGCATAAGCCATCACACCCAGCCATAGCCAGGGCTTTGTTTCTGACAGCCTGCTGATCTCTGTAGCTCCCATTTCCCTGCTCTGAGCATCTTTCTCCAGCCCTCTTTGTCCTGCTTTCTCCATTACCTGCCACAAACCACCATTCCTAGCCCCTCTTCCTGAAAATCTCCATGGCACCTCCTTTCCCCTCCATATACAGCTTTGGGATGACCTAGGATTCTACAGTCCTTGGATGCATGGACCCTGTTTGAACCAGGGGTTCCTATAAGCCACATCCACATTCTAGGGGCATGGTGGGGGCAAACAGGGGAGACATTCAGGGCTGGAGGAAGGGAAATGGGTCAGAGGCTGGCCTAGATGTGAGAAAGCAGCATTTTCACAGCAAGCCTCACAGTCATCGGGAGACAGCACACAAATAGACACGCAAACACATGTACACACACACACGTCCACAGTACACACTAGGAAGTGATGGATGTTACTGAAATGAATTAAAAACCAACAAGCAGTGGGGTAAGAAACAAACAGAAACAAAACAAAGCACTTGCGTTCAGATGGAAAGCTGTTCACTGGGCATTGGACCCTGAGCCCAGGGCTGTGGGGAAGATGGGCCTACTTAGAGAACACTGCCTTTGGAGAAGATTGGGGGGGCCAAGATGTGAAAAGAGCACTCCCTCCTTTCCTGCCAAGGCCATCCTAGGGGTCCTGCACACAGGCCAGCTAGTGGCAGGTACAGGCACAATGGAGAAGGAAGGGAGAGAGGCAGCACTTACCTTGTGGCCCAGAAATGGCTAGTCCACATTTTGGGGAGTATGTAGTATCTCAGTTTAAACAAAATCCTTGCGGTACTGTTCAACCATGAATAGTCAGCTCTCTAGTATTTCAAATAAGCTTGTAACATTGTTAGTGAAAAGAGAAAACAAAACAAGAGGACAATTCACCTGTAGGGCAATTGTAGTGTTCTTCGCAGGGTACTTTCCCACCAATCCTTGTTCTTTCCGTTTCTTGAATTTCCTAAAGTAGTCCTGTATCAGGAAAGTGGCATAGAACTTCCCCACGGTTACCTCATCATCTAAACGGAGAGACCAGACACAGCTCTCCCGAATCAGCACATTTGGACCAAAAGCCTAAACACTCACTTCTGGTTGGGGCAGGGGTGGGGAAGAACAGTGCACAAGGCACCGACCTCTCACCCTACAACACAGGATGCTCAATCTAGCAAAAAGCAAGGCTTTGCAAAGCAGTTAAGGCTCAAAATTAGAGTCAGATGAACTGATGCTCAAAGTTGCAGAAAAGTAGTATGTCTAATCATGAGTTTAATAGAGTAGCATATTAGTAACAATATGAAATGCCATCTTGGTTATTCACTTAAAATAAAAATTACAAAACAAAAAGGCCTTGCTGGCCAGGTTTTCACTCCTTGTGCATAGAGATTTGCATGTGTAATTACAACAACAACAACAACAACAAAAACCAGCAAGTGCAATTAACCATCCAAATCCCTATGTCTCAAGATAGAGACCTAAAAAAGGTGACATATAAGCTCGGAAGGAGAGACAGGTTCAGAGAAGTAACTGCAGATCCAGATTTTCACACACTCCCCCATTCTTTGCCAATTAGCTCTGCAGATCATTTCTAGGTCTGTAATTCAGGATTGCTGGTTTTCTGTACTGCAGTGTCAGCTCCAACGAACCTCAAGGATGAGCACTGTTATCTCTGCTTTGTTCAGAAACGACCTCCACCACATATCACTGGGGATCAGAACTTTGCTGATGAATTTTAAGGTGATGCATGAGGCAGAATAGAGGCTCTGGCTATCCCATGATAAACCACCTTGGATGTGTAAATGTGCCCTCAGGTTTCCTAAGAGTGCTGCCACCAGATCTTCAGGGTGAGGAGGGCCATTGGGTGAAAGTTTAAGGCCACCTTGGCAACCTGGCTTGTGTGGGGCTACGGAACACTGTGCACAACTTGAAGAGGCTGACATGAGGAACAGCTGTAGGTCCTCAGGCTTTTGGCCAGGCTTCCCTTGCAAGACTGACCAGAGGAAAGGAGCTCAATTTATCTGAGTTGTGTTCTTATCTGTAAAATGAGGACAAGTCTCTTCAAGGAACTATGAGGATGGTGAGAGAGGAGGCTCGTAAATCACTCAGCCCCTGGCATGGGTCATCTTCAGGGTCAAGCACTGTGTGACTACAAACCATCAGAGTTACTATTATTTTATAACCTGCCAAGAGTGGCACCCACTGAAGTGGATCTTAAAGCATGGCAGGACAGGGCTCACTGGGACCCACAATATTCACCAATACATCTTGGGTGGGCTTTATTTAGTGTCCACATGAAAGGTGCCACTGACTTCTTAATTGTCCCCACTAGGCCACTTTGGGCAGCCTTTCCATCACTTCCTATCAGAAACATCTCAGTCTTATCTTGTGAGGAGGCTGTCTTGGGGGATGGTCTAGCCTTTAAGCAGTTCCTCCTATACCCAAGCCAGGAAAGTCATGGAATGGTACAGGGGTTACCAAAGAAAACCTAAGATTCTGTGTTACATGTGAAAATATGGCCCATAATCAGTTTTGGCTTGCCTAAACTGCCTAATGAATCACTGTCCTTAGGCAAAAGGCAAGCAGAGCCCACTCAGGTCTGGACAGCTCACCCTTGCTTACTCTTCAGCATTTGTCCAGGTGGCTCAAGTGTGTTTAGATTACCAGTTACGGCTAGCCTCTATAAGTGGGACTCTATGGGAGCCAGCTTCATTGTTAGAGAAGCTCCACATGAGAGATGAAGAGGGATTAAATGACTCACACAGGTCAGCTGGGCTGGGATCTGGACCAATGCAGTATGCTTTCCTGAGCCCAGGGGTCTTCTCCTCCTCCATAGCAACTCCCTACACATAGCCCAGCTCCAGTCACACTGGCCACCTGCTTCTTTGGAGTCGTCTCTTTCACAGTACAAGTCTAGCCCTTTTCTGGGCTGCTCATTGGAAATGGGATAGCAGCTGCCTGACTAGTGCATACAGGGAGCCTAAGGGGCTCTCTACCTGTCATGCTACCACTGTCGTCTGTACTCTAGGGTCTTGAGTCTTCTCTGTGGGCCCCAGAAAAAGTACCAGCTCTACCTGCAGCACACCCATCTCATTCTACGCCAGGATGCCTCTGGAAAATGTAGTTCTAACCCCAATCTCCCTTCAGTTACAGAGCAGAGGCAGGATAGACTCAAGGACCACTTGGGAGACTGAGCCCAGAAAAAGAAAAGCCAAATTTCTAACCAAAAAAGGACAGAAAAGGGAAGAAGAGAAAGAATGAATGTGGTGAGGCCATCAGAGCTCAAGACTAGAGAGATATGGGATCACCCAGGTGGCTCCTTCAGGGTCAAGGGCCCAAAGATCTAGCTCAAGAAATGAAGGCCCAAAAAGGTCCTTGGGGAAGAGAGGGAACTTCTAAAGAGAAAGGAGGGCCAGTCCCTAAAGTGGCAGTGGAGACTGAAGAGTGCAGGTGAGAACCTGGGCCAAGATTCTAAGCTAACACGGTTCAGATTGTCCTTATAGCCAGAGGCCACCCACAGTACATACTCCACAGTTCACTCCTGAGATCACCTTTTTATCGAGCTTATGATGAACCAGTGGTGTCTCTGTTCTGTCACTAGGCCTACAAGGGTCTCCCTGAGTACACTACACCTGCCAGCCCCAGGCATCTACGGGCAGAGAATGGCATGGCTCATTCTGCTGTTCTCTGACCAGGTTACAGTGTGGGGGACACTGATATCCTCAGTCTCTGGAGCCACTCATCTGTTTGCCCCAGGGGTAAATGTTGTTGGGGCAATAGCACTTAATGAGATTTAACCTGGACATGCATGAAATTTCTGGAGCATTCTGTTTCCTCCTAAGCCCCGCATTTCTTCTTCTCAGGTATCATGGTGACTCTAGTTGCCATTGTGGAAGTGATTAACACCTATCACCCTAAATCTCAATCCATATTATATGGAAATATAGGGAAAAGACCAGATCCAGCTATTGGATCAAGAAAGGGGGAGAATATTTAGCCTGTATGACAAGTTTAGTAGAGTCAAAAGTTGATCAGCTTAGATCATGAGCCAAATTCTTGACTTTGTTTTTCAGTAAGATGAAAAGAAAGGAAGGTTCATAAGAATGAGAATAAAACTCTCCAAGAGCATCTCATGAAGACTGGCATTCATGTGGGAGTTAGACTGGTCATGATGAAGGTGGTGTTTCAAAAGAGATGTGAGGTGGAGTAAGAGAGGTGCAGGGGTACTTGGGCTCATGAGGAAGGTTTACATAGACAGTCACAGTCTGCTATTCTGAAGCATGCATCTGTATTTTAAAAAACATTGTAGGGGAATTCAGTTGGCAAGAGATAACTCTGATTCCATGCCACCACCCTAAAACAGAATTGCTTCAGAATATTCTGAAAGACTGAGAGTTGAAAGGAATGGAGGCTGCAGAAAAAGCTTAAGCACATTGTTACAACAATTTAAAAAAGCAATTCATCTAAGCCATGCGAGCACTGATGTGCAGCTGAAAGGAAAAGAATGAAAACCAAAGAGTTTTAAATGTGCAGTATCACACACACATACTGCTGGCGTTCTCTAGGTAGGAGTTTTATTTTCTTTTATCGTTTGTTTCTGGGCCATTTTTTCCAACTTTGAACTGGTGGGAGATATATGGTAGCTCCCTTCAGTGACAAAAACTTATATTGCTTCTCACTTCATGCTGAGGAACAGAGTTGGCCAACATTCTACTCTCTTTGTCCCCCAAGAGTCACAGGCTGTTACTTTAAAGGGATAGGCCTTGGCCACCATCCTGGCCCAAGTTCTGAGTCAGCTCTCAGACCTGAGCCAGCCTAGCCTCAAAAGCTGCAGAGGCAGTGACATAAAAGCTTCACTGGTTACAAGACACTTATCATATGCCTAGGCCGGGGGTGGCTTAAATGCTGGTGGGATGGCACTGGGTGAAGAGATACTTGCACCTTTAAAACTCAAAAACAAAACAGTCCAAAACAATCATCTCAACTTCTAAGTCCATGTGTATTTAAACAAAAATGGAAAAACAGTATATATACACATATATATATGTATATATATATATATATATATAATACATAGATGTTATATATATAAGTTTTGAAAGTTTAGTCAGTTAATTTGTGACAAACAACAAAAGGAAATAAACATGCTTGTTAGTTCTGTCTCTAAATTCTCCTGAAAAGGACACTATTTGTAATTATGGTGGTAAATTCAGTTTTGATAAGAGTATTTAAAAAATACCATTTCATAACTACCTAATTTTTGTGAGAAGTTTTCAACAAAAATGTTGAAGGATAACTGGAAACTAGTTTTGAACAGTCTTTTTGGACAAAAGTATAGGTTTTTTTCATTTTTCAATAGCAATCATGTTCTTTAAAATTAATTTCTCTATCAACAAGCAAATCCCTGCTCCAATCACATGGGGCTTGGATTCCTCCCCACTGAAGCCTCTCTTTGGCATGAACATTCTTCATATTGTCCCAAATAATTATACCAAATGGCCAAAGAGCTCCTATATCTGTGAGCCTTATGCCCTAGATGATTTGTAAAGCATTCTACAAACACTCTCAGGATTTCTGAAATTGGTTTTTCACTAAAACCAACACCTTCGCCAAAAACTACTGAGGAAATAAATTACACTGACCACCAGCTGGAGGGACAACTTGGTCAAGTAGTTTCATGCTGGTTTTCTTCCAGATTTTCTTTATCACAGCTCGAAGTTCTTCATTAGCTTGTTCCAGGTTCCCTGAATCCGAAAAGCAAAAGGGAAAACAAGCCTTATTTCTGTTTCTCAATTCCACTTCCCTGTCCTCACCACACTGTCCTGTCCCAGCCTGGCCTGGATTAACACACTGCCCTCTTGTGGGGCTCCCCTCTAACTTGGCTCTCCCTAGGTAGGGCCAAACATTGTTTTATTCAGCAATGATCACGAAGTTTACCAATGGAAAAATCCCTTCACTGTGGGAACATCCATGTTTCACCCCAGAATTCAAAACCTATTGACTGTGATCCTGTTCTACCTTCCCATTGCCAGGACTTACTTCTTCCCACAGCTCTCATTCTAGAAGGTCTTCTCCTCTTCCACTGACTGTTCCAGGCCCATCTCTGCCCTTAAAGATTCTACCAAAACTTCACCTGAATAAGACTTTTCTCAGTTCCTACTAAATGTATTCATCCATACCACAGAACCTTGGCCTATTCCTATGCAGGCTGCTGCTGACTGTCTTCTTCACTAACACGTCTGCATGTATGATCAGCCTACCTTCTGGAACCCTTGAGAAGGCTTGGCCTAGGGCCAGGTACACATAAGCAAGCCAGAAGAGACACGTTAATCAGGCTGGAGTAGGCTGGCTTTGCTGTAGAGAGCTCCAAAGTTGTGAAAAACACCTGTCCACTGACTCAGTATATGTTTGTTGCTGCTTCCTCTCACCTCTCATCTGCCAAATGTTCCCCTCGAGGTTACCAGTTCCTCACCTCCCACTCACTCCTCAGTCTGCTGCAGTCTGCTTTCCATGCCACCTCTGATGTGACCACTGAGCCAAGACCCAGAGGCCAAAGTCCAGTGCCTATTTAGTCAGGTCTGAGCAGGGCTAAGCACGGAGTGGAGGGCCAGGCCCAGTGAGATGTGACTCTGAGTGCTTCCCAAGTGCTGCTTGTGCACTGTGTGCACTGTGTGCATGTGGGGCTTCTGTAAACATCACCCATGCCTCCTTTTACCCTTGTGTTTAGGTCCTTTTTATAGAGAAAGAAGCTACAATCCAAATGGGAACAAGGGGGGAGGTAGGTCTTCCTCCTCCTCCCTCTTCTACCACCTGTCCTGCTTCCAGGGAACACTCACCTTCAGTCTTGATCTTAAGAGCTGTTCGGACCAAAGCAAACAAGGTTGCATTGAACATGACTGTCCCATCACTATTGAGAGGCATGTTCATGGCAACTAATCTCTGTAAACAGAAAGAAAAATTCCTTAGGAGGATTTAAATGCTTGATGACAGCATATTCCCTTTTGGTGTGTATTCATGCCTTTTCTAGTCAACCTTCGATTCAACTCAACATCCATTTGGGAACATCTTCATAATGGTTAATTCTGTGTGTCAACTTAACTGGGCCATGAGATGCCTAGATATTTGGCTCAACATCATTTCCTTCTTTCTTTTTATGGTACTGGGGATTGAACTCAGGGCTTTGTGCTTGCTAGGCAGATGCTCTACTACTTGAGTCATACTCCCAGCCCTTTTTGCTTTGATTATTGAGATAGAGTCTTATGTTTCTGCCTGGGCTGGCCTGGACCACGATCTTCCTACTTATGCTTCCTGTACAGCTGGGATGACAGGTATGTACCAAAATGCCCAGCTTTTTTGTTGAGATAGGGTCATGCTAACTTTTTGCCCAGGCTGTCCTTGAACCATAATCCTCCAGATCTCTGCTTCCTAAGTAGCTGGGATTATAGGCAGGAGCTACACACCCTTCCTGGTAAAATATCATTTCTAGATATGTCTGCAAGTGTTCAGAAAGAGATTAGCATTTGGTGGACCAAGTAAAACAGACTGCCCACCAATATGGGTAGCCATATCCAACCCATCCAATCACATAGGGCTCAAGCAAAAAGGTGGAAGGAGACTGAATTCTCTCTTTGCCTGCCTGCATGAGCTGGGACATCACTCTAATCCTACGCTGGGACTGAGACCATCAGTACCCCTGGCTCTCAGCCTTTCAGACTCAGACTGAGCCACCAGACCTCCTGGGTCTCTGGCTTACAGATGACAGAATGTGAGAACTCTCAGCCTGCATACATGTGAGCCCTTACTCCTAAGTCTGTCCATACGTATATGTGCATGCGTGTGTCTATGCATATGTGTCCATTCATCAGAGAGACACACGTTGGACACCTATACAGTCACATACACACACACATGTCCATATTTATTCTATTGGCTCTGTTTCTCTGGAGAATTCTGACTAATACAACCTACCATCTGTAGGGATCCAGATGACAAACATCAAAGTTTTAATCATGAAATGGAGATGCTGACACTTGGATGCTGTTTTATTAAATAACCAAATCTCGTCAGTCAAGGATTCTTCTTCCTTTCAAATTACCAGCTCTCCATGTGTCTTGGGGTCAGGCTTCCACTCTAGATACATTCTCACAGTTTTTATGAGGGTTAAATGACGTGTCAGATATATAGCCCAGGCATAGGGCCTGGGAGTTAAGTTCTCAACCAAGAGAGGCCCCTACTAATTCCAACACAGGGAATATTCTTTAAGGAACCTGCCCTGGTGAGAGGATCATGTAGTATTTTGTACAATTCTCCATGGCTTCTCTGAAGGTTTGGTTTTTCAGAGCAGGATCCACACTTCCTACTCCTCATCTCTCTCCAGGTCCATCTGACATCACCATCAAGGAGAGTTAGAGGACTGAGGTGAAAAACACCCTCTTTGCTGCCCCAAGCACCTATTCTATAAAAATGCAAATGAAAGGCCCACACTGATGGAACTTGCAAGGATTAAAGGAGATCATGAACACAAAAATTTTGTGTTTGGTCCATGGTAAGAACTAAATAAATGATAATGCTGTTATTATTTTTAAATTTCTTATTTTTGGCTAACAATGTATTCCAAGAGGTTTTTTCTCCTCCCTATTGAAGGACTAGAATCTTGTGGTTGAATGGGTGATTCCCACCTGAATTCCTAGTCCTACTGTTAATCTTCCCTGTCTCTGAAACCAGCACAGGCAGCCCTGGACACTCACTCACTTTTCCTGGCAAGTTCTTGAGTCACCAAAATGAATGACTTTGCACTTTATGTAAAAGGGCCTGAAGTCTAAACACAAGCATTCTATCGATGAACTGGAATCCATGCTGCTTTGGAAAGCAGAAGAGAAGTCAGTACAGGGTGATACATCAGAAGAAAAAGTCAGTCACTTCTTGGCCTTTTGGCTAAGATCAAGTGTAAAAAGAAAAGGTCAACTTCTATGGCTTCTTCCCTGTACCTACATTCAGAGTCCAGTCTTCAGAGACACAGGACTTGCTAGTGGCCCTTTCTGAACTTTCAGGACAGAGAACATGAGTTTGGCTCAGGGATTTCTTTAAAAGTCTAAAAATACATTTTAGACTCTTTTGTTATCTCAGTGTTCATCTAGCTCTGGTCCAGCACCTGGGAATGACAAAAGCCCTGAGCCTAGGACCCCTTCAGATCCATGAGCTACATACAGGGACCAGCAGTTGTACATACTGGATGGGTTTCTATAAGGAAGAATTTCAATGGGCAAATCTTATATTTATCCTTTAAAAAAAAAAAGGAAATCTTTTCCTGTTTCTACAACAGACATAAAGTGGTTCTCCATGAGATCTTTAGAAGGAAGACAAATCTCAACTAGGTTTCCAGAGAGCATGGTCCAGTATAGAAATGACAGAAGCAGAGTGGGAGATCTGGTTCCATCCTAGATTAAGCTCCAGCCTGATGCCCCAGGAAAGGGGCCCCAGCGGTAAGCACAAAGTTCCTCAGCAGAGGGTCCATGTCACCATGTCCCTCACCGCCCAAACTAGGAAATGGGTTTGCCTCTCAATTCTGTCCTCTCCTCACCCGGCTGCAGGTTCTTCCTGTTCTACTTCTTCAGCAGATATTCAAGCCACCTGCTTTTCTCTCTTTCCATTCCTCACCTGGCTCTCCTGGTTGGTTCCTTCCTTTAGTCTCCTTCTCCACACCAACAGAGTCAACTCTCTAAGATGGAAACCTGAAATTCACATTTCTTCCCCAGTCTCCCTATTTTCCACAGGAGTCAGTATGGCATGGAATGTTCCACACAACTCGGCTCAGCTTGTGCTCAGGGTCTGTGCTACTTCCTCTTCTTCCAGCCAAATGCTGGCCCAATGATTCACCACTGGCCACTATGAGGTGCATCCTCCTGCCTCTGTCTGGGTTCCATGCTCTCCTTCTTGTGAAGCCCTTCATGCTCTGATAACTCCTACATCTCCTGTCCCCCTCCCCTCAGTGCTGAGGATTGAGTTCAGGGCCTTATGCATGCTTGGTAAGTACTCCATCATTGAGCTGCATCCCCAGTCCCCTATATCACCTCTGGGCTTGACTCAAATATCACCTTCCCCTCCATCCATCCAATGACAAATTACTGAATTTCCTTCCTCTTGTTACTGTTCCTAAGAGTTACAAATCTTATTTGCATCTCTGCATCCTCAACACCTCACAGAAAGCCTGGCCAAGTATTACTTAGTATTTGTTGAGCAAAGCAGCAAGCCCCCACAAGAGAGACATCAGACACACAAATAGACACACAAACCTTGCACGCTACTCTGTGTGGGCATAATTTCCCAAATCCCAGAGGAGGCTGGATGCGTCGGAGCAGAGTGACCACATCGAGGTGTTTTATCCTTCCCCTACAAGCAAAGCATGACATGAGGTCAAGGGGAACGTTCAGTGCACCACATCTTCCACAAGAGTCACAGCTGACATTCCAAAATAGCCCACACAAGCCAGATGGACTCTTTTCCAACCTACTTTGCCTCAGGGTCATATTCTGACCATATTCTTTTGAATTCATCTAAATGGTGAGGCCCCAGAATAGACCAGTCCCGGGTCAGATAGTCAAAATTATCCATGATGACAGCCACAAACAGATTGATGATCTGAAAAAGCAAATCAGAAGAAGGGAGTTTCAGCTGTAGTGGGATGTATTGGTTAAACTTTATCATCTGCCTCCTAATTACATGGACTTTAAGATATTTGACCCAACATCTCCAGGTCCCCAAGAATGGTCATAAAAACTCTCCTTTTGGAGAACATTTAAAAAAGGGTAGGCTTCTAGCTTTCTGGGATGGCTTGGTATACTCCTAGGAGGGGGCGACTGGTGTGTTAGCTGGCACTCTACAGTATACTGCAATCTTATAATTTCATTGCCACCATATAATTCTCGTCACTCTTTAAGTGACTCTCAAGTCACTTAAAGCCATATGCTGTGGCTTTGACATTTTAGAAAGGAACCAGCAGCCCTAAGCAGCTGTGGTGCTTGGCAATTACCTCCAGCCTATCACTGAGCACTCAATCCCTGCTCACAACCAAGGTGGTGGTTACACATGTCTCATTAAACAATATCACCCACTGCTCCACAGTGCCCAGGGTGTATCAACCTGACATTAACAGGTCAATGTCATTGCCCCAGAGAAGCTCTGTAAAGAGAAGGGGAGTTATTTTGACAGCTTACCAGAAATGCACAGAGCATGTAAAAGCTGATGAAATAGACAATGGCAAAGTTGCTCCCACATGTGTACTCTTCTCCAGGGTTGTAATCCGACTCAGGGTCACACAGCTTCCCTGGGAGGCAGGCCAGCATGATCTCCTGCCAGGCCTCGCCTGTCGCACACCTTTTTAGATCACAAAAAGAGTTTTAGTGGGGGAAAGGGAGGGGGAAGGTAGGGGTTGGGGGTGGGAGAAGAGATTTAAGACTTAGACTTTGGGGAGGGAATTTTTTTTTTGGTGGTTCGGGGGTTTGAATTTGCTAGGCAAGTGCTGTACTGTTTGAGCCACTCCCCGAGTCCTTTTTGATTTAGTTATTCCTCAGACAGAGTCTCTGGTTTTTGCCAGGGCTAGCCTTAAACTGTGATCCGCCTACCTATGGCCTCCCATAGGTAGCTGGACTTTTTTGCCTGGGGTAGCCTTAAATCTCAATCCTCCCGATCTCTGTCTCTTGAGTAGCTGAGATTATAGAGGTAAGCCATCATGCCCGGTCAGGAAATTTTTAATTAGAGCAAAACCTAAGTAATTTGGGGAGAAGCTGGTGAGTTACTGAAAATCTGAAATTCTGACTTATTTTCAAATGCAACTTACCTCAGTAACTGGAGGTCCTGACACAACACTCCCTGATTTATAGGATTTATTTGATGCAAATACACCAATCCATTTATATAAATGGACGTTTGTTTTTCTATCTTCTCTACTTCAAAAATTGATATTACAGTTGTTTAATAATTGTTCCTGATAAATTTTGTTGAAATCAAAGAGTTCTTGGAAACTACCTAACTTGCGGAATTTACTTGCTATGCAGTCACTGGAGTCATTAGAAACTACTTTTATAGATGCTGGGGGCATGGCTGAAGTGATAGAGCACCTGCCTAGCAAGTACAAGGCCTGAGTTCAAACTCCAGAACCTCCAAAAAAAGAAATTACTTCTGTAGTTTCTGGAAAGTTCTTTTATCATGAGGCAGATTGTTTACAAAGTTAATTAATCGGGGTTAAAAACAGTCCCATAAACTTTGAAGTGGTTCATCTTAGGATGTTCTCTATTGGTTGTACAAAAGACTCCCTTGTTTTTGCTAAATTTCTGTTCTCCTGGTTGGCTTTTAGTACACTATTCCATGCACAAATGTTTATTCTACTATTTTCTTGGTGGTCTAAGCAGCCTTACTAACTACCAAATGGATAAACCTTAGCTGAGCCACAATTTGAATGAATCCAGCAGTCTTAATAATCCAGCAAAATTTCTCTATGACTAAAATGCCAGGTCTCTGTTTAAGAATACAAAGCGAACAAAAGCAACAAGCTATCATGATAACTGGGCAAGGCAGTAACACATGCCCTCTGTCACTCTGAGCCCAGGGCTCGAGAGAGACTGGCACCACCTGTCCAGGGGCACTGCCTGTGTGGACTCAGTCACCTGAAGAGCAGCAGCACTGCTTGGGGAAACGTCTGGAAGTTGTTGTTCCTATTGATCTGGTTGTTATCTCTCATGGCGACTTTCCCAAACATCTAGGTAGAGACGTTATTAGGGAAAAAAAAAAAAGAGATTTTCGTCATTTTTATAGTTTGCATCTCAAATATCCCCCAAAGGCCCATGTGCTAAAGGCTTGGTCCTCAGGGTGGCATTGTTACGAGGTGGTGGAAACTTTAAGAGGTGAGGTCCAGTAGGTTTCCTTGTGTCACTGGGGGTGTGCCTTCAAAGGGACTATGGAACTCTGGTCCCTTATTCTTTCTCTTTTGGTCATGAGGTAAGCAGTTTTGCTCCACCATGTGCTTCTGCTATGAGGTGTGCCAAGCTATAGGCCCACAACAAAGGGGCCAATCAACCATGGACTAGAACCTCCAAAACTGTGAGCCAAAGTAAACCTCTTTTCTTTACAATTAAGTATCTCTAGCATTTCACTACAGCGATGGAAAGCTGACTACCAAAAACTTCCAATGTGAATTTAGAACTAACTCAGTTTTGATCAACACCAGCTAGGGCTTTGTCAGGATACCTGGCACCCCATTCATTCAACAAAGACCTATTGGGCACAGCCATATGCCAGGAACTAGGTTAAACACTGGGAACACAGTGCTCCAAACAGGCACATGTCACCTTTGGTGAGTCCCTGCCCAGGGACAACAAAGGTAGTCAGCCAGGCAATGACAACCTTGCACACCGAATGGTGTGATGGTTTAGACCCACAGGGAAGCAAGGAACAGGCTCATCTACCCAAATCTAGGCATCTGGGGTTAGGAAAGATCTCCAGGGAGAATGGCATTTAAGCCTAGAAGTGAAGGATAAGAAGTTAGTCAGGGGACAAGGTGACTAGTGCTTCAGGCAGAGGGAACACCGCCTGCAAAGGAGCAGAGATACCACAGCAGGGATGTCCTGGTGAGAGGATGGATTAAAAGTCAGGCTGGGACTGACGGGTAGGAGTTTGTAAACTTCTCAAAGGGGTGTAGGCTTTACCTCCAAGGCAACAGAAGTGAGTAAATGGCTTCCCTCATGGGGCTTAGAAGGCAGAATGCTATTATAGAAGAGCTTGCTGCCGGGCAAGAGCCTGCCGGGAGAATCTGGGATGGGGTGGCCAATGTAGTTTGCTGTGCCCTGAGATACCTCTTTTTAATGTGAGAGCATGTGTCATGCAAGGCCCTCTGGGCACACAGAACCACATCCTTCTCAATTAGAAGAGCTTGAGGATGATGACCCTTGTTTCATAACTCTGGGTAAGATTGCTAGAGTCTGCAAGTACTTCTGTGCCTCCAGGATAAAAACAATGTACACAACCATCTCTCTACCCTAGATATACTTTACCTTTTTTGTTCCCATCCCTCCCTAATCAGAAAGACATCATCTGAGGGCTGGAGGGATGACTCAAGTGGTAGGGCACCTGTCTAGCAAGCACCAAAGCACCAAGCCCTGAGTACAAAAAAAAAAAAACAAAAAAAAAAAAAAACAGCACTTGTACAAGGGAACAACCTGCAAAGATCCCACGCTGGGGTCTAGACCCACAAGCTACTCTCCAGCTCCCTCTACCCAGAGATTCACTGCCCACATGGCATTAAGACTCAGCTGTTAATGAGGCCCAATTCCTCAGGAGGACTGCAGAGCATATTGCAGGTTCTCAGCCTGTGGATCAGGGTCACAGAAGAGTCAGGTTCCATGCCTCTCCGGGAATGTGAGTTGCTGTAGTACCACAATGGGCCTACTTCAGTCCTAACCACAGCAACTAGAAATGTTGTTTCAAGTGAGAATCCCACTTGTGACAAGGTGTAATTCTTCAAAAAACAACACACTTTTTTGCATTAC
This sequence comes from Castor canadensis, assembly GCF_047511655.1. Classification (NCBI taxonomy): domain Eukaryota; kingdom Metazoa; phylum Chordata; class Mammalia; order Rodentia; family Castoridae; genus Castor; species Castor canadensis. The sequence goes on along the minus strand of NC_133395.1, from coordinate 112,618,496 downwards.
TAAGTACTTCTGAGTAACATCAGTGCAGAAAGTACACCACTCACACTGATGAACATGGCTTCCTTAAGTGTGGCATTTCCTTTTCTGTTGGATCTCCTATGGCATACCGCTGCTAAAAATCAACCTTGGGTCTTCTTACCCAGTTATCCCAAGACACAAGTGGGGAACAGGAGGTGCTATGACAGTGGTTTTAATGCTGTATCTTCTGCATTCTTCTGGGTGTGATCTCTTCTCTCATAGGCTCTGTTCTCAGGAGCTCTAACCTGCCTAAAGGGCCACATCTTTCTCATCTCTCTATCTTTTCAGCAGCTAAGGTCTTTGGCTGAAAAACCATTACCTCATCTTTCTACTTTACCTGACCACAGTAGCTTTTGCTGTAGATTTGCAGGCCTGGCCTGCAAAGGTTCCCCGAGAGGAAGGCAGCTGGCACTCACCTGCATGCCAATGACCGCGTAGATGAAGAAGAGCATGGCAATGAGGAGGGCAACATACGGGAGGGCCTGCAAGAGAAGCAGCACGTGGGTTGGCGTGGACGCCTGCTCCTGACTTACTTAGCATAGAGAAAGAAGACCTAGGCCAGGCCACACACTTTTCCCTTCCAGATGTTATTGTGAAGGTATATATAAGGTGAGAAAAATCTTTTTAATCTCAGTCCAGAACAACTGCTTTGGTCTTGAGTATCCATCCACTTGCACACCTAGTGTTACTGTGTTGCAAGCAGGATGTGCTTTTCTACAGGCATGTTTAGGTGTGCTAACCCTAAACATTTTCCAGACACACTAGTCTCATAGTGAGTTTGAAATCCATTATTGGAATTCTTTATGAATTTTTTTTTACTTTATTATAACATTTTAATTGCAGAATTCCAGTCTAAATATCAGAAACACACAATTACTGATTCTGGTGCTGTCTTCCACACCCTTTCAAAATTTGACCAATGATTTATGTATGCCTCAGAGAATTTTCTAGTTCAACCCCACACACCAATGTGAAATAGAAGGAAATGCTAGTCTTCTAGCTTTACCCAAACTTCCAAAGTGCTACAATAGCTAGAACATTCACTGTAGAAGGTCGTTTATTGCTGAGTTAGAACAATAACACTGTAGGCAGAGTTCTGGGTGTGTTAAAATGTGAATCGGTGTCCTGCAGGCTTTGTTCTCTTTCTTTTTCTTCCTACAAGGGACGTATTATATGTAATAAAAATATATCTTCAGATGAAACCACATTTAATGCAGATGAGCAATGATAAATCCCTATTGTTACTGAGTTTACAATGGAGAAATCTCAGCTCTGGGTTACAACTCAAAATCATTATTATTTCAAGGTTAAGGAAACAAATTAGTTGGCTGGCTAGGAAATGCTTGATTCTTTCTAAAACCATAATTCAATGTGGACCTTTTCTTCTTGCCGTATCCCAAGACAAAAATCAGGTAACCTGTATTTCCCACACAACGCTCAGAACATGCCTTCCTCTATCTCCCTCTGTGCTGAGAAATGACTCTAGAATCTGGACATTTTACATTCATGGCTTGGGTTACTTGGTGCTCTAGTAACAACTGCCCCAACACCCAAAGTTGATCCATTATTTCTTTTTCTTTTTTTGGTAGGACTGGGGTTTGAACTGGGGTTTGCACTTACAAAGCAGGTACTCTATTGTTGAGCCACACATCCAGTCCATTTTGATCTGGTTATTTTGGAGATGGGGTCCTGTAAACTGTTTGCCTGGGCTGGCCTTGAACCTCCATCCTCCTGATCTCAGCCTCCCAGGTAGCTAGGATCACAGGCGTGAGCTGGGACACTCTGATAGTGAGGATCACAACACTAACGCACTCAGACAAGAGGGACATGATAGTAAAGCCAACAGTCTTTTCAAATATCACTATCATCTTTAAAACCCATATGCCTTTTTTTTCTCTAATTAGAAAATCAGGAATGGCCTGTATTGCCCACCAACACATTCTTCATTAACAGATGCGAAGATATTTTAGGACTATGAAAAGCATTTCAAGGTATCTGTTTTCAGGGATAGACCACAGTCACAGAAATACTTTTCGGAGTTGGTTCATTCTAAAGTCTATCTCACAAAGGCATCAGCTTTCATGAGGTACCAAGATGTGTTCTGCCAAAAATATTTTTGCTTTCATAAAGCTATATGTCTTCAAGTTCAACTATATTATATATATTATCTGTTCCTTTTCTTCAGCAAAAACAAGAACATTCTGTTTAAACTCCAAAATGAGTAATAGTGATGTAGAATGAAGGTAGAATTGAGGTTGGTTGTTTTTATAGTTCACAACACGGATGAAATGAAAAGGTCTGCAACTGTCCTACATCACATCTTTCAAAAGTCCTTCTCTCCTTTCACATGAATTCATCCGAATCATTGCCATCCTGATTTGAAGACATATTTTCAACTTTCATTAGTGATAAATAGCTCCTAAGTTCATCCATTTCCTTTTTCTTCTTTTTCTCTCCTTTTCATTTCCTGATCTTGGGCTTTTTTTCTCATTCCTCTCTTCACGGTCCCTGCTTTCTTTCTCTGCTGCTAGGTCTGGGAACCGCTCTGATTTGGTCTTCTGTAATCGGTTCAGGATCTCATTCACGTTCTTCTCCACTGTCACAATTTTTACATCCTTCTGCCTGTGAAAGCCTATCTGCCCCACATCCATGTCAGCTGTTTTCTTCAGGTTAGACCACAGCGTATATACCACATTAACGTTGTTCATCTTACAGCCTTGAATGCTATTGGCCTTCACAAGGTGGGCGCAGTCCATCAGCACCTCCTTTGGAATGTCTTCTATGTTTTCTCCCTTATGTAATCGAAGGTATACATGAGCTGAAGAGAGTTTGTCCACATGAAACCAAATATCTTCAGGCCAACCATACTTAATCAGATCTTCATTTTTGTATTTATCCTTTCCCATGTAAATAGTGTAAGCAGATGAATTATCGCTGTGGCTAGTGAAGTAGAACACCATGATCCCTGCAGCAGTGCGGGACTCGCGCGCCTACAGCAGTAGTACTCTCTTTATGAAATTTTAATTGGTAAAATCATCCCCAAACACTGGACATTTAGGTTGCCTTCACTGTCACTTGTGGGCATGTCTGTGGTGGGGGCAAGCAAGTGGTTGTAGATCATGTTGCAAAGAAACATCATTATGCAAAAATCACCTTGCCTCTCCTGAAGTGTTTGTTTCCTTAAGGTGAAGGCTTAGCAGTGGAATTACTGAGTCAGAGGAGAAGGAGAAGAATCACTTTCTGGCTGTTGCTGCAGAATGCAAAGCACCTGTCTTAAAATGTACATCTTCTGAAAGGGCTACAAAGTTGCAGGGGGCTGGGCCAGAGAAGAAAAAGAGCTAGCTGGATGGTCACCACACCTGGGCTCTCTTTAGGAACACCCAATGTAAATGTCTAACCAGATCCCCATCCTTCATACAATATTCTTGATTGCTTTTCTCCCTTACCACCTGTGACAAATGTGTCCAGGGATTTGAGGGTGAGTTCCAAGTATGCACTCCTAAAACATCCCCTTTCCCTTTCTGAGAAAGATCATCAGAAAATCAGTGGCTGACAGGCTGATAGGCCATCTTCAGACTTGTACCAGCTGCGGATCTGTGACTGCCAGCCTGGCCTGGTGTCACAGCACCATCCTGACAGCTAGATTGCTTAACAGAGTCCCACATGGTTAAGTTAGGTAAGACTACACCTCTCTGCATTTTCTTCCTAGATTATCAAATGTTTAAGAAACTGTTGGTACAAGTATACAGTGTACTTCAATCATTATGTGCATACCTGAAAATAGGATAGTGAGACCCATTAAAAACTGTGAAAAAAGGGAGCGGGGATAATAAATAGTAATAAGGAGAGTGAATATAATCAAAACACTTTATATGTATGTGTGGAAATAGCCCTTTGTACAATTAAAATACACTAATAAAAAATCCTAAAAAAACCAGAATTTTGTTGGTACAGTTTCTCAGTGTGAACCACTACCCTGTTACATGACGTCCTTGTCTACCAAAGCTTTAAAAAAAGTTCATTTGGGGGTTGCAGCTTGTGCAAGTAATCCCAACTACTTGGGAGGTAAAGAGCAGATTTGAGGCTAGCAGGGGCAAAAAGTTAGCAGGAGCCCATATCAACCTAGTTGCACCTGTGATCCCAGCCATATAGGAAGTATATGTAGGAGAACTGGGGTCCAAGGCTGGCCCCGGGGAGGGTGGTGGGGAGACACAAGGCCCAATCTGAAAAAATAACCTAAAGCAAAAAGAGCTGGAGGTGTGGCTCAAGTTTAATAATTCCTTTAAAAAGTAAGAGTGACAAGGTTGCATGAACTTGTTCTATTCTTTTAGCAGTTCATCACAAGTTTTAGTACTTCACATGAGTAATTATAGCAGTGGAGGATTTCATGGGTCACCTAGACTGAGGCTTGCCTGCCTGGGCCCACTCTATCTTCCCTCTCTCCCCAGGCCTTCACCATCCTCAGAAGGACTGTGAACTTTGCCCTTTTCCTCTTCCCAGATGCCACCTCGTTCCCTTTACCTGTTAAAATTCTACTCACTATGGAAAATGCTTACTGGGATGTTGACACTGGCAACCCCAGAGGCAGTGAGAGGCAAGCCTGGACTTTCTCATATGTCTTTGGATAACTTCATTTGTTCACACCAACATTTATGACTTTTGAGTGAAACATAATCAAATAATAAAAAAAAAGAACATGAATGGCTCGCTTTCTCATGTTTGTGCCCATTCACAAACTCCACATATAGGTGCACCTTTTAACAAGAATCCCATATTTATTCTTTACCCTAAAGTGATTCAGTCAGAAATGGCTAGAATTTCTGAGGTAGGGCACTGGAAGGTGCAGAAGAATAGACTAGAACTGGGCTGCACCAGCCTGGAGAGTTACAGGTGATGAATGAAGCCTGGCTTACAGCTAAATGCCTGAACCCAGAGACTGGGGATAGCACGCTGGGCCAGACTGGCTGACAGACAGGACTGTCGTAGCCATAGGAAGAGAAGCTGCTCTCGAAAGAGGTTACTGGCCTCCAGGGTGTCTGTGGGGATCCTCCCTCACATACCACCATCACTGCCAGCCATCCTGGGGTGGGCAGAGTATGGGGCTCACAGACTCACATCTCTTTCTGCCAGGGGAGTGTTGCAGATCTCTGAGCTATAGAGCCTCAGTGCTGTCTGTTCAGTTTCCTTTAACAAGAAATCCTATTTGATTTACCCAAGTTGTGCTGGGTTAGCTCTCTCCAGCATTCCATATTCTCTACCTGCGTAGGTCATATAGAGGTAATCTGGGTTCTTCAGCATAGAGGCAATCACTGACTTACACATGGTCTTCAAAGACAGACAGACAAGCCCTGGGCCTGGCTCTTACCTGAAAGGACTTAATAAAAGTCCACAGCAATGTCCGGATGCCTTCCCCCCTGCTGAGAAGCTTCACCAATCGCATCACTCGGAAAAGACGAAAAAAGGTGATGGAGATTCTATTGCTCTCTTCAGAGTTCTGAAGGGTTATCATGGAGAAGTCAAACCCAATGGAAAGCAGAACATGCAACACTTTCAGAAAAACAGCAACAGATGCAAAGGTGACAGAGGTAAGAACTGAAGATGTGTTTCTAGGGCCTTTTCAACCTTAAAAAGCATGATATGAAAGGAAAAGTTACATGCTAACAACACAGGACTTTGGAAAACTGCGTCCACACACACATGCATGTCCACGTGTTCTACTGTGTTAGAGGAGAACGCTGGCTGGCCAAGAGTACTGGACACTGATGATGAATGCAAACCACTGCAGACACTGTTCTGGAAGGACAATCATGGAGAATACAGAAAACCAGTGGAAAACTTGACATGGTCAAATAAACTCAAGGAAAAGGCCCAGCCTCTGGGGACTAGTCACTGATCTTACCCCGGGTGTAGCAGTTGGGACAGGGACATTTTCACTTTCAGTTGGCTTTAAGAAATCAAAGATTGAAAATGTATTAATGAAGTGGGAAGGAAGCAGTGGCTCAGGAGAACAATCCCCCTTTTAAAAAGTGTGTGATTAATGTCTTTGGAGAATACACCTGCTCCCTCCCTGAGACATGCCAGTGGCTCTAACTAGAACTGGATTCATGGATGGGCAGCCACTGACATGGCAAAGACACACTACTTCTTTCTAGTTAACATCCAAGGAGGTGATGTCCCAGTTGACAAACATCCAGTGAGACATGATGTTGCAGACCTCAGAAGTACAGAGTGTGCCTCTGCTTCTTCTCCTAACCCCAAGCAAACAGAATGACTCCAGACACTGGGTAAACAGACATTGGGTCTTGGTTCCACATCTTGGTGGATTATATATGGACCCATGGGATCAAATGCCTTAGCTCATGACCTCTCTGATGTGTTGCTGAGGAGATGGGAGAGCTGGTAAGTATAAGGAAGACAGGTGAGTTTCTCTCTTGTAGCCTGCACTGTCTGCCCTGTAGTTCAGACTGCTTCCAGACAAGAGAAAGCTCAGGTCTGCTGGACTCTGGAAGAACTAGAACAGGACTGACCAGCTTTCCCTGAAACTCAACAGCTCCACCTCAACCAGGTCTTGCTGGGCTCCTGTTGCCTAGGCCTCAGATACAGACTGATGACTGGTGCTCACCTGTCCTCCTTACTCCATCCTGGGATCCCACCCAGAGAGGAAAGGGACCTTGCCTTACACCACTCAGTGCCCAGCTTGGCATCTACTGGGTATTAAGTCCTTTGAAAAATGCAGACACTGGAGGCAAACTGTCACAAATAACTCAAAGCATTTTTAAATTAAACAGTAATAGTAAACTGAACTAGAATTGGGACAGGAAGGCCTCTCAGTGGTGGTGTCACCTCCACTGCAGCAGCAGGTCTACCTGGGCACTGACAGAGAGGAAAGAGGCTCATCTGGTTGGGAGCTTCCAAAAAAGCTTTAGGCACAGCATGACTGTAAAACTAAGGGGCAAATGTGCATATTGCTTAGATGGTCTCATCCTCTGGGGACACAGGAAAGGAGAGGCTCGAGTCTGAAGCTGCCTGCTGAGTTCAAATGGAAAATTCTACAAAACTCATAGAAAATAAGGGGTTTGAGTACATCAGAGAACAAGTGCAATTCAGCAATGTGACTCTGAACCCAAGGAGAGCAGGTCTTGATAGTTAGAATGGGGTCCCTGCTCCACCAGGGATGCTCAGAACGGATACTCTATGATGAGCTTCAGGGTCACTATTTTTATTTACCCCTTTTATGATCTCACCTTAAAAGGAACAACATAGCCTTAAAGGGACAGATCATGTTAACTGAAGGTTTTAACAAACAAAGGAGTTAGTTTTCCAAAGTTCTCATTTTCTCCCACACATTCTCGCTAAAAGCTGTGCACAGGCAGGTTTTACTCTTGCCTCATGTGTGTGTGTGTGTGTGTGTGTGTGTGTGTGTGTGTGTGTGTGTGTGAGAGAGAGAGAGAGAGAGAGAGAGAGAGAGAGAGAGAGAGAGAGAGAGAATATGTGCATACTTGCACACCTCTGCTCAGGGAACCGGAGTGTGCAAAAGGCAGAGCCCTCTACAGCTACATTACTGAAACACCCATAATGTGTGTGCGACCTGTGAGAGCACAGGAGACACTCTTTCTGTCTAGTCTTCTGCTTGTCTCTCTCTGTGCTGTCCCATGACACACCACTTCTGACCCACTTCCTTTGGGTAAGTGAAAGGTAGCAGTCAAACTGAGTTTTGAAATGTACATCTTTTTAACTGGTGTCTAAGAAGTATGACAAATTATATGCTAATGAAATTCAGACTCTTGTTTAAAAAACAAAAAAGAGGAGACAGCATTTGTCGAGGGACAAGGCAGCACAACATGCAAAAAAGGAAGGATAGAACAAACAACAAACCAGGCTGTGTGCACCCCCAATGTGGCCTGCAACACCAGCCCCTGACCACTACATGCTAGTGGGCAAAGAAGACTGCTTCAAGAGAGGATGTGGCTGGCAGCACTGGGGGACCATACAAGCTGCCAAAATATCTTCCAAACTGGAAGGACCCTGAGGATGGCTTTGCCCAAACTACAAATGTCAGCCAGATGAAAATGGCAGCCAGCTGTCATTCTGGGCCACACAATGAAGCTCCCTGGGATCTTAACAAGAATTTGATGGGTATGTTCCACCCCAAAGATTCTTTGTTAATTGATCTGCATTGGGGAATTTTAAAAGCTCCCGGGTGATTTTCATGTGCTCCAGAGTCAAGAATTTCAGTCTTAGCTCACAGTAAAGATGGGCAAAGTATTCAGCAGACTGCTCACATTAGCAGAGTAGACACATAGAATGAGTGGGGCCACTAGAAAAGCAGCTTCTTTTGGAGGTGATGATGGTTTAGTACTTGAGTGCAAAGACACTGGATTCCAGCCCAATTATCCTTATGAGGAATGGAGGGTGGAGATGGAACACAGTGAGCTGGTACTATGCTTGACTCCTGGGATCACCCACAGGTTACCCTAGAGGATATGAGATAAGGGAAGGGCTTGCTCCCCAGGTAGCTTTCCAAGAATGCCTGGACTGGGTAATCAGTTTTCAATAGAGGGGAAATTCCACTGTCATCTCAGGGCTTGAACAGACACCTCAGTAGTTTCTTCCAACACTGAAAGGTTATGTTCCTCAGTCTGTTTCTGGGAAAGGACCAGCAGACAGAGTTGGGGTTGGACTGTGGCCATGCATTCAGACAAGAAGCTGAGTAAAGCTGTGGTGATTTGGTCTAAACTGGGTGCCTGACCAGGCAGGGACAATTCTTGAGTCCTGGGGGTGAGCTCCTAGTTATTATAATAGCAAGGCAGCCATGGTTTCCAAACAAGTATGGTGCCTCCCAGGCAAAAATGATAAAGGAAAAACACCAAATGTCAGCAACAACCACTTGTGGGTCTGAAAAATATGTTGCTGGGCCATTTGACTGCCCAAGGAACAAACAGGCATTCAAGAAGGAGCAAAAGTGAGTTGACCAGTTGTCATCCAATATTTTAGCAGCTTGGTGATGACCAAATGTGAAGGAGACAAATTCACAAGAACCATTAAACCTGGAACAAGTGAAGTGGGGGATGTGTAAAGCAGGATGGAGAGACTTAGGTAAGCATGCAAGCAGGACAATGCAAAGGGTCATCTAAAATGTTTTTGCAAAGAATACAAATGCAAGCTTGATTTCTCATTTCCAGGTCACATAATTCATTCTTGAAGGCTGTGTTGGCAAGTCACAGAGCCAATGTGACTGACCAAGAAGGCCTGAGCTCAGGCCCTGGTCAGAGACAACAATGGATGGGAGGGGAAACAATTTAGATGACCGTGATTAATCCTTAGCAAGTCCTGTGAAACACAATGAAAATCAAAGGTGGGAAAGCAAAAAACAAGTATACAGTCTCTAGAAGCGCTTTTGCTTTAACGACTTCACCGTATATATGTTTATATATACTTGCCGCTACAATTTTCTAAAAATAAAACCAACATGAAAATCAATTAGGCAACAGAAAAGAAAGATCAACAGAGTTTGGGAGAGAGAGCATAGCAGGTTAAACATTGCAAAAAAAATAATGATGTTTGCAACTAACACAAGCCACAAATGAATCAAGGGTATTCATGCTCTGCAGACCCAGGAGCTCAGGGGACAAGGCCACCGAGGATGTGTCATGCCTGGGGAGCTACACCTGGGGGTAAGGAACTAGTGTCCCCATTCTTACACATTTATACCGTAAGAGGTTAAGAATATCCAGTCTTTTTGATCTGTATGTCTCCCCAGACCCTAGGCTAGGGCTAAGTGTCCATCACGCATGTTGAAAGACAGAATAAATGAGAAGGAACCTTGAGCATTCCCTTTGGGTCAAGGCCTAGTGGAAAAACACTGAGATCTCCTCAGGTGGCCCAGGGCAGGGAACTCCATGGCCATGGCTGAGAAGCTACAGCTCAGTAGGCAAAAGGTAATTGACTGAAAGTAGAGCATGTGAAAGTTCACCAGTGGGATTTTGAAAGATGAACTAAATGCCAGGAATGGGGCCCCACGAAAGCCTGTCTTGTATAGAAACCCAGTGTCAACTGCTGATACAAGCTGGTATAGATCCAGTCCTTTTCTGATGCAGGGGGAAGCAGAGCAACACTAAGACACTGACAGGCAAGGGTGGGTCAGACAGGACAGGCCCCAGCACAAGTGAGGCAGCCAGGAAGCTTAAGAGCACGGTGCCACTCCCACCAGCCAGCAGGTGGGGTAGCATGGGAAAGTTGGGTGTTCACTTGGTGAACAAGCTTTGGCCACATCCTGGTACCCAGAAGCTAAGCATTAACGCCCTCCAGTTACACAGCCATTAAAACAAGGGCTCCAGGTTGATAGCTTATGGACTTTCACGGCCATCATAGGCTTTCTCTGACCCATGTAGGGGTCTGTTCCAAAACATTCATGTAAGTATTCCTTGACTGCATTGTAGGCGCTTTGTAAACTGAGATGATTAAGTAGGCAGATGCCTGGCCATAAACTTGGGAGAGAACTCATGACAGCCCAGTTAGGGTCCTGCTATTTTCTCATTAGCACAATTATTTTATACCCAAGCATCATTTACAAATCATGAATGGTAATTTTATAGTTGCATTTTGGAATATTTCACGTAAAGTATAATTTATGTAAGTCTGGGCTTACAGAGGTTGGGGGATACATGCACCCAGGCCTAGTAAAATACCATTTTAGTATCTTGTCAATGGGCATAGACTTGGGTGTGATGAGGCTTAAATCATATCCTGGTAGACTCAGTAATGGTTATAGTTCACTTCAGTTACTGTATGGAAAACCTGCAGTTATAATAGTATCTGCAGTGTACTAGTTGTACCTGCCTAACACTTTGGGCTTTTAACAAGTATTTTCACAGCATTTTATTCCTCTTAAACACCTGTGAAGTAGGGAGAGCAGATAATACTCTGTTGGACACATTCCAGAACTGAGGCCTATATCCAAAAAGTGAGGCTTTACAGTAGGGCTGAAACTGCCAGGTCTTGGGATTACCAGGTTGGCAGCTATCCCACTATCACACTCCAGAATCTGCCTGCCCCATCATAGGGCATAAAGGAATTTCATTGTCCTCATTTGATACAGACATTCTGGGCACCAGCATGGACCCTAACAATTCTCAGCCCTGCAGTTGTCAGCCAGGTAGAGCCTTGGAGTTGGGGCAGAGCCAAACTGGCAACATGGAGCAGAAACCAACACTGCAGGAGTTCCTCCACTTTTCCCCTCAAAGGGCATACAAACAGGATACCCACTAAGACCTGCAGATGAACTGGGGCCAGACCAGTGGACAGGGCCCCCTTCTGCTTGCCTTAGGCCTCTGGTCAAGGAATGGGTCAGCCGAGGGGAGTCAGGTGGGAGGTGTCACTCTCCTGCTCAAGGGGTCTCTCAGGAGGCTCGCTCCCCACACTGCTATACGCTGCTGCTCTTTCATTAGATTCAATTACTGTGACAAAGGGTACTGACCCTCTCTCTGCTAAGCCTGTGCCCTCCCTTCCATGGTCCCATCGGCATCACCCCCTGTAGAGCTAGAGCCTGGAGGTATTTGCCAGTGTCACCAGGAGGACTCAGAGCAGACTCAGGATATGGGAGGATGCCAGCAGCAGCAGCTCCCACACACTCAGGCATGGCTATCTGTGAACCTGTGCCTTCACAGAACCATGTGGGTACAAGGGCACTCATTATTAACAATGTTTTACAGCTGGAGAAACTGAGGCACAAAGTGGTTAGGTGACCTGCCAAGGTCACACAGCTAGTGAGTGATAGCATGCACATGCTCACACATAAAACTTAAATAATATCTTTTTAAAATTAAAATTGTCTTAGATCCAAAGTGGTAATTCTATGTTTACTCCTCCACTTCTTCAGGGGAAGAGGATGGAGATGGGAGGGGAAACCACAAATTGACCTTCACCTGTCAAAAAGAATTTGGGTCTCGATTTCTAGTGCATATGCAGAGTCATGGGTGGGGCTTCCAGTCTCTTCTGTGTCAGACTTAATGAAAACAATCACATTATAGGACACAAAGTTTGCTACTTACATTCACTTCAGTTATAGCAATATCAACGACGCTACCAACAACAATTAAGGCATCAAAAGTGTTCCATGCATCAGTGAAATAGTGCTGTTAGGGCAAGCATTCAGAGCCACAGAGGAGAGGAAGCACAACAGAAAAAAGAAGAAAAGGACAGTGTTATCAAAGGGGAACATTCTAGCACTGTGCCACCTGGCTATTTGAAAAATTGCCCTCAGACAAACATGTTATCGATACATCACTTTGGATATGGCTTCTGACGTAGCAAATAAAAGCAATTACAGATACCCTATCTTACCTTGCCTACTAGTGCCTGGGGTCAATGCTGCCAGAAAGTCAGCCCTACATAGGTAATTTGTGTCTGCAAAGGTGTTAGGCTAAAGCTGTACTTTAAAAGTTCTTCCCACAGCTTTCATTAGGAAATGCCTACTTTCAGATCAGGTGTGATTGGGATCTGTGACTTGTCCAGGTGATGCCACTGCAGGGCAGGGAGCAGAATGTGCAGACAGCAGAGAGAGGACACAAGCCACACGGTGTGTATACTTACGTCTGCTTCGCTGAGGGCCACGTCTATAATGCTGCCGATTACGATGAGGGAGTCAAACGTGTTCCAGGCGTCACTAAAATACCCCTGGACAGAGCAGGTGGGGCAGACGTTTATGAGCACGTATGAATGAAACATCACACGGATCAGAGGGGGACACATCTGAGTCCCCACAGAACCCATGGCAACCAGATGGGATGGGAAAGCCAAAAGGGAGGCAACAATACTGTCCACTGGTGGAAAATGGCACAGAAGGGTGGTTGTGCATCTGTGCATGTAAGAGAGGACACATGTGGGTATATACACACATACACACACATATGCACACGCACTCATGCACATGTATACCACAGACCCTAAGCAGAGAGGGCAACCCTGCCCTGGCACCCAGCATGCTGACCACAAACCATCATGAGCTGATGGAAAAATGAGGCTCTCACAATCTTTTCAATGGTCTCAATCACCCTGCTGATTCTCTTCTCCCACTTAAAAGAGTCCTATAACAAGGTGTTTCACACCTTTTCATTTCTGCACCTCTTCAAACAAACCAGAAGACCTCCCACATCCTCACCAGTCCGGAAAGTATCAGAAAGGCTATGCCCTGTGTCAGGATGACCAAGATGACAAGCTCTTATCTTCAAAGAGCTCTCAATCTAAAGGACACAGACAGACTTGGTCTAAAGGTCACAGACTGCAGGAAGACAGGCACAGAGATGCACACAGACCCAATGACTTTGTGGCAGAGAAACTCTTGCTTATGGAGATGGAGGTCTCTGTGTAGGAAAGCTGAAGCGGTTCTGCAGAGGAAAAGAGTACTAAGAATGAAGAGGATGTTCAAAGGCTCCCATAGCACTTGAGAGAAGCCCCAAATTGCCAATACACTTCTTCTACCTTGACTCTTGCTCTTCCTGCCCTCTTGGTCCTCCAAGCTAAGAGGAACCCTCTACTATCCCTCACACACACCACCAGGCTCCTCCCCACCTCCAGATGCCTTTGCAAGCCTAATCTCCCCACTTCAACTCTCCTGCCCAAATTCACTTCCTCCTTCAAGGTCATATAAATGCCAGCTCTTTCATGGAACATTTTCAGCTTCTCCTAACTGCCCATACTCCATCACGTTGACTGTATCTCTCTCACGCCTTGATCTCTGCAGGTCTACCACATCTTCTGAGGAGGACTGAACTGCTTATTCTGTCCCTACCTCCACCAACTCCAACATCCAGCCCAGATCCCTGAATCCATGTGCTTGATACATGGTGATCTTCTCTCCACAAATGGTACCATACTGGTCATCCAGTTTCTCCCAGTTTCTTGTTTTTTTAGGTTCTCATATCCTGCACTAGGATACAATTGTCCCTATGTTTGTAATTTACAAATCCATATGTATGTGCTATACATATTTACTGGAACCAGCACAGTAAGTGCTAAACTAGTGCCTATTGTCTCCCAACACCCCAGGAAAGCTCCCCCATCACAGGTGGTGAGGCTGTTCTTCATACAGAGACGGGAGTCTTTTGGTTGCCAGAGCTAGACTGTCAAGGCCACTGACTGTCTGTAAACCAACTGTGTCTTCTCAAAAGGTCAGAGCATGTTTTGGAAATAAAAATTCAGGTCTTAATTATATAAAGAGGGGCCAGCATGCTTACAACTGGGTACATTTAGTGTCATATTAAGAAAACCAGAACAGGAGGTACTTTGAAGTATCAGGATCCAGGAATTGGTGATCATATGCAGGCCCAGAGGAAGTCACTTTGGAGCCACAGCTTCTTTGTGACACTATAGAAAATGTGGACATGTTGACTGTCCTCAAAACTGGAGTGGGGATGTTTTTTCTACTTACTATTAGTCACTGCCCCAAGGGAGGGAAAGTTATTACACTCTGGTGGTTTACTGTTTTCATTTCTTGTGAATTAATGTAAGATTTCCCCACCCAACTTCTATGACGTCTGATTCACTGAGCTGCTTCCTCTTAGAATTAGTGCCTCTCCCACACTTGACCCTTACTGATTGCCACTCTCTCAAACCCCTCTCTCAACAGTTTAAGAAGCCAACAAAAGGAGTTCTCCCGTACCAAGTCTGATCATCTGTGAATAGAAGTCTAATTAGAAGGTCCACTTAAAAATACACTCACACCTTCTCAGCTTGTCTTCTCATGAATTCATGACTCTTGGTTGACAAAACTGGGGGAAGATGGACATCTTCGAGGTCTAGACTTGAGATACACACGAGGTCAGAGGTGGGTAAATGGCTGGCACAATGACATAAAGGAAGTTCCCTGACAAGAAGTCAGTGGAATCACAGGGTGCCTTTAGTGTTAGTGCTGATATGCCAGGCTATGAACATGCTGGATCCTCTAGAATCATTTATACTACTGCAAACAGGTGACAAGCAGGTCTCTGACTGCCAGAAGTCCCACAGACTACACTAAGGGGCAAAGCCTGCTCTTTTAGGATGTTAGAGCAATTCAGAGGCTAAAGAGAGTATGGCAATCTTCCCTTCTCCCACAGGAAGGAAGTTATGCCTTAATCAAATGCTTGGTCACCTGTAGCCACTAGACTTCTCAAGTACTTCCGAGCAGTGAGGCCTGTCTCATATGCTCTCCATCTCTCCTGTTGCTTGACAGATTTTTCAGAGTCCAGACCCACCATATACTGGACACCAGCCCCTCCCATAGCACAACCTCCCAGGCTCAGAGTGACCTGGGTATCCACTGTTGGGTCATTTCCATCAGCCTACAAGCTATTTCCCACGGAGCCAGCTCTGGTGCACTGTAGTAGATAAAATCCCTTCAAATCGATATGACACAGGGCTTAATGCTTCTTTTGGGTTCTGGAACTTTTTGGAAAAATCAGTGATCATCTCTCTCTCTGGAGAATTCCTTCACAGACATAAAATGATACCCAAATCCTCATGTTCACAGACCCAGTGTAGGCAACAGAAGGCTTGACTTGATGCAGGTGGCTGGAATCAAAGGCTCTAATAGGAGTCCAGGGAGGCAGAAAATGATAGCCCTCCCTTTCTTCCCACATACTGTTTCCCTGTTTAGCAGCCTCCTATTTAATAAAAATCACTCAAAGTGAGCATGACTCAATTCTCCCACCCTTTCTGCACCAAAGGCACCACAGCATTTTGTGATAGTAAGACATGGTCTTCTAGCATAGGGTCCATTTTCACGTTCTGTCCTCTTTGATGATAATGATATGTTCTCTTACAACTGAATTCTCAAGTCAGGGCCTCTTAAGTGGAACCAGCAATAAACTCCTTTTAACAGCCCTGCCTGCCTAAAAAGACTAAGCAAGTCAATCACATGCTATAACACTTATTCAGAAATATTTCTGACTCTGGAAATTTAAAGTCATGAACCAGACTACGGGCCTTAGAGACATGCAACAACATTATTTCTAAGAACCATATTCTGATTGACTGTCCACGTCTGACAATGGGCTCCTGGAAGGCAAAAACTGGGCTTTTGGACTATTCCTGGATCTCTAGCCAGGATAGAACACAGGCTTGGTACATGTAGGTAGAATGGCTGTAAATGAGAAACGAAAAAAGCAGCCCAAGTCCAGATTCTTTCTGTTGCTTCTGCAGATCTGAAGAATGCAGATCTGTATAAATGACCTGCCTTTGTCACGTATCATGACAGCAGGATCATTTCCCAATTTCTGGCATGGACGTTTGGGCAATATTTGACCCAAGTGATGGTCCACGGTGCCAACTTTTAGCAGAACCATATCTGACAACTTTATAACTAGCATAAGCCCTTTTTTTTCCAAAGGTAAAGTAGAGGCTCAAAAGAAAACATACCCCACTCAGACAACTCTGCTCTACTCAGATATCCTGAGATAGAAAAGCAAGTACCATCTTAGGCAAAGCTGTACCTACAGGCTCATCCATTACTTCCTTTTGTCATTCCACCAATCTTTACTGAGTAACCACAAGTAGCAGACATTAGGGGAGGGCCTGTGGACCCAAAGACAGAAAATGAAGAAAGAGATGTGGAGCAATGTTGATAAGACCAATGCATAGTAAGTACAACATGTGAAGGGTAAGGCTGGGCTCGGCTTGGCTGGGCTGAGGACAGGTCACAGAGGAGTAATGCTTCCTGTGGGTCTTAAAGCATAACAATGAGAAAGGACTTCTAGACCAAGGCCTGGGGGCATGGAAAGATCTAGCACCTTCACATTTGGGGAAGGGGTGGGAAGGAAGGAATAGCAGGGAGAAAGTGGTAGGAAGTGAGGCAGAAATAGACCTGGACCAGTGTTTTGTGGAGGATTTTGAAAATTAGGCTACAATGATTATACATTTTTATTTTAAGCAATAGATGGCCAGTGCTAGAATTTCACTGGTCAACTTTTTCCTTACAAAGGGAGTAAGTGGAAGATGAAGGGAAGGACTGAGGCTACAGGCAGGAGACCACCAAGAAAGCAAGCAGAGTAGCTTTAGGAGAAAGGAGGGCAGGCAGGTCTGGATGAGACAAAGAGGGCCACTGAGGCCCTGGGCATGTGTATATCTTACACCGAGAGAAAAGGACTGGGAGGGAGCTTTTGAGACCTCGACGGGATGAGAGGATGGAGCCCATTAAGAAGACCAGTGTAAAGTTCTAAAGGCAGTAATAATTTGGTTTCAAGCATTATTTGGCATTGAAAATAAATCACCTACAAAGACAGATCACTGAAGAACTGAAAAGCCAGTATGGAATTTTCTTTCCAGGAGGTAGAGAACATGTTCTAGAAAGATTGCTGAGACTTTATCAAGAAGCTCTACTCCTGCCAGGTGCCCTGAAGTAGGAAGTGCTGCCCAGGGAAAGATGGGACCAGATGACCCAAGGCCCATTGTACAATGGCTCTGTACAGAAGCAGGGGGCAGCACTGAAACCCTTCTTCCCCAACCCCAACTTCTCTTTAATTTTCCAAGCCCAAATGACTAGGAGTATAATTTAGACATTTTCAGGATAGAACCAAGATCAGAAGGCTTTGGGGACCAAGACTAGGGAAGAATGGGACTCCCTGGAGAAAATCCCACAAGAATGACAGATAGTCTGGGCCTGGGTCAAGTTCTGGATCAAACACCAGATAGGAGAATCCAGACAGACTGGGACTTATGACTCCACAAAAGGCTTTTTATACTGGCTGCAGCTATATTTTGGGAAAGGCTCTTCTTCCTGAATCTTCCTCAATGGAGCATGAGAACTTACTGGAGAATTCCAGCAGCTTCCCTGGGAGCACTGCAGGCAAAGGCCAGGTGAATGGGCTCGTCTCTTACCTAAATTATTAGCTGCCTTTCAAAACACTATGGTTTCATAGTGTTTCATTGGTCGGCTCCAAGATGAAAGCCCAACGTAGAGTATACCACGTGAATGCCCAACAGGTGGATTTCTCTTTGGGGATTCAATAAAATATAAACTAAATAACCTTCTTGCCTTTCCCTAATTCTTTTGTTTTTTGGGTTTTTTTTTTTTTTTGGTTTCTCATCACCTTCCACTCTTGCCTGACCGACATTCAATATCAACTCTGTGTAGTGAAACTGCCTCCTCACTGTGAAATTCCCAGCTCTGAGTCTCATACTTCCGCCCCCATCCCTACCTCATGCCTTTCAACTTGTGGATGCTGGGTAACCTGATCCCACATGGCCTTGGACCATTTCCCTCTAAATGCACTCCTACAGGACGCCCTGTTTCTCAGTCAGATTCCCTTATATACAACAAGTTCTAAAGGTCAGATTCCTCACATTGTTTTAACCCTTGCCTGCTGAAATGCCTTTTCACCTACCACTAAGAATTATTGTTCAACTTCACTTTCTGCATTTGCTTTACAGAAAAACTGCAAACCTGTCTTCTGACAGAGATGCTGAGGAGTCCTTCCAGAAGATGTGCCCACACAGTGCAGAAGGCTGTCCCAAGGGATACTGGCACAGAGCTCCCCGCACAAGAGACAAAGACTGTCCTAAGATGGGTCATCTCCTTGAAACACTCATCCCTCGGCAGCTTTGCTATTGCTCCTTAGCTTGACTACCCCACTGACCAGGACAGAGGGGGCCTCACTGGCTCCTTTGTAAAAGACCACCCTTGTGTGGACAACAAAGAGAAAACTGAGTTTTAAATGTTAGGAAGGATTTCAAGAAGAGCTCTTCTTTGCTTCTTGGTGGACTTGTTCTCTCCCAGCATCCAGGCACAGAGTAATGTAAAACTTATCACCCTGGTTTTGCTGAACACAGTGACAATGTTCTTCAGGGTGCAGAGATGCTACTGTTATTTCAAAAGTCCTCTTGATTGTAATTTGAGGTCATCTCAGGCTATGAAAATATCTTGCTGAGTAAAACTACAAAGCAATGCAGTTTCTGGTGGAAATCACCCATTTAAAAATTCTGATCTATCAGTACTGATTATGAATTAGCTACTCATTTCTCCCTTGGTATCGCCCATCTGCTCACATACCACTGTACTCTCCTCCCAGCGTGGAGGTTTACTGGACCAAGAAGTGTGCTGCACACCACTGATATGCATGCGTGCACACACACACACACACACACACACTCATACACTCAGGTGCATAGGCACACATGCACACATGTGTGCACTCATTGTGGGTGACTGTGCTCTCTCTTCAGCCTGGACAAGCTTTCAAAAAGTTCAAAGCTTAATCATCAGGAAAAAAGAAGACAAGGCACAAATGTCTGGGAAATGTTCCATAGATATATTCCCATGTGCATTTCTCAAGAACCAGGTTCTTACTCTGCAAACTTTTCCATCAGTTCAGACAAATATTGTTTAAAGAAGTAAAGGTGAGAGGGAAGCAAATTAAAATCTCAAAGGAAATTAAGATGAATTTGGACAAGGAAGAAATGTTTTATATGTAGATATGGACAAGTCACAGTAGGTAATATCTGGCCATGCATAAGGTGCCAAATTTGACCCCACTGCAATCACCCCAATTAATCACTTACAAATGTCCTTTCTTTTTGGTCCACAAAGATCTGATAAAGATTGCATAAAAATTAATTGAAATTAAAGAAAGGAACAGTTTGGAATTAGAATTTCATGTAACTATGGAGTATATGAAACCATCCATATCTTAATCTATGCTTTACTTCAATAAGTGTTGTCAGATGGCTTACAAAGGACATATAACTAGGGTGCTGGGCTCTGTCACTCTAACTGTGAGAGTTTGGAAGGAGACTTGAGATTCATTTTGGTGGGTTCAGCTCAGCTCTTCTTGTCTAGGAGTCTAGAATGAGGGAACATTATTGCTTGATGATGGTGGTGGTGGTGGTACTGAAACAGTAGCTGGCAGTCTACAGCATGTCACCACCTGCTCGGCATGCTTTTAAGCACTGGATATAGGAATTCTTTACACCTTACAACATTCCACAAAATAGGACTATGATTATCATCATGTTATGGATGAGAAAACTTAGGCACAGGGCAGTGAAGAAATGTGCTTAAGCTATTAAGTAGCAGAGTGAGGATCTGAATTCAGTGCAGTTCCAGAAGTATGCTCTTTGACTCTGAGCTACACAGCCTCTTACACCACAGCCTTTGGCAAACATGGGACTGGAGTCACTCCCTCCCAAAGGAGATGCAATGGTGAGTCCTCCAACACTGCTTAACATCTTTCACATATTGCTTTCTTAAAGTCAAGTGAGAATTTTCTAAATTAAACAAACAAAAGGTGATACGGCTGTGAGAGGACCACAGTTGATACTAGAATTTTCCATAAAAGGTGAAAAGGCTGCTAGAGGCCAAGAACAAATAAAACCAGGCTTTGAGCTAGAAATCTGAAAGTAAAATCAGGGTCAAACTCTTTCTAAAGGTTCTATTCAAACACTTCCCCAATGCCGAGATAATGAGGCAAGTTTCCCTGAGACGGCATGATTCTTGCCATTCTAGAAACAGAAAACTAGCTTTCAAAAACATCTTCAGCCTACAAATTCCCAACTCTCTCCTCTTCTTCTTCTTAGAATTGTTTGCATGAGGTTTTGTTTTCTGCAGATTTATTTTCCCACATGTATACAGATATCCTATCAGATTTTAATGTTCTCAGGTGGTAACCTAGTTAGCAGCCAGAACAAGTTCACACAAGTCAGTAACACAAGGCTAACAGGAAGCAGGTGCTTCTCTGGGGGGTGCTATAGCAATAGCCTTTGCAAACTGGATTCAGCAACTCACCTTAGGCTTAAATGCAATGACCTTCAAAACCATCTCAACAGTGAACACCCCAGTGAAGACCATGTTCAGAACATCCATGGCATCATTGAACATCTTGGACTGCTCATAGTGCTAGATAAAGAAAGAGGTACAGTTCTGAGGCTCAGCCATGATCTCACGCCCTTGCAAATGGAGGCTCCCCAGCCCTCTGCAACCCTGTAGGGATCCTCTATGGCTCAGTACCCTTTCCCAACAATGTGACCAGCACTGTGAACTCCCACAAAGTGCAGGGGGTCCATGACAAGATGAGGATGATTGAATGAGGGAGGGAGAAAACATGTCTATTCTCTCAGCTGAGAATAGGGGATCCACCCTTTCATCTGGCAGGACTTATACACAGGCCCTTGACTAACACACACTGCACACACCACAAAAATGTCTATGAATAAAGATAGAATTTATTTCATGGTAGGGATAAATTTCACACCATTTAGGTCCATCATTAATAAATGATGGTATTACCTTGACTTTATACTTTTCTCTATACCAGCATATGTTTATGTTCATAAAGAATTTTTTTTTTGATAGTACTGGGGTTTGAGCTCAGGGCTTCACATTTGCTATGCAGGCACTCTACCACTTGAGCCACTCCACCAGCCCTTCATAAAGAATTCTTAAGTTAAAAAAAATTATCTTTGACTGTAAACCTGTTTTCCAGACAGCACTGAGAGTTGGTTTGATTTGCTCAAGCTCATCAAGTCTGGGCAAAATCTGGATCCAGACCTTGATTTTGGGCTTCTTGGTCTAGTGTCATTTCTGCTAGACTGCATCATTTCTGAAGATGTTCACTGTTGATACTGTTCTACAATCTGACTTGGCCAATTCAAGTGAGTTGCGTCCCTTGCTCCAATGTCAGCAAAAAGCAATTGTAATCAGATCAAACCCAGCATTTCATATACTAGAAAATTCATCACCATACTAGTAGCACCTTGAAGACAGGAATATAAATTGAGGTTTGTTTTTCAACATTGAGTGTAACAGGCTCAGATCAAAGTGCCAGACACAAATAATTTAGCATGAACCTTTTCTGAGATAAGGGTGATAGACTTCTCCATTTTATCAATAAAGAAAGTGAAGCTTAGGGGATTAAAATAAATTTCCCTGGACTGGAAACTTTCCTGCCCCACTCGTAAGGAGTAAAACCAGGACTAAGTTGCCTGCCAGTGGAACTCCTAAGCTTTGATCCACAATTGCCCCCTCACCCCCATGGAACTGAATGCCACATGTAGGCGCCACAGAAATGTTACCTACCGTCATGCTGTACAGACCATCTCAAACAAAGGAGAGATCTGAAATGTCTACCATGAAACAGTCAGAATGGGACTCTGGCCACACTATAGCCCGGACTCATTAGAAAATCAAAGCCATCCTCTCATGAGGGGAGACTCTGCCCTCAGAATCTGGGGTATGGGGCTGTGCAGAATGCCCAGACTTGGTCCCCACAGCTGTCTCCATTTTTACCTGCATGGCCAAGCAGAGTGTGTTGAGCATGATGAGGACAAACATCATGTATTCGAAAGGCGAAGAGTTCACCACGTACCAGAACTTGTACTGGTAGGGGTTTTTGGGGATGTATCTCCGCAACGGACGTGCTTTCAAGGCATATTCCACACACTGACGCTGCAACGGCAGAAAAGGGCAAACATGGAGGTCTGAGCACTTCTAGGGAAGAAGTACACAGTGCTCATCTGCCCTCTGAGAACTCATGCCAGCCTCCTGGGAAGGGACCACGGACGATGGTGTAAATGACATGAGCAACCACACTTCCTGATATGGCACCACCAAGTCACTGAGGGACCAGCATACATCACTGTCTCTGCTCCTCATGACAACCTCAGAGGTAAAAAGCACACACATTTTGCTTACTAAAAACTGCAGCCAGAAATCCAGGAGTGGTAGTTACTGCCTATAATCTCAGGTACTAGGAAGGCTGAGGTAGGAGGATAGAGGTCCAATGACAGCCTAAGCAAAAGCACAAGACCCTATCTAAAAAACAAACTAACAGCAAAAGGACTAGGGGCCCAAGGCTCAAGTGGTAGAGCGCTTGCAGAGTAAGTGTGAGGCCCTGAGTGCAAGCCCTAGTACTGCAACAAACAAATGAAAAACTGTAGCCAAGGATTTTACTGTGGTCCTACAGTATATATACCCACATAGCAGCAAGGACTTAGCCTGGCCTTGTCACTGTCTTTGCACTACCAGTTGGTTTTGTCCATAGGAATGCTTGTATTGTCCCACAGAAGAGGAAACCAGCTATCAACAGACAAATTTTTCAAGAACCAGAAGGGCTAGGCTCACTTCCTGAGACTGGAGTCCCCTGGTTACTCAGATGGAACCATGTAAGATGCCATGACTGTGTTAGCCACTGATGTCTTATGGTAGGCTGTCTATGTGTCCCTCTGGGAGATTTGGGGGCTTGGGAGCCTGGCATGTTCATTTCAGAATTCCCAGGGGATAGTAATGACAACCAGATTGAACTAAAGTTGGTCCTAACTACAGCACTGTCCTTCCCACTCATTCTGGGGATAGAGAGTGGTTCACCTTCTGCAGCAAGACCAGAGAGAGCCTCCAGGCCTGACAGCTCACAGCCAGTCTCAAGTCCCTAGCCCTGCCCCACTCTCCTGCTTTGACTCTAGATGTAGCAGGTTCAGATAGGCTTCATTTGTTCAGGAATTGGTGTTAGTCTACCTGCTGACTCTAGGAATCCCCAGTTTGAGTCTGTTGGGGGATCTTAGGTGATAAAAACTTAAGCACTACACTGCGTGGGAAAAGGGCTGGGTCAGACCTTCGTGGACTATCACTAGTAGTATTTGCAAGAACACCGTAAGAACTCAAAGAAAAGTCCTCCTACAAACCAGGCCAGTGCATCCTCACATTTCCCATAGTGTGCACAGCCATAGCCATAGCCACTTCACCTTAGGAAGCCCTGGCTGTCAGATCATTATTTCTTATTATGTCATCATTGTTTCTTACTATGTTATTACCAAAGCAGAGAAGCTACTGATAGAGGACCAAGGGAAACTCCCAGAACAGACTCTCAATCTCTGCCACTCTTCTATGGTTCAAAAGACCTTTTAAGGAGTAAGTCCTTGATGCCCTTAACGTAGATGTAAGGTGATGAGAGCAGAGATACACCTGACATCACAGAGCAGGTTCAGGCACAGCAGTGCCAGAACTCAGGCTCTTGTTTTGCTCATACCACCAACAGAGCAAGGCCTCTACTTTTTCCAGACTGGCTAAAACAAGGAGCTAAAGAAAGAATGATGTTGGTGAAAACCTTAGTCCCAAGTTCAAAGTTCCCCTCTGCTGTTTTGAGGGTTTTTCCTCCTAACTCGGTTCTTGACCATGGGTAACAATGGTTCTCAGAAGTCTTCAGATAATGTCTGGGAAAGTTAGGATTTCACCACTGGAGGAAGGGGGTGCTACTGATACCTAGTGAGTAGAGGCCAGGAATGTTACTCAATATCCTAAAGCCCCAACAAGAATTATCTAGCCTACAACATCCAAGAGGGGCAAGCTGAAGAAATTCTGCCCTAAGTAAATACTGTGAAAAATTGAGTGGGTGTTTTCTGGCCCTGTGCCCCAGCACCCTATAAGATTCTGAGCCAACAGAAGTGAGGCCTGACCTAAGTATCTCTGATTTCTCACCCACAGGCCTGGTGGTTGGTTTCACAATTACAGTCTATTCTGCATGTGGTTCTGAGGATAAAACCAAGGGCAAGCACTCCACCACTGAGCTACATCCTCAGCCTGTTCACAGTCGATTTTATATCAGGGGACCTAACTTTCTACAGTGAAGAGAATGTGCTCTTCACTGGTGGAGACCTGAACTCAGATGGGTGCCTTTCTCTGTGCACAAAAAAAGCAGTCAAAAGAGGAGACACTGCTCTTGCTCAAGGGACAGAAGCACAAACAGTGTGTGACTTTAACCTGATTTTTGTCCAGCTCACAGTTCTTATACTCTTTTTCTCCCTGCTCCTGAAATGTAACGATGACAAAGCCCACAAAAATGTTCATCATGAAGAAAGCAACAATGATGATGTAGATGATAAAGAAGATGGAGATCTCCACGCGGTGGTTGTAGACTGGGCCAACATTCTCTCCGTTGGAGTCGATGGCTTTATACAGCAACCTGGGGAGCAGAAAAACCAAGTGAGGACCTTCCAACCCCACTCAGCCCAAGTGGCCCAGCCCGCTGCCCTTTCAGATGTCCCCAGAGTTTTTCTAAACTCTTCTTGTGAGAATCGATTGTCAATCCCTCAAAGGTACCCTGAAGTTCTGCCAGCCCACAAGGACCAGCCCGCCCACCTTCTGCAGCTCCTGTGGGCATGGGACATCAGAAGGGGAGTGACAAAGGGGCAAGAAACTCTCCATTTTGTCTTCTACCTTCTTTCTGATCTTCTTACTTTACCCACCCACATCCTAGCCATTCTTCTAGACCCTTATTTTACACATCTAGGACATGCCAGAGCTCCTGTCTACTTTGACCACCTGATATTCTTACTGGATTTGGGATTTGCAGGGAGGAGCTATGTTCAGACCACTCTGTTTCTTCCACAGCAGCTAGCACAGCATGTTCTATGACGATGGTATTAAAAGCACACTTTATGAGCATGGAAGAACTGTCTGATGGCAACCAACCATGCCTGGCATATATTAGCATTACTATCAGGATGAATGAATGGTTTGGGATACTGGCAAGACCCCTATTAGGAACAGCAGAGGGGCAGCTTACTGAAATGACTACCAATGACAGTTTGCTCAGCACATTCCTCTTATGACTCCTTAGTCCCATCCAGAGATGCTTCTCAGGACCTGTACTGTCCCTGCTTCAAATCTGAGAGCGCTGTTAGTAGGCCATAGATGTTCCTCATTTGCATACTCAGATAGAAGAGCCATATGGGCCAAGAAGTGATAAGCGGCCCAAAGTTAAGAGTCATAGGGCAAGAATGCAACTGTGAAGAACAAAAGTGGGATTCGCTACTGGAGGGAGGACTCAGCCAGAGCCTCCCTGAGGAGCAGCAGGAGTCTCAATGGAAGACTGTGTGTCTTTATACTTACGCAGGCCAGCCCTCAAATGTGGAAACTGTGAAGAGTGCCATCATAGCAGAAAGGACGTTGTCAAAGTTGAAATCACTATTTTGCCAGATCCTCTCACGGACCACAGGACTATTGACATCCCCATCCTTGTAAAGGATGAAAAGTCCTCTGGAGAGCAAAAAAAGAATGAACCATCCTAGCTTTCTATGTGACAGCAGAAATAGCAATTAAGTCAGTCACATGGCCCCAGTCCCACCTCCAGGATGTCATACTCAGCCCCACAAAAGCAGAGTTTCTCCTTTGCTCCTCTAATATTTAATCTATAGATCAAATGACTATTGAGTAATGACTAATGAAAAGTGTATTCTCCAAAGCAGCTAAGGAAACACCCCACATATGTCTGTTAATAAACACAAACCACCAAACAGTAAATGTTTCTCATATAAAACAGGCTCAAAGTATGTATGTTGAAGAATCTAAGCTTTGGCCACAGAGAATTCTTTAAGTTCTGGGACATGAGCCCAATATACTCTTATCTGCATCCCAATTTTCTTTCCAAAAGAATTCTCAAACAGCTATTATATGATATTTCTCACAGTACTTGACTTCTGGGGAGAACCAAAGAGATAAAAGTCTGTGATTATTATTTCACACATGAGGAAGCAGAGGCTGCTAGAGGGAAAGGAAAGTATCTCCATACTGCTGCTGTGCTGCTCAGCTCCCAGGGGCGCTGTGCCACCCTCCAACCTGGGTGAATGGTTGCTTTGGACTGTACCTCGTACCCTGGGACCATACACCTTCTGCTGAAGGAAACTCCAAACCAATGAGGGTAGGGCGGGCAGCTAGACAGTAGTCAGCATATCTCTGAAGGACAGGGACACATATTCTCTACCACTTTAGGGTCTAGACAATGCTTCCACACCAGCCTTCATGCTTACTGGGCATCTTGGAAGAAGAGGCAATGAACATTTCCTCTGAGAGATGAATGGCCATGTGTATGGCCAAAACAAGTAAGCGGAGAAGTGAAGAAGTCTAGAAGAGAAAGCCAGCTCCCGAACACCTGGGAGTTGAGCTGCAAGTTCTGATGTGGAGGACTATCATCCATATGGATATAAGAGGAGCTACTTGACGGGCATTTCATCATTGTTATTTCAGGGTTCCTTCCCTACAGTTTAGAAATTCCTTACAGAACAGCAAAAGAACCTATCTATTCTTCTGGGAAGACAAAGTTTTGAAACTGCACAACTAAATGCCATTGAACGGCTTATTTTATGTTTAGTGAATTTTGCCTCAATTTAGAAAACAGACAACAAAAAAATAACCACTATCATGTCAACCATGACACGAGCACATGAAACTTATAAAATGCTAGCATGAGTGAATCCTTAATGTTTTCTGTTTGTTCTCTCAAATTCCCTACTCTGCTCTCAGGACACTCACCTGCATTCTTCAGGGTTACTTTTGGCTTCATCAGTGCAGCGATAAAATTTCCCCTGGGCACAAAACAGAAAGATGGTCAAGCATAGGCTCCTTCCTATAGAAATCAACCTGAACCATGTGTAAAGGGGCTCCTACCTTGAACAACTGGACCCCGATGCAGGCAAACATGAACTGAAGCAGGGTGGTGACAATCATGATGTTACCAATTGTCCGGATGGCCACGAAGACGCACTGAACAACGTGCTGGTGAGAGAAAAGCACGGAGACGTTCCTTCACTATTTTAGTCACAGGGTGAGCCAACACCTGCCAAGAGCTTCTATTTTTTTGTGCATTTTTATATCATTCTCCAACTTTGCAGTCCTTTGTGCTTTGTTTTCCAGGTTATCTGCAGAGAGGTTCTACAGTGCATCATGAGGAACACATTGTAAGTGGGGCCCTCTTCAGTTTTCTCAAAAGTGGCTGGTTTACTTGAAATAAATGCACCACCTGGCCCACACTCACAGGACCCCCAACCTGTAAAGGATTTAAGAAAATGCAAACCCTCTAGCCTCGAAAGCATGAGAATAGATTTACAGTTTTAAATAAACACACAGTATATGTGTATGAAAACAGAACAATAGAACCTGTTGAAATTATTCTAAGAAGTTGGGGAGGGGAAATGAGGAAGAATGATAGAGAGGGTGAATCTAATTAAGACACAATGTAAGCATATATATAAATGTCACAATGAAACCTCCCTGTATACCTAATATATGCTAATAAAAATGTCAAAAAAATAAAAAACACAAAGAAATACTATTCATAATGAAAAAATTAAAAAGGAACAATAATTATAAGGAAAAACATCTCAAATTAACAAAAAGTAAATATTTTTTAAAATGACATTGGTACTGGGCAGAGGTGGCTTAATTGGTGGAAAGGTCTCATCTTGAAATCCATCAGGCCTTAGCTCAGCCCTGGCCCAGAAGAGGCAATAATGACAGCCAACCCTAACCCAGGCCAGCCCTGCTAGAAGGATGGGAATTAATACCTTAAGTCCTTTTGCTCTGTTGATTGCTCTGAGGGGCCTTAGGACCCTTAAGACCCTCAGAATCTTCACAACAGAGATGGCACTGGATCTAAGGAAGAGCACAGATAAGAAAGCAAGGAAAGTTTATTAAGGATGTATTAAGAATACTTGTACATGAGTTACTTCACTTAACCCGCATCTCTTTAATAATCACTACACCATTTCCACGGGATCCACTTAAGCCATCCTGCCAATAATCCTGGGTGTACACGTACACACACACACGCACACACGAATACTTACTGAATCCCAAATGACACCAGAGACACCCCGACAACCAGCATATCCAGCAAATTGAAATAGTTCCTGCAGAAAGCCCCTTTGTGTAGGAAAGCTCCAAAAGTTGTCATCTATAAACAGAATCATGAGTCACTATTTTTTTTTCTTTCGTCACTATTTTTTTTTCTTTCCACAGGCAAAGAAACCTAGGCTTTTCACAAAATCTTGAAGAAAGTATGACTTTATTAACAACTGCATGTCTGGAAGCCAGAGATGTAAACCAGTAAGGATAAGCAATCAAATAACCTAGTCAAACAAAAATGGAAAAGAGGCAGTTGATTTCACACTCATTTTTGAAGAGACCAATCTAGACATTATTACCACAATGACAGATTCCAAATATGAATCTATTGCTGGCTTGTCTCAGGAGAGACTGCATGTATTTGTGAGAATGTCATTGCTGCCAGACAACTTGGCTTCCCCACAAAATGCTGGTCTGGCCTTCCTGAGATCCATTAGAGCCTCCATTGTTCCAACTGAGCCTTCCTAGTGAAGGCAGCAAAAGCACTGGAGTCCAGCACTCACATTCTATTTACATAGAGACTCACATCCTTTTTCCATGAAGGCCTCTTACTATTGCCCTTAAGTCTTTAATGACCCACCCATTTCGTGATTCACTCCTTTATGGTTACTCTAACACGTGCCAGGTATGGCAAGGGAGCTGCAGTGTGACACCACAGCTAGGTCTCACTACTTCCCCGACACTTGCCTTGAAGACCTGGAGCACATTTTCTGGGTGCTCCAGTTAGACTTCTACTGACGGGAAGAGAGTTTAGTAAGGAAGTTCTGCACAGTAAAAACAGCAAAATATAGAAAGTTCACTATTTTGAAAAAAAAATGGGTACAGTGAAGGGTATACAGTTACCCTCAATCTGATAGTATCAGTTTTATCAATCTGATAAAACTGCCAATATTCAATCATTTTGACTTATAAAAATGGCAATTTCACAGAGTTTAAACAAATTAACAAATAGCCTTCCAAGTCTCCCCAAGGCTACCAGGAGCCAGCATTTTAGATGTCAGATCATTCTTGATGAATTTCCATTTTCTGAATCCTTCTTGTTTTAGCTTATTTTCCATCTGCTAAAATATCTTCAAAATGAAGATTTAGAAGATTTAAGTCACTGATGCAAATCTACAGAAATTAAAAAGTAGCAATCATTTTTTTCCCTTTTAAATAACACAGGATCTCATTTTCTCCAAAGCCCAAGAGTAAGTATATTCATTTAACAACTTAAAAAGGTGGAAAGTAAAATGAAACCTCAATTAACCAGGCTAATAGACTAAATAGAACACTTCTCCATTCAGTTTGAGGGGACAGCAAATGACAAAAACAAGAAGCTGAGGCAGGAGCAGAAGCCAGAGAGACCGCTGACCCCCTACTCTGTGTGTTCTGCACCAAGTCTTTACCACAGAGCCCCTATAAACCCCTGGCCACCGTTTCCCTGCACAGCTCTGTCTTAGGACCAGCAACCAAATTCGCTGGCTTATTTAGGCAAGAAAATAAACCTGGATTTTTATAACATTTGAAACAAAGATTTAAAGCAATGTTGGTTGGTTTTGAGCTAATTTTCCATTAACCACTGAAAAGGAGACCATTCCCTGGCCACGCTGAGGTTTCATTTATAAAAGATTTTGTGAAGAACCCAAGTTCCACAGTAGTCTAAGATAAAGTACATTGTTCCCTGAAATGCACATACAAAAACCTCAAAGTGGTTAAAGATAATTGTGGTTAAAACCTTCATTTCTCAGCCTCTTCTTTTTAAGAGATGCCTGCTCTGACAGTTCTCATGGGCCATGTTCTCCCAGAATCACAAGGGCCCACTCCTGGAGGCTCTTATCTCTCTGTTGTTGGTCTCTGGACTTCTGGGCACGTAGGAAGGAGCTCCCTGGTGGGTGGCCTTCACAGTCAGTACACAAACCACATGCAGCAACAGCAACTGTTAGCTCATGCATGGGCAGTACATTTAGGTCACCCTGTATGCAGGGTGTTCCCTTTGTTTGTATAAATGCAAGCCCATCCATTAAAACAGAGAGAAACTATCTTAACACAAGTGGACCCAAGTTATCTTGCAAATCCCATTGCAAGAAAATAGTAAGGTACTATTTTAGGTCACCAAAATGCAATCAGAGAAACAAAAGGAGAGGCATTCCCTTCATAGGATAAATGTTCCCTCTGACTTTGACGTCAAGAAGAGTAGAAAAAAATTCACACGTGGTGCTGTATCTGTTGTCAGTGGACAGATTTCAGAGGATTATTTTTTTTTAAGGAGCAAAATATAATTCCAACTATCATGTGAAAGCCAAAGTAGCTCCTACATGCACTCAAAAGTTAAAAAGAAACAACAACAACAAGTTGGAACAGTCATAGAAAAAAAATCCTTTGATTAAAAAAAAAAGATTAACTTGATCACAAAAGACTGAAAAAAAAAAAAAAACCAAACAAAGCACTTCACGCTTCTTTCGTGTGTGTCACACGCAGGAGCATGTGTTTAAGGAAACACACTGCTGGGTAGCCTGTTACCTTCAAAATGATCTCAAATGCAAAAGTACCAGTGAAGACATAATCTGCATAACCTAGCATCTGGAAGGTAAACAAAGAGTGGCAACTATTATTGCTTCAGCTGCTTTAGAGTAGTGAAGATCAATGAAAACGCCGTTACCTTTAACAGGATTTCAACAGTAAAGATGGCTGTGAAAGCATAGTCAAAGTAACCCAGTATCTGCAAGGCATAATATGTAGAAATGAGAACAAGGCACTGGCAAGCTGCCACAGCTACATACCCACCAGCAGAACCCTGACCTCAGTCTGAGACCTGCTCTACCAAATCAACCCTGCCATTCCGGAGTAGAGCAAAGATGCTCATAAGGGCACACCTTATTGCAACCAGCTCCTCTTTGTAACCAGCAAGGAGCAGTGGGGAGCCTCACCTCCTTTAGACACTCAGACCAACTGGCTTCTGAGGCTTGAGCTCTGGACCTACAGGGGCTAGTTTCTGAAAGTGCTATATTAATCTTTCTTTACCAGTGTGTTCCATCTACCAATGACTTGTGGTCCCTGATAAATTACAGTCATACACATTTTTAATTTTTAACTGAACTTTGGCTGAATGAAGTATGTTACCATCTAGCTGAGCTTCAGATTGGTAGAGAAATGTAAATAAAGGTGTTAGTGGCAAGACCGGGAGAGTAGCTCAGTGATAGAGTACTTTTCTGGCATTCATAAGATTCTGTGTTCCATCCCCAGTATGGCAAAAAAAAAAAAAAAAAAAAAAAAGTTTAAAAAAATGTTAGTAGCATCAAATAGGGCCAGAAGCTTCTACCTTTCTCATTAGATTCCTGCCTAGTTAATCAGCAAACAATCTCTCCCCGACCCATGTGTCAGGTGGGCTCAGTCTGCAAGGTACGGTTTTACTGTCTTTTTCTTGTCATTATTGCTTCTAACTTTGCCCTCTCCCAAGACTGATTTTTACCCACTGGAAGAATAGACGGACTTGACCTTTGAATTTTTAGTCTGACTACTCTGCCAGCATTCTTGACGATGCCATCTATAATCCAACAGAGTTCTCTTGGCCCATTCTGGATCCCTGAATCCCTGTAAGGGTCCTGGGGACTCAGAGGCAGGGCAAGTGGGCCAGTAGCAAGAAGTCTAACCACTCCAGCTAGGCCAGTTGCAGGGAACTGCTCACCTGTGCCCTCCCCCACAAAGATGATGACAAGACTCTATACTAGACAAGACTGTCTTTGCTGCTGATCTTCATGGCAACAGTGCTGTGGTTTTGAAAGAACTGAAAATGTCAAGAACTGGAAGGACTATGGAGACTACCCACGCCTACTCTTTTCACTGAAGAGAACCGGATGCTGAGAACAAGCAGGGACACCTGCTCAGGCCACTAAACCATTCACAGCATTGTTGAGCAAGGAGGTGGGCTGTTGGGTGCTAGTGAGAGCCCTGGGGCCATTTTATCTCACATGTGGGAACCATTACAGGACAGCTCTCTGCTGCTCCTTCTCAGGAAGGCAAAGACCTCTGCTTCATGGGCCAGTTCTCTCCAGAGGAAATGCTCTCTTCAGAGGGTACTTCTGTTCCAGTTTGTTTCTGGATTTATAAAGTTTGCTAGAATATCTCTGTGTAATTGTGTTTCTTGGCCAGGCAATGGAAGTTATTTTTCAATATACTAACAGGCCTCTGCCACCTTCTCCTAATTCCCTTCTGGAACACAGTGGGATAGTAATGTTGAAAGTACCAGGCAACCAGGAGAGACATGGCTGCCAAGTCTACTTGGTGCTCAGGGTTAAAACTGAGCTTATAGATTAAGGTTCTTCTTTCCTCCCTTCTCTTCCACTTTCCCTTTCACAAAGAATTCAACTAATGTTAAAATTTTAAAAATGGTGCAGTGTTTTAAAAGCAATGCACACATACATACACATACATCTCTTAAAAAGTACAGCGGTAGTTTAGGGGAAAGCAGCAAGGAAAAATAAACTCATGGAGAAGAGATGATTAAAAAAAGAAAAAAAGAAACATGAAGACTCAATGTAAATGGAACTCTTTGTCAATAAGCATTTTAGACTAGCTCCTGACCTAAACTGTCCTATAATGATTTTTCCCCTTGTGCCTCATTTTTATGGTAGAATTCAATGACATAGGGGCCTATATGCCATTTGAATGCAAAAATAGAGATGGTCTTGTGGATCTCTATTGAGAGCCCTTTTCTGTGAGGACAGATAAAGATAGGTTCAGTGCCTTCATCATTACGTGGTGAACCAACACGTGCCTGGGGGAAAGCACTTTTCATCTTCATATTGGAGTGCGTGTTTTGTCACTGATAGATCAGATTTGCCAGGCACTGGATATGTGGAGAAACAGCACGCAGCCATGGTTGTCATGCACAATAGAAAGCTGGGTAGACTGATCTTCTATTATGTCTTAAATGTTAAAATCTGTAACAATCGAGTACACAGAACGAGGCAGTGGTACCTAACAGTCTCACACACTTGCTGGCCTCCCTCTCCTGGGAGGTGTCCTGGTGATCACCCGAAACTGCATTACAGTATCCAGGCCTTTTAGTCAACAGGCCACTTGTTCTCTGAAGCTGTCTTACCTTTGAAGTTTCCTCAGTAATGAATTAGCTGAACTACCTACTAAGATAGTGCTGCTGGAACAAAAATGAGTTTAGGTACAAGTTTCTTCCCAACACTGACACATCTGCAGACACTATCCTTAAGTCAGGAAACATGAAAAGTAGAACACTTAAGTCCTCTATTTGTTGCATTAGCATAACCACCTCTTACCACTCCAAAACCTCAAGTTCCTCCTCTCCACTGGACCCTTAACTCACCATGCCATCATCTCCCCGACTTGTATTTCTCCTCAGTAAGGGTGTCAAGCAGCTTTGTGTAAAGTCAACATAAGATAGAAACCTTCCCAATAACCCCAATTAAGAGCTCCTGGGCTTGTGGCATGCCTGGATTCAATTTTACTTTCTCCCTGCTTTAGGCTCCCACTATCCAAAAGCTTGAAATAAGTGTGACTATATATCTGAAGAGGAAGAGAGAAAGGAGGATCAAAATGTCAGCAGTAAGGAGAAAAGAGGAGGAGAAGCAGGGTCCTTGGATACACTTCTGTTACTCTAGAGGGTTCTAAATGTTCAAAGTAAATGATGCCATTCAGATACACCCAGTAAAACAAAAGCTCTGGCACTCACATACTAGAAACTTAAAACATTCTATAGAAACACAGAACTAGACGCCTACCCTAACTTTAGCCTTTTGCCCCACCCCCAGACCCTCTCTTTAGCACAGACTCTGACTGAGAGAGGCCAGAGCTGACC
This sequence comes from Castor canadensis, assembly GCF_047511655.1. Taxonomy (NCBI): domain Eukaryota; kingdom Metazoa; phylum Chordata; class Mammalia; order Rodentia; family Castoridae; genus Castor; species Castor canadensis. The sequence continues at coordinate 112,584,024 of NC_133395.1, read as the reverse complement.
CCAGAGGGAGCCCCACCCACCTCTCCTCTCTCAGAGGCTTACAGTGTTCCGGAAGGAGTGGCTACGGATGGGGTCCTCAGCAGCGAGGGCAGCGCTGCTCAGCATGATGAAGACAAGGATTAGGTTGGTGAAGATGTGGTGGTTGATGAGCTTGTGGCAGCCTACACGGATCCTGTAGGGGGAAAGTTGTTTCATGGACACAGAGTTCCCAGCAAGGGTGTGGGCAGGCTGGGGTTCTTAAGAGTGTGAGAACCCCATGGTAAGAGATTACACAGAAGATGACTGTCAGCTAGGCTACCCATGTTCCCAGCTCAGGGAAACCAGCGTAACCCACTGCTTGCCCCATATTGCCCACCATAAGCAGCCCCTAAGGACCTGTGGAATGAGTGATCACCTCTGTGCTGAGCACTCCACAGAAATCATTTCATTTAACCCTTAGGAGTTGCAATTATTGCCCTTCAAAAGAGTGGGAAGCTGAGGTTTATGGATGTGAAAGAACTTTAAGGTGACACACCTAGTAAGGACGAAGTGTAGATTTCCAATTCAGGTCTGTCTGACTTTGAAGTTTTCTATCACAACATGAAGCCTTACTGCTTATATTCCCTGCCTTAGAAGGAAACTAAATTTGACCTACCAGTATCTCTATACTGTGAGTCCCTGTGTAATGAATGAACTATAACCTAACTGAGTTCACAAACTAGCTGAAGGTCTAACTTAGGAGGATACTTTTGTAATAAACAGCCAATCAAAGGAGCTGAGTTTCAGCCAATCACAGGCTGCTGACTGATCAGACTATGTTCAAATAAGGTCCATGAGGTACTGTAGTCAGTTAAGCTGTCTCTTTCCCTCACTTCCATTTTCTGTCCATAAATGTTATTGCCCACATTGTAGAGTATAGCTCTCTGAAGCTCTTCTGGTTTTGGGGACTGCTTGGTTCAGGAATCATTCTTTGCTCCGTTAAATTCTGTCAAATTTAATTTGTCTAATGTTTTTAATTTTAACACAAAGAGTGAGAAAAATTCCTTTCTTGTACTGCAAGGTGCTGTATTAAAATATGACCTGCAGTAAGTGAGGATTGGTGTAATCTCCTGTTGTATAGCAATTTTGTCACAAATGTTGTATTTTTAATGAGTTGACCTACAACCAGCAGTCCAAAGAAAGTGAAGTCACATCATCACTTGCTAACATGCAAGGCTTTTTTTTGCACCACATGATAAGTTCTCACTGAGTCCTGAAGCCCTGCGAGGCAAGGGAGAGAAGATGTGTCCAGCACCCTGCATCCTAGGCTTTTATGAAGGTTTTTATGATGACCATCGGGCTGGTAAGCAACTGACTGTCCTTACCCTCGATATTTAACTTTAGAATTTGAAGGTCTTTTGTTGATGTTGTTTTGTTTTGCCAAAAAATACTGACAGGTTTTCCCTTGAGAAGATTGTTTTCCCCCATTTTCAAAACTGTGGCCAACTTTATATGAAGGTGACCCTCACTTCAAGTCTTCCCTTTTGCAACTGCTCAGTGCTAGATCCAACCCCTGCAGGGCTTGCAAGTTGTCAGCAACTGAGCCTGGGGAAGACCTCCCAAGGCAGCAAGCACATGGGTGCTCTTCATTTTGGGGGGAAAATGAATCCATTCCTTCAACATATGTATCCATAGTAAGTTGCTAGTGTCAGTAACATCAGTGTAATAACTTTCTTTTTCCTTTTTAAAGGACATCCAAACAGTGATGAGGTATAAAAACATTGAGCAAATCTTCATGTCTGCAGGACTCCAGCATCGCTTGCTACCTACTTGTGTCTCCCCAGGGCCTATAAATTATGCAGTTTTCTGACAGCTATGAACTACTTCTGCAATTCTAGAAACCTTTCCAGGAGCTACCTATTCTCCCTGGCAGTTCACTTAATCTCAGCTGATTAAAACCTAGAAACCAGCTAGTAAATAAATTTCTTCCCTCTTACAGTATGTGTAAGTCATTACCATGTTCCTGATGAGCACCATACCATTTTAATATGAGAAATGCTATTTCAAGCAGAGTATCATAGAACTGAATTGAATACTTAAAAGTTATAAAATATCATCATGCAATGTTACTTTGCATTAAACTTAGTAGGGAAAATAGATTGCCTACAAAGGATCTGAAGATGAAGATGCTTGCAGAATTTAGTCACAAAATTCCCATCCCACAAAGTATCTTAAGATAAGACCTACTCATTAAGAAAGGGTTCTAGGGATGGCCAATGCACAGAACACCGGAGCAGTGGGCTCCAACCAGAATTTCTTGGTGACCACACACATTTCCTTATTGCTGCTTCCATGCAGAGTTTGTTAGGGGAGGGAAGTCTAGAATAGCGCTCCTCCCAGGACCCGGACATCTTCAGAGGAATAAAAAGACTAAGGAGAGATGAACTGGCAGCAAAGGCAAAATTAGAGCAGGAGAGGGTTCAGAGGGACTTAGCAGGACTCCAGGGACACTCAGGTTCAGAGGGGCTGTGAACCATTTCCCCACCCCACCCTGGCTATGCTCAAGCAACCGATAGGATCACTGCAGAGAGGTGGCAGTGATGGGATTAGAAGGGGGTATTTACGGATTTGTCTTGCTAAGAATGAAGAAAGCGCTCCCTTCAGGGATGGGGGCAATTTTCTCCTTCATGTTCAACTCTGAAATTCTGCGAGGACGGGGACCAGCAGGAACCTCAGGTTCATCCTCCTCTTCCTCCTCTTCCTCTTCACCTACTTTAAATGGAACACTTTTTTAAGGCATGAAATAAAGATTACATATGGGTTTTAACTGTTGTTCTCAATTTCACATTAAAATGTGGTTTAAATTTTAACAACATCTACTGCTTAAACTAATCAGAACCTTCCTGCTCCTTCAGAATCTGAATGCAGTGTGTGCTGGGGGCGGGGATGCCTCCCTGTGAGTTTGTTTAGTTATGGTTGGGAGGCCCCCTCCAGGCTATAGTCTAGCCTCAGGTAAAGGTGGTAGTTGGTGGTATTCGCTCTGCCTTCTTCCCAGAGCCTGATTGTTTTCCCAGTAGCCTCTTTGCTCAGCTTTAACCTGAAAAACTGTATGTGGGACTTAAAGTCACAGACATGCAGCCCCTGGGCTCCCCAGTAACACAGTCCTGCCTTTATCAGCCAACAAAGGCATCAGTCAAATGCAAAAGAATCAGGTGAGTGCTAATTGGTCTCCTACAAAGTTCTACCAGCAAAAGTTGGGCCTACCCTGAGCCACCCACACTTTCCTCTTTCTACTACCCAGAATTGAGCTGTGTCTGCTCACTGTGAACATAGGAAACGGCATAGCTAATTGGTCCATGAAGCAACTGGGCCCAATAGTCTTGGTAACTTTGGCAAATAAGGCCAAAGCCCACATCTCATGAACTGACGGCCTCTCTGGCTTTCATCATCATACCTGGCACATCACAAGGTGGGTAAGGATCCTTGTCTTCATCTTCCTCTCGATAGTCATCAATTGTAACCTAGGATGACAGCGATATCTTGGGAGGAGGGGGACACTGACTTAAATTTACTTCACAGGGCCAAAGAGAAAGGCCAACCCTGCCTTTCAGCATAGGGCAAGGAATTCCTCTCCCAAGAGTGTGTCTGTGTGTGAGTGCAGGGCCTGGCAGATGGCAATTCTGCTTCAGACAGAGGTCTGAGTGCAGATGAGAGACAAGATGCTGACCTGTCATGGTTCTGTCCATCTGCTGTCCCACTGCAGTCACACACACTATATGATAACCACATTTAGTTTCCTGTCTCCCCGCTAGACTTTGAGCTCCACAGAGGCACGACCCTCATCGGTCTTCTTCATCCTTAAATTCCCAGTGTCGGATCCATAATTGCCACTCAGAATTTATCAATTCAGTGAACAAATAAATGACTAAAACATCCAGAGCTGACATAAGTGTAGCCCTAAAGCCTCCCAGACGAGCTGATCCTGGGACCACCTCTGGGAAGAGATGTCTACTAAAAATCTCCTATTTTAATACCTACTCAGAAGATGGTAATTTGATCTTGACCACACAATTTCAACAAAGAAAAAGTAGTGGTCAAACTGGTCAAATAGTTACCAACTTGGTTCTTTGGCGAACTGTTGGTTAACAGCAAGTACCCAACCTATATTCAATCAGGAGTCCACCTAGGGAAGCCAGCATCTTTATGGCATGTTCCACTTTTCACACCAAAAAACTACATGCAAAATGTTTTCACAGCATAAATGGTACATTTATGGTGACATCAACATAATCACTTTGAAACAAAAAGGAGAGGAGTTGTTTTAGAACATACCTTGTTGTCACTGTTGGCTATCTGGTTGACTTCTGGTTTGTTGTTCTTTTTATTTTCCAAGCTCTCTTTTCTACAGAGAAGAGAACAGAACACAAGAAACAAAATAGCCATATAACTATGTATAAAAATGCTAATCAGGATTCTGAATCAACAGTGCCCCAATGAAGGACAGAATTTAATTAGAAACAACACTAACAGCAAATGCATAGCATAATCCAAACTCAGAGCTTCCTGCTTGCCTAATGCAATGGATTCATTATACAGATCATCTTATTAAAATTCTCATCCAAGAGCTAATCAGCATTGAATGCATCGTTTATTTTATAACACCAAAATTAACTGCAGCAATTTTTTAAGCACGGGTATGCGTGACTCCCATTCTCAGCTCTGGGGATAAGAGCCAAAGGCCTGGCTTCTGCCCAAGTTCCCTCCTCTTTGGTCTGCACCACATGGTCACCCACAATCACTGCAAAGCAGCAGCATGGCTACAAAGCACATAGGCCGCCTCCCAGACAGCTGGGCTCCCCAAGCCCTCCTGGAAAAATATCTCAGGTGAAAATGAGGTTACCTGGCAATCTTTTTCCTTTCCTTTTCTTCAGCTTCCTCTTTCTGAGCAGTGTTTAAACTTTCAGCATCAGCCAAATTGTCTACAGCGATGGCCAAGAAGACATTCAATAGAATATCTAATTTGAAAAATTTTAAGGGCACAACAGATTTCTAAATGCAACTATGTATGATCAGCAATGACAATGTTATACCCTCTGTGTTCTGGAGGGCTGGTAGCAGGTGACTGTTCCTAGTTCTATACTCACTAGGTAAAACCAGAGGACTTGGTAAAATTCTGCTTTCAACAGACAAAACTAGAAACCTGTAGAAGGTAAGATCAAGATTCACTAAAAACCATGAAAACCTACAACTGTTAACATTTCCTGTGTATGTATTTCCAGAGATATATGTATCTACAATTGCTACACATTGTATAAAATCTACCTATAACACACACATGATATAATTTAAAAGAACCTTCTGTTTGTTTTTTTGAAAACACACACCATAACACACATACTCAGGGGAGTCCTTTTCAAACCAGACTCTTTCGAAAGTCACACATTATTCCAATCATTATACCACTGCACATACATTATGAAATTTTCTCCTTTGAGATAGCCTTCAGAGTCTGTGGACAACTCATTCACTCCTTCACTCTACAAACACTGGCTGCTGATAACGTGCCGGGCCTCCTACCAGATGTCATTGGACTATCTACTGAGTAGTTCCACTGAGGCTAGATCTTTGATTAATGAGGTGAATCTGCAAAGAGCAAAAAGTTAGGTATACAAGTTATCAAGGGTTTTGTTTGTTTTTACTCTGAAGTTATGTATATGGTTTCCTTGAAATTTTTTTAAAAAGTATTCTGAACAAGATTCTCAAATCACAAAATGCCTGCTTTTTGCTCATGAGCAACTAAGAACATTGTGGGCAGCACAGGGACCAGAAGGCAGTAAACAAGAGAGCCTTGTGCAAGACGAATGCTTCTCTGCCTGATACTCATCCATTCTGCAGTGAGACAAGCACAGCAGACAACTGCCTCATGTACCACATGTAATCTCCAATCTCAGGTGGGTTGCTGAGTACGTGAGGCAACATAACCTAACAAGGACTAACAGTAGTATCTCTGTGAGGAGCTATCATGCTTGACTAATTCTAGACAAGGCTTTAAACAGTATGGATACTTGAGTGAATTACATTAAGACTCAATGCCTTTGATATGCTGGCCTATTTTTTTTTTTTTTTTTTAGTGAGAGCTGCAATGAGCCTGAGGAAGCAATTTGTCCTGGGGTAGAGGCAGCACTGATCTGATGGGCATGGGGTGATGGTGGTTTAGATGGGATCAGTACTGGGAATCACTCTATCAAGTATTCCTCTCAATGAAGAAATAATTACCTCTCCAGCCTCACAATGATACTAAACTCTTTTGGATAATAAAAGCAAATCTGGAGCAATAAACCACAGGAAGGTCTTACACACTTGTAACAGATGGCTTCCAAGAGCATCTGCATTTAAAGGCATTACCCAAACTTCCTAAATACAAGTATAGTCTGGAATTAATTCAAAAAGATCTATCAAGCACCTCTGATGACCCAGTCCTCCTTCTGGGTACTGAGGATATGGGAGGAAACACAAGAAAATGGAACATCTACTCTAGCTGGGTACACAGAATATAAACAACTTTTTAAGTTTCTCAGATAGTGACAAGTGCCACAAAGAATCTGAACACTGAACTAGAGAGGAGTGGCAGGGAATAAGCTATATACTTAAGTCTTATATATTGCTGTGGCCTAAAGAAAATATTGACCATTTGGTTAATAAACATTTACCAAAGATCAATTATGTACAGGATCCTGTCCTATAACAAGAAATGAGAATACAAAAAAGAAGATTCCTAACTCAAAAAGCTGTTGTCTAAGCAAGGTGTGGTGGGGCAGCTGTAATCCAAGCTACTCAGGAGGTAGAGGCCTAAGTTCCAGGTCAGTTCTGGCAAAATAAAATACAAGCAAAAGGACAGGGGTGTGGCACAAGAGGTACAGCATTTTCAAAGCAACTAGCAAGTTCTTGGTTTAATCCCTAGTACCACAAACAAAACAAAAACAAAAGCAAAGAGGAGGAGAAGGAAGAGGGAAGGGAGGGGGAATAAGGAGGAGGAAAAGCTGCAGAAAGGTGTTGTCTAGCTAGGGAGATGGAGGATCACCCACACCAAATTCCAGTGGATGGCAGACTCTGAATTCAGTAGGAGATGCGGACAGAAGATGATGGGAGCTCAGAGGTTTCCAAGCTCACATCTGAGCAGGAGACAGGGTAGAGGTGGCTCTCGGGACTAGCTAAACATATCCATGCTGAGATGGATTTTCACTGAAACCGCATCACATAAAACATCCTCCCTGGGGAACAGAGCAGGTTTGCACTATCATTTTCATCTATGAAAAAGGGAAGAAGATTAAGTAGAGAATCAGCTAAAGGGATCTGGGACTCCTTAAGAGAAGAATCCAGATTAGGACTTTTGGAAGGATGGAAGACCAAGGGATGGTATTCACATGAATTGTTCATTCACCACATTTAAGGGCTTCTCTATGCCAAGTCTTATGGTAGGCATGAAGGATTAGAGATTAAAACAGATATAACCAAAGGTTCTGGGACCATGAAAGATCTGAGAGAGGTAAGTAAACAAACCTAAGGGCAAGTTTCAGAGGTCTGGGATAAGAGGGTACCTCTTGGCAGGGAAGAGGAGAAAATTTATATCCTATGATATAGAAGCTAGTCAAGGTACAATTAATCCCCAAAGACAGGTCAATAAAGCAAGTGAGGTTTAGGGAATCATAGGTCAATCCATCAAAGACAGTTCTCCGTTGGTCATGAGGGGTCTTCAGAGGACATGGACAGAGACTTAACTCCCCTCCCATGAAAACACAGAGAACCACCATGTTCCTTCAAAGAGACCCCTTGGATCTGTACAGGAGACGTGGTCCCAAGCTGGATGACCCCTGGCACCAGCACATGTACTGTCTGCCCCTGGCTTGGCTCACTTAGCCATCAGGCATTCCTTAAAGCCCAACTGGAGCTCTGCAAATACTGCACTGCCCTCCCCACTACTCCCTCCAACCAGCAACATGAAGGGAAAGCAGAAAGTGAGCTAGCAAGGGAAAGTCATTTATCCCACCCCACTGCCAACACACACCCACCCCTGCTACCTCCCCCCACCACGGGGAAATTCAGAGAGAGAAAAACAAGACAATGACAACAAAGCCCTGGTGGGCCTGAAGGATACAGTTGCCACAAATGAAGAGGATGATGAAGTAAATGCAGACGATCATCCCTGAAGAGGATGGACCTCCGTAAGCCATGATGCCATCGTACATAACGGCATTCCAGTCTTCACCTGTCAGAATCTAAGAAGCCAAAGCTGGTGTCAGACTGCAGGTGCTCTCACAACTCACAGCAGATGTCCTGGAGTTCCTTGGCAGCTGCTAAAATCTGGTTTCAGCTGCCCTTCACAGTCCAGTTTGCAATGAATAAATCCATCTGTTAACTTACAGAATTTTCAAGATATTGTTTCTAATTACACAAATAGATGAGTTATTTATTCTAGGGGAAAACTTTATACGTAAGACTTAGGTACCTTTTGATTACACCTTCACAGAGACCACAATATTGGTCTGCGTCTCTCTGGAACATCTGTCTATGGATTAACATACACCCAGAGAAAACAGGCAGTTGGTGTCTTCTTGACTTTTTAAGTAGAAAATGTAGCATACGATATGAATTTTTCTGCAACTGTTTTTTTTCCCATTCAACAATATACCCTGGAGACACCCTTGGTATCACTAAATTCGTATCAATTTTTTAACTGCTGCATAGTATTCCATATAGTTAATCTGCTGTGGAAATAGAGAATTTTATCTGTGAGTTTTTAGAAGCAGGAAATTTTAAATGTCTCATGTTGAGTTTACAAATGACATCAAGAGCAGATACTATCAACCACTTGAAGTTTCAAATTTAATCTTCTCTACTGATGATGCCTGGTAATTCAGTCTATTCTGAAATAGAATCAGATAAACATGGATAGCAATTTTAACAAAAATGCTATCTTCCATCTGGACTAGATATTTAAAATGCTCAAACTAATGTGGATCACAAACAGCAAAATGGGCAAATGATTAGAAATGATAAAGTAACTCACAGAAAAGGATTTATAAGTGGCTCTTACAAGATATTCAAATTTGCTCCTGATAAAACTACAATGAGATACCATTTTCCTATCATATGGCAACAATCATGAACTATGAACACCCAGAAAGGTGAAAGGTAATGAAAACACCTGGGTAGAAGGTGACAGGAGCACTTTGACAAGGGCATCAAGTTTTAAAAGAATTATACCACCCTTTCACTTGGAGGAATGTGTCTTACACACGTGCCTCACATGCCCTGCATGTTTCAGACCACCCACTGGAGCCCTGTTTACATGAGCCAAGGCTAGACACTACTAAACATTCATCAGTAGGGACTGCTTACATAAGTGATGGCCATCCACACCACTGAATGTGTGTAGCATTTAAAAGGAGGGTGTGAACTTTTATGGACCAATCAGTAAGGCTCTCAGGATGCTTTAATTTAAAAAAGATGCAAAACTATGTAGAGGGGAGCCACCATCTGTGTAAATTCATCTATAGGTAGGCAGGTAGACTGATTTACATCTATTAGCAAATACATATCCAACGATACACAGGCAACTGATTAATGGTGGATGCCTCTTAGAAGAAGGAATGAGTGGCTTGGTGGGAGAATTGTCAGTTTACTTCCTTTGGTAACGCTTAAATTTTGTGCTGTATGCATGTGTTACAACTATAACAACAAAAAGGACACAGTTTTCTCAGAAAGAGATAAGAAGAATGACTGACCAGTGGCCAAAATTTATGGAAAATTAAAAAATGAAGCCATAGCCTATAGCAGTAATTCTACACCTCAAGTGACAATGTGAGAAAAAATCTTACAGATCATTCCCTCTAGATGGTGTGTATCTTCAGAAAAGAATAAGTGAACTAGACATAGAAAGAGCCACCATGGGACCTATCTGTCCTCTACCCTTCCCACAATACCCCCTTGCCTCTCCAGTGGGGCATGAATGCTCGCTGACATCTCATGTGAAAGTGATGAGGGCTAATGGGTGTCTTGGTCTGCAGGCTCCATTCAAGGAAAGGGGACACAGCTGAGAACCTGTAAAAAAGCACTGAGCACACCTCTGCTCGCAGGCAGGAAGGTGAGGAGCATGTTGCCTATCAAGTGGCAAAGATACCTGTGCCTCTGAGAAACAACTGTTTTTTCCAGCCCAGCACCTGTGCAGGTCCCCACAAGTACAGCCATCCTCACAGTCTGTGGTCTTCACTCCATTACAGAATCAGGATGAAGAAAAGAAGGGCAGAGGGTAGCAACACTAATGTCCCAATTCCTCTGACCATATACCAAAGCATCCAGGCTTCCAAATGTACTTCTTCACATGAAATTAAACTTGCCACCAAATAGCTGCATCACAAGAGTATGTTATAACTAGGACTATATACTTGCCTGTGATTTAAAAGAATTAGCAAGGAATAAGATGATTTTAGAGTATTTCACAGAAAACTCACAAAAATCAAGCAAAAGTTTTTGGGTTTATTATTTTGTAAAACCACTAGTGGTCTTAAAAACATTAAGTCATATCCCATATATAGCTGGAGGATGATGCAAAACAATATATATGGCACAAAGTTTACAGGGTATTATTAGGGAGAGATTGTTAATTTACTTGTCTTCCTGAGCTGTGAGCAGACGAGGTGGACGTTCTACTGCCATTCACGGCACTTCCCATGAGTGGGAGAAGACTCACCTGGAATACTGTCAGAAGTGCTTGGGGAAAGTTGTCGAAGGTGCTTCGCTTGGTTTGTGTTTCATCAAAATTAAACTTGCCACCAAATAACTGCATCCCAAGCAAGGAAAAGATGATGATGAACAGGAAGAGCAGAAGCAACAGTGAAGCGATGGACTTCATGGAGTTTAACAAGGATGCCACCAAGTTGCTCAAGGAAGTCCAGTGCCTACAAGTCAAGATAAGGGTGTGAGTCTAGAACCCCTGTGTGGGACAGAGCAGACCATCATCCAACCATGGATGGGACTGACAGCCACCTCCTTTTCAGAAAACATCTGTGGCATGAAACACACTTCCTTACCTGGTCACTTTGAAGATTCTTAATAGGCGCACACACCGAAACACAGAGATCCCCAGAGGAGACATGATCTCCAGCTCCACTAGGATGGTCTCAGTAATCCCACCACACACCACGAAGCAATCAAACCGGTTGAAAAGAGAGACAAAATATGCCTGGAGACCCAAGCTGTACATTTTTACCAGCATCTCACAGGTGAACAGAGCCAAGAGGACTTTGTTAGCAATATCTGGAAAGACAAAGGGCATAGGTCCTCAGGATCTCAATTCGGGAGACACTCAGATTCCTCTTCTCCTGGTAGCTCCCTCCCATCAGTCCCCACAAGAAATACACCAATACCATGTCCTCTTTTTGCTATTGCACCCACAACAGAAATGTGGTATTAACTGTTAATCTGTTAGGTACAACCTAGATGTTAGAATATGGAGGAAGTCACTTGATTTCTCTGGACCTCACTGACCATAAGATGGATATAGAGAGTTGAACACACAATCTTTGGAGTTTCCTAGTACTAAAAACATAAGACTCTGCATTTAGACCATAACATATTTTTTCAATTACTTACACACACCAAAAAACCCTGTCTGGTCTAGCTTATGGCACCATGGTATCAGAAGTGGTCACTTACAAGACTGGGGGTGGGGCATGACTCCAAGTGGTAAAGTGCCTTCCTATCAAATGCAAAGTCCTGAGGTTCAGACCCCAGTATGGCAAAACAAAACAGAAATGGTCACCTATCAATGTCACTTTTAACAGCAGGAAATACTGCCAAGCAGGCTCAAGAAGTAGAGGAGACAGTAAGGAACAATTCCTCAAGAACTCAAAACTGTCAAACCCACAATGGGTTGTCTCTGCGGACAACCTCCACACACCTATTTCTTGGCATTCAAAGCAGGGGAGCCAAAAAATACTAAAGAGGAAAGTAAAGCTTCCAGTTGGGGTAGGGAGAAGGTCCTTCTAACTCCAAAACTCCTGGATCCTAAGTTATCTCAGGGGAAGGATATTAATCAACTGAAAAGGGGCTACACCACACAGCACAGGCTGTACCTGCTATAGGGCTTGCCTGTGTTTGGGGGATTCTACCATCTTCCGAGGTAGTTCTCATTAGAAATGCTCCAATACTTCATTACACATTGATCAGATAATACTAAACAGCAGTTAGCCACAAGAACCTCTAATTCAGAACAGAAAGAGAACAGTTTCCGCTTGTACCTTGAATCTGTGTCAACCAGTCCGGCTGATTGTAGTGCTCAGAGGAAATGGTTAAAGTGTTGAGAAACACCAAGACAATAACCAGCCAGTAAAACGTGACAGACTTCACAGCAGCCCTACATCTTCTGCGATTGAATCTGTTCCAGCGACGCCAGCGTCGGCTGAAAGATAAGCAAACATTGCTCTCTAGATGACAGATCAGCACTCATAGCCCAACAAACCTCACTCAGAAACAAAGGTTCTGCCTGGGGTCAGAAGGGAAGGAAAGAGAATAAACAGCATAGAAATGAACAGACCTCCTAAGATAAATTATGTTAGTCTTAACATACAGCTTTTAAAAGTATAATCTTGACTTGACTATGCTACTGGTTTCCTTTCCATGCCTATAAGTAACTCCAGAGTCTGTCATCTACAGCCCTCAAATGGGTTAGGAAAATCTAGATATTCATAGATTCATGTGTACACCTGCATACATCTGTAGTTCATATGCCCACCATATGGCATGTGGATCTGTTGGTGGTATTGGTGTAGAGACACTTAGCATATACATCTCTTGCAGTCGCTCAATCATCACACAGGGCTTATCAAGCAGAAAAGTGTTCCAAAACCATAGTTTTCTTTATAGGGAATCTTCCCAAATCTTTGAGGTTCCTCTGGAGACTGGAAACTGTAAAAGCTGAGTAGGACATGAGTCTTTATACTGAGTCATCAGGTGCCCTTTCTAACCAGTGATGCTCAAAATATACCTTTAGGAGAAGATCCAATATTGAACCGTTATTTTCATAAAAATAAAATGAGCACAGTCAAATAGACACATAGCATGTCCCCTCCCACCTTCAGTTCCTGTTTGTAATTAGGGAAAATATTCTCTCCCTTATTCTGTGCTTATGGAAAACTGTCCCTGACACAAGGGGATCGTTTGGGCCACGAGGCTGCTCAGCAACCTGGATCCCAGCAAAGAGCCGGCCAGGTGGCAAAGTTCCTCCTTTCCAGACCCTGCCACCTCAGTGACAGGAACATGAGGGCACTTCCTCTTGGGCTTTGAGTCTAGAGGAGAATCCAGGCTGCCTCCAGGCTATAGTCCCAGCAGACACAGCTGTGTTACTAGACTTTTTAAAAAAAAGAGCTGTGCCACCTCCACCCCAAGACTTGGATCCAGCAAGTGTGTTCTGTGTTTGCTCTTGCTGTGTGGTTTCCAATAGAAGAAAGAGCAGCTAGGGACATGGATATCAGCATGGAAAACTCTATCGAGGACTCTGAGACTCCAATTGCTCATGGAACACATAATTCAGCACATGCAAGAAAGGAGGTCTGAAACTCAGAAGACCATGTGGAGTTGCAGTAAGTAACAATTACAAATTCATACCAAGTGCTAGTTCCAGAAGTAGAGTGCAGGACCAAGGAGAAGGGTGCTACAAATGCTCTTTGTGGTACGGGGTTTGAACTTAGGGCCTCGTCCTTGCTAAGGAGGCCTTCTACCACTTGAGCCACACCTTTGGAAGAGTCAGGGAGGGCTTCTCTGGAAAGTAGAGATTTGGGCCAGATCTTAGTGGATTAGTAAAAGTTTCTCCAGAGGAGACTACGTGGCCAAAAGCATGGAAAGGAGAAAAAGCAGAAGAGTTGCACTTTTGAAAACAGAACAGTCCAGCATAGCTACAAAGTGGGGAATATGGGATGTCTAAAGCTGGAGATATGGCTCAAGTGGTAGCGTGCCTGCCTACAACGTGTGAAGCACTGAGTTAAAACCTCAGAACGACCAAAAACAGAAAGAAAACAGTGATGTCGAAGTTGAGGCAAAAAGGTGAGCCAAACTATGAAGGTATTTCTTCTGCCTTTGGTAACAGAAAACCATAGAAGAACTTTTGATTTTTGTAAACTCAAGCTTGAGATAAAATTTACATTCATTAAGTTTGTTCTTTGTACATAAACACACAGTCAGGACAAAGAACATTTCCATCACTCAAAGAAGTTTCTTCGTAGCTCTTGGGCATCCTCATGCCAGCCTGGTGACTACTGATCTGTTTTCTCTCTCCTTTGTTTTGTTTCATCCAGAATGTCATAAAAATAGAATAGTGTAATATGTAGCCTTTTGAGACTGGCTTCTTTCACTTAGTAAAAATACTCTGGAGATTCACCTGTGTGGTTACACGTATCAGTAGTTTTCGTCTTCCTTTTGCTAAGCCAGCATGCCATGATACGGATAAACCACAATTTGTTTGTTCATTCCCCAGCTGACGAACACTTGAGCTATTTCCAGTTTAGAGTACATATAAATACAACTGCTACAAACATTTGTGTTGATTTCTTTTGGTGTGGGCATATATCTTCATTTCTCTTGTATAAATACCTTACACGTGGGACTGGTAGTCCATATGGAAAATATATTTTAAACTTTATAGGAAACTACTAACCTGTTTTTTCAAAATGGTTCTGTCACTTAATAAAAAAAACCCATTGACAAGCATTCTTGTCAAAATTTGATATTATCGGATATTCAAATTTGATCTACTCTATAGGAATGTAAGCATATCTAATTGTGATTTTAATTTGGATTTTCTTGATGAATGACAGTCATTTCATGTACTTATTTACTATCTGTATCTTTCTTTTGGTAACATGCTATTAAAACCTCCTGTCCATTTTAATTGGGTTGTTTTATTATTGACATTATCTTTACATATATTGGATACTGGTCCTTTATCAAATATGGTTTGCAAATATTTTCATCCATGCCCATGGCTTCTCTTTTATTTTATAATAAAAGCGGAAGTTTTAATTTTGATTACAATCTATTTATCAGATTTTTCTGTTATGCATCATGAATTGGGCATCAAATCTTAAGAAACCTTTGACTAATGAAGTTCACAAAGATTTTTCTCCTGCTTTCTTATAGAACATTTATAGCTTTAAGCTTTATATTTAGCTCTATGTCCATTGTTTGTGTTTAGGAAGGAAATGTTCCAAATTAAAAACAACTCTTGTATGGGAAAGTATACATATCAGAGGCGTGTGCTGTGATGAGCATTACTAACTGACTGTGTAGCCTGCATCCAGATCAAGAAACTGAATATCATTAGTACCTTAGAAGGCTTCTTGAACTTACTTCTGTGGAAAACTTTCTCTTCAGTGCAGCCAAAAAGTGACATGATGTATCTTTCTTAGAGAAACAACTGAAAGATTGATTGGGAGGCAAATATTGTTCATTATTGTACCTTGGTTTGAGGCAGCTGTCCCTACTACACTGCTCTCCTAAGGCAGGTTTATAATGGTTTATTGGACTGATTGAAATTCAGTATCAATATAATAATCCGTGGAGTAAAACTCAAGTCTAGAGCAATTATATATAAAAGAATTTAGAACAGAAAGATGTAATAAATATTAAAAAAAAAAAACCCCAACACACAGGCTAAGAAAAAAAAAATAGAAGATACTGACCTGAGTTTGGATTTTGAGATGGCTTGACTGAAAGAGAAGAAAAAATAGTTAAGATTCCCAGTTGGAAGATTTGAGTACACGTGGCCACATCATTTCAGCAAAGATATACTGAGAGCCATGCACAGAAGCCTGGACTTTGCACCTTGGCAGCTGCAGCAGGCCAGCCAGGTTAAGGGAAGAGCAGAAACCTAGGTGCTGCCAGTGCCAGGCAGGTGGGCTGAGCACCCTCAAGGAGGCAAGCAAGAGAAGACTCTCAGCTAGATTCCCATAGCACCTTGGCAACAACACTGATGCCGGGCATTCTTCTCTTGCCACCCCAAACTGATGCCAGTAGGGCCTCTCCTGCCCACAACCCAGCTACCCATCTCAACAGCAGTGTGTGTGACTACTGTTGGAAAAAGAGTGCTGGAACAGGACTGGACTAGTGACTCTGCTAGACCTGGCCAAGTATGGGAAAGCAGCATGCCTTTTGAGCCTCACTGTTCTCATCTGCAAAATGGGGAAGACAAACCCATTCCATGACTACTTCAATGCTACAGGGAGGGCAGAGCAGGAGAACAGAGGCAAAATCACTTCAGAAACTACTGTGTACTTCGCCATAACATATCATTTTTATGAACTCTGCCAAAGATAAGAATGAGCTCTCTTTAAAACAACACCTGCACTTTACAGAGATAAGATGTAAAGGGCACCAGCAGAAGCAAACAGCCCAGGGCTCCCCAAAGTGGGTGGTTCTTGGCACATTCAGCAGTGATGCCCTCCCCCCCCACCATTGCAGCCCAAATCATCTAGAAGAAAGCCAGTGGCATTAATGGGATGGTATTCTCCATGGTGCAGGGCCCAACGAAAAAAGGGAGTGGGTGTGTGAACAGAGGCAGACAGGGCCTCCTTATCCAGCCACAAGATATGAGTTTTGGAAGGTCAGTGGGTGAAGAAAAGCAACTATGCCATTCAAGCTCCTCCTCCAAAGCATGGATGCCAAACCCAACAGGAAGGAGAATGCAGCCTTTACCCCCATCGCCGACACCCAGAGGGCCCGGTCTTGGCTGTGCCTCTTCTCTTCCACCAGCACCTAATGAACACAGTGGGTGGCTGGGTTAACTGGCCACTGGGTTACCTTAGTTCATAATAAGGCATGTGAAACACTGGGGTGCCCCAAGGGGCATGACCAAGGAGGGAGCCCACCCACCCTCCTGCATCTAAAGTTGTGGCCCTAGGGCTCCACTTGACCTGGGGTATCTTCTCATCATTAGCTTCTCTAAGATAACACGAGGGTTAAGGAAGGTCAGGGGCTGCCACTCACCAGAGCCTTCCGCAGCATCCCTGTGCCTCGCCTTCACCACTTACGTTCTCTGTGTTCACAGATTCAGTCTCACTGGTGGGCATGCTAGCTGTGGGGAGAGAAAAGGCTTTAGAGAGGGGGCTAGGGGATTGCACGGGAAGAGCTGGACCAGATACAGATCCTTGGGACCTAGGGAGGGGAATGAGGAGGGCCCTCAGGACACATGCCCTCCGAGTCAGTGCTGGTGCTGAATAGTCAAGCTTCTCCTTAGCAGGTGAGCCTTTGCTTCCAGGGGCTGCAGAGAAAGCTTGTAGTCCACTTCTGGGAGATGATTCTGTCAGCCCAGAGGCTTCCCAAGATGAAAGCCTAGGGACCCAAGTGAACCTTGCTGTTGGACCTGGCACACACTTGTTCTCCCCATCTCTGCATCACATTGAAAAGCCACCCAAACACCTCAGTTGCAGGTATATCTCTCTGCTTGGTCCCACCCTAGTACCACTGAACATCTGTAATTAAACCTAATACCTCCTAAGTTATTTTAATACCCTGATGGACAAGAGTCACTAGGGAGTACAAGAGACTGTATGAAGGCACTAGGCATACAATCTTTTTTTTTTTTTTAATTTAGGAGCTCTACTCATTTTTAGCTAAATAATCTGATGTCTAAATTCTGCTGAGCTTGGGAAGCAATTACACAGAAGGCTCTTTCCAAACAAACCAGCACTAGAGCACCAAGGAAGTACAGTCACAGGGCTAAGGAAAGGGTAAGGGGTGGGGTTTTCCCAACCAGTGAGCCGGGCAGGCTTGACTGGGGACCCAATGCCATGAGATCTCTGGACCCCGAGGGTCCCCCTTTTCCATGGCAGGATCCTTAGCAGATGTGGTGGAAATGTAGAAATGTACCACTACTTCTGAAGTCCAGGGACAACCACCCCCTCCAGAGCCACCATGTGGCACATGGGCATCTGTTCTCACCCACCAGGAGGAGATGGGAGAGACGGGGAAAGAGTCGCCTGCTTTCTATTACTGTGAAAAGAGCTACTTCAGCATTCTGTGCAGTAAGTTCTCGGGTAAGAAATGACTGATCCTGCCCTAGGGTGAGAAAGGAGTCTGCCAAAAAGTGACATGTGGGAGAATCACCCAATCAAATTCACTTCTTTTTCCTAATGCAGAGTTTTGAGTTGTAGTGGCAGTTTGTTTATTGGCCTTATAGTAGGAACAGGAACACCTTCCCCCCATGGACAGCTGGCTCCTGTTACCAAAGATATCTCAAACTTCATCTGCAAAAACTGGTGGCAGTATCTGAGGAGTCATGGTGAACACGAAGGCCCCAGGCTGGGAGGGGAAAGGAGCTGGGTCAAGTGCTCTATCTACGAGGTTGCCTGACTGCCATCACTGGTCAGGTGAGGGCTATAATAAAGTGAAGAACAGCAATGATGGTGGAACCTGACTCCTACTCGAAGGTCTGAGAAGCAAGTTTTCTGAGGGTACAGAAGGTGATCCCTGATCCCTTTCCTTCTGTGAAGGAACTAAACCTGTGTTATCAGGAACCTTAACAGCCAACCAAGTTCAGGCACAGGTTTCAGAAGAGAAGGCCAAACGAGTAGAACTATAGATACATATTATACTGCAGGTACTCTCAGAGAGTAGGCTTTTCTTCCTTCCTTAAGTTTAAAGAGACTAACTATAAAATCTTGATTCACTTATTCAATATTCCATAAAAAATAGAGAAAGAAGGAAATTAAAAAAAAACAAACCTCACCATTCAATCATGGAAAATCCTTTAACAAAAAACTCCACTAAGGGCTGATGGAGGGGCTCAAGTGGTAAGAGTACCTGCCTAGCAAGCATGAAGCCCTGAGTTCAAACCCCAGTGCCTCAAAAAAAAAAAAAAAAAAAAACTCCATCAAGACACACATACATTCATTCATTCATTCATATTCATTTTCTTTCTCTCACCCCCTCTTGCTCTTGCTCTCCCCCTCCTCATGCAACTCTCTTCTCCTGGGCTATTTCATGCTCTGACTTCAGCAGGAACACTAGAAGATTGTGAAGGTCAATGAGGCTGGTTGCTGTAGGTTTTCTTCCCTATGTTACCCTTCCCTGCAAATATAGGGCAAAGAAAATTACAGCGGGAGACCTTTTTCAAATCCCACCAGGAGTTGTTTCTTTGTACAATAGCATCCTTGGCTGTTACTGTGCTGACTAAAGTGGCCAGAGGTTGAGGGCAGCACAACACTTCAGAGAATCCACAGGCCCAGGTTCTGTCTGACTCTCCCCTTGGGGACATCCACCTCCTTCCAGGCTTCAGTTTCCAACTGTACAATCTTCACAATCACTTCTGTCTCTGTGAAATACCTCATGGCTCTACTATTAATTATAGAGAAACAGTACTCATTATTTCAAAAAAAATGAACTTCTGAACAGACTAAGTCTTTGTGGCTTTCAATCTCTAAGGTGGTGGCTCATGCTGGTATCAATACTCTTGTGTTATTTCATTCCTAAAGCTTCATTGTTCAAATGCTCTGATTGAAACAGATAAATTATATACTGCCTATGGAAGGGGGGGGGGGGCGCATCATTTTGCATTTCCAACTCTGTGCCAATTATTAGTGAGTGAAATGTCCTAGCTGCTCTCTAGACTGAGTAGAGGAGAAAGATAAGAACTAAAACCAAGTTCCCCAAACAGTGAAAAGTAAAGCTGAGAGTTGTGTGGCCCTGATTCCAGGTGAAGAGGCCTTACTACTGTCTGAGTGGCCTCTATTCTCAGAAGATGTGGGACAGTGCTAAGGGCAGGTGCACAGGTTGGCCAGATCTGACCCTGCATTTGTGACCTGACTTCTCTGAGCTACTTCCCCATCTGTAAAGTGGGGAGCACCTACCTTGTGGGCTGCAGTCAGAGCTGAGTGAGATGAGGCAGTAAAAGTGCTGGGTCTCCAGCACTGGGCAATCAGTAATGCACAAGTGGAAACTCTGATCATCATCTCAGAAAAGTTCTGCTGGAGCTCCTTGCAAGCAAAGCGACTCAATCCAGGGTCACTGCACCCTGACCACCGCTATTACTGCACAGAAGTATCTAGTGCAAACAGGTTTCCATATATATGAATCAGCTGTGGTCACAACTCTTGTTTTGTGTCTTTTCTGTCTTAAATGGAGTCATTGTCTAATTCAGCTGTTGTAGGAACAACAACTCTCCTGTCATAATTATTTGACACCTACGGAGCCACAGGCATATAATAAAGAAGTCAATTCCAGAAGGATGTTGCCAGGGTTATGGAAGAGTAGTGGAAGGGAAAGGACAAGCACAGAGAGTGTGCTAGAATTGGGCCACCTCATTTGGTCCTGGAAACACACCTTAATCTGAGTGGAGGACCCAGATTGTTGCCAGTTCCAACAGGGCCCTGGCAACCTTATGATCTGAGGCTGCCTCTCACTCCATAACACAGGACAGAGAGCACCTCCTTTTCCAAAAGTACTGAAAAAGTCAAGCCCAGTATGTAGAGCCAAATTAATACATTCTACCCTTCACTTACACTGAACATACATTTTTTAATGTTAATAAATTGATATTAGCTTTGCTTCAATTAGTCCCATAAAGAGCTCATCTACATTTTTTAAAAAAAACAGGACAGAAGAATCATAGATTGCTAATACTGGAAGGGATTTCTGAGTGTGCATATATGAACTCTGACTTCACAGATTACAGCTACCTAGCTGGCTTGCCTCAAAACACACAGCTCAGATGAGAGAAAGTTCCACTGATTTCTACTCGGCATTCTTTCCACCATGGAATGCCCTCCCTGCAGTTCCACTATATACGTAAATATGCTGGCATAGTTGTTGGTGTGGGTATTATATATACTGAAGTAGACTTAAAAGTCTACAAATCAGAAAGTTCCAAAGCCAAGCAAGTCTATTATCCATTAGCACAGGATTGCCGTTCTGATCTTTATTAACCCTAGACACTTAGTACGTAGCAGACCACATCCAGATCAGCCCAGCAATACAGACATGTATCAAGCTGTACTGGTGACTATTGGAATTTTATAAAAATCATAACAGAAAAGATTATAAAAATCCACATAAGTAAACCTACAGGCAAATTCCTGGAACATGTGTCCTTCTCCTAACTGGTTGGCATACATCATGGTTTCCCCATACAGAGTGAATGCTCTGTCCCCTCCAGCAGGGATTCAGTACTAACTAACTGCTGACTGGCTAGGCCTTATTAGAGTGCAGGAAGGTCCCTCAGGTCCCCCATGTCACCTGCAGGTGTCAGTCCTTCCTGCAGGAATATACCAGGGCCATCTATATGGGGAGAAGTTATAACTCTTTTTCTCTGACACATTTCAGGGAACATCAGAGAGCTTTTTTGGGGAGGGCGGTGGCACGAGGGGCGGGGTCTCTTTCTCTAAATTTAAAAACTGTTTTTGGTGAATCTGGGAGAAACTAGGCATTAGGACATGCCTGTCACCTGTGATGGGATGCTGACTTGCACAGCAAGTTGCCTGCTGAAAGTCTGGGATAGCTTGGAGCCTGTGCTTTCTGAGCTATTCCAGTCCCTGGGATCTTTGGGGAGAGCTCCAGGGTAGATCCTCGGGCTTAAAGTATGAGTACACTGAGAAGGGGCCTGGGTTGAGCAGTCCGGCACATCTTGACTATAGATGAGTTCCCAAGGCTTTTGTGGCATGGGTGACCTGTGCCAGGCACACTTTGAGTACTCTCTGAGGCTGTGAGTCACTTGTTTCTCTTTGAGACCTTGTACTGCAAGATCTTATATCATTGTGGGCGGTGTCACATAAAATAAACCAGAGAAATACACTATTTCTCAGGCTAGTTAACAACTGTATTTTCACCAATCTGCAGAGATTTCTCCTCCGCCTTTCTAAGAACAACATATTTTTCAACCAAATCTGCCTGCCTTGTGAATTCAGAGGCAAACACACACAGACACACACACACACACACACACACACACACACACACACACACACACACCCAGAGTAAACGAATCTATGTGTGGGTACAAGCAGGCAGTCTTAAAATGACAACCATCAACAGGCATATCACTTCCTTCAGTGATGAAGGTTAACGAGGTCAAAGACTCTTTAGAATAGACATCATGAAAGCTTGGTACATGTCATCAGGTGATATGGAGACAAGTGCATATTCTGTGCTTAGTTACCTGATCTGTAAAATGAGCTATAGAACAGGATAATCTCTAAGATCCATTTACCTCCCCTGCATTCTCCCAGCTCTATAAGCATGCAAGGGCCTAAGAAGCACTTGGAAGCTACTGTCCACCATGTTCAGGAGGGTAGTCAGGAGTCCTGCAGCTTGCCCAAGGGAACTGAGTACAAGTCCAAGCCAAACGCTTCAGGCAATAGAGCACCATACAGAAAGAGTGGCTCCCAGAGACCACAGTCACCCCTAGGAAACCTAGAGTCCTCTAGTCACTATAGCCCAAAAGGAAAGCAAACTGAGCCCAATATCCTTCTGAAACCTGCCACAGAAGCAGCAGCACTCATAGGTATCCTGGGTCTCTGAGGCTCACTTGTCTGTCCTCTCTAGCACAGGCTTTCTTGCACACTCAGGAACTGCTTTTAGCATTTCCTCCATGCCCCAATAGCTAAAGCTTCTCACTCTTTCCCTTCAAAGGAAGGGGAAAGGGATGAGACTGAACAACTGAACAACAGCAGTATTGAGACTGCCTTCCCAGGCGGGTCTGGTACTAAGATCTCATGTTTTCTCTTATTCTCAAAACCAGCATGAGGAAGACCGTGGTGGAACATGCCTGCCAAACACAAAAGGACCCGCACAGCCCCTGAAGGCATTTGCATATTCTAGTGCTAACACACATAGCCAACACAGGGTAAAGGGCTCTCTTTGCTGTAAGGCAGCCAGAATCTTCTTGGGAAATGTGGGTCAAGGCCAGACCAAGGTTTCCATTTCTAAAGCAAGAATTATGCCCAGACAACAACTCTTTCTGTGTAATCAAGGGCAGCACGATATTCACACAAGGGCTCCTGCCTGCTGTTGCCAAAGGGTCCAGGGTCCTTCCTGGGGGCTGGTCCCTGGGCATTCCAGTCAATACAAGACCATTCTCCATCCAAAATAAAGTTTCCTGAAAATGTTAGACTGTTTCCTCTCTCTGCACATCTTAGAAAACCAATGGAGAATGCCGTAAGAATCCTTGCAAACCCAGTGTCATCTAGGAGGCTGGGCCTGAGAGGGAGGGCTTTTCCTCTTCTGGAGACAGGAACCACTCACCTCGTTTTGGTAACACATTCAAAGCTATATTCATAAGTTATGTACATATCTCCTGCTCAGTTGAAGTCTGTCCTACTTGCAGAGGACCTCGAGAACAGCATCAAGGCAGCCTCCTGTTCATAACTTTCTACAAACAGAAAGGCTTTTAGTAAGTTAGCCTTGTCACTGGCCCTAGCTTGCTGTTCAGTCAGGCTCTTCCTCACTGTCCGCCTGTCAGGGCCCCTTAACCTCTGAGTTCAGCCTTTCCACGGGCAGTAGTGGCTACTTTAAAAAACATCACAGGGCCAGGTGTGGTAATGCATACCTATAACCTCTGCTAGTTGGGAAGCACAGCTAGGAGAATCATGGTCTGAGGAGAGCTCCAGGCAAAAACACAAGACCCTATCTGAAAAATAACTGAAACAAAATGGGCTCAGAGTATGGTTCAGATGGTTGAATGCCTGCCTGGTAAGTGCAAGGCCCTGAGTTCCAACACCAGTACTACCAAAAGAAAAACAAACAAGCAAACAAAAACAGAGCCATGTGTCCTTCTGCTCTCCTAGCAGCTGACTTTGTGTCCATGCAATCCAAATCTTCTCACTAGAGTCCCATGTTGGTGGCAGCACTAGGTTGACCATGCCCAGGCAAAGTTTTGTGCTACTGACCAACCACAGCAATGGCCTGGGCGGAGCAGGACAGGGAACCAATGCTTAGCATAAATGCCGGCATGGTTATGGTCCTGACTACTCAGTCCAGCGAGTCTGATGAGGGTTTGGTCAGCATTACTTAAGACACAGATTGAAATTTGACTGTTTCTTACATGAGCTGATTCTCACTTCAAAGGAAGTGTCCAAAAATCTTTGCATCTCTGAAGTCTATTTTTAACTTCATTCTCGAAGCTGCCTCTACTAGTTTTAGCATGGACCTGGGCAAAGAAACCAGAGACTAGAAGATCAAGACACCATTTGAAACATGTAGACTGGGGGGAAAGAAATCAAATATTATTGGAATTTCTAAACAGTTGAAATTTAAAAATGTCATTTGAGGAAAAGTGTTTTAAAAGTCTGTCTTCCAGTCTAAGAATATTCATGCTGAATCAAATGAATTTTCTTAGTTGCTTCAGCTGCTTCTTTATAAGGTACAGTTCAAAGAGAAACCTCAATGCAATCTTGGTAAGGACACACTTTAGGGAAAGACAAGAAGAAAATGGAATGACCAAGTGTCAAAGAAATCAAGCAGTTAAAACATAGGCACCTTTAAACACACTGCACACAACATGCATTTCACTCGATGCCTATGTGCAAGAAAAAGGTACTAGCGATGCTGGGTGAAGAGTCTTCCAAAGGTAAAGCTCAGTCCCAGGAATTTACCGTGATCTTTAGCCCTGCGTTGACGAAAGCCGCAAAACTTCCTTTTCTTCTTATCCTCTTTCAGCAAGTCAGCCACTGTGACCCCTTCAGGTTGAACACAGGCAATTCCATTACCATACAGCAGAGGGCAGCAAGAGCAATGTAAACAAGGAAGCCAAGGCAGGCAGGCCCACAGAGCCTAATGCAGCCTGTCCCAGGGCAAGCCCCATTTGCTATAGCTATGGCACAAACACCTAAGCCAGGTGTTGTGGCTCATACCTGTAATCCCAGGTACTATGAATACTGAGGCAGGAGGACTGAAAGTTCAAGGGCCAGCGTAGGGAATTTAGTGAGACTCTGTCTCAAAATGAAGAAAGAAAAAAAAAAAAAAAGGCTGGTGCAGGGGGATGTTAGCTCAATGGTAGAGTGCATGCTTAGTATGTATAAGGCCCTGGGTCCAATCCCCAATATAGAGAGGGAGAGAGGGAGAGAGGGAGAGAGGGAGAGGGGGAGAGAGGGAGAGAGGGAGAGAGGGAGAGGGGGAGAGGGGGAGAGGGGGAGAGGGGGAGAGGGGGAGAGGGGGAGAGGGGCAGAGGGGGAGAGGGGGAGAGGGGGAGAGGGGGAGAGGGGGAGAGGGGGAGAGGGAGAGAGGGGGAGAGGGGGAGAGGGGGAGAGGGAGAGAGGGAGAGAGAGAGAGAGAGAGAGAGAGAGAGAAAGAAAGAAAGAAATATCCAACCAGCCAGTTATAGACATCTAGACAAGGGTTCCTATGTTTGGCCTCCCTTCTAAGAAAGCAGTTAGGGAAAGGGCACTTCAGGATGTCAAGGCTCTGGGTGTGGACCAGCAATATGATTCAAACAAGTACAACCAGTACTGTAGAAGAGGGAGGAGTGAAGAAGGTAGACTCTGAATTTAGACAACCCGGGTCTAATCCAAGCCCTGTGACTTACTGGCTGGATGAGCATGGACTGGCTACTAATTTTGCTAAGCTTTAGTGTCCTCACTCCTAAGATGCTAGTAACAGTTGGACCTGAATATACTCCATCAGGGTGTTATAAGAAGACACAGATGGTGTCTTGGTTTTGGCAAGGCATCTTTACCACTGCAGCTCTCCTATGGCCACAAGGTCTCAAGCAAAATTATTCTAGGGTCTCCAACCTCTTACAATTTTGCAATTACATGATCACACCAGGCTGGCTAATGTTTGGAGCAGAAACCACATGCTCCAGGCAAAGGAAGCACAGAACAGTGCAGGACAGCAGGAGAAATGCTGGAGCCGGTAAGGGTGTGGGAACAAAGGCCCACGCTACTGGCAGGCCTACGTATGTCTAAAATGGGCTTGCTCTCAATAATGCAAACCCCGCTCTCCTAACCCGTCTCACAAGACCACGGACATGAGTGCATGTATACAGGACCACACACTCCCGGGGGTTAAGGATGGTCAACATACGGACTGTGGTAGGTTTGGGTTTCAATCCCAGATTTTGCCACTTGATAGCCATATGGCCTTGGGGGGCTACTTATTGCTTATATGCTTCAGTTTCTTCATCCTTCAAGTTCCTGCCTCACAGAGTTGTGTGAGAAATAAGAATTCACATACTCCCCAGCCTCTACAACAATATCTGATGCAGAAGCACCTGATAAATGCTAATTATCACTCCATGTCCTTTCATTCAATAGATAACTGAATGCTTACACTGCATGCTTAGTGTCAGCCATGCAGTGAAGAACAGAAACATATTCTACATCGTGGAGTTCAAGGTCCAGTGCCTGAGGACCATCACTACTGCTGGCTATCGCATGCTATGGAGTATGTAGCAGCCGTTTTCATAATGGCAATTTAGTAAAAAGAGCCAAAGATTGGATTTAATGATTTTCTTTTTCATGGTATTGGGGTTTGAACTCAGATTTTCACACTTGCAAGGCAGGCACTCTACTAATTGAGCCACTCCCCCAGCCCTAAAAATTGGATTTAAGTACAGGAAAACATGTCTCTGGAAAAAGATGTATACTGGGCACCTTATGGTGGAAACTGTCAACACACTGAATATGCAATATCCTAAGTTTTTATGTGCAGAAAGCAATGTCTGAAAGAAGAGATCCCAAGCTAAGACCGGCTCCTTCCAAGGAGAGGGAAGGAAGGATTTTATTTATTACTTACTTATTTATATGTAGTGATACTGTACTAGTTCTTATAGTGGATATATATATATATATAAATTTATATATATAAATTAATTTTATATTAAAATATATAAATAAATAAGCAAACAAAAACAATCTAGACTTGGGACTCCACCAACTTGACCAGATGCATGTTCTTTTTCATCTCCATGGTGGAGCAATGACCCCAAGCCTACTCCCTACCAGCGCTCAGGAGACTTAAGGCAATGGTAGATGGGAAGGTGCCTTTTAAACAGTGACTGCTTTATACCACCCCAGTGGAGAGGGGTAACTATTCCCAACACCAGCCAATGGTGACCAAGTTGGGCCCCTGAGCCCAGGGCTGGCCCCTCCCCAGCCAGACTTTCCAGTTGTAGCACTGCCAGCAGCCTCTCCAGTGAGGGCAGGT
Source organism: Castor canadensis (assembly GCF_047511655.1). Lineage (NCBI taxonomy): Eukaryota > Metazoa > Chordata > Mammalia > Rodentia > Castoridae > Castor > Castor canadensis. The sequence continues at coordinate 112,556,880 of NC_133395.1, read as the reverse complement.
GACCTGGATGCATGTTTACCATAGGCTGCTCAAATTACTGATATTTGTTTTACAGCTTTTAGTTAAATATTTTCAATTTTGAAATTGTGCCCTGAGGTATTTAATTGTGATGAAAGCAGTTTTATAAATCAAAAATACAAAACATTACCAGCAAAGTGCCATGAATTATGCTTACAAAGAGCTATGCTATCCCTGGTTTTCTGCCCACCTATCAAGAAAACATTGCAGGAAAAGACAACCAGTAGAACAGGCAAGCAAACACTGCAGGAAAAGACGGCAGTAGAATGGTGCACTGAGTCTGGGGAAGATAGAGACCAGGAAGAAGAGACAGGAAAGGGCCATGCCCACAGCCTCTAAGATCCTGGAGGAAGCCAAAGACAGACACTCTCATTGTGGACCAGTGAAGTTTCAGGTATTCCCTCCTTTCTTTGGGTATCAAATATCACCACTCAGAGGGATTATTGATCATTAATAGTTCCCACAATGAAAGTGCCCTGCTTTTTTTGGTCAGAATTTTAGAATGAGCTCTTTAAAATGATTTCATAATTTTTAATGCTTTAAAAAAAAGACTAATCACTGACAATGAGAAGAGTTTAAAATAGAATTTTAGGCTTCCAGATTTTAATAGCCCTAGAAAAACTCCATTGTTAACTCAGAAGCAGCTGCATATGTCTAAAAAAAATCAGTGTGATTTGGCAGGGTTTCTTAAGAAACTTGAAGCTCAGCAAAAAGTTAAATAAATTATTCTTGAAAATTCCCCCAAATGCTCAGGATCTAACTTCCAAGAGAATTCTGTCCATTCACATAATTGTATAGCACCAGCTTTCTAACAGCAAATGTATGGAACTGACATCTTAAATAGTCTAAGAATGCATAAAGTAGACCTGCTTGTCACCAGAGTCACCAGATAGCTCACTTAGAGACCTGACTCCCCTCTCCAACTCTCCCTCCATGCTTCTCTCAAGTGAATGCTTGGACCAGTAGGATATTCAGTCACCGATAGCATTCAAGACTCAGGAGTTCCCAATCTGAGCTACACATGAGAACCTCCAAGGAGCTTTAAAAAAAAAAAAAAAAAAGAAAGAAAAAGATCCATGGCTGACTCCCATCCCAGAATGAACTGACGTCTCAGAGGGTAGAGTGTGGCAGTAGGAAGGCTCAAGCTCCCCAGGTGATTGTAAAGTATAGTTATAACTGGGCATCACAGATGGAGCAAGGGACATTTAGCAGATCCGAGAGAAAAAATAATGTGAGTGCTTCTTTAAGTACTTGATTTGACATCTGTTCCCTGACAGCCAGTACCAAAAAATTAGAAATGGGCTTTAAGAGCCAGAAAGCTGTGCTACCATATCTCAGAAGTGACTGAGTTGTGAGGTTTGCTTTTCATCAATGCTTGAGACCCTTACAACTTCTGAAAAGAAGTACAGAGCAAAGGTCCTCACCTTGCAGTTGGTTAGCGTCTAGTATAATCTTCAAATATCCTCTGCTTAGGCCAAAATTTCCTGGAGTCTGATGATAATAGCAACAGCAAGAACTACCACAGCTATGGCTGTAGGCGTTCCCAACCTGAGCTACACATGAGAAGCTCCAGGGAGCTTTAAAAAGGAGACACTCCTGGCTCACATGCTGGTTCACAGAGTGAACCCAAGTCTATTCTCCTTTTCCCTTCTACTCATCTAAGTTGAGGCTCAACCCACAATGAAGGATTTTTCTCATGCTGTCACTCAATTCCTCGACATCTGGGAGGAAACAGCCAACACACATCCATGACCAAGATTAAAAGGGCAATCAGTGGGATCAGCATCCTAAGCCAGTATGGATTACGTTGGGAACCCCAAACTGTGTGCCATCCCTGTCACCGGAGATAACCCAGGAGCAGGGCTGGGGAGTGAGGCATGTGGGTGGATTACCAGAGAGGATGCCAACACCATAAAGAGAGCAGGGCGACCCCCTCACTTCTACTGCCTGCTGATGAAATGTCTGGCAAGTGGGTCCATGTGGGCCTGGGTGAAACCCTTTCCTTCTGTGGTTTTTTGGCTATGACAAGAAGAAAACAACTGGCAGCTATGGGAGGCCCCAGGGAAACCCCAACAGCACAGCTTCTTCAATGGTCTGTCTGGATTCAGGGAGGTTCTCCTCCCACCCTCCCCCACCCCCATACCTCATGAGAAAGAAACTTGGGGCTCTGTCCTGAGGTAAGTTAAATCTCAACATGCTTTCCACAGAGTAGGACTTACGCCTTTATTTAAAACCCTAAGCACCAAGGTTCTGGCAATCTGATGACTTGAGAAGGCATGATGAGCCTTACTCTACAGGAAACCCCAGCACCTGACAAAAAACAACTCGCTAAGACCAAGGGTGCACCACAGAAATACTTGCTATTCTGGATCAAACATTAAGCTAGTTAATCATTTTGAGTCACACATCACTGTGTATAGCAGAAACCATAACACTGATGTTTCAAAGATACAGTGCAGTTTTATAGACTTGGGAGCCCTGGTTACAAGGCTAATTTTGAAGATGTATGAGTTTTAAAGGGGCTTTATTTCCATCCGTGATGATGTTACTAAGTAATGCACTGCAGGGCTTTGGACATTGGTCACTTCTGTACCTTCTTGCTGCCATTTCCTTAGCTTAAACCCCCTCCACTCCACCTTCTGTGACTAAAGCATGCACATCCCTTAGTGGAAACTGAGTGCCCTGTATTCCCCCACACTTTCCCCACAGCCAGTGTCCTGGTCCCCTTCTAGGTCCTTGATTATGGGGCTAGCTTCTGCATTCTGTGTTACACTGAGCCACCACCTTCTATCTTCTCTCTCTCCATGGCAAACTTCTCTGAAAGGTAGAGGCATTGATTTGGTCATCCCATGGTCAGATTCTTTACAGACAATGGCAGGACACAGAAGGTGCTACGTTCAGATAAAATAATGCACCATCTGGGCACACCAGAAGACATCACCAATGAAAATACTTTCCAAATCACTGACCTTGAAAACAACTCTACCACAACTGACATTAGAATCTAGATTGCTGTCTATTTCTAGAGGGGTAGCAGTGAGAAGATGACAGGCCTTCAGCTTGCAAGACGGCTGGACTCAACATCCTATGGAACAAATTTAAATCAGCAAGGAAAGGTATTCTGCCAAGAGAAAGGGACAACACTTTCTCTTGTTTACACATAACATGCTACACACTGGGCTTGGCAGGAGTGAAGCACATAGCTGGTGGGCCTCCACAGGTCAGAACCAAGCTGCCGTCTGCAGATGAAGAGAAGGCTGGGGAGGCATCCCCGTGCCACACCTAGATGGCTTGTTGTCCAAAAAGCTGCAAGTGTGGAAGCCCAGTGAAGGCTTTGGGGCTCAGCCATTCCAGAAGAGCTGCACTGGGGATACACCCTTATATCTAATCTCTAGCAAACACATCATGAAATTTGGAGCTCAAAGAAATGCCCATTTACCAACCCTGATCTTGTGTGTAAGAAACACAGGCAGCTCCAGAAAGCCTTCCACTGTCTCTTGGCAGCAGCTTCCTGTTCCTCAGGTGCTAAAGCCCTGGCCTCTTCCTGAGCCTAGTCAGATGCAGGAAGGGGAGAGGACAAACATTTGCACTCTGCCTCTGCTGATCCCCCATCAGTACTCAGGTTTGAATCAGACAGAGGAACCTTCTTTTCCCATTTCAGCACAGACTCACAAGACTCCAGCTAGAAGAAACAAAAGGCTATCTCAGTCAAGTCCCCTGCACCATGGATCCTGTCAGTCTGGGCTTCCACATGCCACTGTCTACAGAAGGGGCACAAAATCCTACCCTTCCCACCATGCACCCAAGCTTCATATACTCTGTGCTCCAGCCCAACCAAGGGCACAATCCATCCTCTCAGACTGGCTTCTGCTCACCTCAGGCATTTCCCACAAAGGGCCATCCCATCTTCTCTCAGCCTGGCTTCTGCTCACTTCATGTTATTCCCCTGAGTCAGAAGGTTCCTCTAACACTGAACTGTAATACCCTAGATCTACCCATTCTTCAAGGCCCAGGTCAAGTGCTCCCACCCTGTCCTAGATCCTCCTTCCAGCTCTTATAGTACACAGTGTCTCTTCATGTGCCCTGGGACTCTGGCTCCTTGTGCTGCATTTATCTGTGAGCAGACCTTCTTAAGAAGGGAACAAAGCATGATGCCTACGGTACTCTACTTGGCAGGGACTTGCCCAGCATCTTCCACAAGGTAGGATCAACCTCAGTTCCCAGACCTTTCAATGGACAGCTGCCCTTGAAATATGTTCTTGGTCCTTACTATGAACTATTTCAGATTTGAAACAAACCACAAGCATCATAGTCAAATGCACTGCTGGACTTCAATTTCTACCCTTACCTGAAGCACAAATGGGCCCAGAAAGACTAAGAGTGTACTGGTGGGAAAAGTGTATGGTAAAAGACACTGTGATAGACAACTGCAGTTAATTTCAATAGTTGACCGATTATCAGGCCTTGCATCCTGCAGAAAGCACTTTAGAGTACCTAGTGTCACAGTGTGGTGCACCTACCAGGCAGATGGGCTGCAAAGCAACCAGCACTGACTCACAGTTCTCTTAATAACTGCCTAGCACAATGAGCTTGTTTCTTCTGCCCACGATGGGCTAAGCGCATTTGGCTTTGTATGGATAGCACAGATGGGAGCCACTTCAGGTAGAACAAGAGTGAAGGGGGACCCTGCTCTTCAAATCCTTGTCCAGCAGCACAGACCACCCCGAGGGAAGGGAAACTACAACAGCCTCTCCTGGAGTGCCCCTGTCCCCACATGGAAGGAGGCTTACCCAACTCTTGAGGCCTACAGTGCAATTCTATGACCACAAAGTCACCTTACTATACATGAACCTAAACTCCAAATCTCAGGCAGAAACTCAGATGTGTGATGTGCATAGGGTGGGGTGGCTGGGAGGAGGCATCCCACTGACAGCCTGGTGGGGCTGAGGGGGATGGCACCTGCCATGGTGTCTCTAATGAAAGCCAGGTCTGTCTGGTCAGGATCAGGAAAAGCAACACCTACTGTTTCGTTTGCCTTCCTCTCCGCCCTCCTCCTCATTCTCAGGATCGATGTCCTCTGCCTGGGTGATCCAATCCAAGTAGCCCTTAAGATCTTCTTCTAGTTGCTGCTTCTCTCGAAGCTTCTGGAAATCTCCCCGGGCTTTTGCCTTCTCTCTTTCCTTTGAGAATTCTCTGAGGGATGCAAAGAGAACAAAGACTGTCAGGTCATCCTTGGGGACCTGCATCATGGGCTGTCTGCCCTGCTGCACAATAGTCTTGTGGCAGGACACACAGCACTAGTACAGCCAGATGAGCATAGCAATGGAGCCACACACGTGTGCAGGACAGCAAACAGTGTCTCCCTAAGCAAGACTGTGGGTGTCATAGTGCCAGAGACCATACCAACATACATGCACTGTTTGTTAGGAAGTAAGCTCTCTTTAGGATGGCAGTGATTCCAAGGAGCCCAGGTCAGACACACCAAGTACTGTCATGGTAGGCCTCTGACAACCCTCTCACCACGGGCCACAACTCAGAGATGGACCTCCTTCCCCAGAACCTCCTAACACTTGGCATTGAATTTCAAAGAGAAGGGACCCTGGTGAGGTCAAAGAGAGCACCCGTTCTAGGGCTTCTTCCCTATACCTATTCTAGGCTCCCGTCCCCATCATCTGGAGCTTCAGGCCAGAGCAGTGAACAGAGTCCTAGTGGACCCATCTTGCAGCCTAGGTCTCACTTTCCAGGCCAGAACTTGAGCACTGGTGGAACACTGCTATTTTTCTTAACCCTTGTTTTCAGCCACCATCATTCTCAGAAGGTCTTCCCTCTAGTAGGTGAAAAGGCAGGGCAGTTTGTTGACCATTTATGGGAACACCTGCCCTGGAAAGGCTTTGGCAGACACACAAATGTTCCCAACTGTTTGCTGTTTACTATGCAACCCTATATCTACCCACATACACAACCCCCCTGACTCACCCAGACAAGTCTGAGAGTCAGGTGGACAACTACTCAATTTTTATATACAAGGAATCATCTGTGTTTCCAAACATGAATTGTTACAGGAGCCAAGATATGTGGGTTATAGCTTTAGGAAGTACAACTAAAAAGCTGCGAGGAAGGCAGGTAAGGTTACAGGCAGGGAAGCTTCTGCACACAGACCTCAAGATTTAGTTACTGCCATCTTCTTGCCATCTGCCTTCTAATCCAACACCAACACACCTCCCTTCAGATACCTCTAACTTATGTGATGAAAAGAGAAATGACCTGCCTTTCATCAAGCCTGTCCCTCCCTCAAGGCCATCAAGGGACTGAACAGCTACCTGAGCAGTCAGTGACATTGATACTTAAAGTTAGAAACTGAAGTCCTTGTCAAGGCCCACAAAGCATCCCAGTCACTAATCATAAGTCACCCCCACTTTTACAGCCTGAGAGCATTTTCTTAGCCTTGGTAGGAATGCTGTCTCCATTCTGCCCTCTGGGAAGAATGAGAGAAAGCAGGACTGCAGGCATCCTGAATGCAACTCACAGACAGCTGCCCAGGGAAGGGAGTGTTTGAGGGTTTTCAGGACCTAAACATGTGCTCTGGCCTCCCAGCCCAAACGCACTCCTTTCTGTGAAGAGAACACCTTCCTGCCTAAAAAGGAAGGAACTTCGAGGGCAATGTCTTGCTGATCACATATGACACACCCTGAGAACTGTCTGGGCTTCCTGAGATATAGGAAATGTATACTTCAGCCCTGAGCAAGTTCACCAAATTACTCTAACTCTGAAAAAGTCACATTTAGTTCAGAATCAAATCCCTGTGCAACAACACAGGACTTGGCCTTCTGAGGTGGTCACAGAAAAATGCATTATAATCTGTTTTCTTCTACACATTATAAAGACGAGTAAGTGAGCCTTGAATTATATTACTTGTCAGAAAATAATTCCACGGGCTAGGAGCATGGCTCAAGTGGTAGAGAACCTGCCTAGCAAGTACAAGGCCTGAGTTCAAATCCCAGGACCACAATAAATAAATAAATAAAATAAAATAAAATAAAGACCTAATCTCCTGGTGCTGGTGGCTCATGTCTGTAATCCTAGTCACTTGGGAGGCTGAGATCAGAAGGATTGAGGTTTGAGGCCAGCTCGGGAAAATAGTTCACAAGACCCCATCTCCAAAACATTACCAGAGAAAAATGGACTGGAGGTATGGCTCAAGCAGTAGAGCACCTGCTTTTGCAAAAGCAAAGGCCCAAGTCTGATGACCAGGTCCACCAAAAAAAAAAAAAGTATCCCACTACAAATCTTTTTCAGGTTCTGATTTTGGTCTTAGCATACTAAATGTAGAAGATTACAAATACACACAAACAGGATATTCCTATTTTGGATTTATACCTAATCTTGAAAAAAATATGCCAAAGACTGTAAAAGAATTACTCTGTGAAGTTTAAGAACTTTATAAAATGAAATTTTACTTTAATATATTTTATGTACTTCTTTTCATTAGTACTATAAAATTCCCTCTCTAACAAGTTGCACCACTGTTGTACATTCTCAGTTGTTAGGACACAGTTAAGCAGGCGTAAGTAAAACCCTACTATAACTAAAAGTCTTGGGAATAAGAATACAGCCAAGGCCTGGTTTATGGACCCTTTTTTCAAAATAACAGTTACTATTTTAAAAGTTCATATAACAAAGCTATAGGCCCTCTGACCTAATTTCAGGTGATTTTGAAGGGCTTACCATCTAGGAGGCAGGTAGCATTGATTTTGACAGAACTGAGATCTATCTGCATGAATCCTCTGTGGGCTACAGAATAGAGTAATGAAATCAGTCAGGAAGGTGACGTCTCTATGATAAACCCAGGTATCCCCTTGGTCCTTCTAGACCACTTGGGGTGCTCAGTCTAAAGATCCGATTCTAATCCTACCTCTGAGATTTTCTGAGTTTCTGTTATTTTTCACTTGCAATAGTTACAATAACACTTGTTAAACTAAGACATGCAGAAAGATATCTTAAAAGAAAACAACAACAACCAGAAAGCACCACATGAATGTGAAGTTCAGTTATCTAATACTTAATTTTGAATTTGGACTTAGGAGAAATTTAAAAGGGGACTAGAAAGACTTCTTCAAATACCAAAGAGACAGAACTGGGAAGAACTCAGAATGGGCTCTAAGCTGCCATGATCTCACCAGAAGTGGGAGCCATACAGAAGGATGTATGGCATTCTAGGGCTCAGAGTGGCAGTGATTAGCAGCCACACCCACATCAATCTTGTACCAGTTGAGAATAGCTCATTCCCAGCACAAAAACCCTTCTGGTCCAGAAAAAAAAAATCTTACCTCAAGTCCACCAAATCTTGTACTGACCTCAGTGGATGATGAAAAAAAGTTACTCCATTTTGCATACGATTTTCTCTTCTTCTGAGAAGCTCTTTACTAAGATTAAATAACCATCACTACTCCAAGAGTTTATTTAACAAAGCTATTGGTAGAAATGATCAGCCATCTGCCAAGTGACTAAAAATCCAAAAAGCTGTTGCATGCTAGACTGTTTATTCCATGGTGTATAAGAAAACACCTAAGAAATGCTTGGACAAAAGTTCTGTACACTGCTTCCCTTTGCACATGAAGGAAGGGAAAATAGGAAAATATACATATTTGTGTAGGGTATATCCCAAGGATAAAGTAGAAAGCAAGGGGTGGGGACAAGTGGGGTATAAGAAATAAAGGATGGAACATTACTCCTAAACATATTTTGTCCATGGTTTTGACTTTTGGATCTAAATGTTTTTCATATTAAAGGTTTTTTTTTCATTGTTGTGCTTGGTGGGGGTATGTCATAGCATTTACAAAAGTTCTTACAATGTATCAAATATATCATACTTGAATTCACCCCCTCCACTGCTCTCCTTCATCCAAGTTTTTTTTTTCTAAATTAAATCAATTACCTCTGAACTCAAAGTGGATTGAGGCAAATGTATCTGATTATATTTCAAATGATACTATAAGCATCCTGGACAAAATTCAAGAAATTTAGGAACATTTGACTGCAAGCTGTCAGTCTTAGGCAGGACTGGAGTAAGGGAAAAACTGAAGAGACATGCTGAGCTCTTTAAAGTTTTATTTAGTTTTGGTTTTTGTTAATGATATGGATAAGACAATTCTGAAACTATTTTAGATGTCTACCAGGATTTAACAAGAAGTAAATGCATCAGTGTTTTTGGGAGCCCGAGTGCTCACTGTGGAAAGACAGAGAAACATAGAACGGAGGAAGACTAGGAAGAGTAGAATTGATTTCTAAAAACTCTGTTCTAAAGCCTTATGTCTTATTTTTAAAAGATGCTGGTTTATGAGTATATACATCGGTGTAAATATGTGTACGTGTATGTGTATAGATATGCACGTGTCCTAGTTCTGTCTGTTGAAAGGTCGTAGAGACAGACTCCACAAGCAGGTATGATCACACCTGGTATTCACATCTTGGTCTCTCATTAACATTCCTTATTAAAAAGAACCAGGAGGACAAGCAGGGAGGTACATGCCTGTTATCTCAGCACTCTGGAGGTAAGGAAGGAAGATCGTGAGTTTGAGGCCAACGTGTGCTACATGAGACCCTCCCTGTTCCAGAAAAAGGTTGGGGGTGGGAATCAGAGGTTCTTGTAGAAATGGCTGATTCCAGGGTTGGAACAGGGTAGGTACCAGATGAAAAAAATAAGAAAGTGCTCAAAAACAAAAACATGATAGAAATAAGCAGTAAGGATACAGAAGCTCCAGGAGCATCTTCCACTGGCTAAATCTGAGAAAACTTGAACACCAAAGTAACTAAGAATAGTAGTGAATTATAAAATATTTTTTCAAAAACTAATCTGTACCTCTTATGGATAAATAACAAATGAAAAAGCAAATGAGGGGTTGGTCCTGGTGGCTCACGACTGTCATCCCAGCTATTCCATTGGTGGAGGCCAATTCCATTGGTTCAAGGCCAGCCTAGGCAAAAAGTTAGCAAAGACCCCATCTCCATAAACAAGCTGGGCATTGTGGTACATGCCTATCATTCCAGCTATGTGAGGTCCTAAGTTCAAACTCCAGTACTGCTAAAATAAATGAGATAAAATATTATTAGTAGGTGAACTGGAATAAAGGATACAGTGATTGCTCTCTGTGCTATTCTCATTCTTGCAACTTTCTGTACATTAGAAATTATTTTCAAATAGAAATTTTTTATGTGCTTAGGAAATACAATTGCACTGACCAATCAACAGCAAGTCTATGCTGTTAAATAACCATTTCGGCTCACCAGCTAGATTGTAAGCTCCTTGCAGGAATGGAAAATATTATCCATTTCTTAGGTATTTCTTTCCATGTTGCTGTGGTTCCCACTTCAATCAGGCATGCAAGAAGGTAAAGTACAACACACACACACACGCACACACGCAAAAAAATAGGGCCTCCTTCTTAAAGAGAGGCCAGAACACATCCCTACAGGATGGAAAGCCCACAATTACTGAGATCACCCAGAAACATGGAATCATGCCTACACCCTGACAAGCCATCTAGAGTGGCCTCCACTCCCAGTCTGCCATTCTCTTTGTGATATAGGACTCACGTGGTAACTTCCCATCTCTGGGTGGTTAGAAAATCTTCCCTTTTATCTTCTTTTTTAGGAGCAATTACTCAGTAATGAATCTCCCTGAAAGCCTAACAGGACTACTGAGTATCTTCCAAGGTCCAGTCTACACACACACTTCACCCACCAAAGCAGCTGCAGCAGAGTACTGGTAAAGGTGTACTTCCTCACACTCTAGGTCTGCAGTGACAGACCTAAACCTCACCTTAAGTTATATCTTGCTCAAAATGCCTCCTAGCTCCTTACTGCAGCCTGCAAAAATTAAGGTCAAAGGTTTCTGGCCTTCTCACCTTCTAGCTGCTATTTCACCTTTCCTTGTCCATCTTATAAATGTACACCTTATACTTTGGCCACTGTTCTCAATTCCTCAACCCTCCGAGCTTTTGCAGAATTCCATGCACCTGAGCAGCCTTCTTCCATCTTTGAATTCCAGCTCAAGTTTTCCCTTGTTTTTGGTGATGCCATCTCTGGCTACCACTTCCTGGCCTCTGAATCACCAGGACACTCTATCATTGAGCAGCAAAGTTAAGATATGCACAGCCTCTTGCAGGTTGCCTCTTTAATTCTGCCTCCTTAACAGATCCATCCTCTTTGATGAAGGAGGGTCTGCTATTACCTTCACTGTATGGAAACTGACGCCCAGCAAGTTCAGGCACACAAGTCCATCTAGTTGCCAAAGTACCTCAACATGGGCACAGGATGGGGAAGAGGCATGGAAGAATGATAATCAAAAACAGATTACAGTCAGTCTAGGAAAGGTCTCAAACACCAAATTAAAGAACTTAGTTTCCTTGTAGGCAATGGAGAGAGTGCCAGAAGTTTGATAGGTATCACGTGTGATAAGATCAGTAAGGAGAAAATGGTAGTGGGGAGGCCAAAGGCATTCGGTAAATGCTAGTGATGGATTTGATTTCACACTGACTAAAATGTGGTTAAAAATATTAACAGTTTTCATCAAGTCCCAATTTTCTTACACTACAGTCTGGAAAGGACATATGAGGCCTGCTATTGCTGAACCAACTGTCCCCACCCACAACCCACAGACATCCTCTCTGACCACCCCAAAGTAGCACCCCAACATACAGCCCTGCACCATAGCTCTCATTTTCCCAGGCTCCTCTATGGCTCCTAGGGGAAAACAGGAAGCCTGCCTGCTGTGAATTGGTTTCTGCCTTCTGTTTGCTCCTTTTCCGGGGCAGCAGTCTGGCACCTTCATAGACCTGGCAGACAGGAAGCCTGGTGGCATCAATACTCGAAGCCCAACTGAGTGAGTTCAGAAGAAATGGCTGCAAGGGGGTTCTGACTACCCCACCCCCATGCTCACATAGCCCCCTGTAAAAACCTTTAGATGGGAAAGAAGAACACAACAGAACAAGCAAAAGCCTCAAAAACCAGAGCAGCCTGAGCCCACAGCTGCCTGAAGCAGTCCTTCACATATGCCAGCACCATCCGGGGGCACACACAAGAACCAACAATAGCCTCAGCGGAATCAAAGCCTGCGCAGCTGGGGGAAGTGACCTGGTTGCTTGCAGGAAAACCAAGTCTATGCCCTGTCCTTTCACCTATAATAACAACAGCAATAAACCTCTCAATTGTTTAGATTTTTATTTACAGTCTTCAAATTATCTTTACATTCACTGTTCCATGTGCTCTTAACATCCTCAGGGTGAAACAGGCATGATGAGGATTGTCACATCCGTCTCACAAAGGCCAACACTGAGGCTGTCAAGTTAACATTACTGACCCCACATCATATGTCCAGTCAACAGTATAACTGGGCTGCCAACCAGGCTCTGAACTAAGCATGCTTTCTACTGGCCTGCAGACCTCACCACCTCCTCGGCCAAGGGAAGATACGCAAATGGACTCTCAGTGGACCACACATTCTGATTTTCTTCCAGAGCCCCAATTCAGGAAGAGAGAAAGGTGACAGTACCCTTCCTGCTCATCTCCCTACTGCTGTTTCTCACTCCTCCTCAGGTGGTACCACTCCAGGGAGCCTCTGGGTCTCTCCCAGGACAGAGAGCACTCAGCCTGCAGCAAGCCTGGAAATGCAGATCAAATGTGACTGCCACAAATGCAAAAGGATAGCGCACTTTACTCTGGAAAGTTTTATTTCTCAAATGTTCCTTAAAATAAATGGGCCACTGAAATTCATTTTGATTTAGATACAAGGTTTCTACTTGGGTTGCAATGCTGTTTAGCCAGACTCAAATAAATTTTAGATAAACTAAACACTTTGATAGCTACATGCATAGTCACCTACCCTCCAATGAGCAAGGCCAACGGAATCACTAGGACTCAGATTTCTACTAAAATAAAGAACTCAGAAACTCACAAGAAGTAAAGACAGCATTTATAGAGGCAAAGAGAAGGGAGAAGTTGAAGAAGTAACCCACTGATTTTTACCAGTGGAAGCCTTAGACCTATGTTATTTCCCCTCCACATATATAAAGGAAATGAAACAGAATAAAAAGTAATGTGTTCCAACAATTTTCTTACATTTAAACCTAATTTTTTGGGAAAAGCACACAGGTTCAGTTTTTGTTCAAGGTAACCATTTTTTTTAAATCAGCAGAAATGTGTAATGTTTCACAGTAAAAAAAAATTTAAATCAGTGGTACTAGTTCATTCATCAAAATCACTGTCTTTGTTCCACTTTCCTCACAGCCATGCTACAAAGCCAGTAATTGCCAAAGGATATTCTCTGCATAAGGTAAACAGGCCAGGTTGTGGTAGGGGCTTGGGACTATGTCATTAGGTCCACAAGATTGTTCCTGTGCAGATAAAGCCCATGGAAGGGTGGAAAATTAAACAGTGACAGCATTCTTCAGTGGCTACTATGAGGCATGGACTGCTAAGAAGTGGGTAGGAAACTCGGACAAAGGGACTAGAGAAAATGGAGCATCCTTGTTTACACAATAAATACATTGACAAAAAGGCTTAAGAATCACATTTTTAGTCAGCACATCACACCATGGCTATTCTTTGGGAACTCATTACTGAAATAAATCCCATGGTGAGTCCTTTTGTACAGGCAGTCAGTGCCTCCTGACTTTTTTTTTCTGTTTGGAGTTTTGGTGTGGTATGCGGTTTTCTCTAAATGACCCTCCCCTTTTCATGTCCTTCATGCTTTCACTGACACAAAGGTCTATGAAGATGCTTTAGATAGAAAGCAGTTTCCATCTTTTGAGAAGATGAACTATTTTCAAAGTGGGTGCTTCCTGGCTTTTAATGACTAGGTTGTGTTACCTGCTATGCAGAGAACCCAGGAATTGGCAGTTGAGCCACCCTGCATAAACCAAACCTCAGGATTGTTTACATGTGGTGCTCACCCCAGCAATAGCCAGGGCATGCTCAAATGCACCAGCTGTCTAGTCTTGTATATCCCCTGCCTCCTTTCTGACTCTTCCTTCTTCAAGTCCACTTCAACCATACTAAGATCACTCATTCCCCCAAACCATGGTGCTCTTTTTGGACTCTGGGCCACTGTAGGTTGCTGTTCCCTACCTATACCTCAGCTGCTCTTTCACATACTATGTCCTGAACTAGGACAGGATGTGAGGACATTTCTCTGACATTCTCAGAATCTCCTGCATTAGAGTCCCGTGTTTGTAAAAATTACTTCAAAGCTGTGCAATTGGTTATTCTCTTTCATACATCAGACCATAAACATTATGAAGAAAGGGTTGTGCCTGTCTTACCTTTGTATACTGATTCCTTATCACAAACCCTGAACAGTGGTAGTCATTCAATAAGAATCAGATAAATAAATGGTAGTTTTATAAATATGGATTGTAAGTTAATGATAGCTCACAATTGTGGATATTTGGGCTCTTTAATGTATATGGCCACAAGTACCCATATAACTTTGCATCACTTGAAACTGTACCATAGGACCATTAAAAATGAAAAAAAGCAGAAATCCTGTGTACATCTCAGATATATAGATGCAGAAATAAGTTAGCTCAGGCATTTCAGAATGAAATATGCCTTCCTTTTACTACATCTCCTTGTTTGAGGACAGAAGAGCTTCTCTCTCGTTAAAGGGTTAGTTTCCATAGCTACCAAAGACATCCCAATCCTTCTAGCAAAAAATTTCTCCCAATGAGAGAATCTATGCAGGTTGCATGCTAAAAGCTAGACAATCTTAAAAAAAAGAAAAAACATGTTGTAAGAGGTATTCTTTAAAAACATAAGCTGTCTATTCTGACATCACTTTTTCTGAATGAAATATATCACTCAACCAAAGAAGCCAAACTAATATCGTTATATATTTTCATGACACACTTCAAATACTGCTACTTACAAAATTACTTAAGAACATACCTTGCTAGACTTGTCAGATTCCAGTTTTTTGGGTTTTTTTTTTTAAACAAGGTCAATGCATACCCAAAGTCTTACTTGAGAGGGTGGCAGAATAACAACAGCAATGGCAACAAAACCTATTTGAAGGTACCAACAACCATAGGGTACCTTTTGCTTATATACCAATATAGTATATTGTGCAATACAGGGCCTGGTCACACTGCCTGCCACGGATTAATGGAGGGATGTGTATTTAGAGAGCTGATAGGGTGTGGGTGGGGGGGTTCCAATCACAGATGAGCAACATGGACCTAGGAGGAGGCTGGAATTCAGCCCAACCATTGGAGTGTCCCCAAAGCAATGTCTAGAAAATTTGGCCCAAATCCCACCCACTGGCCATTGTAAAAGGCAAATCACCTATGAGCTTCAGTGAGAAAGCCAGGTTCTCCTTTTTAGGAGGAGTTCCCAGTGAAAGGCAGGGTGGGTAGGAGGTGATCCCCTCAGCTCTCAGGAAGAACATCATATCACAGGGAGGGGCTCAAGGACTTGAGATATCCACCCTCCAGTAACAGGACCTGAAAGGATCACATGAGCCACAAAGAGACTTGTTCATGAGCAGATTTATGAGGGAAAAGAAACCAAGTTCTCTCATGCCTCATATTCCACTCCATTCCCCTCTGGATAATTAGTTTCAGGAAATGAAGAAACCTGGTAGAGCATGAAGAACAGAGCAGCTCAGGATATATTAACAAGAACTGTCTGGATAGACGGGATCACATGGATTTCCCTCTAACCAGACACAGAAGGAACTTCTAGCTGATGAGCAGAGCAGTGGGGCTCTGGAAACAGATGGATCTACATTTAATCACCAGCTTTACTTCTTACTAGTTGTGTACCTTTCAGGAAATGGAGACACCTCCCTAAGCCTTGATTTCCTCATCTATAAAACAGAAGCAAAGAACTCTTACTTCACCAAACTAGAGGAGAGGATTGAATGAAGCAAATTAAATAAAGCACCTAGCCCAGTGCCTGGATACGATCCTAGCTGCTATATTAACAATGACTATAAACAATAAAGAAAATTTCCCTCATACAATCCTTACCCCAGACTTGACAATCAAAACCCATAGATCTCACCTCCTTATCTGAGAGGCAACAAATACAATTGCACTCAGGTCTGCGCTTTCGTTTACATCCTTACCTCTGTATCCTAGCCCAGGCCCCCATCACTGCCCTCTGCCCCAGGACTCTACTCACCACTTCCTACTATAGGAGGCACCAGCTTAACCTTCCAAGTGCAGCTCTCAACTATCACCTCACACCTTGACAACTCTTCCAGCATGAAGGAAAGACTCTGCTCCCTCAGTGGGCATTTCCAAATAACACACCATTCTTCTGCCCCACTGCTGGCCAGCCAACTTAGAGCACCCTGTAAGCCTCCCCATCCCATGCACTGGCTCTGACAGGCATGAGACACTAGCTCCTGCTCTCCTCGGCACTTGCTGGGGGCTGAGAGGCAACAGCTTTCTATCCTTACAAACCCTTTCTATCCTTCAATGCTCAAATGAAGTCTGGTTTCCTTAGGGGAACCCTCTCTAACCTACCAACCCTCCATTACACTCCTACTCATACTGCTAAGTACAGATTTGATAGTAAAACATATTTGACTGATGGCGGGAGAGGGCACAGCTGCTGGAATTCACACAGGGTCCTGGAATTCCTTGGAATGTCTCTGAGCGCCTATTGATAAGTACTAGCTAACAATTCAAGGACAGGTGAGCTCCTGAGGACAACTCTCCTCTGGATAGGTGGGGTGCCACCATCCACTGAATCCTTCTGAATTGTCTGAATCTGAATCATCTGAATCCTTCAGACGCAGCCAAAGTCTCCAAGACTCAAAGGCTGAAAAGTCCCAAATACTTGGAGGCTCCAAAAATGTGAGCAGACATTGGACCAATATTTATTTTAAAGTGAAATTTCAAGGGAATGATGGAATTCAGAGTGGATTAATGTTTTATCTTTGAATCAATACCAAAGTCTTATGACAATCAGATTTGAAGAAATCAGTCTAATTTTTCAAGTGCTCTCCAGATCCCAGAAAGATGTGGGTCCCTAGAGAGAAATGCTAGCAAATGAACGTCCAAACTACCAACATTATAAAGGCTCTTCCAATTCAGAGGAACAACCTCTTCTCGGGAGACCAGAGCCAGGCTCACATTAAGTACCCTTCACATTTGCAAAGGTGTTTTAGTTTATAAAGTCCCCTACCATCCGTTTCCCTCCTTGGCTCTCAGGATAGCTCTGTGAGAAAAAGTACATGTCTGTCCAATTGTAGGAATGAGAAAACCTTGTCATGGAGAAGTGTAATGATCAAAGTCAAATCCCTGGGAAGTATGGGAACAAGAATGGAACCAGGATTTCTGACTTCGTGTTCTCTCCACTACAACATGGAGAAAGCAATAAGCACACCAACTAGTAATCCCCTCAGCCAAAGAAGCAATGGCAGGCCAGGCCAGCACACAGATTACAGCCACAAGCACTCTTTACCCAGCCGGTAAGTGCTGAAGTAACTAACACCCCAGGCTATGTGTGCTGAGACTGAAGCTTCATCTCCTTCACACCTCTCAGCTGCTATAACCGGACCAAAGCTGCTGGACAGCATTGTTATAGAGCAAGTCCGCTGTCAGCTTAGCACCCTTGCCCACAAGAAGGTGTCACTAACACAAAGCCTCTGCTCCTTGCTGATAACCTCGTTGGTTCCTCCAGCCTCGTGTGTGCCATCATCCCCTTATTCCTCTGAACTTGTTTGTTGCTGACTCAGTCTTTCCTTCACTCTTCGGCACTTCCTGTATCTTCTGGGAAGGCTGCCACAGAGCACAATCTTCCCTAAACCCTCAACCTCTTCAAGGGAATCCCAACTTCTTTCTTTGGCCTGCTCACCATCCTTTCAGACCCTGCCTACCTCAGTGCCTCCAAGCTGTCCTGGTCTTCTTCACAACTAGGCTAACACTCTCATCCTGCCAGTGGGTCAGTATCATCTTCTACAGACCTCCAGAAGACTAAGACCCCCTGGCTTCCGGTCTTCCTCTCCATCTCAAGGAGTACCATTTTGGGGCACTCTGCTTGCCTTACTAACCCCTGGCTTTTCAATTCCTTGACATATGAATTTTCAATGACTATTTCTTCTGTGCTACTTCAGCCACCTAATTCACTGTCCCACCTTTAATTTTATCACTCAAGTCTTCAAATTCATTCATGAATTCAAGTTTCTTTCTCTAACCGCAACCCCCTTTTACTCCAGCTGGATTGTTTAAACATTCCCACCAAAATCTCTCTTTGTTTTTTTTTTTTTTTTTTTTTGAGATAGGGTCTCAAAAAGAAGACCCAGCCTAGACTGGTCTTGAACTTGCTATATATCCCAGGCTTACCTCAAACTCTTAATCCTGCCTCTGTCTCCCCAGTTCTGGGACCTCAGGTGTGTACCACCATGTGAGGCTTTAAAAACATCTTAACATCTTAACCTCTCCAAATCACCTAGTCCACTGACACCTAATTCGATACCCTAAACTCCTTTCTGTCTTTTTACTATATATAGCCAGGAAAACTCACAGTTAGCAAAAAAACTTACACATTCTCTTTTCTCCATTCCTAGATCTAAATAGCCAAGTATGACTACAGAGAGACACACAGTGGGATGGATATGTCAGTAAAGATTCATCAGTCATCACCAGTTTCAAACAGGACCACAACATCATTAATCACCACCCTTGTTTTCTGGTTCACGTACTTCCTAACTCTGCAATGACTATTTTGGACCTTTGTGTCTTCAGACATTCAACTCTGGCAACTCCCCCTGCTTTCAGAGAAACTAGGAGTCAGGCAAGAATACTCCCAGCTTCCCTCTACCTCACCATCTGCCTCACCTCTCTTCCTCTCTTCTTGTTACAGAGAAAAGCACTATCTCTTAATACTGCCTGTTTTCTAACATTTTAATAAACTGTATTTCCAATCGATGGACATCACATTCTTCAGTTTAGGGAGGTCTTCCTTTAATTTTCTTCAGCAAAGTTTTGAGAAGAGGTCTCATACATCTTTCATTAGACTTAATCCTACAATCTTGATTTTTTTATCTCTTTCATGCCTCTACTTAATGCTTTGAACATATGGAATGTAGTTATGATGACTATGTCTTTTCTGCTAATTTAAGCATCTGTATGATTCTGAGTTGGTTTGGATTGTTTAAATCTTTTCATTATTGGTCATATTTTCCTCCTTCTTTGCATGGCTCATAACCTTGACTGAATACCAGACAGAAGTTGTACTTTGTTCGGTGCTAAATATTTTTCATATACCTATAAATATTCTTGTGTTTTGTTCTGGAATTCAGTTTTAGTACTTGAATCAAACTGATTCATGCATGTTTTGCTTTAATGATTTGTTACGTCAATCTAGAGCATCGCTCAGTCTAGGACTAATTATTTCTCACTATTGATGCAAGACTTTTCTATTCAATGGCCCATCAATTACAAGCTTTTCCAGTTTAACTGGCAAACAAACAACAATGGCTGGTAACTGGTGAGGACAGGCAATATTCCTGGCCCTACGTGAGTGCTGAACGATGTTCTCTAATCAATTTAAATGTTTTTCCCAACTCTTGGGTAGTTTCCTCCTACACATGTGCTAAAAAGCACTCTGGTGATACTGAAGGGGGACCCTCTGCTTATCCCTAGGGTGTTCTTTCTATGAAATCGACATACCAGTTGCTCTAAGTGTCTTGTGCACACTTGTACTCTCCAGCACTCTGTTTGCAACACTAGTTATTTTGGTCTCTACAGATAGACTTCATCTTCTCTACTTAGGGAGTTCGCTTCTGTCTGGGCTTCCCTTCCTTTTGCTATGGCCCAGGAACTCTCAAGCCAATAAACTGTGTTTATTTCCTATGCCTTGAGGATTACTGTCTTTCATTGCCTGATATCCCTGAAAATCATTGTTTTATGTATTTTCTGGCTTTAGTTTTGTTATTTCAGGTAGGAAGGTAATTCCAGTCATGTTACTCCACCTTGACCAGAAGCAGACGTCTCTTTTAACTCTGTTCTAACAGTATTTTAAAATAATCTTTATCAAGATGTAAGTTACAAATGATAAAATGAACACAATTTAACTATATGGTTTGACTGATATTGACACCCATGTCAACAACACCCCAACCAAGGCATAGAACCTATATAACATCCTCCCCGCAAAAGTCATCCCATTCTATTTACCAGTCAACCCCATTTCCATCCTAGAAAAATCAATGATCTGATTTGTATCCCTATAAATTAGCTTTGTCTGTTCTAGAACTTTGCATAAATATACTATTGTGTCTGGCTTTTTTTTTTTGAGTTTCATTGGTAATAGGTTAGACTTCACTCTCTTTTATTGCTAACTAGTATACCTATGTGTTGCCTATCTAGTTACCTGATAGTTTGGGACTACCATGACTGATGCTCTGTGAGTCATTTTGCGAACACAGGTTTTCATTTACCTTGGGCAAATACCTATGAATGGAACTACTAGAATATAAAGGGTATGTTTAACTTTATGACAACTTGACACACTTTCCTGAAGTGATTCAATTACCACATTTCCAGGAGCAATGTATGAGCATATTAGATTCTCTATACTCTTGTCAACACTTTCTATCATCGGTCTTCTTTTTAATTATATACGTAGTAGTTTCTTACTGTTTTTAACTTGCACTTCCCTGAATGACTAATCATATGAGACATCTTTATATATACTTACTGGCTACTTGAATATATTCTTCTGAGACATATCTGATTAGTTCTTTGGCCAATTTTTAATTGGGTTGCTTATCTTAGTTAAGATTTCTTCATGTATTCTAGATTCAAGCCCTTTGTCAGATATATGTACTGTATCTTATACCACTATGTGATTTCTCTTTCACATTCTAATTTCTGAAGAGAGAAATCTATTTAAAAATCATATTTTCACTTTTTGGTTGGATCTATGATCCATACTAATGTTTGTGTCTAGTGCAACCTAATTTTTTTCATAAATATTTAGTTCTTCTATCATTACTGTGCTAAAAAATGAGCCTTTCTTCATTTAGCACCTTTATCAAAAAGCAACTGACCATAGATGTATTTTTAGATTCTCTATGGAATTAAATATTTTATGTTTCTATCTTTACATCAAAATACATTGTATTTACTGTACACATATTCCGAATCCTCAAACTTTGTTCTTTGTCAAGATTGTTTTAGTTATTAAAGGTCCTTTGCAATTATATAGGTTTTAGAATTAGCTTGTTAATTGCTTAGAAAATGCTACTAGGATTTATGAATGTGACAACTTTGAATACATAAATCCTAAGAAAACAGACATCATAGTAAATTAATATTGATTCTTCCAATCCATGAGCATGGTACATATTCACTTATTTAAAACTTTAATTTTACTCATCAGGGTTTTATAGTTTTCAGTGTAGAGCTCTCCCATATTTTCTTATATTTATTCCTAAGTATCTTAATATGTTGACGCTAGAGACATTTCTGAAATTTAATTTAAAACATATAGCACTTTGTATAGGAATAAAATTAATTTCATATACTGATGACTATCCTGTGACACTGTTATATTCACTTATTAATTCCAGTAAGTTTTTGATTCATTAGGACTTTCTATGTAGACAATTACATTGTCAGTGAATAGAAATAAATTTTCTTTTCTTTCCAAATCTTTTTGCCCTTTTGCCTTTTATTATCATTTTTTATTGCCTTAACGTACTGGCCAGCAGTATCAGTACACTGTTGAGAAAAGATGTGAGAGGTGAGTTCTTACCTTCTTCTTAATCTTAGGAAGAAAGCCTTTACTCTTTCCACATTAAATACGTTGCCAGCTATAGATTTTTTGTAGATGACACTTTAAAGTTTAAAGAAGTTCTTGCATATTCCTAGTTTGCTGAGACTTACTATAATGAATGGTTCTAGAATACTGTCAGTGGTGTTTCTGCACTTATTGAGATGCTAATATGATTATTCTATTTCATTCCATTAATATTGTAAGGTACTTTGATTTTCTAAGGATGAACCAACATTGTAGTTCTGGTATAAACCCTGCTTAGACCAGGAACTAGAGAAAAGGTGAGATCAAAAAGAATTAACCTAGAAGGTAACACCCACGCACAGGAAATCAATGTGAGTCAATGCCCTGTATAGCTATCCTTATCTCAACCAGCAAAACCCTTGTTCCTTCCTATTATTGCTTATACTCTCTCTACAACAAAATTAGAGATAAGGGCAAATCCTTCCTATTATTGCTTATACTCTCTTTACAACAAAATTAAAAATAAGGGCAAAATAGTTTCTGCTGGGTATTGGGGGGGGGGAGAGGGAGGGGGTGGAGTGGGTGGTAAGGGAGGGGGTGGGGGCAGGGGGGAGAAATGAACCAAGCCTTGTATGCACATATGAATAATAAAAGAAAAATGAAAAAAATAAAAAAAATTAAAAAAAATAAAATAAAATAAATAAATACACCTGTAATCCTAACTACTCAGGAAGCAGAGATCAGAAGGATCAAAAAAAAAAAAAACCCTGCTTAGTCATGAGACAGAAAAAAGGAACACCTTCTGTTAATACTTGATAATTTTTTTATCTATATTGATGAAGGATACTGTTCTTCTTAAATTATATCTTTGTAAGTTTTGGTGTTGAGACTATTCTGGCCTTTGAATTGGGCAATGTTCTCTCCTTCTCTGAAAATCAGAAGGAATTTTTTTCTAGGAATGGCAATAATTTCTTTTTAAATTGGCAGAATTCAATCCAGGCTTTCAGTTTTCTTTGAGAGAAAGTTTGTGATTTTTTTTTTTTTTTTGGTGATACTGGGATTTGAACTCTGGGACCCCACTTGTTATGCAGGCACTCTACTGTTTGAGCCATGCCCCAAAACCTTTCTGTTCTAGCTATTTTTCAGGCAGGGCCTCTCATTTTTCATCCAGGCTGGCCAGGACTACTATCCTCTGGGATGGCAGGTGCACATTACCACATACAGCTTTTTTGTTGAGATGGGTCCCACAAAGTTTTTGCCCAGGCTAGCACTGAATCACAGTCCTCCCAATCTCTGCCTCCAAAGTAGCTGGAATGAGATCACAGGTGTGCCTCACTGCATCTGGCTGAAACTATGATTTTGAATTTCATTTAAAAATCAAATTTGAAAAATTTGAAAATTTTCAATTTATTCTTAGTAAACTTTTTCAGAAAATTTGTCTTTTTCTCCTAAGTTTCTGAATTTATTGTGATAAAATGGTTTGTATCCTGTTCTCATTATCATTATAATGTCTGTAATTTCATTGGTGATGTCTCTTCCATTTCCCTTACTGTTCATCTGTTCTTTTTCTTTTTAAATTAGTTTTTAACTAGGTTTGTCAATTTTATTATGCTTTTCAAACAGCCCACTTTTTCTACCATTATAATTTATGTTTTCAATTTTATTGATTTGTTTCTTTTTTTCTACTTATTTTTGCTCTTCGTTTTCTAGATTGGTAATTAGAAATGTAGATCACTCAATTTAAACCTTTCTTCCTTATTGATGCAGCTATAAACTTCCCTCTTAAGTACTACTTACATGCATCACGATGTATTTTCTATACAAATACGAATGTGGAATAGTCAAATCTATTGAAATCACCATAAGAAGGGGACTTAAGGCAGAAAGGAGAATAATGGAGGGGATGAACCAATTCAGGGTATAATATAAATATATATATATATATATATATATATATATATATATATATATATATATATATATATATATTTATTTATTTATTTATTTATTTATTTATATAATATTATAATACATATAATACATATTTATTTAACTATATATGTATATATACATATATATATACACACATATATAGACATATCACAATGAAACTCCCTGTACAACCATCATAAACAAAAGTGTCTTTTTAAAAAATGATGGACAGGAGGCAAAACAGGTCCTGTCTGGGGGTGGGGGTTGCACTAGTGGGAGGGGGAGAGACTAAGAGTGAAGGAGGGTGAATATGGTGGAAATATTACGGATTCATGCATGAAAATAGAACAATGAGACCTGTTGAAACTGTACCAAGAAGGGGGAGGGAGGATGGAGAAAGATGGAGGGGTGAATCTAACTAAGATACATTGTAAACACTTTTGTAAATGTCACAATGTGCCCCAGATACAAATGTAACATGCTAACAAAAAATTTTAAATCATGCAAATGCTATATTTTTACTGTTGTTTAAAATATTTTCCATTCCCCTCTCCCCCTCCCTTCCTCTCTCCCTCCTGCACCCCAGGGCATTGTACATGCTAGGAAAGCACTACCCCACCCTTTCAGCCATTTAAAGAAGTGATTCCATTGTCCTATGGCTTGCTTGCACCATTTCTGAGAAAAAGTCATGGCTGTTACCTAACACTGTCGTGTAATGTGCCCTTTCCCACCTGATTTTTAAACTCCCCTCATCTTTACTGTCAGCAATTTGCTGTGCCTAGGAGTGGTTCTCTTTGTGTTTACTCTGTTGAGATCTGTTGCGCTTCTCTGAATTTATAGTTTTCATAAAATTTGCAACATTTTCAGCAATTATTTAATTTTTCCCTTCTGTCATCTATTTCTTCTGGGACTCCAATTTCACATTTATCTCCCTGCTTTATATTGCCCTACATCTCCCTAAGCCTTCACTGACTTTTCCTGAGTTGCCACCAATCTTTTTTTTTTCAGATACTGTATTGATTCTGTTCCTCTACTGAGATTTACTATCATGTGCACCTATTGCTTCAGTTCCTTCAACAGGTTTAAATAGTGATTTGAAAATCTTAGGCTAGGGTTGGGGCATGGCTCAAGTGGCAGAGCACCTGCCTAGCAAGTGCAAGGCCCTGAGTTCAAACCTTAGTACTGACCAAAAAAGTCTTTACCTCCTAATCGCAACAACTCTGTCACTTTTGGTTTCTATTGACTTCTCCCTTTTATTACAGATATTTTCCTGATTCTTTTCATATCTTGTAATTTTTAGTCAAGAGAGCAAGTATTTTGGGAATGTCTAGATTTTGGTGTCATCATTTAATGGGTATTGATTTTTGTTTTGGAAAGTATTTAATTTATTGGCCATGTGGATTGATCTTTTTGAAGTTTGTTTTTAAACTTGTTAGGACAGGTCTAGAACAGCCTTTCTCTAGAGCTAAAATAGCTTCTTACCAAGGCCTAGCTTTTCTGAGATCTCAATTCAATGCCCAATGTATTCATCAAAGTCAATCCACTCTGTCTGGTCAGAACCCAGCACCATGAAATTTCCAGCAATTTGTAGCTTTCTACTAGCTATTCTTAGGCAGGTCTCACAAAGTATCACTTGGCATGTAATCAGCTTAGCATATAGCCGAAGATTTAAGAGGATCTCTGTTTAGATTTCTGAAGCCCCTTCTTTGAACCTGCTTCTCCAGTACTCTGCTCTAAAAATTACAGCTTTCTTAGCAGACCTGTATTCTCTGTTAAGCTTTGCCTCCCTCTGCCATAATTATAAAAGTGTCTCCAGGCAGAAAGCCAGGAAATTGGGAGGCCTACCTCATGTGTTTCCCTTCTCTTATGGATTCCAATAGTGTGCTGCCTATTTCCATTTTCTGAAAACAGCTGCTCCATATTTTTTGTCCTTTTATAGTTGTTGATAGTGAAAGGTCCAGTCTGGCACCACTAGTATGTTGTGGCTGGAAGTGGATTACAATAGCCTTAAATTGGTCTCACCACATCCATTCTTGTATCCAGTCAGTCCATTCATACTCCTGTAGTCACAGTGATTTCTTTAATGCAGATTTCTAACATTTTATTAAGAAAAACTTAAAATATCATAAAAATAGAAAGGATTATACTTATACAATGAACACTCATAGGCCTACCACCTAGATTCCAAAATTAGCATTTGCTAAATTTTCAAATTTTCATCATCACCTATCTATGCATCCCTCTATCAATCTTATCCAATCTTACTGTCTTAGCTTAAAATTATATTTTAAGATAAGTTGAAGACATCAAAACACAGCATAATTTTTATAAAATGCAAATTTAAATTACATCAATTCCTGCTTAAAATTCATCAGTGATTTCCCTATCCTTCATCTATGACCAAAATCTGTCACGTGGTCTACAAGACCTATGTGTTTCAGCTCTACTGGCCAGCTTCTCCTCTTCTCTGCTCATTCATCCCTCAGCTCCCTGAGTTCTTGCCATCCTGACTCTGTTTAGTTCCTCTAATGTCCTCTGCTTCTTCCTACTGTAGGACATGGGGCATGGGTGAACACTCTGCCCCAACCTCTTCTCCCATTTGCCTGTGTGAGAGCTATTTATCCATTTGTCACTTCTTCCAGAATGCTTTCCACACCCCTCAGACATCAGCTGTGCCCATTAAACACTCAAGGCACCATTTATAAAAGTATGAAATCATAAAAAATTGATCTCCCCCATTAGACATAGCTTCATACTTTTTTAAAGATAGGATCTTGCTATGTATCCCAGATTGGTCTCAAACATGTGATCCTCTTGCCTCAGCCTCCCTGAGCACTGGGATTACAGGCGTGTACCTCCACATTGGGCTAAGACAAAAATCCTTCTTTTAGTTCATCATTGTAATCCTGGAGCCTAGTACAGCACTTATCAAATACATCTTTCAACTATGTAGGTACTCAAAAAGTTATTCAAGAATAAAAGAGGGGGGTGAATATCACCAAAGTACATTATATGTATGTATGGAAATATCACAATGAAATCTTTTGTATAAGTGATATATGCTAATTAAAACCTTAATTAAAAAAGAGGAAAATACTTGCCAGATGGACAAGTCATTCTTTTTAAGATGCTTTGGAGACAGAGAATGTTGCTAACAAGATTTTCTGCTACTTATTCATCTGTCATATTGAACCTAACCATACAGAAGTACTTAAGGGTCATTCCCTAAGTAGTGCCATCAGGCTGAGCAGTTATCCTGTTCCAAAGAGTTAAAGAATGAAGTCATTCAGAAAGCCCTCCAAAGCCAGCTCTTCTAGATAACCAACCTAGAGTCACACAATACTATGATCTGTATCTTCATTTGATTCTCAAAGGTATACACTGAATTGCATGGTTTTGTTTTGATTCAGAGAAAAATACCATTTTCTCAAAACTGTATCTTTTTAAGGGTTTAAAGCTGACAACTTATTCTGTGCCTTTTCCCATGTATACTGGATCTCACAAACTGGGGCAATAGTAATGGCTCTCCCTTGTGTTGTGGGATCTGTGAATGCTGTCTCATATGGGTAGGAAGATACTATTGCTTTGGGTTCATACATTTGCTTAAATATTAAAATGAAGATCCAGTAAAGGAAAAACTGCTGAAATGTAATAGAGACTTCTACATACAATAAACACACTAGTCTTTGTATACTGAGCTTCTCTGCATTGCAATATTTGATCTCTGAAACCAATTATACCAGTCCATAAAAGAATATTGCACATAAGGTTGACAGTAGCATCTTAGAAGCAGTCATCAATGTGTTTCTCACAAGAAGTCAAATTATTAAACTCATGAACATCATTTTCATTGGCAGTTGTTAATGCCACAAACTGAATAGGAAGCACAGGAAAATTACGGCTTTAATTTCAATTATTATCAACAGCTTTCTAAAGAGAGCTAGGTCTATGCACAAAAGCACAGTAATGAATTCTCTTCCCCTAGGATTTGAGATCAACAGACTCTACAGTCTGCTTTGCAACACCATTGCCCTCAACAACCATTTCCCATCTCCTAAACTGCAGACTAACAAGCCAGAGCCCAGACAGAGGGAAGACTGCTGACAGTCTACTTTGTACTCTCTTGCTGCAGGCAAAATGGAGGCCCAGGAGGGTACATGTGGCCAGAAGTGTCTCCTGGGTCCTCCAAGGTCTTTGCTACATGTTATCAAAAAGAATGTGGTCAGGAACAGATGATAGCCACAGCTGACACGTGAGAGCGCTCTACCGAATCTGCTGCTAGTGTCTGGCTGCGGTCCACTGTTGTTACCAGGGAAACAGATGTCAGCTTGATGGAAACAAGGATCAGCGAAAACTTTCATTTACCTCGTTTCCACTGATCCCAACAGCCATTTCTAAGGAAACAGAAGCTGCAAGCCACTGGCCAAGAGGTTACCACTCACTTGTTAATATCAGGTGTGCTACCAGCCTGTGCACTTCCAGGACCATGGTACCAACAGGACCAGGATCCTGCTGTCAGCTACCCCCATAAGCCCTTTAACTCTGCAACAAGAAAGCTCAGTGTTCACCAGTATATAAAAATGCTTAGATTGGTTCTTCACTAGAAAAAGGAAATTTAGCATCCCTCCATTTAAAGCCAAATGGGGCCTTAATTTCTTGTTCTACCAAAGTCAAACTATATTGGGTTACTGCAAGACTCTGGCTCGTTCCAGAACCCTGACCTCAGCACCAACCTCACTCACAACATCACCTCAAAGTTCAAGAAAAGTGTTATTAAGCTACGTGGACAAATCTTTCACACAGAAAGCCAAGTCAAACCAAAATCAAATCTAGCGAATTACCAGAAAACATTTTGCTACAAATAATCACTAAGGGTGGCTTTGGCATTCTGGCAGCCTGAGCACTATTAATTACACACGTGAAAAAAATTTAGCATGTGAACTCTCTACAAAGAGTCCTTCACTGTCCCTTTGCTTTAGGTTATATTTCTATCTGCCTTATTAACCATTTGCCAAAAATTATCTGTGGGATAAGATATGGAATTCTTATTAACTCAGTACATTTATATTCTATAATCTAGTGGAAACAAGTCACACCAATAGCCTGGTTATCCCATAACCTCAACAACACCCCTTTCCATCTTGTAAGCAATTTGACTGCCTTTCTAAGATGCAGATATGCCCGAGGTGTGCACAGGGAGGGAATTCTGCCATTCATCTTCTATCAGTAGATGCCGGTAGAGTGTTGAGTGAGAGAAAACTCTAATCCCAGTCATGAAAAATTTATAAGATTGCTTATTTCCAGAGGGCACATCTCCACTTAGAAAATGTTCACAAGTGATACAAACACAACCTACTGGTATGTTTTACCTCCCAAGACAATATTCAAAAACAAATCAAAGTTTGTCTGCCCCAACACAGCATGAATATAAATGGACCAGGGTATAAAACATGATGCTCCCAAACCAACTCTATTCTGTAAAATTCTGCTACCGTATAGTATGCAGTCCCACCAGCACCATTACCACCTTCCCTTCCCACTTTTGTTAGATAATTAACTTTTGTTTTAGGAATCCAAGTTGTCACAAAAGCAGCCATGTCTGAGTCTTTGTCTAGGCCCCTAGTATTTTATGTATCCAGAATGGAGTATAGGAAGAGAGATTCAAAAAGATGAACTGGTTTGAAAATTGCCCTTGCTTTTCTATATGTTTCACTTCATCCAATTTCCCTGAAAGCTCCTAAATAGGCATCCAGTAATTAAAAAAAAAAGATAGATTAGTGATTTTAAAAGATATCTGTGACCTACATAAATCTGGAACTTATTTGGATACAAAGAATACAAATTAATTTAGAGCCAGATGATTTTGAATTTATAGACAAGTGCTGGGTTTACATTCAGTTTTATATCATAAAAGCTGCTTATTAAAAGCATTTATTGCCTAACAATATGCAAGACCTGCTTCAGGAAATATTTCAAATATTTTTTGTAAGATATTGGCAAAAGCTTTGAATTCAGACTAGTTATAAGTGATTTTAATCTACTCTTTAAAGCAGGTCCAGGAGGTGGTTTACATAGTAATATCCTTCAGAGCTGGTTGTGGTGGCTCACACCTATAATCCCAGCTACTCAGGAAGTAGAGATTGGGAGGATTGAGGTTTGAGGACAGCCGAGGCAAAAAGTTCACAAAATCCCATCTCAACCAATAAGCATGGTGATGTGTGCCTGCCATCCTAGCTATGAAGGAAGCACAAGTAGGAGGATTGCCATAAAGGCTAGCCCAGGCATAAACATGAGAAATTATTTTTCTATTTGAAAAATAATTTTAAAGCAAAAAGGGCTGGCAGCATGGCTCAAGTGGTTGAACAACTGTCTGGCAAGCACAAGACCCTGAGTTCAAACCCCAGAACCAATATATGCATATATAATTTAGAAACCACTGGCTTATGTCATTTCTATGTACATAGGCATACAACACATACACCTATGAAATAAAACATTTTAAAACTTTGACTTCTCACTAATGCAGACCTATCTTGACCAATTACTGTTCATTGGTTTAAAAGGGCTGAAGTGATCTTTTTGCATCAGATCCTATATACACTCTTACTGGGGCCATCATAATTACAAACAGCTAAGCACGTTATGCTCATTAGCTCACTGAAGCTTCACTGGACTCCACGAGGCTGGTACTGTTATTGTAATTTTTTACTGATGTACAAGATCAGGAAAATAAAGCTTAAAGGGGTAAAGATTCACCCTGAATCTCACGGCTTCTAAAACATAGAGCAAATACTCAAGTCATGGTTGTTGGACTCTAAGCTGCTGTGCTAACCCACTATATTTCAGAAATGCATTTCCCCTTCATTTATGGAAAAAAATCTTATCAAGTATAACTTCAAAGCAATGATTACATCTGCATAATACTTCACCAATGGCCAATTCTTGGGTGTCACAGAGTATAATATCAATGTGTATACAGAGCACACTCCTCTTGGTTACTTTGTGGAAAATCCATGCTATACTTTAGAATTTCCAAAGAGCCACCTTGACTGTTCCTGGGGAGGGGAGAGGAGGAAAATCTATGAACCAAAGATAAGAATATGTTAAATGAGTAGTATTCTTTATATATTTCTTCAAGAAGCTCTACATTCATTAAACTGATTTTAAAAAATCACCCTGTGGAGCAGACAGCAAGACAGGAAGAAAAGACTGAGGCTTAGGGAGTCTAAGTGAATCCCAGAGTCAACATAGGACACTGGTAGGGCAGAACCCAGGTCTGAGCCTTCTTGGGGGTCTGAGCCACATCTCAGAAGTCTAGGGAAGTGAAGAAGCAAACAGTATTAGCAGCCCACTACCCACTACCACCATTGTCCCCCAGAATTCAGCAGTGACTCTACAGGCACTGGATCACAATTGTGCTTATGTACTGAGGAAAACATCAGAAGGGATAAGAATTAAATGAACAGTTTTTTCCAAGCTTCCAAAAAGCCAGTGTGAGAAGACAAGGTATGCTTAATCTGTCTGGATTGTAGACTTAAAAGAGATGCTCTTTCTGATTCCTTGGTTATAATAGGATTGTCTCAAGGATGACTTAATGTCAAATTGCAACACTAGTTACAGACATCCTCAGCCCCTCCCATAGCGCCATCATCATAGTTGAAGTGTTCATCTATGCTAATATTTGGCAACACAGGGCACACAGTTCATAAACCTCATACTCACATTATGTCAAGAAAGGGTCTGTTTTAAAACCAAACATTTTCCCAGAGCATTAGTCTTAAAATACTTTAGAAATATACAAACATCAAATTAAATGTGTAAAGTCAGTAGAGGAATACAAGAGGATGGTATGGCCGCAGGAAAAGCAAGGAGCCAAAGAGGACAAACAAGTTTAAAAATGGTTAATAGACACAGCATCATCTAACACATCTTCATTAGGAGGCAGTCACATGTGTGGTCTTGACTGAAACGCCTAAGAGGGGAGCCTTTTAATTCAGTGCTTTGGGAATCACATGTGTTTTAGTTGGATAGTCCCTTATGTACTATGCAATGGAAATTTCCTTTTGATGTTTCTGTCCTTCTAATTTTGTAATACCTCTGGTGTTGTCTAAAAATAATAGTGAAGAATCATAAGATTAAACTAAAAATTTTTATTTTTCTTTAATAACAAAAAGTACAAATAGGAAAGTTAAAAGGGGAATAGCCAGGCAGAGAAGTACAGAGAACTGTTGGAGGAGGTAGAAATATACCCGCCCCTGGTTGGTTTCCCTGCTAGACCCACCTCTTCTTTTGAGATGCATCTCACAGAGCCCCTGACCTATACCTCTGCTTAGCACTCGCCATACTACCCTTCTTACACAGTCTCCCCCCGCCACTAGACAAGGAAAGCCTGAGCTCAAAGCTGCCATCTGTGTCTTAGACATCTTGGCGCCCCTGGCCTCTGGCCCAGAGCCAGCACTCATGAGAACCTTGGCAAGTGCTGGCCAAAACAGCCAACATGGCTGAGAGGCTCTGCTTTGTAGACATAGCACTTAATGCAGTCAAAACACACCTCAGTATTTCCTACCAGCGTGGCTTCCTGGGGAGGAGAGGCCGTGTGCAGCCCCTAGGAGTCAGGGCACAGCATCAACTGACAGTTAAAAGCACTAGAAAGTCTTACATTTTCTTTTTAACATTCTTGTATCATTTGCAATCTCCGTAGTTTTGTTTTGATATAAAAATGTCTTTCAAAAACTTGCTATTTTTTCCCAAGATATATTTTAGTAAACTGGATGTTCCATGAGGATGTGTGCTTCTTTTTTCTTTTTTTTTTTAATCTGCCATCTTTGACTGAAGTGCCTAAAATGGGAGACTTAATTCAGTGCTTTTTGGGATTACATGTGCTGGTCTGATACTCCCCTAGAGGCTATGCAACAGAAATTGCCTTTCTTTTGACATTTATGTCCTTCTGGTTTTGTAACACTTCTAGTGTTCTCCCAAAATTGTGAAGAATCCTAAAATAAAAAATTTAAATTTGCTTTAACAACAAAAAATACAAATAGGAAAGCAAGAAGAGCACAGAGAGGCAGAGACATACAGGGAAATGTCGGAGAAGCGCTATGTTCTGGGGTTGCTTACTGAGCCCATTGTTATAATGAGAAGCCCCTCCTTCTTCTTTTCCCTTTTTCTTTTTTTATGCACCTCATGATTTGGCTTGTACCTCTGCTTCATCATGCTGGGGCAACAGTTCTTGCCTTGGGAAGCTAAAGATAAGGCATGTCACCAGCACTGTTAAAATTAGTGGTTTCCATGGCCTCCGTCAGTTTAGTTGGGTTTAGGAGACATGGGGCGCCAAGGAATTCACAACAGAACTGCTGTTAACCTTGTATGGGCAGTTCCTGTGGCAAAGTTTCTCTAGGGATAAATGCCACTCTCACTGCCCTGACCCTAACCTGAGGCCACAGTAGCTCACTAGAAGGAAGGCCTTTCAAAGTTCTAAGAACACGATCTGTTGTTGAAGGGAGCTCGGGCAGGGCAGGAGAAGGTGCTGTCACTCCAGCTCAGTCCTGGCTCCCCCCACACACTCCTCTCACTGGGGGGCACTGTCCCTAGGTCATTTCTAGACAAGGGCTTTACATGACTATGTGTCCATGGTGTGAAACTGCCCACACTCAATCTGGGACTTCACAGTGCATACTTCCTGGAAACAGGCAGGACAGTTTGAGGAAAGGTGAAGAAAGGAAGTCAAAATGGATTAACTAGGCTCTGCTTTCCACTCTGCAAACAGCAGTGTTTTTAAAAAGTCGATAAATATCTCTTCACTAACTCGGCATACATGAAGAGATCACTTCACTGAGATACAGCCTCGAAAAGAGTGAGATAAAGTGAGTGAGGAGGAGATAAACTCGCTTGAAATCAATCCATCAACACTTTCCTGAGGATGAAGGGGCTCAGGGTAGGGACACAGGCACCTCCTGGGTCTCCAGGTGCACCACTACCCATCACCTGCCGGCTGCAGTGCCTGTCTGCTGAACCTGTTTCTCAGAGGGCTCAGATAGCCTTGACTTCCTTCAATGGGGAGCCTTCTGAGGGTGCCTCGGGGATAGTGTGAAGATGGGTTACACATATGGGCTCTGGAATGGCACCTCCCACCACAGGTAGGGCACAGCTCTGCAACACAGGCATCCCTTTTCTGAGCCAGTCTCTCCTCAACCTTCCATATGGAGAGTCAATTCAGAGGCAAGGTGTTAAACAAATGAATTTTAAATGGTGACCCAATGATGAGGGCTATGAGAAGACCACAGGAAACATGTGGGC
The DNA here is from genome assembly GCF_047511655.1 of Castor canadensis. NCBI lineage: Eukaryota > Metazoa > Chordata > Mammalia > Rodentia > Castoridae > Castor > Castor canadensis. The sequence continues at coordinate 112,522,881 of NC_133395.1, read as the reverse complement.
AAAAGTTGATCATAATTTTGCATTAAGGAAAGGTTCAAGGTCTGATTAAAACTGAATTGCAGGGATAACTCTCACAGTGACAGCAGTAGAACATCAAGCTAATCAAGGATCCTAATATCACAAGTAAGAGTTTGAAACTGTTGGGTATTTATGTGATAATCTAGGCTCATTTCTCCTTTACAACAAATCTGAAACACCACTAGAAGTATTTATAATTCCCTGAGAGTAACTAAAAAGAGCCAGGCTATGTACTAATGGGAAGAGAACCACAAAAGACAAAGGCCTCTCCCTGGGGGAGACCAAGGCTGGGAAGCCTTTTACTCACTTGTAAACCACCTCTACTCATTCATTAAGGAAACATTTTCATTAAATTAACAGTGTTTGGCAAGCATCAGAAACACAGAATCTCACAGACAGATACAGGCAGAAAGAATCACAGTTCAATCTGAAAGCAACACATCGAGGGGACATCAGAGTCCAAGTGCATGCAGAGAAGCCATCAGGGAGCAGCTGAGAGACACGCATAGCTGCCTCACACGTGGCAGCAGAAGTATGTGCAACACAGATCCAACTGCTTACCCACTAAGGACACCAAGAACCAGGTTAAGGACGAAAAATGAGCCAAGGATGATCAGACTAACAAAATACACCCATGGCCATTCCCATCCTATCGCATCATTTACCTGTAAAATGTAAGGAGATCAGTTATCAGTTATCCATTTACTAAAGAACAGAGCCCTAGTTGCAGCTGCTAGACCACTCAGTGCTTTGGCTGAAGGTTAGTGCTCCCAGGACAGGGGCTGGGGCTAGGTCCCCCCACATTTTTCTTCAAATAAGGACAAGTTCTGCTGCTGAAATCCACAAAAAGGGCCTACTGAAAGTCAGCCCAGACTAGCTCACTTAGCTACAGTTTTGTACCAATTAATGTGCATTATATTTGGATCCAAACCAAGAAAGCAATTATAAATGTATCTCATTTTAGGACTGACAAAAGGGCAAGCAACGGAAACTATTTAAATCCCAAGCAACAATGCTGATTAATTTCTGGTCAATAATTATTCTATAGCTTTCTTTCATGAAGGCTGGTGAGGTTCCAGGAAACAGCTTGATTTGGGAAGCCTCAGCAGAAAAGGCGGCATCTGAAAGCAGACATAAAGCATTTGGCACCCACCCGGTGGCCCCCTCTATAAAGCCTGTGTGGTCTTGGCAACTGTCCTCAGGACTCTGCTTTCAAGATGAAAGAGGTGTAGCTTACCCGCTCAATACACCAAGTACAAGATTTAGTACGAAAAATGACCCAAAGATGACGAGACTGACAAAATACACCCAGGGTAATTCAAATCCCATAGCATCATTCATCTGCAAGAAATCAGATGGTCTCATAGGAGTGGGTTAATAGGAGCATCTAATAAGGAAAGAGGGTCATATTAGAGACAAGCATTCTGTACATTTAATTAAACATTTACTTAGACTGAAATTGGAGACAACAGTAGCCAATACATTCATTACATATTCCCAACACACGTACAGGCACACAAGCATGCCAGAACACACGAAACAAGAGTCATTGAAGCTTTCAGGCCAAATAATAATAGATTGTGGCCTGAGGTAGGGAAATGAGCTAGGATTTGGCCCTTTGTCTCAGGAACTAATAAGAGCAATTTCCAGAAGATGGTTTTGTAGAGGACAAAACTAATGCTTAGCTGGAATCTGTTTATTTCTCTGCCCAAGTTAGTACTAATTTTGCTTTTAAATTTTGTGATGGTGGAAAAACCTTAATTACAGAAACAAACTTGTAATATTTGACTCTATAAACTTCTTTCTAAAAATAAATCTCCTAAAATAATTACATTGTATTGGAAGCCAACCTATTCAAGGAAGCCTAATCCACCTTAAATCTGGATTATCTGCAGTCAGTGAATACAGGCACAACTAAATGAATAAAAAAAAAGAAAATGTGTCTAGAGTTCAACTAGCATATTCAGAGGTCCTTTGGGAAAGGGATTTTTCTTGCCTGCACCCACAGGAGGACCCTGGCCTTAACCTAGCTCTCTCTCCCTCCCTCCTCCAGCTCCAGTTGCAAACTCACTGGGATTAGAAGTGAAAGAGGGCTGAACCAGAGGAACCCCTGATCCTACTTCTGGAAAAGCTCAAACTGCACATTCAGGCGTGGCCTCCTTGTCAGACCCTCCCAGAGAACATTTGATAGTGAACAGCTTTTATTCTGGAGCAAACAGGTGCTTTAAGGATCACAGCTGGATAGAACTTTCCAGCAGCACAGGTCACTGTTAAATTGGGCAAACACCTCTTCAAGGAAGAAGGTGTTAAGGACTAGTCAGGAAACAGAACAGATGATCCTAGACCTGACCCTGCTGGAACATCCAGAATCTTTGGCCAATAAATAATCTGGGCAGAGCTATCGTTCTTGCCTTACAGGTGCAACCCCTAAGGGTTTTTAAGCGTGTGCCTTTCTGCACATTATCTGACTCTTGGTTTTAGCTTTACAGAGTAAGGCTCATGCATTTCACAATGTTTACTTCATGCAGAAGCCAAACAGGAAAAGAGAACATTAAAAAAAATTACCTAACATCTGTTGCTGAAGTCTAGGGAGAGGGCATTAAATCCCTTATGAAACACCTGTTTGGCCACACGAAAATTGATGTGCTTAATAGAACTCGTATCAGTCTGCACATCTTACATTGGCAATTAGAGTAATGAATGAGCCAGGGACGTGGCTGCAATTGTTGATCTAATTAAGTTGGATAAACTAATTTCAGCAGGAAGGGAGAGGGTAATTCTTCCAAAGCAACTACACCACTAAACTTATTTAAAAACCCATGTGTGGAGAAAAAACAGACTGTCTGGTGTGGTGGCCAGAGCCTCGCCTGGAGTCAACACTTACAGTGGTGATCTCTCTGGGCCTATTTTCCTCTGTTGGAGCAGAGGTGCATGTGGCAGAGAGTGCTGTCACAGTGAGGGAAGGATGTACAAGTGCAGAGCTCCATTAGGAGCTAAGTCAGTTGACCAGGCCATCTGCTTCACCAACCCTCCTCAGGTCTCAGTGTGGTGTTCCAGACCATGGCTCTACTAACAGCTGACTGCTGCACCTGGGAGGGAAAAATTTCTTTAAAGAAATTGAAATGCCTTTTAATTTCTTGGGAGTTGGTGTGCAGATTTGCATTTGCTCAAATCAGAAGCATCACCTGGAATGACAGCTGAGGGCTAAACAGCAGCCACAGGAGACTACTTCTCTGCCAGAAGTCGGAAAAGAGACAAAACTTAAGCTCTAAGGGCCTTTCTCCCGACTAAGCCTTCTCAACCAACTCTCAGTTCAGAGCTAAATATTTCTTAGACCTTACTATACACATGGGGAAATTCAGGGCAAAATCAGTACTACCCAGTTGTTCCCAAAAATATGCACATTACAATAGACCAAGCATGGGGTTTCATCTGCCTGATCTTTATCAACAACAAGGAAATCAGCAGGAGCTAAAGCACTTTCATTTAGGTTAATTTTTAAAATATATCAAAGTCATCATGGAGCTAGCGGAGTGGCTCAAGTGGTAAGAGCGCCTGCTTAGCAGGCATGAAGCCCCGAGTTCAACTCCAGTGCTGCCAAAAAGAAAAAAAAAAAAAGAGGACAAAGTCATCATGGAGTGTCACTTGGAGCCCAAGAAATAATTTTTCTATTTAGCTTCGGTTCCTTCTCATTTTAGAGGCTGAAATGCATACACTGTCTCAAAATCTAACTTAAGGCTTTTTGTTTTGTCTAGCTGTTGAAGATACTACTAAAAACTTCATAACCTTGCTTGCAGCTCCCCAGAGCATAGAAGATGAGAAAGGCAAGCTGTGGCAGATGACATATAGAGGAACTTCTTAGGTGCCTGGAATGAAGGCAACTTCCTGTAGGGGTCTGACAGCCAGCACCTCAACAGGTGTGTGCACTACTAAGGAAAGAGCTTGGTGTTCAGACCAGAGGCCATAAAGGACTTACATGGATAGCTCCTTCCTAAAACCACACTTTTAAATTAATTTTGTACATTAAAAAACATTTCCTCTCAATCGAAGAAAAAAACATTTCCTCTAAGTCAAAGGAAAATAAATACATGTCATCTAATTCTGCATCTTGTAGACATGGAAATTAAAGCCCAGAAAGATTCAGTGATCAGCCAACATCACACAACCAGACTTATCCAACCTTAATGCTTGTTCCCTGCACTACACCCTACTGTCTCTGTGGACAACAAGTATGTGTAAGTCAAATGACACTTTAATTAGGTTTATGGAGCTCAGTTTATAAAAGAGCTCTCTGATGATTTGTTTTCCAACAGAAGTTAAAAATCTAAAAATCCCATTCTCCACAAATCCAAATAGTTCTGTTCTAGGTGTGCCTTTCTGCATATGGGACCCACTGAACTTCCCTTCTCAAGACCTTGCCAGATACTTGCCAGACACTCTTGAGAATTATGGCATAAATAAGCTAGAGAACACTGACTAAATATAAGCTTGACTAGTGCAAAACAACCTCCCACAAAGACTTTGTCCACCATATAAAAACATCTGAAAGATTAAGAAAGTTGCTTGCAATGAATATTTAAAATTCAAGCTCCTTGAGCACCTGGCCAGCTCAGTCAGTAGAGCATGAGACTCTTAAAATTCAAGCTCCTTTAACTCTTAACATGTTCCCTTTATGCCCAAGTTGTGGATAAAAATATTCAGACATGGCCCACCACACTAATGAGGCAATAGGCTTGGTATACTTGGAGAATGTGAAGTCACTTTATGTGTTGAGCATCTGCTTGGTGCCAGGCTCTGGCCTGCACAGGGATGTTCTGTTCTGGAACACAGCTAAGTGGCTCCAGCTGACTGTGGCCCATAAAATATTAGGAAGACTCAGTTCCTTGGTGCCTGCCTATCTCTATGATGAGTTAATAAATGCAATCAACAAATAATTAAAAATAATCCTGATGTGTATCAGAGAGTAAGATTTTAGAGAACACTCCAGAAGACATTACTTAGCTGCCCCCTAGTGTTGTAGAAGGATTCACAAACCACTGAGGAGTGGAAGAATACCAAAGAAAGAGAACCAGGTTCTTCTTAAACCAGGGGTACCTAAACTATGACTGGAAGGCCAAATTTAGCATACTTCCTGCTTTTATATGACCCTCAAGCTAAAAATGGCTTTTACGATTTAAATAGTTGGGGAAAAATCAAGAGAAGAATATTTTATGACCTAATGAAAATCATATGAAATCCAAATTTCAGGGTTCATAAATGAAGTCTGGTTGGAATATAGTAACACCTATTCATTTATTTATTGTCTTTGGCTGGCTCTGAGCTCTAACAGCAGAGTTGAATAGTTGGGACAGGAACTACATGGCTTACCAAGCCAAGTATAAGTATATTTACTATTTGGCCACTTATTTAAAAAAAAAAAAGTGTGTAGACCGCTGCTCTAGATCAAGGACCACACCACTTACTGGAGGACCCTGGGAATGTTCAGTGGCCTTTTTATATCCCATTATCTCCATCTTCAAGATCTCAGATCATTATAAAAGTATATAGACTTGCATAATGCTTATGAATTCCTTGACTCCTCCATCCAGAATAAAGATGCTATGTAATTCATAGAGAATGGAATTATACTGTCAAATTATTAACTGTGTGATTGTCATAGTAACAATAAAGATAATAACTGTATCATCATAGGTGATACTTAAAAGTTCTCAAGAAAGCAAGTGGAAACTTGTGCATTGAGTTCTCTCTCCTTCAATCACACACTCCCAGAGTTCTCACTGCTTGACAACAGAACAATTGCTGTGAAAGAAATAATGTTCAGAAATACAACATAATGAAATTGTCCATTAGTCAAGGCATGTTGGATCAGCAGTCGATAACTCACCATGATAATAGAAGGAAAACAAAGCTAAGAGAGTCACAGATAAATTTTACTTCTTTCAAAACATCAAAATGTGTTTTCTGTACTGTTTTGGGGGCAGCATCAAAGTTTAGACTATTTGATGATGCTTTTTTGTATTTATCAGGAACTTTAAGGGAAAACTGAGACTGAGACCTCACTATGATTAGAAGTTGCAATGTAGGAGATGGAAGTAAAAATGAACCCTTCATCAAACCTGAAAGCCCCTGTGCCTGTCTTGGGCCATCCACTATACTTTCCCTCTTCCTTTCTTCTCATGAAAAGGTGTTGTCTTATGAACATAATTAACAGCAGTGATTACACACACACACACACACATACACACAACTCCTCCTACAACAATCACAAAAGAGAAGAGGAAGAACAGAGAAGCTGTAACATATTGGTGATGCTTAAACCTTCTCAAAGATTAATAAGACTCACACTTTCAGCACTGAAGATAAAAACATACTTTCTGTGCCTTACATTGAAAATACAGTCGTCCCTCAGTATCTGCAGGGGTAGTCCAGGACACAACTTCCCATGGATGCCGAAACTTGCAGGTGCTCAAGTCTCTCTCTTTGGCAGTACTGGGACTTGAACTCAGGGCCTCACACTTGCTACACAAGCGCTCTATCACTTAAGTCACTCCGCCAGCCCTCAGGCCTCTTATATAAAAATGGTACAGTATTTGTATCTGAACTCTCTACATACATGAAATCATCTCTAGGTTACTTTTAATTCATATTACTATGTAAATAATCATTATGCTGTATTGTTTAGGAATAACAAGAAAGAAGTCTGTACATGTTTAGTACAGATGAAATTTTTTCCTTATTATTTCCAATCTGCAGTTGGTTAACTTGGGAGATATGGAACCTATGGATGTGATGCCTGCAGATACAGAGGGCCGACTGTATAGGACTTTTCTATAATCTTGCAAGCATAGTGTTCACTGGTGAAGGGAAGCAAAGCCCATGTATAGCCATCATATGTTCCCTGAAGTTATGAAATAATATGAAATCCTGTAAAGTTTAGAATTTAGAAATTATTGGAAGCTACGTCTCAATTTCTAAGCTTTCTAAGTAGAAGCTATCCATTCAGGAAGTACTTTATACTAATTTCCTTCAAACAACTCATTATTGAAGTCCCTTGTTAATCCCATTTGGACTTGAATTTAGGCTCAAAATCTACATCTTAGCTGTTTTTCCCAGCAACTCTTCTATTAAGCAAAACAATTTCTGAACTTCTTTGAGCTTTAAACATTCTACCTATAAACAAACTCACCAAGGGAAACGGCTGCTATACTACCACTTTATTTATAGCAAACCCTTCCAGTTCCATCAGGAACAAGAGGAATCAGACCCTAGGCACAACTGTTGGAGAGTCTACCAGCGTTGGCAGTTTGATGTGCCTTTTCTACCCTTTCTGCTAGACTTCTATAGCTCCATAGAGAAAGGAAGAGAGCTATGGGCCTGTCCTGAGATGATTTATAATAGAAGAAAAACTCAAAATGGGCTAAGGTTGTACTGAGCTATGGGAAGCATCGAAAGGATCCAAACTATGTTCTGTATCTTCCCATTAGGATTTAGTAGAATAATCTGTCTTTATGTATAAATGGTCAGTTTTACTCTGTGGAAATCCAGGGGGCCTCTTTACCTGGGAAATGACCCTCTGGCTCTCAGAGTTTAACAGGACAGCTCTGGCCTCCTGAAGTTCCCTGACCACAGTCAACAACAATTCTGGGGAAGTGGAGGACTAAAAGGCAGGAGCCAACAACATGCCTTCCAAAACTGAGACGTATGCCTGAAGGAGCAGTATGATGACGCTCACTGAGTGAAATCAGGGTCTGCTTCCCTTTCCAAAGAACTGACTTCCAGGGTTTCTTTCTCAGCCAGCTCTTCAATGGCTCTTGCTAAGGAAACATCTTTATCCAAGTGAAGAACATGCCATAAACCCTCTCCTCAAGCTGCTTACCCAGTAGAGCACATCTGTCCAGCCTTCCATGGTGATGCACTGAAACACAGTGAGCATGGCAAAGGCAAAATTATCAAAGTTGGTGATGCCTCCATTTGGGCCAACCCAGCCACTTCTACACTCCGTGCCATTGGTGATACACTGGCGTCCATTCCCTGAGAACGCACATGGAGCTGGATCCTCTTCAGCTACGATATCTGTAAACAGAGGAAGCAGGCTGCACCACTTGGGAGAGGAACATCAGGACACCCATGCCAATGGAAGCCCAGGATCCTTGCTGGAGCCCAGAATACCCTACACCTCTCACCCAAGTCATCTTAGAAGACTAGTTGCCTTCAAGGTCCAGTTCAAATACTCCTTCCTCAGTGAAATTTGCCATTTCCTCTGGTCATAATCCATTGCTCTTCGGTCTATACTCACCTTTACACAGAGCCTTTTCTAAGCTTACAGAGCACAATGTTATTGGTTTACCTCATGGAAGTCTCTCACCTTGTTTGCTAGGACATGTTGCATAGGGAATCAGGATGGGAAAGTAGAATAAATTCTCATTTATTCTGAACATAATTTACACTAAGAACTGGCTCAGTTGACTGCTGGTATAGTTAGCATTTTCTCCCTCTTCCTTTTTTTTTTTTTTTTAAGATTTTCCCCAAACCACAAAAGTTGTTTTAGGGAAAACCAACAATTTTCAAGTTGCCATTGTCACTACTCACCTGAGTCAGCAAAAAAACATGTTTTGTGCATTTTTCCAATAAAAAGTTCCAATCCTATAATAGCATAGATTATGATTACAAATAATACCAAAAGGGCTATGTGAAGGAGGGGAACCATGGCTTTTATAATGGAGTTCAGAACAACTTGTAAACCTAGGAAAGAGAAAAATAAGTTTGTGAGCCAGGGTGACACTTCAAATTAGGTATACATATAATTCCTAATGACGCTTACTCTATTTATATCATATAGAAATAAAATACAAAAGCTATTTCAAAGCAGTTAATTAATACTAAGCCTACATGTAAACTCAGCTAAAAAGGAGCCTTAAAGATCATCTAACCCAACTCCCTCACTAAACAGATGGAAAAACTAAAGCCTACAGAGGGACAGCAATGTTAAAGTCATTCACTCATGTATGCATTTTTCATTCATTCAACAAAAGCCCTTGAACATCTACCAGATGCAAAGTATAAGGGTTAGTAGTTCCTTTGGCAAATATTAAGATGTAGAAGGAAACAAGGATTTAACACAAATTACTCTCAGGTAGCACAAAAATACTATTTGAGTAGAAACAAATAGTGAAAATTAAAGAAGGATGAAAGACATTGCCTCTGAGTAGGGCAAGGAAGGACATCTCTGAAGCAGCTTCTCCCTTGGCAGAGCCTGAAGGCTGAGTAGGATGGACTTCCACAGGTAGGCATGAAGAAAGAGAACACAGTACCAAGAGTGCAGAATTTAAGTGAGCATGATATAAACTTGGGGGTGACCACTTGATCAGTGATCATACAGTGGAAAAGAGAATCAGGAAAAAAGATGTAGGCTTCGGTCACATCATTCTGGGTTTTGAATTTGGGTTATAGAGTCAGATTTTAGCCCATCAGCAAAAGACAATTACCTTAAAAAGAGAAAGGGAAATAGGCAAGACAGGCAGAGGAGCAGTTTGGAGTGCTGGGGCTCCCTAGGTAGGTCAGAATGAGGATCAAGATGAGACCATGGTCAACAGCTGCTTGGAATGAGAAGAAGGTGCCTAGAGTGTGCTCCAGTGATCTGAGCCAGTCATAGGCAAATACCAGTGCTCTGAACAAAAAACAAGTGCTTCAAAAGGAAGCTCTTCTAGAATGAGGGAGGTAGGTGAGAAGGGTAGGGGGGTGTGGAGACTATTGACCTGTTCAATTGGATGCACCTAAAATTAAAGTGCAAGTGTCCTGTATGTGACAGGTGGGCTTGAGATGAGAGATGTGGATACTACTCAAAGCCCTGATGCAGGTACAGGTACAGCTGCCAAGGAAGTAAAAGATGATGAAAAGTGGGATGGTGGATCAAAACCGAGGATTAGGATTAGAGGGGGAGACAGGCAGGAACCCAGAGCCTGCACTGGAATCTGAGCTTTTTGACATAGTAGTTAGTGTCCTGTGTTCTCCCCCACCACCCCATGATGTCAGCTACTGCTCCATGTCACTCACTCTGCCTCCTTTCCCTTCCCCATTGTCTGTCTTCCAAACCATACCTTTTCTAGTATCTCATTTTCCCAATACCTATTCAAAGAAAGAATATAAGAAGCTGAGATGTTTAAAGTTAAAAAATTTGGAGTTGGAGTAAACCACACAAAGAGAAGAAAACCTACCAGCAATAGTAACAAAAGTTTACCATGTAAGGAACATATGGGAAGAGGCAGAGGACAGGTCAGGGAGGGCAGATTGACAAGAGGATTCTAGACATATCAAGATTCTATCTTGGTAAAGCCTTCTTTACAACTAAAATGGCAGGCACTGCCTTTAAATGTTTAAGTGGTTTCTTTTGGAAAAATGACCAATAGGATGATTTTCAACAGGAGAAAAGAAAGTATTGGCTCCTAATGTACTTGGACAAACTTTTGGTTGTTGTTGTTTTGATTTTTTTTGAGATACAGATGGACCATCCAAAATCAACTACCAGTTAGCTCTTAAATTCTGTAGCAGTGAACCATACAAGGTCATGAATATTTTGTTTACAGTAACTATTACATTTAGATTGATCAGATTTGTGAAACAACAGAGTTGAATTTTAAGATGAATATGTATACTTTCTTACACTCAGTGACTGGACATAGTCAAATTGCACAGCAGATCTCAGGGGACTCTAATCAAGGAGTCATGGGAAGGAGTGGAAACAACACCAGGCCAGGAATGAGTGGACCTGGGTCTAGTTCCATCATTGCCCACCAACTATGATAGTCTGAACAGTCACTATTTTTTCTTCTTCTTTGTGGTACTGGAATTTGAACTCAGCCCCTTGAGCTTGCTAAGGCAGTTACTCTACCACCTGAGCTATCTTTTAAGTCACTATCTTTTAACAGATCCCAGTTTGTTTATCTAAAAGAAGATATAGATAGACCAGAGGATCTTTCCCACTTATGAGTTTGGATTCTGAAAAACATTGGTTAACTGAACATGAGTGGTCAAGAACTCCACGAATGTCTGAACTGCCACCTTCTGAAATACAGTTGCCTTTCACTAAATGACTGTATATTCACACGCACATAATCTTTTTAGAAGACAGCAGATAATTTTTAGGTAAGTATAAGAACTAAAACATTTCTTCACATTTTCAACAATTTCAGGTAACAGAAGAGAAATCAATATTTAATGTTGCCAACCAGCATTAAAAATACCATGGCCCAGAATCCCTGGCTCCTTACCCCCAAACCCATTTGAGTTTGATGAGAAGATTTCATGTTCCCTGCCCGGGCAGTTAAAATATAGGCTTAAGGGTCCTTGCATAAACCAGTCATGGTAGTATACATCTATAATCCCAGCTATTCAGGAGTTGTACATCAGAGGAATCACAGTTCGAAGCCAGTCCCCACCTAAATAATAAGGTGGGCATAGCGGTACACACTTGTGATCACAGCTACGTGGGAGGTGTAGGTAAGAAAATCGGGGATCAGGGTCTGAAGCCAGCTCCAGGCAAAAAATATGAGACCCTATCAGAAAAATAAACTAAAACAAAAAGGGCTAGGGTATGGCTCAAGTGACAGAGTGCACACCTAACAAGCTTGAGGACCTGAGTTTACCAGTATCACACACTCACAAATAAAAGTCCTCGCGTAAAACTCAGCCCCGTTTCTCCCTGTTGAACTGCGGGAGAATGAGATGAAGATCTCCATCAAGTTTCAAACAGTGATGTTTCTTGGGGAAAGGAAGAAAAAACTACAGCTAAGAGCTGATTTTGCTGAGTATCTAGGGCTATGTAGTCTCCATCTATAGAAACTTCACTGGCCTGCAGAATCAACACGGCACTCTACCCGTTTTAAGAGTGTTCATTGGCCAGAGACTCATGCACACACAAGCCATGGCCCTGTGAGTGCATTTGGCATATGCCACAGACAGGCTGTCCTGTCATCTGCTCTTTTGGAGGGGGGGGGGAAACTTGCCGTGATTACTTTGAAATTAGTTAGATTAAGCTACAACAACTAAATCTGAAAGAACGTATTTGCTAACTGAACTTCTCATTTAATCATGTTACACTTAACAGTCATTCCAAGGTATTTCTATTTTTCTCAATTGCGTCCAGAACAGTTCTGTGGTTTTGACTTATGCTGATCTTTTTCAATTAAAATAAATGAACCATCTGGAAAAAGAAGTACACATAAAACACTACTTCCTACATTTTAAAATGTTAAATTTGGCAATCTTTTTTTTTCCAGAGGATTTTTGGTGCATTCTGAGTGCCAACAGGTTTAATAAAATTTCATGAAGAACTTTTGGAGAAGCAAAAAAAAATCTGTGCTCTTCCAATGGCTTTACGAGTTGTAGAAAACAGGCACACCATTATAGTCTTGTTTCCTTGCTCTGTCTCTGAATAAACAAGCACCTCTGAAGCACCAGTCCTAAGAAAGGTGTTAAGACTACCTCTACCCTCTTAAGCCCTCAACATGGGGAATTCTTTCAGGGGCAGATACCCTACAATTCCTTTGGCAGCATAAGAGGCCAGGGCATAGACAGGGCATCTGTTCCAATTCAGGTGTGACTCAACCCAGACTGGAGGTATGAGCCAAAAGCAAAGTAGACCCTGGCACTGACTGGTATTGTAACCCAGTGAGTGACAACAGTCTCTCTAACTCCTTGAGAGACTACTCTGTGTTCCAGACAACCTGCTAGGGGTCTCTCTCCCTTATACCATTAGGTTCTAACCCTGTACACAGATGTGGAAGCTGAAGTGTTCATCCTTCTCCTCACAGTGGGACAGACACAATCCCTGACAGTGGGTGAGCTGAAGAGTTTTCAGGAATCCAACCCTGTGTTGCTGCCACTTTGAAAAAAGACTATGACCTGAGCCCTCCATATCATCATCTATATTACCTAGTATTCACAGAGGGTCAGGCCTGGGAGCTGGGTCAGAAAGGAAAACCAGATTGGAATCAGGAGTCCTGAAACCTAGGTCTCTTACCACCACCCAGCCTCTTTGCAACAGGAGATTCTTCTGCAAAAGCAGGATGACAATTATCACCACCTGTCTACCCCCTCTTCAGGGCTGTCACAGACATCCACAGAGAAAATGCAAGCCAAAGAGTTCTGTCAACTATGAAGGCCTGTACAGTAAGCTGCGAGGCCCCTGATGGGTGCACAGCAACTCACCTTAGAGTACTCTGTTTCTTCATCCTAAGACCCACCCAGAAGAAAAAGACCAGCACACTCCTCCATCTAGAAAACAAAATGTGCTTACTGGGCACTCCTGACACTAGTCGAAGAGGTCGTAACACTCGGAAGGCACGGAGGGCTTTGACATCAAAGCCTCCTGATTTGCCGCTAGAGTGGTTCCCGCCTTCTGTTTCTTTGGTTAATTGTTCCAAAATGACACTAAACAATCTGAAAGAAGAGGAAAGAAAGAAGCGTTACAGTCTATCACCCAGGGAAACAAAAACAGAATGATAAAAGTAGTTATTTTTGAACAAGTTATTTTTGAAATGAAAGCAAAGGCAAAAAATCTAAACCTGACCCCTCTATAGAAAAGCATTTGAGACAGGGACTAATCTTCCCTGTTTTTGTACAAATGGAGCAGCCAGGAACAAAAAGAGCCCCATAGAAGTGGAACTCACTGGGGATCTAGCAATGACAAGTAGAACTGCCCAGGCTCAAATGACAGCAGTGATCTTGGTGGTTACCACTTGTGAGCACTTGCTATGTGCTAAGCACTTCACAAACACTGATTCTCATAGAATTGTTATGCAGCAGGAATCACTTACACCATTTTACACATATGGAAAGAAACTTGAGGGGAACAAGTAATGTGCCCAAGACCACACAACTAGTGGCAGAACTAATATTGGTAGTTGGCCCAGTTCCAAAAGGGTAAGAAGTTTTAGTTCATTTAGTCTGCTCTAGTCTAGTGCTTAAAACAGTTCCTGACACATGCAAAGTGCTCAAAAATTTTTTGATGAGTAAATCAATGAATGAATTCAAAGTCCCACATTTTAATGTGCTATACCACTTCCAGTGCAGTCACTGACACACACCCCTCCACACACACACCAGTACCCTCATGGGGATAGATGGAGAATGATGTAAATTACAGATGCTAAGGAGCTGGGGTGTGCAAAGGCTAAAAGTAGTTACTTAGAGAAGTATTAATATCATTTTCTCTTTTGAAATGTGAGTAATATTGTATCTGGCAGCCATGGTAAGTTTTTTTTCCTACTCTCAGAAGGTTTTCCGGATAAAACTATTTTCAGGCAATTTGCTCATTTGACAGTTACTTTTGCTCTTTCAAATAAATATTTACTCTTTGGAATTGTTGCTTTTCAGAATAAATATGAATTTTTCCATTGCAAATAGCATCAGCTCTGGCCAATCAGATTATGGAAATGACTGGCCCAGCAACAAAGAAAAGGTTTCTAAAGTTTAATTAGCAGCCAAAGCAGAAATTCTGCCCCCACTGGCAGGCAGGCCTCTAGATCACCAAGACAAAGTCCATAAAACACAGGGTGGTCTGATCGTAGTTCTGATTGGGCATAGTCATATCATTCTAGGGCATTTATAGAGCAGCCCTTTGTTTTTTATAACAGTAGAACAATTAGCAATGAACCCAGGAGGGAAAATAAGACGCCTCTCTACCTTCTCAAAGCTTCTGATGGTGGGCTCTCTTTACTTATGACTGGGGAAACATCAAATTTATGACAGGTTTCTCACTGGCATAGCTTTTAAAAAGTATTGCAAACTTCTACAGCAAGGGTAATGTTAAAAGTCTCTCCTCCAAAACAAGTTCATAGCTTCACAAAAACAAAACAAAAGGAAGAAGGAAAACCTCAAACTCTTCTGAAATGTGGAAGCCACAGAAATTTTTCACGCTAAAAGGTTAGGAAAATAATTTATGCAGGTGGTGACTTAAGATTGCTTTCAAGTATCGGCATTTTGCAATGTGCACTTCAAGGTCCTTTTATTCCACCACCCCCCACCGCCAATTCTTCAGCAAAGTCCTTGAAAACAGGTGGATAATGTCTCTCTCCCGTTACAGAAGAGCCTGAATCAGAGAAAGAAGCTGGCTGTGGTTCCCAGATGGTGGGGGGCTGGAAGGGACCAGGGTCATTTCTAGTCCTAAGAACTCTGAGACATTAGGAAAGTCCCTCTCTTTCTCTAGGTTTCAGTTTCCCCGATAAAACTAGATCAAAGGATCCAGAACCCTGCCCACTCCATTCTCATATTCTACGATTCTATTCCCCTCACCCACACCAAAAAAAAAAATAATAATAATAATAACAATAAAGGAAAAACAAATCAACACCATGTACCTGAAGAGATAAAGACACAAGGGAAAGCAATATTGGACCCTAGATTGTTATTAAAAGTTTATCTAGACTGAAGGTATGGCTCAAGCAATAAAGCACCTGAAAAGTCTGAAGCTCTGAGTTCAAATCCCAGTCCCATCAAAAATTTGCCCCAAGAGAAGAGGAAAAAGGCAAGAATTGGCCCAAACTGTCAAAGGTCAGAAGCACTAGAATGAGGGCAACATGTTTTTCTTCATGAAAGCTTAAGTCATTAGCCCAAATGCCTGAAATCAGAGGAGTAGTACAAAAGTTGACTTATATCATACTCTTCTGTAAAGGGAGTAACTTTAGCTATGGTAGCCCAGTGGGTTCTCTTGTGATCACATTACTAACAGTTAATATTTTAGAAATATTCATAGCTTTCTTAACATCTCAGGTAGTGGGAGAACTGAAAATCCACTGACTTGAGATACAGATTGTAGCTGGAAACTGTAGTGAACAGAAATTTGATTCAAATGAAGACATAATTCATCCTTTCCTTTAAAAAAACTTCTGCAATTCCATCCATTTGCCAGCGAATGATAACATTTCGTTCTTCTTCATGGCTGCATAGAATTCCATTGTGTATAGATACCACATTTTCTTAATCCATTCGTCAGTGCTGGGGCATCTTGGCTGTTTCCATAACTTGGCTATTGTGAACAATGCCGCAATAAACATGGGTGTGCAGGTGCCTCTGGAGTAACCTGTGTCACAGTCTTTTGGGTATATCCCCAAGAGTGGTATTACTGGATCAAATGGTAGATCAATGTTTAGCTTAAGTAGCCTGCAAATTTTTTTTCCAGAGTGGTTGTACTAGTCTACATTCCCACTAACAGTGTAAGAGGGTTCCTATTTCCCCGCATCCTCGCCAACACCTGTTGTTGGTGGTGTTGCTGATGATGGCTATTCTAACAGGGGTGAGGTGGAATCTTAGCGTGGTTTTAATTTGCATTTCCTTTATTGCTAGAGATGGTGAGCATTTTTTCATGTGCTTTCTGGCCATTTGAATTTCTTCTTTTGAGAAAGTTCTGTTTAGTTCACTTGCCCATTTCTTTATTGGTTCATTAGTTTTGGGAGAATTTAGTTTTTTAAGTTCCCTATATATTCTGGTTATCAGTCCTTTGTCTGATGTATAGTTGGCAAATATTTTCTCCCACTCTGTGGGTGTTCTCTTGAGTTTAGAGACCATTTCTTTTGATGAACAGAAGCTTTTTAGTTTTATGAGGTCCCATTTATCTATGCTATCATTCTGAGTGAGGTTAGCCTGGCCCAAAAGACCAAAAATCGTATGTTCTCCCTCATATGTGGACATTAGATCAAGGGCAAACACAACAAGGGGATTGGACTTTGAGCACATGATAAAAGCGAGAGCACACAAGGGAGGGGTGAGGATAGGTAAGACACCTAAAAAACTAGCTAGCATTTGTTGCCCTTAACGCAGAGAAACTAAAGCAGATACCTTAAAGCAACTGAGGCCAATAGGAAAAGGGGAACAGGTACTAGAGAAAAGGTTAGATCAAAAAGAATTAACCTAGAAGGTAACACCCACGCACAGGAAATCAATGTGAGTCAATGCCCTGTATAGCTATCCTTATCTCAACCAGCAAAAACCCTGGTTCCTTCCTATTATGGCTTATACTCTCTCTACAACAAAATTAGAAATAAGGGCAAAATAGTTTCTGCTGGGTATTGAGGGGGGGAGAGGGAGGGGGCAGAGTGGGTGGTAAGGGAGGGGGTGGGGGCAGGGGGGAGAAATGAACCAAGCCTTGTATGCACATATGAATAATAAAAGAAAAATGAAAAAAAATTTAAAAAAATAAAAAAAACTTCTGCTCTTGCTTTGACCATAACTTAGTCCATATTTTAGATAAAGAATAATCTGATGGTCTAAATTTTTTTAAACTTAATAAGAGAAACCAAGTCCATTTCTATTTTTAAATTAGTTTCCTTGATGATTTTAACTTTTAAAATCAATTTCATTGTAGTTTAAATATAATAAACTGTACCTATTTGAAGTGTGCAAATAAGTTATAATAAATATAAAAGTTAAAGCAACAAAGACAGCAACCAAGACAGTATTTCCAACATCTCAAACAGCTCTCTCGTGCCTACCGTCAGTCATCCTCCCTGTAAGCCCAGTTGCAGGTATCCACCAATTGCCTACTTATCCATGTAAGTTTTTCCCTTTTTTCCAACCTAAACAGAACCATGTAGTATATTTTTTGCCTATCTTCTTTTACTTGCCCATAATGTTTTTGAGATTCATCCAAGTTGTTAAATTTATTGGTAGTTCACTTCTTTCAATTGTTAAATAATAGACCATTATATAAACATACCACACTGAGTTTAACCATTTACCTGTTGTGGAATATTTGGTTTATTTTCCGTTTTTCTCTACTGTGAATAAAGTCTTTTTGTGGACATGGGTTTTCATTTATCATAGATAAATAGCTAAGAAAGAACTGGTAATATGGTCACATTGTAAATGTGTTTAACACTGTAAGAAATTGATAAGTTTCCCCAGAGTGGTCAGGCCACTTTCTGTTTTGACAAGTAGACTCTGAGCGTTCCAGTTCCTCCACATGCTGATGAATGCTCAGTACTTCTTGGTCTTTTTACATTTAGCAATCCTAGTGGGCATGTAATACATCACTGTGGTTTTAGCCGGCATTTCTCTAATTACCAACAATGCTGAGGGACTTACTGACCGTTCACTGTGTTTTATTTAAGCAGTGCTGGGAATTGAACACACACACACGCACACATATATTTTAATGAAGATCTGTTCAAATGTTTGTCCTTCCATGTAATGGGTGGTCTTCTTACTATTGAATTTTAAGAGTCCTTTATATATGCTGAATAAAGGTTCTTGTCAGGTATCTCTACTGTAAATATTTTTCCATGTCTGAATTGCCTTTTCATTTTCTTCACACTGTCTTTTGAAGAAAAGTTTTAAATTTTGATGAAGCTGAATTTTTCTATTATCCCTTTTATGGCTAATGCTTCTTATACCTGAGAAACCTCTGCCTACCCCAAGATCATAAAGACTTTCTTCCAGAAATTTTAAATTCTACATGTAGGCCCATGATCTATGTTTAGATAGCATTTATATATGGTATGAGGTAAGAGAAGATTCTTTTCACTGTGAAAATAGAATAATAAAACCCACCAAAAGCTGTTAAAAAGAAGGGAGGGGGGAGAAGAAAGAGGGCTAAGAAAGAGTAATAGAGACGGGGTGAATTTGATCAAAGTATATTATACACAAGTTGTAACTATAATAACAAAACTCCCTTGCACAATTAGGTTATGCTGATAAAAATTAAAAAGAGTAATTTTTTCATATTGACAAATAGCTCTTTTAGCACCATTTGTTGAAAACAGTTCCCTCAACCTATGGAATTATCAAGGCATCTTTTTTATAAAATCAATCGATCATGTATGTATGAGTCTGTTTCTAGAGCCTCCCTATTTGGTTCCATTGATCACGTTTATGTCTATTCCTTATGCAAATATCAAATATCTTCACTTCAGTAGCTTTAGAACAATCCTTAAGATCAGGTTCCAGTTTTGTTTTTTGGTTTTTTTTTGTATGTGTGAGGGTGAGGAAGGAGGGTACTGGGGATTGAACCCAGGGCCTCACGCTCCTGTCTCCACCGCCCAGTAGCTAGGATTATAGGCATGTGAAACCACTTTGTTCTTATAATTTTTCTTTGGCTAGGGCCAGGCATGGTGACTTATGGCCTATAATCCCAGCTACTTGCAAGATAGAGATTTGGAAGATGATGGCTCAAAGCCAAACCAGCAAAAAGTTATGGAGTCCCATTTCAACAAACAAGCTGGGTGTTTTAGTGTCCATCTGTAATCCTGGCTCTGTGGGAGGTGTGGTAAGAGGATCGTGGTCCAAAGATGGCCTGGGCAAAAAGCAGGTGACCCCATCTGAAAAACAACTTAAGAAAAATGGCTGGGGGCATGGCTCAAATGATAGAGTGCTTGGCTAACAAGCAGGAATCCCTGAGTTTAAACTTCAGTATTCAAATAAAAAAAATTCCTTTGGCTAGTCTAGAGCCTCTCTAATTTCCACATAAATGTTAGAATAAGATTGTCGATCTCTACAAAAATCCTGCTTGGATTTAAAATAGGATTCAATATATAGTTCAATTTGGGAAGAAATTAACATCCTAACAATATTGAGTCTTCCAATATTTCTAAGTTTTAAATTCCTCTCAATAAGATTTTGACATATTAGGGGAACTTAAGAAACTAAACTCTCCTAAAATCAATGAACCAATTAAAAAATGGGCAACTGAACTTAATAGAACTTTTTCAAAAGAAGAAATTCAAATGGCAAAAAAGCACATGAAAAAATGCTCACCATCTCTAGCCATAAAGGAGATGCAAATCAAAACCAAACTAAGATTCCGCCTCACCCTTCTAAGAACAGCCATCATTAGAAACACCACTAACAACAGGTGTTGGCGAGGATGCAGGGGAAAAGGAACCCTAATCCACTGCTGGTGGGAATGCAAGCTGGTACAACCACTCTGAAAAAAAATTTGGAAGCTTCTTAAAAATCTAAACATAGACCTGCCATATGATCCCGCAATCCCACTCCTGGGGATATACCCAAAAGAATGTGACACAGGTTACTCCAGAGACACCTGTACACCCATGTTTATTGCAGCGCTATTCCCAATAGTCAAGTTATGGAAACAACCAAGATGCCCCACTATTGATGAATGGATCAAGAAAATGTGGTATTTATACACAATGAAATTTTACTCAGCCATGAAGAAGATCAAAATCTTATCTTTTGCAGGTAAATGGATAGAACTAGAGAACGTCACTCTGAGTGAGGAGGTCAGCCAAGCTCAGAAGACCAATATGCAAACTTTAGATCTAGGGCAAATGCAGCAATGTGGTTGGATTGGGACCACATGACAAGGGGAGAGCGCTATTAACCAGGGTAGAGATCAGTTAGAGATGAATCAACATGGGTCATAACACGTGTACACAAAAGCAATGCTAGGAATATTTCTGTATAGCTATCCTCAACTCAACTAGCAAAAACATTTTGTCTTCCTTATTAGGCTTGTATCTTTTCTTCAACAAAACTAGTGATAAAGGCAGAACAGGACCTGCCTGGAACTGAGGGGGGAAGGGGAGAGAGGTTGGGGGAAGGGAGCAGGGGGGAGAAATGACCCAAACAACGTATGCACATGTGAATAAATGAATAATAAAAAAATGATTTTGCCATGTTAATCATTTATTCATGTTTTCATTGAATATAGTAATATTCAATGTTTTCATAGGAAATAGTAAATTTTTCATTTTAAACTATTTATGACTATTATATAGAAATCCTCAAGATTTTTATAGTGACATTTTATCCAGAAATATTGCTATATTCATTCAGAAAATATATCTATGATTTAAATTTCTTAAAAATTCTCTGAGGTTTGTTTTATGGCTTAGGATATTGTCACGCGTGTTCCATATGCTCATAAAAGGAATATAAATTCTGCTCTTACTGGATGAAAAGTTCTCCAAAATGTCAATTCAGTCAAGTTGGTGGCTGGTATTGTGCAAGTCACCCTGTAGACATTGTGATTTTCTGTCCACATGTTCTATCAACATTCCTCAGCACAGTGATGAGATAGACAACTATAATTACAGATTTGTCGATTCCTTTTTCAGTTCTACCAGATTTTGCCTCATGAATTTTGAATCTGTTATTAGCCATATATACAATTAGGACTGCTACATCCTTTCCATGAAATGACTGTTACTATGAAATAGGACTCTCTTTATCCCTCGTAACATTCCTTGTTCTGAAGTCTGGTTGGCTGGATATTAATATAGTCATTCTAATTTTCTTTTGATTAGTTTTTCAATGGTATATACATTTTCTGCCCTTTTACTTTCAAACTATTTGTGTCTTTAGATTTAAAATAGGGTTTTCTGTAGAGATGAGAGAGTTGAGTCTTGTTTTTATAAACGACAACCTGGTAAATTCTGAGATATTCATAGGAGTTTAGCAGGGTTTAAATCTACTCTCTCGCTATTTGTTTTCTATTTGTCCTATTCATTTTTTATTTCTTCTTCCCTGCCTTCTGGATTAAGTTGTTGTTGTTTTGGTTTATTCCTATTCCATTTAGTCTCCACTATAGGCTTACTAACTAAACCTCATTATTTTTCTAGTGATTGTTCTAGGGCATGTTTCAACACAAAAAATTCTATAAAAGGACAGAGAGTAAATATTTAAGGATTTGTAGGCCACATGGTCTCTGGTATAATAAATAACTTTGCCATTAAATGCCAAAAAGCCATGCATATAAGTGTAGCTGGGTTATAATAAAGCCTTTTTCATTTTTAATTATCATATTAGTAGTTGTACTGGAGGTACATTGTACAAAATTTCTTATAATTTATCAGAGTTGAATTCACCCCCTCCATCATTCTCCTTTATCTCCCCCTCCCCCATTCCTGGAATAGTTTCAACAGGTCTCATTTTTCCATTTTCAAACATGAGTACATATTTCCACTACATTCATCCTCCTATACGTTTATATTTTCCCCTCCTCCCACTGGTACCAACCCTCCAGACAGCACCTGTTCTCCAATTTTGAAAAAAAGACATTTTTGTTAAAGATAGGTATACAGGGTGTTTCATTATGACACTTTCATGTATATATGTATTATAACTCTAATTGGTTCATCCCTTCTATTTTTCTCCTTCTTACCTTAGTCCCCTTATTCTGGTGATTTCAACAGGTTTAAAAATCCTATATTTGTTCTTGTATAGAAAATGTTTCAACCAATAAAGCTTTTTGCCAAAGCTGTTGGCAAATAAAATGTTAATATGGAGGGAAAAACAGGCTTAAACCAGAGTTGGTCTATAGGTAGTATCTGCCAACCGAGGCTCTAGGGTTTACAATGTACACTTTTAACCTACCATGATGTAGCTTCAAATAATCTTTTACCATGCTACCTGCTGTGTAAGCACTTAACAACAGCAAACATTTTTCTTTTTTTTTTTTTTTTTTTTTTTTGCAGTACTGGGGCTTAAACTCAGGGCCTTCACCTTGAGCCACTCCACCAGCCCTATGTTTGTGAAGGGTTTCTCCAGATAGTATCTCACAAACTTTTTGCCCAGGCCGGCTTTGAAGCATGATCCTCCTGATCTCTGCCTCCTAAGTAGCTAGGATTACAGGCGTGAGCCACAGGCACCCAGCATGTATTGTTGTCACGTATTTTATCTTCCAGGAAAGGCATAAGCCTCACACAATACATTGTTATTATTTTTGTTTTAAACATTTGCCTTTAAAGAGATTTTAAAATGAGAAAAGATGTCTTTATGTTTACCATGCATTCACTCTTTCTGGCATTCTTCTTTCCTTTTGTGAAGATCTACATTTCTATCTGGCAAAAGGAGTTGTCATTTAACACTGAAGGGCAGATCTATCAGTCTTGAGTTCCCAGTTCTGGTTTGTCTAAAAACATTTTTATTTTGAGTTCAATATTAGAAGGCATTTCACTGAATAGGAACTCTAGGTTGACATTTTACTCCAGTTCTTTAGTGATGCCTTTCTGTTGACTTCTGGCTTTGTATAGTTAAGAAATTCTGGATGTCTTTTTTTTTTTTTCTATTTTAAGATTCTCTTTATCTTTGATTTTTAACAATTTCATTATGAATATGATGTCCTTTGACATGGTTTTCTGCATGTTTATTTTGGTCAGACTTTGTTGAGCATCTTCAGTTTGTGAGTTTCTATTCTTCCATCACATTAGGAAATTTTAGAGCCATTTCTTCAAAAATTAGGGTGTTTTTTCTATCTCTCCTCTCTCTCTCCTTTCCTTCTGAGTCTCTACATGTATGTTAGACCACTTGATAATTCCTCACAGGACAATGAGGCTCATTTCTTCCTTAGTTATTATTCTTCATGTTACTGCTACAGTGTCTTCAAGTTGCCTGATTTTTTTCCTTTGGTAGTGTCTAATATCCTATTAATCCAATTCAGGGAATTTTTCATTTCAGATAGATGTTTAGCTCTTAAAGTCTCATTTGGTTCTTTTTCCCCTTGCTTTTTTTTTTTTAATTTTTTACTATCATATTACTGTTCTACTGGGGGTACATTGTGACATTTACAAAAGTTCTTAAAATATATCATAGTTGAATTCATCCCCCACCCCAGTTCTTTTTTAATACTGTCCTATCTTTCTTCATTATAGTCATATATTCCTTTAAGTCCATAAACATATTTATAATAGCTATTTTTAAACTCTTAAAGTCCTATTCTCCTAATTCTATCATCTCTGTCATTTCTGGGTCTCCTTCTATTGACAGAATTTCCTTTTGGTGATGTGTCACATTTCTTCATGTCTCTAGTATTACTTGACTGGATGCTGGACATTTTAAATGCTACTTTAAGCATTTAGGTTTTGTTGCCTTCCTTTGAAGAGTGCTGAGTTGTGTTTTGGCAGGTACTTAAGTTACTTCTTTTCAAACCCTCTTAGCAAGGTTTCAGGTAGTCGTTATACTATAGGAGGGGCTGGAAAACTTTTTCTATAAAGAGTCAGGTAGTAAATCTCTTTAGGCTTTGTGGACCCAAACTACTCAATTTAATTATGTAAACAAATGAGTGTGGCTACGTTATAATAAATTTTACTTATTTTTAAAAAAATAGGTGACACGGTAGATGGACTAGGATTTGGCCCACTGGTCAGAGTTTGCTGACCCTTGCTCAGGATCTAGGTTAACCCTACCACTAATGGCCCTTCTGGGGTCTCCATAGATAGTCCAAGATGTTCAAGAGGTCTTTCACTCTAGTTAGCAAGAATGTGAACACCTTTCCTTTCAGTCCTATGTGAGTTCTGGTTATTATTCATTTCACAGCCCTCAGTTTTTGTTTTTTTTCCCTAACAATGTTTCTGGCCTGGCCTCGTGGAATTACACACCATAAAAATAAATCTTAATCTCCAGTCAAAACTCCAAAGAATCCCAAGGCATACTCCTGGAGCTCTTTTTCTGATGAGTTCTCTCTCTTCCTATATCCTGCTTCTTAAATTTCAGGCACTCAGCCCCCTGAACGCTTATATCTGCCTCTTAACCTTGGTGAGATCATGTTTGCTTGGTTCCCTGTCCTTATGCTGTGTTGTTGTGAGCAGAAGAAAACAGAAGTCAAGGTGATCAGAGCATGGAGACATAAGAAACTGAACTAAGCATCTGCATTTTCTACCTGAACAGAAAATTCAGTGACAGGAGAGGCACAGCAATTACTAGAACCAAGAGGCTTGCAAGGCTCCTACTTGCCATTCCTTGGCAGAGTACACCAATTAAAGGAAGTCATCTGCCTTCTGACCTCTCTGTCCCTGTTGATTTTAGATGTACTACCTATGTGATGATGCCTTAGATGCTAATATACTATGATAGCTTCTGCAAAACTTTCTTTCTTCTCCACAAGTCTAATTATCCCAATGGGCCACCACTTTGGATCCCATTTTAATTTTCTAGGTTGAAAAGACAGGCCCAAACTGATCCCATCCTTCCAATATGCAGCAGAATTAGTCTCCAATGAAAAGTTAGAGAATTCTTGATAAAAGAAAATCACCTTGCTTGACTACAAAAGGCAGCTGACTAAAGTCGTGGAGATGACAACAGAGAGGCTACTTTAAAATCTCTCTCTACAGGAACAAACATAATTTAGGAGCAACCCACAGAACAAGTAGGGTAACCAAGACTCAGAGAAGGTATACAGCTTATCTTCTTCTAAAAATATTTGGTTCCAAGACTCAGCACTCCTTTGACACTGACTCATTTTTCTCCGATTGGCAATATTTCCAGGTGTGGAAAGAGTAGGAAAACACAGACAACTATTTTTTTTTATTTTAACATTCCCTTTTAACTAAAAGTATTGGTGTCTTCTTCCAATAAATGGATTTTGAGAGAACCCCTGCTTCTCTGCATTTTCCAGCTTATTTCATTTTATGCCAGATATGTGACAGCATTCAAATACTTGTTGTTTTGTTATTTAAGATGGGATAGTAGCATGCCAGAGTTTCTCCCACAAGTCAGTATAAAAAAATAGCTTTTCTCAAGCAATGTTAAGCAGCAGAATACTTCACCTCACCTTCATAGTGAAGGCTTTATTATATATTTTTTTAATTTATCAAGGTACTAAGCACTAAGAGCTCTATTCATTTGACTATAACCACCAGCACAGCTGGTCTATTTGTGGAGATTCAAGGCCCTGTAAGGTGAACCATCTCATGCTAGGAGCTTAGACACCCTTCTACAACATGGTACTGACTTCCCCAGCAATAGTGATAGTGATGAGAGAATTCCACACTGGGCTCTGCCCAGAGAGTGACAGCAGCATTAAAAGAATTCCCAGTAGGTCATGATGCAATAACTGGCATAAAAGACCAACCACTGTCCCTAAAAAAAGACTGTTCTCTTTACTACTATCACCCCACCTCCCATTTTCCAGGTAAACGTTTCCTCAAAATAAGTAGTACTTACCCTACTATTACTATAACAAAATCCAGTAAATTCCATCCATTCCTAACATAAGCATTAGGGTGTAGCAATAATCCATATGCTATAATCTTCAAAAATGTCTCAACTGTAAAAATAATCAGGAAGGCATATTCTACTTTTTCCTGTGAAGAGAAACAAAGAAACACACCAACAAGGGAGAAAGGACAATGATTAGAATCAACATCTCAAAGGTGTAAGTATTTTTCTCCAGGTTATGAGAAATGGAGCAATTACACCACACCTCAACCAAGAAAGCATTTTAACACTGAACGTTAGTGTAGTACACTTTCATCCCAGGCTGCATGACTGCATTTCGCCACCTATTCTGATGCATGTGCAGTGACTCTGCCTTGGATATAACAGGTATGTCTTTTATTTGCACATATTTGCAAAATATGGCATGTTTTCCTCCTGAGATTGCCAGCTCAGCCCCAGAATTGCACAACAGTGCAACTGATATTCCACTGGTGGATTTGGACAGAATGTCCTCTGGAAGAAATGAACATGTTTGTATTTTGATTCTTACAATTTCTTTGGTTTACTTCTAACTTCTCAAGTCAAAGTTATCTTTGTCACTGAGTAGCAATATGACCCTGGGTGAGTCCCTCTCTTCCTCCAGACATAAGTGGCTTCATCCACAGAATACAAGGGAATGACTTCAGATAGCAAACACACTGCTTGATTATTGTCATGCTGCCTCTCCCTTATTAACACTGCTGACAGCCACCATGCAGTTGCCCAGGGAGCCTGGGCCCAGCCTCCAAATCCTTTTCTATGAATCCCAGAGGCCCCTCCCACTTGATTGCCATACACCTCAGCAGTGCTGCATGGTCTAGAAGATTGTGAGAATCTTTCCAGTTCCAACCCGTAAGAGGAAAACACTCCAATCAACAGGTCTAAACATTTTTTGACTATTTCCTCTTTTATAAATGCTTTCATTATTCAGCCCTGGTTTCAATTAGAAACATGGATGGATAGAGATATATGTCCTTGGCATTCCCTGGCAGGGAGCTACTTAACAAAACAAGAAAACATCAGCAATTACACCTCTTCAATGTGGGTTGTAAAGTACTCTACTAGTATTATCTTTGGGCCCAGATCCTTATGGAACCAGAAGTCGTAGAATTCACTTCTTATGCCTAGTACAGGAAATCAAAAATAAGTTTGGCTTCAGAAATACTCAGTGAGCCACCTCTTCTGCATAACAGACTGTATACCAAGAGCCAGGATTAGAAAAACATCCCCATGCTGGTCTCCAACCTTGGTAAATTTGGTCTGATGTAGGGGACATGAGGGCTTCCAACATTCACACAAAGAACTTCTAAAACCACATGAGGGTAACTGCCAAGAACAATTCTCCATCTTCAGCCCTCAGCTAAGGCCCAAGGACTCATCCACATCTCCCTCACTGTTCCATTTCACAACTGATAATGGGGGATTTTGCTATATTATATGTGACCCCTATTGTAGATATAGTTTTAGGAAGCTCTTTTTTTGGGGGGAAGGGGGTGGTACTGGGGCTTGAACTTAGGGCCTTATACTTACTAGGTAGATGCTCTGCCACTTGAGCTACTCTGCCAGCCTGTAGATATAGTTTTATAAATGCAAATTTTGGTTTAGAAAATGCTTCTGAAAGAAGCTTTTTATTTCTGGAATCATCTTTTAACATACTCATTTCAGGATGATTTTCACAGACCCATAACTCCTTAAAATATATTAACCTTATATATATTCCCTTGTAGCAGCCCTAGCACTCTTTTACATGTAAATGTGAATTTTGCATAAGCGACCCTTAGGCTCCAGCTATCTGCTTCCACAGTACTGCCCCTAAGTCTCTGGCTGCTCTTGGCAAAACTTCCCCATGGCTTGCCACCAATATCATTCTTCTTGGCCACCAGGGGAACATCCCTCTATGGCTCTGCATCTAGGGAATTACCCACATTTTCAACTCCCTTCTGGTCACGTAAAAGCCAATTCATCAGTTTTTCCTTCCCCAGCCCCACAGCAATCATGGCCATTTCTAATCCTGCCCTTCAGAGCTTCCCTTGATCCTTGGTTAGCCACCACAGTCTAATAAAAATCTTTTTGGTGCATGTTATCCAGAGTCAGTGTGTTTCCAATATAAAAAGCCTACCTTATTCCCAACCTCAATATCCATGCCTTCAAGCAGGTTACATTCTCAACTAGGATCATCCTGAGCCCGCGGTACCTTCTAGTTCTTACCCCCTCCCAACTTCCCACTCCCTTCACAAGGCCATGTCTCTGGGCTGGGCAGCCCTGGGAGATGCTCCCAGAGTGGCATATACCTCCTCTCATGCCACACATAGACCTATAAGACTGCCTTTGTTTGTGACCCAGATTCCTTGTCATTCTGTTTCCTGATACATCCATCAGTGGATGTCCCCAGAGGAGGCATACTGTACAATTCCACATTCAAACTACTGCAAATACACAGAGGATCAGGGCCTAACTTTGCTACTGGATAGAGGGGACAGATCCAGGAAGTCTTCAATGTAGCAGGAACATTAAATCTGAGAGCTCAAAGAAAAAAGAACTGTTACTTTAACCAGAGGCAAAAATCCCTAAAAATATCAACCTGCTGTACTCAAATTTGGTGGCCCCTGACCACCAAATGTACATCGTCAATATGTTTTCAAGACTTTGTGTTCTGAGGGAACAAGATAATCTAAAAACAGCATACTGATTTTACAATTTCTCTTCTCTTTTTATTCCTTCTGCTTTATTTACTAGGCCAGACAGGGGGAAAAAAGGCTTTTGCTGGCATCAATATTCATAGCAGTTACATCCCTATGTCAAGACAGCACTATACTTCAGAGCAGAAAAACAAGGCAGAGAACAAAGAGTACACCTAGCAAACACAGCTTGTTTTTTCCTCATTGGCTTTTATTTATAAGTAACTTTACCACAATAATACAAGGGCTATTAGTAGAAATGAATTGTTTAAGGTTCTTTTTTTACCCCTCCCTTATTCTCTTCCCTCTTCTTTTTAAAGACTTTGGCTCCTCTTCCCAAAATCCTTAGTGAGGGAATTAATGATAAGAAATACAACCTTGCTTTAATGTGATTTTTTATCACAGAGATTCTACCACAATGCCAACTGAACAATCACAGTCTGAACAGCACTGTAAACCAATATGCCTAGAAGCCAGTGTTGTCCTGGTCCACAATCCTGACTTTACAAAGGACTCCTATGAGGTAAGTATACCTCTACATTGCACAAATTTAGTGTTAAAAAAAAAACAATTTACACAACAAGGATCAAGGAAAATGGGAAATCATTTTTCTCAAAAGTCTTGCTCATCTGAGAAAAGAGAGTTGAATTAATTTGAAAAGTCACCAAGAAAACCTAGTTCTAACGAGACAAGGCAGAAATGTGCTTGGGGGCAAAGAAACCAGGTGAGACGCAGCAAGGGGAAGGCACTGAGGTCTATGCCTGAGACACACAAGAGCACTGAGGAAGAAGCCAGAGGAAAGATGAAAGAAGGGATGTCTGGGGAAGGGGCAAGAACCCGCCAGACCAGACACAAAGCTTTGGACAAGAGCTACATCATAAAAGTGTCTCCCACCCAGCTAAACAGAAAGGTCCATACAGTCCCCCTCCATTTACTAAGCAGAGTCAAGCCCTAGGCTTTTGTCTTTCAGC
This sequence comes from Castor canadensis, assembly GCF_047511655.1. Classification (NCBI taxonomy): domain Eukaryota; kingdom Metazoa; phylum Chordata; class Mammalia; order Rodentia; family Castoridae; genus Castor; species Castor canadensis. Next base: position 112,493,288 of record NC_133395.1, on the reverse strand, counting down.
CACCTACAAGCAGGGGTTTCTTCTCACTGGCTGAAGGTCCTAAGTGGGTAGGGCCAGTCAAACCTCCCTTTAGAAAACCATCACCGATACTACCCTAGATATGGGCTTAAGCACCACCCCCCATACACCCCATGAAACCTCAGGCCATCAGAAAAGTAAAGACTCAAATCTAATTCTGAAATTTAATTTTTAAACAATGAAATTTCACCAACAAGGTAATCTCTAAGCCAACATTTTCTGAAATAGTCTACAGTCTCTAAACAAGTTAACCCTACAGAGAACCTTAAGAAATAGAAACTATTAACTACCAAGGGCTGGGAGATGCCAGAATCCTTAATAACACTTGGTTCTTTCCTATTCCCAGGGATCCTTTTACTACTGCTGTGGTAGCAACACTGTTTATCTGCCGATCCATCCATCCATTCATCCTGAGTATCTGGTTCCTCCCTAGGAAAGCCTGATTCCTAACCTCACCCAGCTTCCAACCTGCTCAGGAGAAAGGCTTCATGCACCTAGGTGACATTCACCTTAGCTTTACTCATTCACCCACATGGCCCCAAGTTTATGGGAAAGCTTTCCTGGTCTACACTCTGCCAATAGCTGTCCCTCCCCCATCTCTTTCTGTGCTCTGCCAGTACCCAGCAGTCCTGGGCTCCCTATTAGTGGGAATCATCCCTAAGTGTCTTTGTAACTCTAACATCTAGTACCATATCCAGCGTACATAAGGCACCCATAGGTGCTACTAGGAAGCAGTGAAGGGAAAAGATGAAAGAATAAAGCAATAACACTAGACATAAAGATGACCTATAAAAGCATGAGGTTTTGTGATCCTAGCCTATATGTCAAAAAGAAAAAAAACAGGCTATCTTCTAGAACAAGTCTGGAATACTTAAATTACTAAGATAAAAGCTGAAATCATCTTGCCTGGCCCTCCCCTTCCATCCCAACCTGCAGACCCAAGAGTAAAGTCATCATCCTTCCATCCGTTCCTAGCTTTCTCTCCCAAATTTTCCACTTCCCCAAGAACCTTTCACTGCACACAGTAAACCAACCTGCTATCCCCCACACATGCCAGTGCCTTCCTACCTATTTGCCTCTGCTCAGCCTGCTTCACTCACCTGGTGCTCCTGCCCCCCTATATTTAAGTGTCCTTCTTCAGACAAAGTGAGCACAAGCGCCATGATTCAGGACTGAAAATAAGCCCTGCATAGTTAACTGGAAAGGACACTGAGCTTGTAGCCATAATATTTGGGTTTTGCTAGCCCCAGCTGAGCCACTGTTTCATGCTGTGACCCTGAGCCACAGTGGAACCATTCCACATCTGGTTCCCTCTTTCTATAAATGGCTCCTTATTCCCCCTTTTCATCAAGCTAAGCTCTACTTGTCCTTCAGGGTTCAGCAAAACTTTTATTAACCTCCCAGATAAAACTGGAGCTCGCTGTCAAAACACATTATACTTCATACCCCCAATTCACCATGGAAATTTATATTTTAAAAAATTAACTTTCTAATTCGGAGCCCAGAAATAAGCCCACGTATTTACAGTCAAGTGATCTTTGACAATGGTGCCAAGAACATACAATGGAGAAAGGACCGTCTCTTCAATAAATGGTATTAGTAAAACTGGATATCCATATGCAAAGAATGAAATTAGACACTTTATCTCACAACATATACAAAAATCAACTAACAAGATTAATTACTTAAACATTAAGACTTGAAACTGTAAGTTTACTAAAAGAAAACACAGGGTAAATCTTCTTGACATTGGTCTGGGCAGATTTTTTGGATATGACCCAAAAAGCATAGACTACAAAAGCATAAAACAAAAAAAATGGGCAAATGGAATTGCATCGAGCTAAAAAGATTAAGGATAGCAAAGAGAACAATCAATAAAGCAAAAAGACAACTTACAGAATGGGAGAAAATATTTATAAACCATATATCTGATAAGGGGCTAATATCCAAAATAAGTAAGGAACACAACTCAATAGTAAGAAAACAACTCATTTTTTTTCAAAAATAAGCAAAGAATTTCTCAAGGTCTATAGTCTTTTTTTTTTTTTTCATTTTTCTTTTATTATTCATATGTGCATACAAGGCTTGGTTTATTTCTCCCCCCTGCCCCCACCCCCTCCCTTACCACCCACTCCACCCCCTCCCGCTCCCCCCCTCAATACCCAGCAGAAACTATTTTGCCCTTATCTCTAATTTTGTTGTAGAGAGAGTATAAGCAATAATAGGAAGGAACAAGGGGTTTTGCTGGTTAAGATAAGGATAGCTATACAGGGCATTGACTCACATTGATTTCCTGTGCGTGGGTGTTATCAAGGTCTATAGTCTTGAAGAAATACTTGAATCACTAATTATCAAGGAAATGTAATTAAATGAGATAGAACATCATACCTGTTAGGATGGCTATCATCAGAAAGACAAGAAATACATGTTGGCAAAGATGTAGAGAAAAGGGAATCCTTGTACACTGTTGGTGAGAATGTAAATTAGTATAGCCAATATGCAAAACAGTGTGAAGATTCCTCAAAAATGGAAACACCATATGATCCACCAATTCTGTATTTGGGAAATGTCCATAGGAAATGAAACCAATATGTTAAAGAGATGCTGCCACTCCCATGTTCACTGCAGCACTATTCACAGAAGCCAATAGCCAAGATGTGGAAGCACCTGAAATGCCCATCAGTGGACAAGTAGATAAAGAAAAGGTGGAGAGAACTCACAAGGGAATGCTCTCCAGCCTTTAAGAAGAAGGAAATCCTGTCATGTGCAACAATACAGATGAACCATGGGACATTATGCTAAGTGAGATAAGCACAGAAAAACAAATCCTCAGTCTGGAGGTGTGGTTCAAACGGTAACAAAGTCCTGAGCGCAAACATAAGTCCCACCAAAAAAATAAAATAAAATAAAATACAAATACTTACGATCTTACTTTTATGTGGCATCTAAAAAAAGTCAAACTCAAAGAAGCAAAAAGTAGAATGGTGGCTCGGGGGCTGGGAACAGGTGGAGGAGGGGATCTGGAGGGAGGTTGTCAAAGGATACAAAATTTCGGTTAGACAGAAGGGATGAATTCAGGAGACCTACTGAACAATATATATAAAACAGTAACCATGTATTATGTAGCAGAAAATTGCAAAGGGTAGATTTTTAAATATTCTCACCACAAAAAATAAGTATGTGGTAATGGATAAGTTAATTAGCTTAATTTAGCCATTCCATGATGTATACAAATATTAAAACATATTGTATACCATGAACATGTGTAATTCTTGTTCATTTAAAATAATTTTCGAAAAATTACCTCTTTAATGTTGACTGCCTCAAAAAATGATCATTTCTAGCTGAGTGTAGTGGTTCATGCTTGCATTTCTAGCTGCTCAGAAAGCAGAGATTGAAAGGATCAGGGTTTGAGACAAGCCTGGGTAAGAAGTTAGTGAGACCCCCATCTCAACCAATAAAAGCTGAGTGCAGTGTTGTACACCTGTCATTCCAGCATGCCATAAGCATAAATAGGAGGATCACAGTCTAGGCTTGCCTGGGCATAAATGCAAGACCCTATTTGAAAAATAAAACAAAAAGGGCTGGGGGCATGACTAAAGTAGTAGAGTGCTTGCCTAGCAAGCTCAAGGCCCTGAATTCAAAACACCAGTATTGAAAAAAAAAGATCATTTCTAAAAGGTCAGAGATCATTTCTATTTTATGCATCATTGTATTGCCAAGACCTGTCACAAAATCAGATACTCAACATTTATAAATTAGTAAAATGGACAAAATGAGAGGTTGTGACTAAGTATTATTAAATGTCCCTTCTTGCTAATAAGTTCTATAATACCAGGGCCCCCTTGGTTTTGCCCAATTCCTGGAAAACTTACATTTGGGTTCAGCCACTAACTATGGCTCTGCCTGCTCCACATGGTGGGGTTGGGGTAGGGGGTAGGTGTAGAGCAGTTTGAGGGAGGAGTGTTCACAAGAGGTGATGCGTGCCTTACAGCAGCCAGAGCACAAGGCTTGTGAGACCGGGTGGGAAGGGAAGGGCTGAGGCTGGAGGGCCAGACAGTCATGAGGGGCCTCAGATGCCAAGTGACATTGTCTGGCCTCTGTTTCTCATGTGTAAAATGAGCAGACAGAATCAGATGATCTCTTTCACCAGGAAAACTACAATTTGCTTGACCTGATAAACACAGGCTGTGAAGTCCAAACACAGGCTTCATAGGAAGGTTCTTGGAGGGCCAGAGACCCCTGAGAAGACAACCAACCTTGGGCAGCAAGAACCAACAGAAGCAGTAGCCACTGTTTTTCCAAGTGGCTGGGTCACCTTAGGTCACCATGCAAACTCAGGCTGGGCTTGCTGAGAGACCTTCCCACTCACTGTCTTACACATTTCAAGAGCTGACTTGGGGAGCCACAGGGTTACTATTACACAGTTTCTATAAGCCAATCCAACCTCTAGTAAAACTGGTGGGTGAACCATGGAGGGTAGCCAGCAGGCAGGCCTCAGCTCAGAGCTGCTTGGCTGTAAGCAGAGGTAATTTGCTCCCCTGCAGGTATTAATGAAGTATGTACTTAGAGGCCTCCAATGGGTAGTTTAATGCCACATTTACATGAAGAAACTGGCTAGAACAGTCAGGTTTGCCCTTGTTTTTCTGCATCTTTGGTTTAAAGGTACAAATATTACATGACATTTGTGTCCCCTGAGTTTAATACTTGGTGTCACTCTGTTTTGAGTTATTTACCCTTCCTGATTCTTAGTTCTGTCATCTATAAAATGAGAGTAAGTCATGCTTACCCTGCCCAACCAGTTTATAATGAAAATACAGCTAAAAAAAAAAAAGGTGTGTGGTAGTGTGTGGAGCTCTGTAGACTGTAACACACTTCACACCAAAGGCTTGCTGTGAGTGAGGGGAGAGGCAAGACCACTCCCTGGCCAACAGAGGTGTGAATAAATTCTCCCTGTGGGTGGGCATAGCCCTCATAGGAGCGTCTGGAACTCTGAAGAAGTTTATGATCCCACAACAGTTCAACAACTTCATGACCACCCAAGTTGGGATAGGACTTTGCCCAAGACGCTGTCCAGAAGAGATGACAAATGGACGAAGCCAGGAGGAGAGTCTCAAAGATTTCTGGCCTGTAGGCAGAGGGCAGCTTCATGCTTGGGGGGCAGAGGAGGAAGACATGGAACTCTCCTTGCTCAACACCAGCAAAGAAAACTGCTTTGCTGCCAAGACTAGTCATCTTGGATAGATGGGCCACTATGGTCCTTACCACCCAGCCAAATACCCAGAGTGACAGCACCCCAACTTTCCTCCAGGAACTGCTCCATCCCTATTCTCAGTCCAGGGCCTACCAGAATTGGCATGTGGGCCAGGTAAGTGGTTCAGAGACCAGAATATGTCCTGATCCACGCCAGCTAGGTTCAGCCAGTACATGGCTGAATTTAGGCTTGAGAGGCTGTAAGCCTGGAATTGCCAAGGCAGGGGAAACACACAGATAAAGAGACAACACCAAGGGAAGCCAAGCCAAAAAAGAGGAGAAAAGAACGTGCAGACAGAAACTTAATTAGAAGATGAAGAAGCTGGTCCTGATTGCTACTATAGAGTCCCTGAATCAAACTGATCCTGAAGTCAGAAATTCTCTCCCCTCCCCTTGGATTTTTTCAGTTACAAAAAAGTCAATAAACTAAGCCAGTATGGGTTGGGTTTGTGATCAATTGCACATGAAAGAGTCCTAGCTAAATACACAGGGCCTGCAGATCATCCTGCTTCTCTAAAAAGTTGAAGCATTTGAGAGAATCTTTAGTAGCTGTTCATTTTCCCAGAGAGGACTCCTCTGACAACACCCTCTCATGCACAGGCATAATGAAGGTCCCTAACTACACAGGATCCCTGAGCTCTGCAAGTCACTGCCTCTGGGAATTCATACAGATTTTATTTTCCAAACTTAATCCTTTAAGCTTGGCCAGTCTCCTGCTATCTTCTATTTCAACTGGGTTTCCTACACTCTACATCCTCCCAAGAAAGTGATGCTTTGACTTTGCCTTGCTTCCCATCTGCCCATCCTAGAGATAGGCACTCTGGGTTCCTTGGCAGTGGGTACATTCCACCATTGGTAGTCTCCCACTTCCTCACTCAGTTCTACCTCTGAGGTACTGCCCACCCTCTCTGGCTCTTCAGACCTCCTCTTTCAATTAAATTCAACAACACTTGCTGGGTATATATTTCATACCAGACATGACCCTAAGCACTAGAAATTCAAAGATGACTGGTTCACTGTTCATGTCCACAAAAATTTCAAAATACAACAGAATGATAAAGTTTAAAAAAAAACTTGAACAATACATTTCTACAATCTGAGAATCCTGAGTCACCAGCACACACCCAGGGGATAAATGCCACTTCTCCTGCCCACCCATGAACATTCTCTCCCTCCTCTCTGCATATACCTACACAAACTCTTACAAGAGTCAAAAGGTATTTACAGAGCCCCTGACTGTACGCAGAGCCAAGTACTTAAGAAGTAAACCCAATGGTCAGAAAGATCCAACCCAGGAAGTGAGACGGAGGTAAACTTTCTCTGGTTGGATTCTAGAGGAAAAACTGAATCTCCAAGTAAGGAAAAAGAGACTGGCCAGAGTAGGAAGTGAGATCCCTGCCTACCATAGCACAGCAGGTGAGACTATCCCAACAGTCAGCTACTTTCAGTTTATCTGAAGAAGGAAGACAGAAGAATGAGTAAGACCAATATGGGAGTTTACATGTTCTTACAAATGAGATATTGAAGGCAGAAGACAGGATGAGCCAAACTGAAGGCTTTGAATCACAGGTCCACAGTGTGCGAACTAGATGTCATCCCAAACACTTAACAGCATTGCCTTCCAGATGACAGACATAACCTAGACAAGAGTAGCACCAGCACACAGAGTACCTGGAGGCAGAAAAAAAAGCATCTAACACCTACGCAGTAGACAAGAATGGAGGGAAGGTGCCTAGCAGACTTTATCTCTCTCACGATCTGCCAAATTTCTCATATACATACATACATACATACATATAATCATTTTTACATTTACTTACATGTGTATACATAGTTTGGGCCACCTCCCCCCACACACACACATACACTGCTTCTGGGCAGAACCTGTTCCGTCCTCTTGTTCTCCGATTTTGTTGAAGAGAAACATAAGACATAATAAGAAAGACATAGCATTGCTTCCATGCACATGGAACCCACATTGATTCATCTCTACCAGACCTCTTCACTACTTCCTGGTCCCCTTCCCATAGTGGCCTCTGCAGTTTAAGATTACTATATTCACTCCTATACAGTGAGCACATCAACCACATTCAAGTTTCAGGTTTCATTCCCTTTCCCTATTCATCCCGTGCACATTCTCCCCTTAGTGTGTGACCCATGTCCAATAGTATTACTGCATTTGTTTTAGGTCTATAATCCATATATGAGGGAGAACGTGATTTTTGGCCTTCTGAGCCCGGCTAACTTCACTTAAGATGATGTACTCCAGTTTCACCCACTTACTTGCAAATGACAAAATTTCATTCTTCTTCATGGCTGAATAAAATTCCATTTTATCCATCCATTCATCGGTGGTAGGGCATCTTGGCTGTTTCCATAGCTTGGCTATTGTGAGTAGTGCTGCAATAAACATGGGTGTGCAGGTGCCTTTGTAATAACCTTAGTTGTATTTCTTCAGATATCCCTAGGAGTGGGATTGCTGGATCATATGGGAGATCTACGTTTAGTTTTTTAGGAAACCTCCTTATTGTTTTCCAGAGTTTTTGTACTAGCTTACATTCTCACCAGCAGTGTATGAGGGTTCCTTTTTCCCCCACATCCTTGCCAACATTTGTTGTTGGTGTTCTTGATAACAGCTATTCTAACAGGAGTGAGGTGGAATCTTAGTGTGGTTTTGATTTGTATTTCCTTTATGGCCAGGGATGGTGAGCATTTTTTTTTTCATGTGTTTTTTGGCCATTTGGACTTCGTCCTTTGAAAAAGTTCTATTTAGTTCAGTTGCCCACTTCTTTATTGTCTCATTGATTTGGGGGGGAGTTTAGTTTTTGGAGCTCCCTGTATATTCTTGCTATCAGTCCTTTGTCTGATTTATAGCTAGAAAATATTTTCTCCCACTGTGTGGGTCTCTTCAATTTAGAGACCATTTCTTTTGTTGTGCAGAAGCTTTTTAATTTCATGTAGTCCCATTTGTTCATCCTTTCTCTTAGTTGCTGGGCCACCTGAGTTCTACTGAGGAAGTCCTTGCCTATACCTATTGCTTTCAGAGTATTCCCTGCTCGTTCTTGAACTAACTGCAAGGGCCCACCCAATTTCCTTGATTCCCCTCAGGTCCAAGTCCAGGTGGGGAATGGCTCATTAAAAAAAAAAAAAAAAACCCACCAGACTGGGCAGACTGGGACAGGAAGTGAAATGACACTCCACTGGGCTATCAGTAGGTCAAAGAAAACAAAAGCAGGGTAGGATGCACTGAAGACTGTGCTGTGGGTCTCCACCCAAGACAAAAGGATCCATGAAAGTACCACATCACATTGTCCTCTGACAGGAAGGCAAGCAGGGCTGCCTGGAGTGAGACAGACAAACCCTCTCAGCCAGGAAGAGGGCTGTCCAAGTAAAGGGCATCTGTAATTCACATGGTGAAATGAGGGGCACAGGGTTCTCCTGATTCAGCTTCTTTGTGGAAGTGATGAGTGACAGAGGGCAAAAGCCCTCTGCATCTTGGGTAGGTTCTACAAGTCCAAAGCTGGAGTGTTTAAAGCATGTTTTTTGTGTCTTCATTTGCTGACTGAGATGACTTCTTTCTTCAGCTTTTTTGAAACTGTGAAGACATCTCCTAAAACAACAATCTTATGAGGTTTTTCAAGACTACCTGTCCCCCAAGCAGCCATGTGATAATAAAGAACATTCCAAATGTCAGGTCTGCCCCTTCCAGCTCTGTGTGGCCCTTGCCAAAGAACTGAAATTTTCCAAGCAGCAGTCTCTTCATCTTTTACTGGAGACAGTAGCATAAACTTTGTGGAATGGTGGGAAATGCCTGGCGTATGGTTAAGTAAGTGGTCACTGTCGCTGTGGTTGCTGCACTGTGAATATTACACAAGCTCTGGGATAGGAGTGTCCCTCACCAATTAAGGGTTGAAGGGTTCTGGAAAGTTTGGAAATCATCCCACTCAGCTTTACTTTGCAGTATCACAATGTAAAGGCCAAAGATGACACTCTATGCACACAGCTCCCCATACATTCGTGCCCTATGACGCAGAGGAGTATTGAAGGCTCAGAAAACACAACGAAAACCATAAACAAGCACCTTGAAATCACTACCATTAAGTCCTGTTTAGCTAACTGAAAACTCAAAACCACATCCATCCTGCTAGCTCAGGCACAGGCAGATGCCTTTTTAATAGTTTCACAATCACAGAGATCAATAATCATTTTAATAACGATTAGTGGTAGAAAAGGCAATGGGCTTAATCACAATTGCCTCAATTCAAAATTCATTAATTCTCTGTGACCAGCTGAAATCATTATGCTGGAGCTACTTTATTGCCAAGCTACTTTATTTCCATGGTGTGTATTTTAAAGTGAAAAGTTTGTCACTATAGTTCACTCTCCAGAGTCTCTCCTCTATAAATTTAGTGTTCAGTCATACTCACAGCATTAAGGGTAACTTTGAGATATCTTAACAGGAAGAGTCTCTGAAAGCATAAACAGCTAAATAGATGCTATTCTCTAAACATCTAGGTTTATTATTTATAAAACATTCTAGTGACTTAGGATAAAATGGAGTAAGCAAATACAGGTTTTCCTTTAACTACAGTAATGTTGGTGAATCAGACCTCAAATGTCCAGAAATTGTCACTTTCTACAAGCTGTGATTCTGCTCAAATGCCAAATTTTAAAAACCCAAACACAGAACAAGTAATTCAATAGTAACATCCAGCCTTGCATTTTTTTAAGGCCCAGATAGAGTATAGAGGGAGATAATGATGTGAGATTACCCTGATTATCCAGTAAATGGTATGGTCCTAAAAAATACCTTTGTGGGGCCTATAACTCCACTAGTTTGCAACTGACTTTTAAACAAGCAGACATCCATTAAACCAGGATGAGGCAAACTCATCCTGAATTTCTTTGAATGTCATTCAGAAATTTCTCTGACTGATTTCCTGGCTACAGTACATCCTTGGCTGGGTAGCATAATGAATTTGGAGTGAGATAGTTTGGGTTTAAAATCCCCATTTGGTCCAGCTGTATGACCTTGGACAAGCACTTTACCCTTCTGTGTCTTGGTTTTCTAACCATGGAATGTATTGTTAAAAGGAATAAATGAGATGATAGTCAATGATCAGTGCACAGTATACACACAATAGGTGATGATTATCATACCAGTGACTGAGAGTAGACGCTTAGGTCTTGACCTCTTTCCTAACTCAGGAGAAGATCTCTAAATTGATTCCTTAACCAAACTGTCAGTTAAACTAACATCCTTTGTTCCTTCTGGTTAAAAGGGAGCGATGCCAAAGTCATGTGGAACTCTCTGGGGCTCCTCACTTAATTTCTAGAAAGCTTATACATTTTCTTCTTTCAGCAGTTCAGTTATATGGTTACCAACAGTTGCTTAGGTTTATTAACAAATTTATGTCATCAATTTGTCACTATAATTACCTAATTTAATTGAATACGCCTCAAATGATGAAATGTAGGTGTAAAAAAAAGCCAGGCAAAAATGGCTCATGCCTGTAATCTTAGATACTTGGGATCAGGAGGATAGCAGTTTTACACCAAGCCAGGCAAACAGTTTGGGAGATTCCTTCTCCAAAATAATCAGAGCAAAATGGACTGGAAGTGTGGTTCAAGTGGTAGAGCATCTGCTTTGCAAGCACGAAGTCCTAAGTTCAAACCCAAGTCCCACCAAAAAAATTAAATTAAATTAATAAGTGTAAAAAGAAAAAGTTGTTGCTTTCTTGAAAACCAGGCTGAAGTCTTCTTTGGAAGTACTAATGAGAAATGTTGCTAAAAATTTTTTTGTCATTAAATCAGATGTGGGAGAGACAATAGGCAAAGATAAGGGAGAAACCATAAACTTTTAGAATTGCTCTCAGCTTTCTTCTCAGGTATCTTTAAGTTTTGACTCTATCTTTAAATAACATACAACTGGAAATTGTAGACACATTATAAATGTAATTTATGCAAGAAATAAAATGGACATATTGATCAGGAGATGCACTCAAAAAAGCCTATGGCCCTACTTCAAAAGATTAGCGAATAAATATTCAGTCATAGTTTCTAGATGTAGAGAATCTTTCAGGAGCATTTATGTCTTTCTAAATGAGACTCCCTATAACTGACTTTTTTAGAATAACAAACTTATCAGACCAAATATAAGGAGAGGTACAAAAAGGAGACAGAGAGACTAACCAAAGCTTACTCCATCCTCCATTCGCTTCTGAGCTCTAGCATTTGACCATGTTCGCCAGGAATTTGTCTCTAGAAACTGGATAATGAAGGGCAAATGCTTTGTCAGTCAGCAGTGCAATGTGTATTTAAGTAAGTATCATATTGCTTTTATAATAACTTGAATACACTGGTAGAATAAGTACCAATTGGCACCACTTACGTACTTGGGCTTGAGGTTGGCAAACTTTCCAAAGGCACATGCTCTGTCACCAACTTCTGTCCTCCTTAGTGTGCCAGAATGGAGGAACGTGTTCACATGTGTGCATGCAGTAACAGCAGCATCATGTGCAGTGGTTAAGAAGAAGAAGGGAGGGAGAGAATGTGTGTGAGCATGAGAGAGAAAGAAAGAAAAAGCATTGAAGAAAGAAAGTTGTTCACATAGCAGAGGAGGAGGGCAGCTTCTGGAGGAAGTTCTAGAACTGACCCTAGGGTTAACTTCTGACCTCAACCACGACTTCATTGAAGCTGTCAAGAATTCCTTCATCCTGTATTTTATTCTATGTTGCATACATAGTTCCTGAGCATCTGCTGTGTGTGAGGTAGAGTGAAGGAAGGAAATAAGGTTCTCTCTCAGGAGCCTACATAAATTTCCATAATTGTAATCACCCTCTTAAGAGGAGACTCAAGACCAGACTAACCTCACGGCCTAGTCAACAATCAGCTAGAGAAGATCTGAGGTGGTATGAAGACAATCAGGCAAGCAGAAATAACCCTCCTGGGTTTGATTAGACTATCAGCAACTACTTAAAACATATTTCTCAATAGAACAGGGGATGGTAAATGATGACCTCTGGTCCACCAGCCAGTTTTTCATAAACATAGCTTTACTGCAACATAGCCTCACTTACATGTTTGTGTATTGTCTATAGCTGCTTTTGTCCCATGACAGCACAGTTGAGTAGCTGTTACAGAAACTGTACAGCCCACAAAACCTAAAATACCTACTATTTGGTTCTTTACAGAAAAGGTTTACTGTTCTTGCTTTGAACTGTTGGTGCCTATGAGACAGGATATTCTTGGCTTTTACTTCTCTGCCAGAAAAGGGAGAATGTTAGTGATTAACTAGCCTTGTTCCTTCTCTAAGATGAATGGTATAATATTTTTGCTTAATAGGTTGAATAAATGTGAAATACTAGCAAAAATCTTTGCAAACACAAACACTTTCACTAACAGGTTCTGACAGTCTTTCCCTACTGCCTCCTGTGTATACTTACAGGCGCTAAAATTACCATGACCGCTGAGGCCTTTGAAAACACACACAGTACTGTCACATATGGTGCTCAGTTTTGTTTATAAGGATGCACTACAATTCAGAATTGCAAGCATAAAAGAAATTTCTACTTAGGGAATTTTTTTTTAATGCCTGAAGGACCTGTTTCTTTATTATTCCCAAAGAAGCTTTCAGTTTTTCACTCTGTATTTAACCAAAGATCCTATTAAAAAAAAAACAGTCACTGCAAAAATGAATTAAAATCTTAGTTCCTGCAAAATGCTTAAAGTGCCCTGGCATTCATTCTTTAGAATTGGGTTAGGGAAGACTGTAATTCAGTCCATCAGCACTGATGTCAGTATACAGCAGACCCAGAACAGTGTGGATTGACTCTCTAAGGATAGGGAAATGGAGAGGTTATAATGGCTTTAAATAAGACTGAGGATGCGAAGTCTTTACAGATTTATTTTTTGGCAGGAAGTTGCCCTCAGGCTTTGACAAATGCCACCATCAAGAAAGAACACCAGAAGCATGAAAGACAGACATAAACAAAGGATGAAGGCTTTGCATCTGTATTTATGTATGAATATAAGGCATAACAGTGTGGGTCATGATAAAACTCTTCATTCTGTAAGGCAAAGAGGGTTGGTGCTGCTTTCTGTTGCTCAGGTATTAGAGACAATAGGCATCCCTGCTCTAAACAAGAAATACCAAGTATCTTATTTTCTAAGAAACCAATGCATAGGGCTAGACCTCTCCGAGCCTTCTATAATCAACTAGTCCTTCTTGCTAGTGAGGCTTGGGAGGGGACACTGAATCATCATGCTGCCAGCTTTGGGGAGGAGGAGAGAAGCTAAAGGGAAGTCACCCAGTGACAAAGACTCAAGAGAATCATGTTTGTGAGAAGAACAAACTAGCTCATCTTTGGTTACAGTCCTGGGCTGCCTGCACAGGTCCCCACCTACAGGAGGAACCTGTGACCTTCCTAAAAGCCAAGCGAACTCCACAGGATAGCTAGACTGGAGCTATTTCTGGGACCTCATCCAAGGGGGCTGGCCACCATGCAGGTCACACTAGCAACTATAATCTTTGAAATAGGGATCAGAATGACCAAGCCGGAGTCATATGTCCCTGTCAGGTCCTCCTTAGCAGAGCAGCCTCCATAGATCCCCCAGAGGGTCTCCCACATATACCAACCAGGCCACTTGGCTAGTTTTAGCTAGAAAACCTGTTACAGCTCACCAAGAAAATAAGACCCACAGTGATGCCCAATTAAATAAAAAGGTATTTGCCCTTTAGCACTCTTCCTCTCCCGCCTCAAAAAGGGAAGAGTTAGAGCAATGCAGTGCATGGCTGCATGGGGAGGAGGAAGAGACGACTATGCTCCCCTAACACAACAGCAGGGATTATGACACTGACATTTTTGTAACTGAAAACAATCAGAAAGTATGGAGTCTGCCCCAGGTGTCATACAGAAAGGGGACAAAGAGATTCAATATGGCACAGGTGGGAGCAGAGATTGGAAACATAAAAACTATTTCATGCTACAATGCAAGATTTCCCAGTAAAACACAGATGGGCCAACTGAGGCTCAGAAAGAGGGAAAAAAAAACTTATTCAACATCATAAACCAAGACAGCAGCTAAAGCTGAAACTAAAATCCCAGTCACATGCTCTCTGCCTTTTCCCTGCACAATCACACTGGGATATGACCAGGTTTGGCTTTTTAAAAAAAATCAGAATGGGCTCAGAGCTTTGTCTCAGGACGCAGGTATTCCCACCTCAAGGGCTTTTGCTATGAGCTTCCTTTGCTCTCATTTCTCAATCTTTCTCACTCTCTTTCCACTACGTGCAATGTAGATTCCTGTATCACCTGCCGTACCTGTTCCACTTATCCACTCTACCTGAGTGGTCCTGATGCTAAGCCATATTGAGTACCTCAGTCCCAGAATACTCAGACCTCAATCATAGTTCTAAGCTATTTCCACATCAGGACAACCAAGAAATAGCTATAGAGCAGGCTCTTTTGGATCCTTGCCATCAAATACCACCCTGTCTCCATCACTCTGACCATGAGGGAATATGCACCCCCAGTACTGGCCAACCCAAGCGTACCACACTATGCTAGTGGGAGTCCACACTTGGAATTGTCCTTGATGTACTTTTCATCAGGAAGTACAGAGTAAGATTCAGACTCTCCTGCCCTGAATTCTACCAAGTCTGCGGCACCTCATTGGCCAGTTTCCAGCTTCAAAGCAAATTTAGAGAAACCCAGAGCTGTGGACCTACAGAGAGAGCTTTCCATCCACCCATGGCCCAATCACAACTTCCTCAGTTGGTTCCTCTCCTGCCCTGAGGCAGGGAACTGGACCACATGACCTCTGTGGATCTTCAAGTTCTCTACCCATTGGGTTTCCTGAATTCCTGCACATCAGTGGGTCCAGTCACCCAAAAACACATCATTGCAGAACTGGCTTCTCTAAACTATGAGTTTTCATAATTTGCTGCAAAATCCATACATGAATTTAAGTCAAGTAAAAATCTGGGTGACTGAAGATTATCTAGGTTTCGGCAGATTCTTTTTGTCTACACCTGACGCAGAATAGGCACTCAGCAGTTAAGAAACATAAATGAACACATATGGCCCATCCTCATGACATTGACTGTGTTAGGAAACAGAGCATAAACCTGGCAGGGGAGGAGGTTCTTGGAGGGTAGTAGAGAGAGTAGAGAACACCCCTACACCCTAGAACTGCACACCTCCCTAGAAGAGTGAACAGGGCCACAACAGCTGCAAGTGACCACACGGCTAGACAGCAACGAATGAGAAGTGAGAACACTGTCTTCAAGAGAAGCACTGGAGGCAAGAGGCCCACAAGGGGATGCTGGAGAGCAGGAAAATGGCACATCAGAACCACCAAGGGCATGGTGCAGGAGACACAGTGGGGACACTGCTATCAGCTCATTTCTATCTGGGTGGCTCTTCCAAATGTCAAGACCCTAGCATATGTCTTCCCAGTGTTAGCATCAATGCTCGGACCCAGCTGTGCCCTCTGCCCTTTGGGACATCTTTGTCTAGGACACACTCTCGATGTAAAGATCTCAAGACCCAGCTGTAGGCAGATGTGGTCTCTGCCTCTTAGATCCTCTGTACTTAGGATGGTCTACTGCCAGCAACTCAGAGATTTGGGGGGGGGCGGGAAGGGAGGATCTTTACATAGGGATGCAAACAATGGAAGAAACACAGAATGACTGTGACATTGCTTAGCTCATACACACTTTCCTTCATCCTCCTCTCCGTCCCTTTATAAAAATATAGCCATTAATCAGCTCTCTTACACCCTATGCTAACAGTATAATTTTAACTGCATCAGAGTGCTTCAAGTTTCTTACAACAGAAGCATCAACAGGGCATCTATGTATATGATGTCCTCACATGATCCCATGGACCACTTGGACAAGTCTAATTCCAGGCCTTTCACCTGAGAACTCACTGCTCCTCACAGAAACTATTTCCATTACTAATCCGATCAAGGCCACAGCTCAGGGGCTGAGGAATGTGTTGTATAATCAGCATAGTTGTAAAGTGCGTAGTGGGATACAGCAGAAAGCCTCTGCCGGGCGGGTCCTTCCCTAAATGAAACACCATAGCATTACAGGTAAATAGAACACACCTTTCAAATAGGCAATTACAGCTGGACTTGGGCTGGCAGGGAAAGGGACAGTCAAGGCCCCTAAGAAACACCTGCTGGGAAAGCTCAGACAGCAGAAGGGGAATGGCAGAGCCAACTTTACTAGCCAGAGGCTTGGGTTTACTTTCTTTTGTGGTTTTCATCATCATGCAAGGGCTAACTAGCCAATGTGCTGAATCTCCTTTCTTCCACGTTTCTTTTCCTGTACTTAATATTGCACATATCAGTTTAAAAGTTAGGTTCATTGCAAATAAAAATGAGAATAATGTTGCTCTGACTTTATTCCAAGAAAACAAAAAAGGAATGCATATTGATCTAATCTCTGTCCTCAGTTCACTCTGTGATTCTCCACAATGGTTTATAACTTCCCCTCCCTACTCAAAGCCTTGCCTGATATGCTAGCTGGAACAATAGAGCTGGCATTTCTGGCTAACACCGTGGAAACTGAAATGAACCCCCTTTCCACACGACATCCACCACTGCACTGTGAGTAACTTCCATTAGAGGGGGGAAAGATGACCTAGTTTATCTTTTATTTAAATTTCTGTTGAAAAAATATAATTCTGTTTTGGTCACTTGAGTGTATTGAAAATTATGTACTGAATTTTGCATCCTCCCCCATTGCCATTTCCCACTCTCCTCCTACTTATTGGTTCTTTGTTGTAGAAATTAACAGTGAATGTGGTAATTCCAAAGCCACTCCAAGCACTCTGTGTTTATGAATGATCATACTCAAAGTGAGAGAAAGAATCATATGTGGTAGGAAGAGCCACTCAAAGGTATTCAGGTGATATAAATGAATCAGAGAGGCCAAGGGAATTCTTTCAAATATGAGAAGTCAGCTATATTGCAGAGGCTCCTGTGGTGGGTTTGGATGGAATTTTGAAGAAGATTAAGCAAAAACAGCACTGTAATGAAGAGTAACAAATCACAATTATCTTCCTTTCATGCTACTGCAATGTGCACCCTCCATTTGAGCACAGACATTCCAACATTTATTATAAACATTTTCAAACACATGGAAAAACTGAAAGGATTTGACACTATAGGCCCACATATCCATCCACACCAACTTCATGATTAAAATTTTGCTACACGTTTTATCATTTATCTATCTAGACTACCCTCAATCTATCCAGCACATATTTTACTTTTAGATACACTTCAAAACAGGGTGTAGGACTCTTTATGCTCCAACACTTACACATGAATATCAGTATCTAGAGTTTGACATTTATTTACAGGTTTATTAAATTTGCACCTTGAGAAATTCATAATCTTAGGTATACTATTTATTGAATGTAGACATATGGTATATAGTCTTACAAAAGGCTTCCTTCACTCAGCATAGCAATGCTACATGTATCAGTAGTTCATGCCTTTTATTGCTGAGTAGTATTCCACTGTATGAATATACCATAGTTTGTTTACATATTTTCCTATTGATGAACATGTATGCTGTTTCTAGTTTTTTTTCTAATAATAACTCATGAATAAATCCTTTTGTGAACACAGGTTTTCATCTCTTGTGGACAAATACTGAAGAACGAAATTGCTAGACCATAAACCTTGTAAGAAACTGCCTGAAGTTTTCCCAGTGTTCATACCATTGTATAATTCTACCAATGATATGTTATAGGCCTCTAGTTCTATAGCTTCGTTTTTTGCCATTATCGTTTTTTCATTTTAGTCCTTCTGGTAGATATAGAATGGAATGTCATCATGATTTAGTTTGCATTGTTCTTTTCAGGAAAATAAGCATAAAGACTTCCAAAAGCTGATGTCTTTTCTGCCTTATATTAAGATTTTGACTATCTTCCTCATGGAACTCTTACTACTAGCCAAATGTAATATATTTTAAAAATAATTTGCATCATTCTGATAACAATAATAATGCTAAATAATGTTAAATATATTTTCTTTTTTCTTTCTTTTTTTTTTTTTGCAGTGCTGGGGATTGACTACAGGGCCTCATGTATGTTAGGCAAACACTCTGCCAGCAAGCTACATCCCCAGCCCTAAGTATCTTTCATAGTCCCCTGACCCTCTGAATGTTCTATTAAAAGCATCTGTTACACTCAGTATTACCATGATATCAAACTCAGAAGAGGACACAAAGAAAATTATAGACCAATTTCCCGAAGAACACAGAAGAAAAATTCTCAACAAAATACCTGCAAACCGAATTCAACAACACATTAAAAAGATCATACATCATGATCAAGTTGGTTTCATTCCAGGGATGCAAGGATGGTTCAACATACACAAATCAATTAACATAACACAACACACAAAAAGAATAAGGACAAAAATCACATAATCATCTAAATAGATGCAGGAAAAAAAGCCCTTAAAAATTCAGAATCCTTTCATGATAAAAGCTCTGAAGAAATATCTCAACATAATGGAGGCACTATATGACAAACCTATAGCCAACATCAAACTAGACATGGAAAACCTGAAATCACTTCTTCTAAAGTCAGAAACAAGACAAGGATGCCTACTCTCTCCACTCTTATTCAATATAGTACTAGAATTCCTAGCCAGAGTGATAAAGCAAGAGGAAGAAATAAAAGAATTCAAAATACAGAAGGAAGAATTCAAATTATCCTTATGTACCAATGATATGATCCTATACTTAAAAGACCCTGAAGACTCTGCCAAAATACTCCTAGATCTGCTTGACATCTTTGGCAAAATAGCAGGATATAAAATTAACAAACAAAAATCTGTTACCTTCTATATATTGACAATGAACAGGCTGAGAAAGAAATTAGAAAAACAATTCCATTCACAGTAGCCTCAAAAAAAAATACCTATGACTAAACCTAATTAAAGAGATGAAAACTATTAAACCTTGAAGAAAGAAATTGAAGATACACCAGAAGATGGTGTACCCATCTGCCCCTCATTCACCTCACAGCACTGATACCACATCAAGCAGCATCAGCAAAGGTCTTGGTAAATTCACATCCATCTGGAAATGCTGGTTTTACTTTCCTGGACCTCACAGCCACAGGCACATTACCAGCACTTCAAAAACTTTTACCCAATTAATTAATTCAAAAAAAAAATAAATTGGGACCAAGCATAGTGGCTCAAACCTATAATCCTAGCTACCAGGGAGGCAGAGATCAGGAGGATGGAGGTTAGAGACCAATCCAGGTAAAAGTTCATGAGCTCCCATCTCAACCAATGGCTGGGTGCAGTGGTGCACACCTGTCATCCCAGGCTACAGGGAAGCAAAAATAGGATGATCACAGTCCAGGCCATCTTGGGCATAAAGTGAGAATCTATCTCAAAAATAACCAGCACAAAAAGGGCTCGTGGTTAGGTTCAAGTGATAGAGTACCTGCCTAGCAAGCACAAGGTCCTGAGTTCAGCTTCCAGTACCACTAAGAAAAAATAATTAGAGAGAAACTGAAACTATGATCTTCATAGAGGAACACAAGGGGAGATTAAGCCAGGTGTGGAGGTATCCAAACCTGTAATTTTACTTGGGAGGCAGAAATCAGTTGAATCATAGTCTGAGGCAGGCTCCAGGACAAAAAAAGAAAAAAGACAAGACCTTATCTGCAAAAGGCTACGGATATGGCTCAAGTAGTAGGGTACCTGCCTAGCAAGTGCAAGACTGTGTTGAAACTCCTAGTACTGCCAAAAGGTGGGAGGGAGTATGGAGAATTTTCCACAACTAATTCCAATTCCAACTGTTCTGAGGGCCTGGAGAGATAAGGAATGAGGAAATCCAAAATCCAATTCAACCTCTTTCCACTGAGGATCAGTTCACATAAAGGGCTGTAGGGCTTGGGAGGATGTGGAAATCAGAGCCCATATGAGTGTGGCTTCTGTATCCACTGGACCCGTCATTACAGTAACACTTTGCAGCAAGATTTCTACATGGGAAGGAGGTTACACTGCTGGTGAAACAGATTTGAACATGAGGGAGAGCATGGAGATGGGAGCTACCATTTGTACCACATAGGCTAGTAGGTCTACTAGCTGCCACCTGTGAAGAGCCACAAAGGTATCATTTCACTAAACTATGCCTTAAGAATTACTAACTCCATTTCACCAATAAAGATGCTGAGGTCAGGTGAACTGATTTGCCCAAGGTCACAGATTTTGAATCCCAGTCTGTTCAACAGCAAAGCCAGCATTTGATCCACCAGAATATCCTACCTTTCAGATGCAAAAAGGGCTAGACTGAAGCAAGTATAATCCAGGTGCTACAGGTTACATAGACAAAGAATCAATTCTGACCAAGGAGAACAGATCATTTATGAAAGAAGACACTGAACAGGCATGAGGACAAGCCCAAAGAGCAATGTTGTGCACCAAGGAAAGACAGGTACAATGAATGGCCTATGTGGAAAGCAAGAAGGGAGAGGGTTCTGAGTATACTGGGAGAGGCTGCAGTGCAGGGTTGGGGGCCTGAGGACTTGGTAGTGAGGGGTAACCTAAGAAAGGCAGATGGGACCAGAGCACCTCAAGGGTCTCTCATGCCATGCTCATAAGTTTTAAATGTGTAGCAACCAGATGCTAGAGGTTTCCAAGCAGCAAAGAGAGAGCAAGGTATTGCCAGAGCACTCTCCTGACTCTAGGCAGTAGCAAAAGCAGTACATACGGCAGCCAGGGAAGTCCTTCAGCATCAGCAAGAATCCAGGCTGTCCACAAAGTGAAGAGCCCCTGCTAAGCTCAGCCAGCATAGGCCATCTGAGGACAGAGTCAGGATGTCTGCAGTACTGGCAGCACCTGGGCGACCTCGGTGCCTGTCAGCCCACTCACTCTCTTGCCTCTCCACTCAGTTCTTCAAAAGTACAACTGAGGCAAAGATTCATGCTGGCTGGTGTAAGGCTGCCAGGAGCCTTCAATCTATCCAGTTGGAGAACAACAGATCATGAAAGCTGGCAGAGTCCCAACAGGACCAACCCCTCTGTGCACTGGGGCGATCCTTCTGACTCAGAATGTGAATTCAGGGTTACTCAGGTCAGATGCACAGCCAGAGTGGTGGCTCAGAACTTCTGGTCATTCCTTCAACAAAGACTGACCTAGCTACCCAGCTGGGGACAAAAAGTGAGAACAGACAGACAATCTCCTTTCACAGCTGTTGCTTGGTCTCCAGGTCAAGAACTCTTCCACTGTACACAGACTGCTCCATCCTGGCATCCATCTTTACATTGGGGTTCACGTAATTCCCCCAGCTGTACCTTTCTCTGAGTGCTAGAGTTCCTGTTCCAGCACAGTGTCTACGAACTCCAAATAATCCTGTTAGCTGACCACCTATAGTCCCTGCTGGAGAGCCAATGACTAACAGTTCCACTAAGTCACCTAGACTCCCCACTCTTCCTTTTCCTCATCTATAAAATGGGGTGATACTTATAACACAAATACCTAACACTTATTGAACATCAACTATGAGCCAGCCAGTATGTGATGTACTTTAGAGGCAATGTGTCATTTAATTGTCATAACAACCCTAAACTCTTTTAAGATTAATGAAACTGGAAAAGTTACCTTCACAGATAAGGAAACTAGAACTCAGAAGGTCTGTACAAACCCTGTACTCTCAGCCCAAATAGGAAACTACCTCTTCCTGCCTCCTCCCACCCCATCACCACCACCCTACCCACTGAAAGCAGAGTTTTTAGGAGGATTGGGAGAGGTAACAGAGAGGAGACAGCACAGCAAACTGTGTACAGAGTATGGGAGGGGATGTCTGTGACAATACACAAGGAGTGTGAGGCAACAGTTGCTCTGCATGGTTAGTCCTGGTATCATATAAGCACTGCGCCCTGAGAAACAGGACTTGGAAAAGCAAAAAGGTGAACAGAGGACATTCTAGGCAGATGTGCTGGGGCAGACAGGAATAAGGAAGAAAGGCCCAGAGGTCCAAGACAGTGAGTCTAATTGTCCTACCATATTCAGTAACATCACCTACAAAAACCCCATCACAACAACCCGGTTTTTCCGCTCAATCCACCAGGTAGACATTACATCAGTGTCCAGTGCTCTGTCTCCATGGTTCCTCAGAGAAAGGTACAGCTGGGGGAATTATGTGAACCCCAATGTAAAGATGGATGCCAGGATGGAGCAGTCTGTGTACAATGGAAGAGTTCTTGACCTGGAGACCCTGCATATCCTCCTCTCCCAATCCCCCCAACCCAGGCCCCAAGGGGCACTTTTTTAAAGGAGGAGAGACAAACCTGGCATGATTCTGAGTTTCATTTCTATATTGCTTTTCCATAGGCTCTAGAACAGCCTATTTGCACAGCTGATTGGATAATCATTTATATGGAGGAGGGAGGGAGTAAGGGAGGAAAGAATTCGGTCCAGCCAGGGAGTGGATAGGAGAGAGATGGAGACAGCAGAATGGTTGTCTCCTAATTAAGCCTAGTTGACTCCAGTGCAGTCCCATCTCCCTTCTGTTTGGAAGGGAAAAGAAAGAGCATGTATGTGCATGAGTGCCTCTTTAGGAGAACAGAGCGGGGACAGAAAGATACAGACTAGAAATGTCAAAACCTCCACACTTCTTTTCTGATGTTCTCTCCATGTCACCCCTTCCCTGTCTCCATAAAAAGGAGCACTGGTCCTGGGGCAGAGACAGGATGACATGACTATCAACTCTAGATAGGATCAAAGTGAAGCCTTAGACATTGGTGCCAGAATGCACCGTGCCTCACTCTTCTATGCACAGCCCTTAGCCTTTACAGTTCACATTACCTGTCCTGTCCTCAATGATCTCACAACCACCCTGCAAGGCCACTGGAGCAAGAATATATCACAAGGGGAAGGTTTATCAAAGAGCATCAAGGAGTCTGAATCTTCAGGATCCAGACAGAGAAAAGGAATAACCTAACATCAGAAATTAGGTTATGGTGGGAAATAGCTTTGAGAGTCAAATTTAATAATAGATGTGGTAACAGTATAGAAATTGCAGGAAATGTGACCTAGTACAATGTCAAGAACTGTTATTTGGGCATGGTGGATCATGCCTATAATCCCAGCTACCTCAGAGGCTATGCAGGAGAATCTCAAATTTGAGGCCAGCCTAAGCAACATAGAAAAACCTTATCTTAAAAAAGAAAAAAAGAAAAGAAGAACTGTCAGTGTCTTGCCTAAACTGAAAAGTAGAATGGTTTCCTAAAGATGCAGTTATGGTTATGGCACTGTTTTATAGAATTTAACGTGTGCTTTGACTCAGAAACCAAACTACAGTGCAGACTCTGCCACATCTGAATTACATGGGGTCCAGAATTCAAAGGCTGGAAGGAGACGTGGGTCTCCTCACAGGGTATTTTATTTCATTCTCAGTAACTCTGAGCTCCCAAGGGAAGGGGAGATGTTGCCACCAAGGTACACAGCAACGGCTCCACTTAAACAGGAAACCACCACCCAGACATTTTGATCCTATGATGACAAATAGGCAGGAAAAGGGGTTAATCTGGTTGAAGCAATTGATTCTATTAGTACAGGGAAACTGGGTAGTTTCTACATATGGAGGCAAGGTCTGAAACTCAGATGATTCTCTGTGGCATCTCTTAGTACTTCCATGTCCTATAGTAAAAGTTAATCGAAAACCAGGTGGGAAGCAGTGCTTCACTCCTATAGTCCCAGCTACTAGGGAGGCTGAAGCAGAATTGGTTAAGTTCAGGAGTTTGGGGTCATCTTGAGTAATATTGAGACCCTGTCTCAAAAAAAAGACACACACACTCAGGTGGGAAAACAAAAACCGGAACCCTCGGAGGATGAAGGTTTGGTTCACCCTACCAAGTGAAGAATCCCAACTAGCTAATGATGTGACTGAGACAAAGGAAATACAAAATGAGTAATGGAAAAAGGAAACTTTAGATGTCAATTATGATTTTATGACTAATTATAGAAATGAAAACTACAGCAACTTTGCATATTTTCTTTTTTATACATGCATCTTATTGTATACGTTAATCATTTTCCTCTCTCTCCTTCCTCTTTTCATCTCCCATGCAAGTTGCTGGAAATTAACTTAGTTAACTTACTGAAGTCTGTACAGTATTTAGGTAACAGAATTACAATAGGACCATGACTGAATCTGAAAAGCAATTAATTAATACAAAGGCTCCCAGGACTTATATCTCCTTATTTGGGAAAGGTGACAACCTCATTTGTAACAAAGTTAACTCTATCTTGTTGAATAGAACTAGGCTGTTACACAGGAGTTTAAATGTGTCAGAAGGGTGCATGTTAGCTGAGTAGCCAAAGGAGTGGCAGTGCCAGTGACAGACTGACTGCCTCTCAACTCCAAATGCACCCTTTTTGCTTGTTCTATGAAAATGGATCTGGACCTTTTAAATATTCAGCTGGCACAATACTAAGTTTTACCAATGGAGAATGCTAGAGAGAAACTTCAGGAAGAGGGGCTTTTTGTTTCCCAACTCCAGCATGCTCACTCAGCAAATCTGCATGGCTTCTCCGCATCCAATCCCTGCAACACCCAGTGACCACTTTTCCCAGCACCCCTGCCCCCAACTTAAGACAGTTTCAAAATGGAGTGCCTTTGATGACTAGCTCCCAATGAGCAGTTATCCTTGGTACTTTAGAGGGTAGATTTCTGACAAATTCCAAATGGGAGGTTCCCAACAAGTTCCACCAGCACAGAATCAAAGTGATTTCTCCATCATCTGCAGGATACTAAAACAACTTCTCTGCTATTTATTGTACACAGCAAAAGCCCTCTGCAACAAGTTCTGGATCTCAGCCATAGTGGGGTCTTCCCTGAGTGTTCTAGCTCCAACCCCAGGGTAGTGTTTGTCCCTTACTGTCTGCTGGTCCTATCTTCTCCAGAGTTCTATTTCTTAGATGTGTCCAGGAAAGAGATTCAGTAGCCTAGCTACAACAAAAAGTAGAAGAGACAGGAAATCTTATATTACTACAATATAAGGAAAAGTAGACAAAAAGTGATAGTTCTCAGTCCACACGGAGTGGGGTGCTTTTTGCAGGAGTTTTTGGTCAAACGAGAAGAGACTATAACCGTTGGGCTACTTGAGTCTCAAAGAAGGAATTCACAATGGCTTCAAAAAATGTCTCATACTCACAGCATGAGTTAAAGCTTCAAAAGAGCTCCCACATACTGTTTTATTTGACTCCATAAGCACAATCACAAAGGACTATACCAATGATACAAATAAGGAACATGAAGCAGATGTGAGGACCTATGTGTCTTACCTCAAGTCACAAAGAGTCAGATGGGGCTCCACAATTAAAAGATCTGGTTTATAATTCAGATCCTAGGCTCTTTCCACTCAGCTACACAACAAGGACAACTATTATTGCTGAGAATTAGCGGTGAGGGATAAAGATGAAGAGAGAGGGATAATAAAGGCATTGAAGGAGTGAAGTCTTGAATGAGGCCTTTTTCTTTGAGGTCAAAGGGGAAATATACTCAATTGTCAGAACCAGATGCAAAGCAAGAAAAAAATCATAACAACTCTATCCTGCAACTGGTAAGTACTTTGCATTGCAACTTAATTTACAAGCTTAAATTCACTCATTTAAGATTAGACACAACAAAGCAATTCGGCAACATTCTGTATGCAGAGGCATCCTTTTACAGAAGCAAGGTGCCTTCTTATGTACATAACATATTAACTATTGCTTTACAAAACTCCAACTTGAAATTTGTCTTTTAATCCTACACAATTACATTTCTCAGCTTGCTCATACCCTTCCAGAAAAAAAGTTCTATCTGACTTCCAATTCTGGCCATAATGAAATAAAAAAGGACCAAATTTATCCTCCTGCCTTAACAACTAAAATATAAGAAATATTTTCAAGTATTAAACAACAATTTGAAGACAAATTCTTGAGAGAAGAGAATTCTCTCAAACCAAGGAAGACCCATAACTGCCCTAGCCTCATGCCTAAGGTACCTGGGTAACACAGAGCCAGGGAGGGGGAACCCCAAACAGAACACAAAGGCTTCAGTGAGTTGAGGAAACGGGTTAGAATCCAGGGAATCTGAAGTGGCTAGACATTGCATAACAAAGAACCCAGAAATCTGAAGAGCAGAACCATTTAATCTTTGTTGAATACTAAGTCACTGACTTAAGTGTAAAACTCCTTGGGTCTAAGCAAAAAGCAACCATAAAGCTGTGAGCTGAATGGTTCCCATGTTTGCAGAGGATTAGTAATCACTTGATTTCCCAACAATCTGGAGTGGGTGAAGAGATTATTGATCCCTAGGGTTTTCAATAAAACCCCCAAAAAGCAATTCTAAATCCACCCAGACGAAGCCTAAAAACAATCTGAGAAAATATCGCTATGAATGACAAGTAATTTAACAATGCACTATAACAAAGCCTGCTCTTTAAAGGAAGAAGATTCAGACACTCAACTACAATATTACAATGCCCAATATTCAAGCAATTACTAGAAATTCCATGAAAAAGAGAAATCGAACCTATATACAGTTTCTAAAACAGAATCAGTAAATAGAAATAGATCCAGAAATGATGGAAGAACAAGGATCCAAAATCTGCCAATTATAACTTTATTCAAATATTTAAAGAAAAAATTCACACAACAAAAAAGAAAACATACAATATTTTAAAAGAACAAAATGGAATTTCTGGAGGTGAAGATGTCTAAAATTAAGAACATTCAATTCACTTGATGTAATTAATGGCAGACTAGATCAGATATCTACCAAATATGGCCCACAGCCCCAACCCAGATCAGAACTAGTTTCATCAGCACACTCATGTTTTATGTGTATTGTTTATGGATGCTTTTGTGATATGATGGAAGACTTGAGTAGTTATTAACAGACTATATGGTTTGTAAAGCATAGACTATTTACTATCTAGCCCTATACAGAAAAAAAAATGTTATCCTCTGGAGTAGGCACTACAGATGAAAAGATTAATGTACTTGTAAATATAGCAAAAGGTATTATCCAAGATTAATCAGAGACTTTTAAAAGAAAAAGTAAATATAATCATCAAAATAACTTGTGGTCAACATTAGGTCGGCCAATACATGTAACTGAAGTACTAGAAAGAGAGGTAGAAACGAACAAACAAACAAACCTAATTGTATATACCCAGATAGCCAAGAAACTCAATAAATTCAGAGGAACATAAACTAAGAAACCCTCACATTAAAACCAAATGCACAAAACCTGATACAAATAGAAAAATCTTAAAATCAAATGAAGAGAAGAAATAATGTATCATGTATTGAAAAAAAAGCTTATCTGCAAGTAGAAAACAATGGAATAATATCTCTAAAATGCTGGAAGGGAAAATGTCATCTAAAATTCATATCCAGTGAAAACATTTTCCCAAATGAGAGTAAAATAAAGACTTCTAGAAAAATAAAATTCAAGAGATTAATTGCCAGCAGAAAGGCATTATTAAAAAATTTAAGTCCTTGCTGGATGCCAGTGGCTCATGCCTAATCCTACTCAGAAGGCAGAAATCAGGAGGATTGCGGTTTGAAGCCAGCCCAGGTAAATAGTTGGCAAGATCCTATCTCGAAAATACCCATCACAAAAAGGACTGGTGGAGTGGCTCAAGGTGCAGGCCCTGAGTTCAAGCTCTTAGTACTAAAAAAAAAAAAAAATTAAGTCCTTACATGGAACACAAGTGGAAACTTTAATTTACACAAAGAAATGAAGCGCCCTAGAAATGGTAAACATGTGTCAAATATAAAAGACCTATTATACACAGAAAACACATGTAGACTTGTATGCAAAGAGTAGAGATAAAAAGGAACTATTTCTTTTCATTCAATTATAACCCCCTAAAAAGGCAGGAAAAGAGGAGAAAGGAATAAGAGGTAAAAATAGAAAACAATTACCAAGATAGTAGACTAAAAACCAAAACTAAAATATGAATGCTCCAAACATTTCAATTAAAAGACTGAATTAAATAATAAGGCCCAAACTAAAGCTGGGGTTTTCCTAGATAGGGGCTATCTTAATATTAGACAAATAAATTTCAGAACAAAGAACATCAACAGCAAGACAGATAATTCATATTGGTAAAGTCATTAATTCATCATATAACAAACACATATCATTCACATAACAAACTGCTGTGGTTTGAGTGTGTCCCACAAGGGTTCATGTGTTGGAGGCTTGGCCCCAGGGTGGCAGTGTTAAGAAGTATGGGAATCTTTAAGAGGTGGAGCCTAGGGCGGGTCCTTAGGTAACTGGAGGTGTGCCCTTGGAAGGAATTAACATAATTCTTGTGGGACCCCAATCACTCTGTGACTTGCAGTTTTGTCATGTGATCTCTCCCTGTCAAACACACTGTCACCACTGTGATGCCATCTGCCATGAAGTCTTCGCCAGAGCTAGTGCCATGTTCTTTGGACTTACATTCTCCAAGACTATGAGCTTAAATAAACCTCTTTATAAGTTATCTAGCCTTGGATACTTGATAATAGTTTTTTTTTTAAATGGACTAATACACAACCCTACATTTTTACTCATACCTTAGCAAAGCTTCAAAATACATGAGGCAAAAACTAACAGAATTGAAAAGATAAATGCCCAACTACAGTTAGAAACTTCAACACTCTTCTCTCAGTGATTGATAAAATAAGTATAAAGAAAATCAATACTTATACAGAAAACAAGAACACTATATTCAACCAACTTGGTCAAATTTACCCAAACTAACATCAAACATTGTACCCAATAATCATTCCTTTCAAGATAATTTGGAGTATTCCCCAAGACAAATGATATACTGGATCATAAAGCAAGTATCAATAAATTGAAAGTTTGAAAAAATGCAAACACCACCCTTTAATCATAACAGACTTAGATTAAAAATTAACAACAGAAAACATATCTGGAAACCCCAAGATATATGGAAATTTAAAAGCACATTCCTAAATAAATTAGAAAAAATAGAAATAAGTACAAGAGTAAAAATAAATGAAGTTGAAAATGGACAAATAGAGAAAAAAATCAAAGAAATCGAAATGTAGAGTTTTTCTTAATATCAAATAAACTTTCAAATCTCCTTAGTCAACAGAAAAAAAAAAGAAACTACTAGTGTCAAATAAATGTAATAACATTTCTATAGAGACTTTGAAAATATAATTAGAAAATATTATGAATACTTTTACACCAATAAATTCGACAGAGGAAATTTTAAAAAATCTTCAAATATACAGAGCTACCAAAGTTCTGCTGGGGACAAATAGAAAATTTTCATAGTCTATATCTATTTAACAAATCAAATTCTTAATAAAAACCTTTCCACAAAGGAAACTTTGTTTCATTGGTAAATTTTGTCAAACATTTAAAAAAGCAAGAATGTCAATCCTACACAAAGTCTTTAAAGAAATAGAATGAAGGCCCACTTTCCAAATCATTTCATGAGGTCAGTAAACCAAAAAGACATGTAAAGAAAGAAAATCAATATTCCACATACACAAGACATAAAAATCCTGAAAAAAATATGAGCAAATTAAGTTCAACAATATATACAAAGGGTAAGTTAACACAATTAAGTGAGGTTTATCTCAGGAAAGGAAGATTGCTTTAACATTTGAAAATCAATTAATGCTATTCACCACAAAAGTGGACTAAAAAGGAAAAGATACCTGGCCATTCCAATTAGATGCAGAGAAAAAATTGACAAAATTCAATGCCCTCTCATGGCAAAAATTCTTGACAAACAGAAATAGAAAGATATTTCCTTAATCTAACCAAGGACACTTAAAACAAACTAGCACCACATTTAAAATAAACTAGCATCATACTTACTTGTGAAACAATGAGTACTTTCACCCCAAATTACAGAGAAGACAAAGATTTCACTATCACCACTTCTGTCTGACACTGCAATGGGGGTTGTAAAAAAATGCAGTAAGGAAAGAAAAAGAAATTAAAGGCTACCAGATTGTAAAGGAAGGAAGTAAAACTATCATCATTCAGATGTGATGTGTATGTCTAAAATCCTCAAAAATATACCCCCAAGAGTGGCTAGGAATAAGTGAGTTTATAAGGTCACAGGATATATAAGCAATGTACAAAAACTAATCTTACTTCTAGATAGCAGCAATGAACAGTTGGACACTGAAATAAATATCATTACAACCAGCACTAAAAATCTTAAAATACTTAGGGATGCCTTTAACAAACCATGTAACAAACCAAAACCTGAAATCTATGTAACATTGAAAAAAATTAAGTCACATCTAAAAAATCAGTGAGGATACATGTTCATAGTTCAGAAGATTCAATATAAGGTTGTTAAATCTCTGTGCATTGATAATATACCTTCAGTGCAATTCTTATCTAGTTTGTACAAATGGATGAGCTTAAGCCAGGCACAGTGGTGCAGACCTGTAACTCCAGCACTCAGGAGGTTAAGCAAGGAGGATCACAAATTTGAAGCCAGCCTGGGCTACCTAGTGAGACCCTGTCTCAGGAAAACAACAATAACAACAACAAATTCACAAGTGAATTCTTAAGTTTATATGGAAATACAAAGCAGGGAAAACATATACAACCTAGTTTCCAGATACACTATATAAAGCTAAAGTAATCAGGACAGAGTGGTTTGGCATAAGGATAGATATATAGATGAATGAAAAACAGTAGAAACAAATCCTTATGAGTGTAATGTAATTGGCAAAGAAGCCAAAATAATTAATAAAGATTTTTTTTTCCAGAAAATAATACCAGAACTGGATACTCAGGTAAAAAAGTGAACTTCAACCCTTGGTTCACAAACATCTTAGATAAAATTATCTTAAAAATGGAACAAATGTGGAAGCTAAAACTCTAAGCCTGGGCTCTTATCCAGAGGTTTTGAGGGAGAAACTTCTTGGAGGTTCATTCAGGTTGCTGACAGAATTCAGTTACATATGACTGCAAGGCTGAGGTCACCTTTGTTTGCCAGCTGTCAGATGGAGTCATTTTTATCTTCAGGGGGCTGTTAGCATTGTCTGGTTTTACCACCTTTGTTCGCCATCTTGAATGCTTACAACGATGGGGCTAGTCTTTCTCCTTTGAATCTCTGATTGGCTCTTCTTTCCTCCTTTTCTGATTTTAAGGTTCCATGGGGTAAGCCCATTCACTTAGCCCAGGATAATCTTCCTACCTTAGAGTCAGTTAATTAGCAAGTTTAATTTTAGCTAGACAGTCCCTTTTTCGCCCTGCAACATAACACACTGATAGGTACCTCACCGGGGGCAAAAAATCATGGGCCACTTTCCATACCATATGGAATTTTAGTCTTTGTCAGTTTTCCCTGTAAGAAAAATATATGTCCATATACATACTTGTATAAAAATGCTCATAGCAGCTTTATTTTCTATAGTCAAAACCTGGCTGTTTTTCATAGCCAAAACAATGTTTCCAATTCTTGAACCCAAATATCCAACAGTAGGTAACAGAACAAACAAACTGTGGTATATCCATACAATGAAATACCACTCAACAATAAGAAGGACCAACTTCTGATACAGACAAAAGAGTATCATTTCATTTATACCAAACTCTAGGAAGGACAAATCCAATCTACAGCAGTGAAAAACAGATCAGTGTTTGCCTTGGAATTGGGGTAGTGACTTGCTACCAGGGACACAAGGGAATCTTAAAGTGATGGAAATGTTCAGTATCTTAATATGGTGGTGGATACAGAAGTGGAAACACTATCAGAACTCATTAATCTGCTCACTTAACAGTATACATTTCACGATAGGTAAATTGTATCGCAATAAAGTAGGTAACTTAATTCAAGTTTCTTTCTCAAGCACTTTTGAGAATCAGACCTCAAACCATAAACAATCTCTGGTGACAGTACAGGAATTCCATGATCCCTGGCCTGCTGCTGTGTCCCAGTACCACATTCTGGATGGCTGTCATTTGTAAGTCTTCCTTGTTTTCTTCTTTTTTCATGGTCAAGGCTATCAAAGCAGCCAAGGTGTGTGGGCAATAATGCAGTTGAATGTAGTTCGCGATGATTGAAGGTAATGCATGCTGTCACATTTGCTGCAACCAGAGGTCACATCTCCAGAGCTCCAGAGGCTGCTCACATTAATCTTAACTGACACTGCCTCCCTCCCCCAGGGGAAGCCAGCCCCAACACAGTGCTTTCTGCACTTTGGGTTCAAGTAACCTCATCTGGATCTCTCTCTCTCTCTGTCCTTTTTTCTTTAAGTGAAAAGTGACAAACATGATCAAAAGATAAAAAGAGACAGTAGAGAAATCTCAAGTCAGCCAATTAAATGTGACCGCAAAGCTGATTTCAGCACTTTGTACCAATTACTGGGTCCAAAAGGACCTCTCTATTGACACAGTTGACAGCTTTCTCTGACACCCACCCCAGTCTTGTTGGTGTTTCCCAGTCTTTGCCTCTTGGGTCCATTTAAGAAACTGAGTAAGAGAAGAAACAAACAGGCCCAAAGGCCCATCTCCCCCAAGCTGGGCTCAGAGAATGATTGGGGCAGCTCTGGGGAGAGGGCGGGCACTTCAGGAAAGCACAATACTTTCTTCCCAAAAGGCTTAGTCCTGACAGCCATAGCCTCTAGGGAGATAACTCACAGCACTGAAAACTGGCACTGCAGTCTCAATGTCACATGGTCTCTCTGCCTTTGGTTGTGATAAGCTTTCTTATTTTTGGAGGGGAGAATACACTGGTTCCATAATAGGATGCTGTGAACATTAAATGGGATATCTGTGAAAGTTCTTTGAAAATCAGAATTAACGAAATATGCTTCTGTTTAAAATTTTGGACTGCCATGTTTTAAGGTGGGACACATGCATTCTGGTTAGCTACAATCCCTATCATCCAACTGTAGTATTCTTAAATGATTCTGTAATTTTTATTTCCCATTTGGCTCCTTAATGCATCAGAATTCATACCTATAAAATGTTGTATACAATGCAAAACTCTCTGCCTAGAAATTACTATAATTATTCATAATTTTGGCAGCCAGCTAACTACCTGTCATTGTACTGATTGATTAGACTACTTCAATTAGTTTCAGTCCCTCTTTCTCTGAATAATTCCCATAGAACCTAGGAGTCTACCATTCATTTGGATACATGATCACATGTTCTTGGAAAGTACTGTAAATGGGCCAGAAAAATGATATCCCCATTTGTCTCCCTGAGATCTTTACCTAGTACCAGACTCATGAGAAAGCCCTCCAAGGTGATCTCATGGCACATCATAACCACTAATGTCTAGCATCATGGTTTTTTTTTTTTATTCATATGTGCATACAAGGCTTGGGTCATTTCTCCCCCCTGCACCCACCCCCTCCCTTACCACCCACTCCACCCCCTCCCGCTCCCCCCCCCTCAATACCCAGCAGAAACTATTTTGCCCTTATGTCTAATTTTGTTGAAGAGAGAGTATAAGCAATAATAGGAAGGAACAAGGGGTTTTGCTGGTTGAGATAAGGATAGCTATACAGAGCATTGACTCACATTGATTTCCTGTGCATGGGTGTTACCTTCTAGGTTAATTCTTTTTGATCTCACCTTTTTCTCTACTTCCTGGTCCCCTTTTCCTATTGGCCTCAGTTGCTTTTAAGGCATCTGCTTTAGTTTCTCTGTGTTAAGGGCAACAAATGCTAGCTAGTTTTTTAGGTGTCTTACCTATCCTCACCCTCCCTTGTGTGCTCTCGCTCTTATCATATGTTCAGAGTCCAATCCCCTTGTTGTGTTTGCCCTTCATCTAATGTCCACATATGAGGGAGAACATATGATTTTTGGTCTTTTGGGCCAGGCTAACCTCACTCAGAATGATGTTCTCCAATTCCATCCATTTACCAGCGAATGATAACATTTCGTTCTTCTTCATGGCTGCATAGAATTCCATTGTGTATAGATACCACATTTTCTTAATCCATTCATCTGTGCTGGGGCATCTTGGCTGTTTCCATAACTTGGCTATTGTGAATAGTGCCGCAATAAACATGGATGTGCAGGTGCCTCTGGAGTAACAGTCTTTTGGGTATATCCCCAAGAGTGGTATTGCTGGATCAAATGGTAGATCGATGTCCAGCTTTTTAAGTAGCCTCCAAATTTTTTTCCAGAGTGGTTGTACTAGTCTACATTCCCACCAACAGTGTAAGAGGGTTCCTTTTTCCCCGCATCCTCGCCAACACCTGTTGGTGGTGGTGTTGCTGATGATGGCTATTCTAACAGGGGTGAGGTGGAATCTTAGTGTGGTTTTAATTTGCATTTCCTTTATTGCTAGAGATGGTGAGCATTTTTTCATGTGTTTTCTGGCCATTTGAATTTCTTCTTTTGAGAAAGTTCTGTTTAGTTTACATGCCCATTTCTTTATTGGTTCATTAGTTTTGGGAGAATTTAGTTTTTTAAGTTCCCTGTATATTCTGGTTATCAGTCCTTTGTCTGATGTATAATTGGCAAATATTTTCTCCCACTCTATGGGTGTTCTCTTCAGTTTAGAGACCATTTCTTTTGATGAACAGAAGCTTTTTAGTTTTATGAGGTCCCATTTATCTATGCTATCTCTTAGTTGCTGTGCTGCTGGGGTTTCATTGAGAAAGTTCTTACCTATACCTACTAACTCCAGAGTATTTCCTACTCTTTCCTGTATCAACTTTAGAGTTTGGGGTCTGATATTAAGATCCTTGATCCATTTTGAGTTAATCTTGGTATAGGGTGATATACATGGATCTAGTTTCAGTTTTTTGCAGACTGCTAACCAGTTTTCCCAGCAGTTTTTGTTGAAGAGGCTGCTATTTCTCCATCGTATATTTTTAGCTCCTTTGTCAAAGATAAGTTGCTCATAGTTGTGTGGCTTCATATCTAGATCCTCTATTCTGTTCCACTGGTCTTCATGTCTGTTTTTTGTGCCAGTACCATGCTGTTTTTATTGTTATTGCTTTGTAATATAGTTTGAAGTCAGGTATTGTGATACCTCCTGTATTGTTCTTTTGACTGAGTATTGCCTTGGCTATTCGTGGCCTCTTGTGTTTCCATATAAATTTAACAGTAGATTTTTCAATCTCTTTAATGAATGTCATTGGAATTTTTATGGGAATTGCATTAAACTTGTAGATTACTTTTGGGAGTATCGACATTTTTACTATGTTGATTCTACCAATCCATGAGCATGGGAGATCTCTCCACTTTCTATAGTCTTCTTCAATCTCTTTCTTCAGAAGTGTATAGTTTTCCTTGTAAGAGGTCTTTCACATCTTTTGTTAGGTTTACACCTAGGTATTTGATTTTTTTTGAGGCTATTGTAAATGGAATTGTTTTCATACATTCTTTTTCAGTTTGTTCATTGTTAGTGTATAGAAGTGCTAATGATTTTTCTATGTTGATTTTATATCCTGCTACCTTGCTATAGCTATTGATGATGTCTAGAAGCTTCTGAGTAGAGTTTTTTGGGTCTTTAAGGTATAGGATCATGTCGTCTGCAAATAGGGATATTTTGACAGTTTCTTTACCTATTTGTATTCCTTTTATTCCTTCTTCTTGCCTAATTGCTCTGGCTAGGAATTCCAGTACTATGTTGAATAGGAGTGGGGATAGTGGGCATCCTTGTCTGGTTCCTGATTATAGAGGGAATGGTTTCAGTTTTTCTCCGTTAAGTATAATGCTGGCTGTAGGTTTGTCATATATAGCTTTTATAATGTTGAGGTACTTTCCTTCTATTCCTAGTTTTCTTAGAGCTTTTATCATGAAATGATGTTGGATCTTATCAAAGGCTTTTTTTGCATCTATTGAGATGATCAAGTGGTTTTTGTCTTTGCTTCTGTTAATGTGGTTTATTACGTTTATTGATTTTCGTATGTTGAACCACCCCCGCATTCCTGGGATGAAGGCTACTTTGTCGTAGTGAATAATCTTTTTGATGTGTTGCTGAATTCGGTTTGCCATTATTTTGTTGAGGATTTTTGCATCAATGTTCATTAAGGAGATTGGCCTATAGTTCTCCTTTTTGGAGGTGTCTTTGCCTGGTTTTGGGATAAGTGTAATACTGGCTTCATAAAATGTGTTAGGCAGTTTTCCTTCCCTTTCTATTTCGTGGAACAGTTTAAAGAGGGTTGGTATCAGTTCTTCTTTAAAGGTCTGATAGAATTCAGCAGAGAATCCATCAGGTCCTGGACTTTTCTTTTTGGGGAGACTCTTGATTGCTGCTTCAATTTCATTTTGTGTTATAGGTCTATTCAGGTGATTAATTTCCTCTTGGTTCAGTTTTGGATGATCATATGTATCTAGAAGTCTGTCCATTTCTTTAAGATTTTCAAATTTATTTGAATATAGGTTCTCAAAGTAGTCACTGATGATTTCCTGGACTTCCATGGTGTTTGTTGTTATCTCCCCTTTTGCATTCCTGATTCTACTAATTTGGGTTTTTTCTCTCCTCATTTTAGTCAGGTTTGCCAGGGGTCTACCGACCTTGTTTATTTTTTCAAAGAACCAACTTTTTGTTTTATTAATTCTTTGTATGGTTTTTTTTGGTTTCTATTTCATTGATTTCAGCTCTTATTTTTATTATTTCTCTCCTTCTATTTGTTTTAGGATTTGCTTGTTCTTGTTTTTCTAGGAGTTTGAGATAGCATCATGGTTTTTACCTTGACAACTGCTATGTGGTATATATTATATGTCATTTATTTTTAACAGTATAATTTCAAAATCTGTCAATAAGCTATTGTGCTTTTTTAAAGGAAAAAACTGTAGGGCAGTTTTGAGACAGGGTCTCCCTCTGTAGCCCAGACTGACTAGGAACTATCTATATAGCACAGGCTGACGTGGAAGTCACATTCCTCCTGTCTCAGCCTCTTGGGGCTTGGATTATAGGTATGTATCACCATGCCTGATGTGTGTGTGTGTGTGTGTGTGTGTGTGTGTGTGTGTGTGTGTATTCTGCTAAATTCAAGGTTACCTCTTTAATGAGGTCCCACTTGGACAGGGGGCAGGCACTTCAGAAAAAGTGTGGCATGTTTTCTCCTCTAGAAGAGAAAGTAATGGACTTAAGTACAAGTTCCAGGAAGTGGACATAACCAGACAACAGCCCAAGTGAAAAAGCATAATGAGAAACCATTACAAATCATCAGCAAGTGTAACCACCAGGAGCTGGTACACCACTTTGCCCTGTACACAATCTTTGAAAGGCCCATACTTTTATGCACAAGATCATGAAATGAAGGTAGCAATGTTTCCAGATCTTTACTGGGGCTGTACTCCCCAGGAAAGAGATGGAATCTGTTCTCTACTAATATCAAGAGGCATGCTATGTCCACGTAATAGGTAATGCTTCTATAAGTGAATGGCCCTATAGTTAACAAAGCACTTTCATATCCACCATTTAATCCTATGACTACATTAAATCCATTACATCTTAACAGATCTATGATAGGTTTGTTAAGTAGGCATGTGTGTCACCATTTTAGATCAAGGGCCAGCAACTCGGTCAGGCACTGGTGGCTCACGCCTGTAACCCTAACTACTTGAGAAGCTGAGATTGAAAAAATTGCAGTTGTAGGCCAGCCCACATAAGTAGTTCATGAGATCCCATCTCCAAAAAATAACCAGAGCAAAATGGACTGGAGGTGTGGCTTTGCAAGCACAAAGCCCTGAGTTGAAACTCCAGTCCCACACAAAATTTTAAAAAAGGGCTGGCAAAACTAAACCAGCTGCTACATGCTAGTCTGAGGCCTGTAAATTACCTATCCTGGCATTTTCATGATCTCTTCACCCAGATGCTTTAGAAGACATTTTTAGTTACAGAGAAAAGTGTGGAGTAGAGGTGAGTAAGGAGGTACTTAATAGCTTCTTCAAAAAGCCCTCTTCGTCCTCAACAATGTGCAGCCTCCTCTTTTCATTTAGCACAGAGCCCTGAGTTGCTCCTAAACTAAAAAGTCCAGAATGGCTCTCTACTGCACTTGTCTTCCCATTCACTGGCCAGCATCCAAATGCCTGCTCACTGCTTCTCCTGCACTATTTCCTCTATCCGTAGCTTCCATTTCCAACTGTATATCCACTGCACCTAATACAATCCAGAATCCAACATTTACCTATTTCCAACTCCCTTTGCAATTATCCTCACTGCCTACTCCTTAGCCAGGTAAGAGACTCCATTACCATTGTACCCCAAAGTGAGGGAACCAGTCAGTAAAAACTGACCTCAATAAGAAATGGAGCCAAACCTAAAGCCCCAGGCTTTAGGTGTCTGTAGAGGTTGAGAATTTCAGACAAATCTGCTTATATAGCCTCTTCCACACTACCTAATGAAATTTTACTTAAATGTAGACATGAGCTGTCACACCCTCAACTAAATCCTCCTAAACTCCATGAAATATAACCAGGTAACTGCTAAACCATCCAAGCTAGAAAGTTTCCAAACACCAGCCCATAAATTACCTGGAACTTTTTTGTTGTTGTTAAATAACACTTTCTTTGGTCCCTCCCTTTCCCTGCCCTGCAAAATTCTGATTCAAATGGTCTGAAAAATGAACCTCAAGAATAGACTTTCAAGTTCCCGAGGGATCTTTAATGTACAACTAAGTTGGGGCATCATTGTTCCAGGGAGCCTGTCATGTCCATAGGCTCCATACCATCACCAACTTGCCAATTTTGGGGATCATAACCATGGCTTCACATAGAATGTCCCACTTCTTCACCCTCTGTCACTAAGAAAATTCAATGGTATTTGGAAATTTATACAATACTCTCCTTTGATTTGAAGAATCTAATGGTGAAATGATATATCATCATCTATAAATATTAGGTGCCAGGAACTATTCTAAGCATTTTAAATGTAGGAAGTCATTTAATCTTCACAACAACCCCAAGGGATAGGTTTCTTATTACATCTTGTTTTACAGATGAGGAATGTAAAGCAGAGAAAGGTTAAAGAACTTACCAATGGTCTTATAGTTAACATCAGAACTAGAGGCCAGTTCTTTTGGTCATTCTGCATTACTGCCTTTCAGGGCATGCATGAGCATTTCCTAAAGAGTTTGGGTGACAAGCTCAACTTCATGGTAATATTTAGAACAATTCCTCAAAGGAAAGTATATCTGTTACATGTGTCAGCTAAGGTCTCTTAGAAAGCTTCAAATATAAAGCCACATGAAAAGCAGTTTTATTTTGTTTAAGTCTATGCTTCCCAACCAGCCCTGCCAGCCTCCATAGCTCTAGGGACCTTACCTGTGCCACATGCATATGACACAATATTCTACAACTCAACTACATCCACTGTTGAAGAGGGGCAACATGGTCAGACAAGGAGAAAGATCTCCTCAACACTATACCAGTTGTACCAACAGATAAGGGCTTTAGAAATGGTGGTGGCTCGTGACTATAATCCCAAACTTCAGGAGGAAGAAGCAGGAAGATTACAAGTTTGAGGCCAGCCTGGACTATATAGTAAAACCCTGTCTCAGAAAAGAAGTTTCAAAAATGGAAGAAACTAAAGTAATCAAGTCATGAGACAGCAAGCAGGTTTTATGTATATCACATGCCAAATCTGGTCACTTGGCAAAGGCTCTGAGGCTTAGCAAAGGTAGAAAAAAAGGACAGTAGGAAGGACAGAAAAAGAGGAGGGGTACTGCTATAGTTAGATGTGGTTTGAGCATGTACTCCAAAGTTTCATGCACTGGTAACTTAGTCCCCATGTGGCAGTATTAAAATGTAGTAGAACCTTTAAGAGGTGGGATCTGGTGGAAGTATGTTATGTTACTGGGGGATTTACCCTCAGAAGGGACTAATGCTGGCCTTATGGAGTTAGTTAGTTCCCAGGAGAATGGGTTGTTACAAAAGGAGCAAGACTGGCCCCTTCTCCATCTCTGGCTTCATGTCTCTCCATTTGTCTCTTCCACATTCTCTGTTGCCACTGTAAGGTGATCTGTCATGAGGCCCTCACCAAAGCTGAGCAGAAACCAGTGCCATGCTTTTGAATCTCCAGAACTGTAAGCTAAACAAACCTTTTTTTAAATTACCCAGCCTCAGGTATTTTTGTTATAGCAACAGAAATTGAAGTAATACAGAAAACATGACCAATCAATGATGAATAGAAAGGGAGTTTTCCAAAGTTGCAAAACTACTTAATGACAGGTAAGACCCAGAACTCAAGAGTCTTGGATCCTGCACCGGGCCAACACATCATCTACCTAAACATTAATGCCAGGCTGGTATTAACTATTATAGCAGTATAAAAGTCATCAACGCTGGTCAAGAAAACAAAACAAGAACTACATTCTAGTGGATGAAGTTATATGAGTTGACATCTGCATCCCCCAAAGGGTTTAAGATAGCGAAGGCAATATATTACAGGTAAAAACTTTGGGATGCAGTAGTGGCAGTAGCATGTGTAACTTTAAACACACACAAAAAAGTATTTAAAAAAAAAAGCTAAAATATGGTATAATCATTTTTAAGGACAGGTCTATGGATCTCAGATAACAGGTTAAAAGCTCAGCATCTCTTACCTTTATGAGCCAGTCTCTTATCTATTGTGGGACTAGGACCCCTACCTATAGCAGGAGGTCATTGTAAGGATGAAATAAGTAAGAAAAGTGCCCTCCACAATGTAATCACATACTAAATGGTAGCCTCTGCCATCATCAACATCATCATCACTCCTACCACTAACAACATAATTTAACATTTCCTCTATGGAGTCAGGAAAATCTGCAATGGAACTGTAACAGAACAGTATTCTCAGGGATGACTCAAGTTGGCAAGGTTCTTTACCCTTCTCTAAATCTCTCGACTAATTTTAGAATCCTTCCATTTCAAAAATCCCAGGATTTTCAAAATCCCAAGGTTTGTTTTAATCAGTCTCCTGCCTTCTCCCTTGCAATTAAACCTAGGACTACACCCCAGAGAAGAGCAGATCTTGGTAAAGTGGATCACAGAGGTGGGTATAGATTCAAAGAGCATATTTAGTATTAAAATATTTCAATATTAAGAACTTTGATACATATGACAGAAAGCAAAGCTTCATCAAATGTTTGCTGATGGTACATTCAGAGAAGAAACACAACACTCTTAGCCCAGTAATGATTCTTAAGAGGGTGGGAGCTCTGAGGATGCATGCAGTATCAGAATCTAAACTAGAGATGGGAGTTCTTATAGTCATAACTAGAGGGTGTGAGCTTCAAATAGGCGGACAAGAAAGCAGTATGCTATGTGTTCATAAGGCAGTTTCTTTCCTCATATCCAGCATAGAGGATACAATGGAGTTACAAAGCTGATAACCATGATAGAATTGCCAATAAAGGAAGAGTCAACATATGAAGTGAGAGCTAGGGGAGGGGGTGCATACAGTGTGAGTGGTGTGTGTTACATGATTGTCTATTTTGATCATTCAGAAGAATTTGGGATTTAAAGTTATGTATCATACAGATACATGAAAATCCCTTAGGAACAGGGACAACATCTGGGTTTTTTGTTGGTTTTTTGCATCCTTCCACACAATAGTTGTGTAACTGGTGAATGGATGATGCATCACCTGGCACAAACAGGTACAAAACATTCCGGTAAACGTATTGAAATGTGATGATACTGGTAATGGTTAAAAGGCATCGACAATGGAGCCATACTCTGCAGAGTCTCATGTCCTAGTTCTGCCACTTACTTCCCATGTTTTGGGCACATTAGTCTTGGTACCTCAGTTTCCCTATCTGTTCCCATCTGATAGATTGTGCAGATTCATTAAAGGAGAAATTATACACTCTGGAATTCAAGCCCCCAAACTCAGCTCAAGTCCTCCTGTCCTGTAGCCCTTAGTGACAGCCCAAATAACCTATCAGTGGAGTTTTATCAGAAAGCAACTGCTAACTGCCTCTTGGCCTGTGATCCAGGGGAAAATGCAGAATCAGCAGCAACTACATTTTATCAAAGGAGCAAGGAAAACTGAGAAGCTCGGCATTCCTCAAAGACCGAGATGAGAAGTAACTTTAAGACTGATGCTGGGCAAGTGGAGAGCTTCAGCTTACACCAGATCCTAGCAAGAATCACCAGTTGTGCCCAGGACAGAAATCCTGGCCAAAGGCCACACTTAGGCTCCCTTATTTCTGATTTCACCAAGTTGGTGTCTGTCTGTACTTCGGTATCTTAGAATTTCTCAAGGCTGAGAAACTAATTTCTTCCATGCCTGGGTAATTCCAAACTAACTAAATGGATTGCTTCTTCTAGCTGCAAATAAGTATGAGAAATTTCAGCCTGATCAGTTTGTCTGAACATAAAAATGTCTGAAAGCAGACTTTCAGAATTAGGACAGACATCTCGACCCTATTAACAGTG
This sequence comes from Castor canadensis, assembly GCF_047511655.1. Lineage (NCBI taxonomy): Eukaryota > Metazoa > Chordata > Mammalia > Rodentia > Castoridae > Castor > Castor canadensis. The sequence continues at coordinate 112,450,639 of NC_133395.1, read as the reverse complement.
CACTAAGATGGCAGGTGATGACTGCTAAGGAAGCAGTGGGTGGAGCAGAAGGGAAAGTGGTAAAGATCCCATGCTTCTCTGGTAAACACAGACAGGTTTGGATACAAACTAATAACAACTTCCATATGGAGCATGTATATACACTAGTATTTTACTTATAGCATGTCATTCAATTAATGTTCACATTTTGCTTAAGACTATTATGATGCCCATTTTATAAATGAGAAAAACAAGACCTAGAGATGTAAAACAACTTGCCTGTTCACAACTAGTTTTACTGGAGCAAGGATTCAGACCCAGGTGTATCTGAATTCAAAGTCCGGCTCTTAATGATTCAATTATTTTAGTATCAAAATTTCTAAGTTTTTATCCTGTTTTTTTTGGTTTGGGGTGTGTGTGTGTGTGTGTGTGTGTGTGTGTGTGTGTGTGTGTGTGGTGTTGGGCTTGAAGTCAGGGCCTACACCTTGAGCCACTCCACTACTTCATTTTTGTGATAGGTTTTTTTCTAGATAGGATCTCGTGAACTATTTGCCTGGGCTGGCTTTGAACCACAATCCTCTTGATCGGCATCCTGAGTAGCTGTAACCCTGAGTAGGATTACAGGCATGAGCCACTGGCGCCCAGCAGATTATATCCTTTTTAAAAGCAAAAGCAAAGCAAAAACTTTGTGACTCATACCAAAACCCATAAAATTTTGTATACTCCTTATTGCAGTAATTTCATTCTTAAGAATTATTTTAAGGAAATAGTCACAGATGTTCATGGAGACTTTGCTACCCCAAGATATTCAATGTGGTTTATAGGTTCAAAGAGGAAAACCACCTAAATTTCTAACAACAGAATATGAGTTAAATGGAACACCCACTTTAAAGAAATATACAGTCAGTAAGAACATGTGTAAAAAACATCACACAGTATAACAAAAGACATTCACAATATGTTCAACTTTAAAAAGAGTACATTTTAAATGACCCCATTTTAATAATAACATTTTATTGTCTTTGTCTTCCCTGTATGTTCTGAAATGAACATATTTTAAAGTATTTTTAGGACAGTGCGAAAAAGAAGTGTATGCAGAGCTGACCATACAGGAGAAACTAACACATTAAAAAGTGAAAGGGCTGAGAGTGTAGTTCAGTGATAGAACACTTGCCCTGGTAACACACACACAAGTTGAAAACTACACTTAAAATTCCATTTGCCCACAACTTTTTTCACCAGGAACACACCACAGTACTAAAACAAAGGCACAACAATAACATTCAAATTTGGCCACCCAAAACTTATTTATTTCCTTGACTAGCTAATCTGCTAGTGCCCTTGAGAAAATTCTGAAATAGTATAAAGTTTCTCAGCCATCCCAGGGCCCAGCTTGGTCCCCCAAGATGACATGGATAGTCACAAAGCCATGCCAAGACCCCAGCCTCCCAATACTCAGGCTTGGGGAATCTTCCTCTTGGCCAGCTATGGCCCAGCCTTCACTGAATAACCAGAAGCTCAATTTCTTTTGCAGCTAGCCCCAGAGGTTGACATCATAACTGTTCTGAACCAAGCCTTTGTACAGAAGTGGCAGTAAACAGAAATAAATGGGAAAGGCACTCACAACCTGGCACAACAAAACAAAGCGTCTCCTCAATCCCCATCAAAAGAACTCATTCCAAAAGCTAAACCTACAACCTACTCTCTGAGACCATGAAAACTAGTAAAACTTACTAGTTATGACTGGATAATATTTAATTCCAAAAATTTTATTTCCATTATTCTTATTATCAAGCACCTTTCATTTTCCAACAGAATCTTACTGAGAAGACACCTAATGAATAAAAAAAGTGCTAAAGAGCTCATTTTAGAGCTTCCCTCTAAAGACCTGGACAGGGAATGATAAATAAACTGCCAGGAAAGGGCCAAGCTGAAAAAAGATAATAGTAATTTCTGGTCATTGAACACCATTTTTCCCAGAGTTATGACCTTACATTTAGGCCTTGGCTGCACTGAAAGAAGTTAGCAAACTTGGAGATGAGAAGCTGGAGTTAACGTTGTTCCCAGCACCAAACTGGCCCCACCTCCCTACCTAATTTTTCTTTTTTTTTAGAGAGATGTGACAGGAGTTAAAAATATGAAACCCAGAAAGATAGCAAATTTCCAGTAACAGCTGGCAGTGGGGTATCTGTCTGTAAAGTTGAGGGACACAACAGGCAACACCTTCCACCCACCTGAGCAGAAGATCAGATCAGGTCTCCAGATTCCAACAGATCCCGATTAATCCCAGGACTACCACTTCCTGATACTGTGAGCTTAAGTAACCACTCAGTTCTTTAAGCTTTGCTCTCTAGCTTATAATATGCTCCCTCAACTTGCTCTGTTTCATTTTTTCCATACCAATGATCAACAGAACTTACAATTTGCTTTGCCATTATGTTTATGGTTTCTCATGCATCTCCCTAAAGAATGTAACTATTGAAAAGACAGAAAATTTGTTGGTCTTCAAGATTTTTTGATTCACTGCTGTAATTCCCAACACCCAGACAACATCTGGCACATGGAAGGCACTCAAATATGTGTCATGTAGTCTCAAATGTTAGCAGAAGAGGATCATGTCTTAAATGCACATGCTACTAGATTCTCGATGTCCATGGATGTCAAGCTCACTTCCCATCTCTTTTTGGTATTAAAGTGCAAGTGACTGAGCCTTATTTCTGTAATGATGATAGAAATCTATAAATGGAAAGACATCCCAGGAGATCAAGAAGGTCTACACTGATACCAGCCTGGGTTGTTGACAGCAGATGCCCCCATTTAATAAAACATTTTACCACACATGCCCCAGCATTCCATCCTGTCCAGCCCATCTGTCAAAATCACCTCTGGACACATATCACAAAATACCCTCCATTATTAAATAAGCCCTTGCCTCATGAGAACTAGACTTCTTAAAAGAAGAAACAAAGAAAACACTTTAATTTTTTTTCTTTAATTCTTACCCTGTATCTCTCTTGCTACAACTTCAACTGTGTTCCAGACAGACTGAGTCAGGTCAGGCAGGTATCATGAGACACTGGGGTCATAGTGGAGTGGTGAATGAGGCAGGCAGGCAGGAGCCCAGGACTATAGTAGGCCTGGCCTGAGTCAGTGGTCACCAAGAGAAGCAAATGATAAATGGCTGCTGTGTCCAGCTGGAGAGTGAGGACAAGAGATGGTTCCTCCTACTCCTTGAGGGCTTCACTATGCTCCAAGTCCTGAGAGACAACTCTATATTGTAGGTGAGAATTCTAGAGATGGAAATGGGGAGAAGTTTCAACCTTCCCTCTACTCCTTGGTTTAGCCTCTGCTGCCCTGAAACCCTCTAAATGCCCTTTCTCATGACCACACCCTTTGCATTCTCCAGCAGGAAACACTGCAGTATGAGGACGAGCTCACTGAGTTGGCTGTCACAGACCTCACTACAAACTCGAAGATGGACTGAGACTAAAAAGGTTAAACTTCAAATTAAACAGCTGTGGATAACAGCTGTGTTTAACTCATGCACTATTTTAATGGTTACACAATTAGCTGCACTAACAGACAACCCATGCTCAGATAACACAGCAAAAATACAAATTCAAACCTGTGCAAAGAAATCAATAGGAAAACAACAGGGCATTATTAGGCTGCAAGGGGGTAAATTCCTGCCATGTATAATTCCAGATGAACAGAGGAATTAAAGATCTAATTCTCATATTTGAATGACTGGGAATGAGGAGAAATAACAGGCAAAGAATTTCCAAGTCTCATGGGATTTCATGCTCTGATCAGAAATCTATACTCTTCTTAGGCAGAGGAAGAAAAGCAGGATCCCCATAGGGCCCCTGGGAGAACTGGAATAGAATGTGGGAGAAGCAAGGACTCAAGGAGATGCCTGTTCGCATCTGCATGCAAAGAGCAGTGCTGACTGGCCTTCCCCACCTCTAAAACACCTCTCTGCCTCAAAACCTCAAAACTTCCTTCTGCCTAGAAAACACTGTCTCAGAGCATGCTGGGGCCCTCTCTGACCTCCTTATGAGGAGCTGTCTTATCAACTACTTTATTTCCTTCGTAAGGTGAGTGCTCTCTGAAATTATCTTCTGTTTGCTTGCTTGCCTGTCTACCCCAGAACAATAAAAGCTCCATGTGGAGCCTGTCCAGCAAGTATCCCCAGTACCAGAACATGCTTGCTATCTAGAAATTACTCAACAAACATGTGCTGAGGTGATTAAATCAACAAGTGGAAAAGGCATGGCTACAGGAACCCAGGATCTAACTTCTCATCCTGACTTGAATATCAGTAAGTCCAGAGCATTTGAGCAACCTCACTCCATCCCTGATTAAGGCTTGAGGCTGTGCCCATGAGACCAGGCAGGTAACTTCAAGTGCTTTAAAGTCACACAATTACATGCCTGCAACCATTTTATAAATGTTGTCCACTGATACGATCCAGACATCACACCTAACGGATGAGGACCTTTGTGTTGGAGGGAGCCTCACATTCCTTTAGCCTCTACACACAGAGTTCTGTCACTGAACTTAATCTCTGTTCTTTGTTCTTCTAAGAGTTTGTCTTACCTCTTCCTCTTTTCACACCTTCTAAGAAGGGCAGCAGCTCTCTGAAGTATGTATCCTAACATCACTGTTTCTTACTGGAACTCTTAGAAAGTTTCCATGGGACTGCATTTTAGTGTGCTGGTGGGAAGAGAGAGGCAATAGCAAACACACACAAAGCTTAGAATGTAATGGGGAAGGCACAGGGAGAGATAAGTAGAGGGGAAGGTGATCCCATTATATGCTGGGGGCTCAGAAAGGCCACTTTGATGAGGTAATATGTGAGTACGGACTGGAAGAAGTGGGCAAACAAGGCTCTACAAGGACGTCTACAGAAAGTATCTTTAAAGTAGAAGCAAGATATGGGAGCATATGAATGTTGTCTTGGTGAAAAAAGCAAGGAGGTACTTTTGATTGGAATGCAGTAGGGGAAGGGAGGATGGGAAGAGACAAGGGCCAGAATGTAAGAGGACCTTTTAGGTGTCCCCACCATAAGGGCCTAAGTTAGATGGACAGTCATTTGAGGATATTGAGGAGAAGCGACACAAACTAATTTGTGTAATGATACCTCAGGTCTCTCATGAGCTTAAGGAAACTGAACTAACAAACTCACTTATAGGAGGAGGGACGTTACTTCTATTTTAGCAGATGGGCATTATCCTAATTACTTTATGAGTAAGGCCTATTCTCTTTAAGAAAGCCCCCTGTTCATTAAGCAAATACTTACTGACCAGCTGCTACACATGGGTCTTGGATAGTCTCTGTTCTGAACTGTAGCATCCCAGGACCCAACCCTATTTCTTTTATTCCATGACTTTTGTTTAGTCTGTGTGTAAGACTACCAGCTTTCAAAAGTAGCAATAACATTTAAGAGGGAATATATTCACACGTTGTTTGTGGTCTGGGAGAGCTAAAGCAAGTGCAAGATATATCTAGGAAATGAACCAGGTAGGACTCTCTATAGTCACTGTTTTTTAAGTTGTCTTTACCTGCAGATGGATAAGGACAAGAGTCTAATTTTGAGACAGTAGGATAAAAGGAATATCATGGGGTGAGAAACATGGAACTGTTTATTCTCCAGATTTGAACCAGCATTTCTTGCTTTTGAGTTTCTTGAGGTTCTTCCCTGTGAATTGTTTTAGGCCCAAATGGCAAGCAAAAGGAATAGAGCATAAGTGGAATTAAGTGACTCCCCAATGCTCCCTGTTTCTCTCTCCCTCCGCAGATGTGTATAACTGGTTGACACTTTAGGAGAAATATACCCCAAGGTCAGCATGCTCACTTTGCCCCCATAGGCACTTGAGCATTTGATGGTGACGAGAAGGTTATTAGATTATAGCTCTGCTCTTAAGGCTGTAAAGTTGTCAGGAAAGGAAGGGAAGGGAAGCAGAGAGAAAGGGTGGTTGCTACTCCTCACTCTAGAGGCATGAGAAGGATGGTGCCACCCAGACAGCTGTATTTTTTTTCCTTCTAAATCTGTTCTCCCCTCTCCTTGCCCCCAACCAGCAGGTGGAAAGAAAAGAGGTCCTTCACTCTGCCTGCACTGGGCAGTTGGCCTTTTGTCCTACCTCCTATTTTGCCTGACAGGCTCACTGCTGCATCTTAGTACTTAGACTAGCACCTGTCATGCAATAGGCAGGTACTCGGGAGCTCTTGTTCACAGTTCAGTGAATGAGAGCCATGACACTTAGTGTAAGAAAGATCAAGTGTTCCTGGAAAGTCATGGAAAGAAAAGAAAGGACTAGAAGTACAGAGACTTGTCACCCAGTTTTGCTAAAAGTTGATGACAGAATAGGGTGAGTAGCATGAAATTTAACAAGCACTCAGGGTACAGCCTGATATCCAAGTATTAGTAAACTGACACCAAAACTAGGTCAACTGATTATTTCCTTTCATCAATGAACTTCTCCTGAGTGCTTAGAGAATAGTAACTTCCTCTATGCAAGGTGGTTTTAGGGAAAGAGGAATGTCACTTCATTAGTTTAGAGTCTTACAATTATAAAGCAAAATACTATGGCAGATCAACAGCACCAGGTGGACATTCAGCAATACATACAGGGTCGACAGAGTTGGGGAAGATATCCTGAGGGACACTGATGAGGTTGATATCAAACATGGAGGTGAATAGGATGGTGAATTCAAGGAAAGAACTGGATTAATACAAATAGACAGAATAAGAAAAAGAGCCCCTTATTTTATGTGAGGAATGGAGAGATGATAGCATAAGTGATGCTGACAGGGGAGGTCTCAGTGACATAACAAGTCAAGTGCTACTGGATGGGGAGGGGCTCTGATTCACAGGCTCAACAATCTGAGTTCTATACTTCCTCAAAATGTGTATTTCAATCTACAAATATTTAATGAAAGCCCACCTGTAAGTAAAAATTAAGCACAAGGGAGTAGAATATTATATGCCGCGTAGCAGCCAACATTTCCCAGATGTTCACCATGTGCTTAAATGGTTCTATGCACTCCACACCTGTGTCTGCCCGTTTAGTCCTCCCAACAATACCAGGAAGTAGGTACAATTATCATGTTCTAGGCGAAGAAACTGAGGCCATGAGCAGGTCCCCACCCAACCTCACCCAGTGATAACTGGTGAGGTCAGGATTTAATTCAAGATATTTGATCCAAAGCCCATGTCCTTCACTCATGCTCTGTACTGCATGTTCAGACAACAGGAATTATAACCAGGATGACCACAGTTATTTTGTGAAATAAAAATCAGGGCACTCCTGCTGACAAAAGATTTTTGAGCTGCTTCTGATTATAAGGAACAGCCAGAGATGGTGTTTGAATGCCAAAGTAATAGAATTTCTAGGACATTTCATGGGCATTGGAGAAACAGGGGGTCTGAAATTAGGTCTGCCCTACAAAACCTAGGCCAGGTCTTGGAAGATAACCATATAAACAATAAGTAATGATCTGATACTATGAGTGAGATAGGGTAGGGTAGGGTGCTAAGAGAGCACCCAGCAGGAGTGAGACCTGATCTCAATCTGACAGAGAAGCCTCCTCAAGAAAGCAAATGATGATCGTGAACCCAAAGTCACAATAAATGAAGTGAGGGGAGAGCAGTGCATGCGAAGGGAGCAGTCTGTGAAGAAGCTCTGAGGCAGAAGAATAGTCACTCATCAGAGGAACTGAAAAAGGCCAATGTGGCAGGACAGTCAAAGACAAGGGGACAGCAGCATGAGCTGAGGCTGACAGAGAGGGGCAGAACAACTCACTAGATCCACCCAAGGCTGGGACTTTCCCAAGCAGAGGCAATGAAAAGAATCAACGGATAGAATGTTTAGGGAAATAAGCTAAAAGGTCTGGGAACTAAGCTGACTTAGTCTCTGAGGGTTACAGAGAATGAGGGACAGCGATGAGCACACGGGGTAGAAGCAGAGACACAGGCTGGTGAGGAGAATGCCAAGTTAGAAGTTTAGGAGATGGGGCAGTTACCCATGCCACAAGGTCATGGTGAGAGTGTGAATGGATGAGTAAGGAGGGAAGGAGAAGGTCCTTTGAAACTAGAGGGCAAAGTGTGGGAGGGGAGGTCCATATGATACAACCAGAAGTAAAGGGCAAGATCACAAGCTAGTTACCAAGATCATCTGTGAACCAGGGTACAGCTGGGCAGTGAGAGATCAAAATGACATTGACCCTGGGCAAGAGACTAGCTGTAATTGCCCATCTACTCCACTCTGCCTCCACAACACTGCTGTCTGTGCTTCTTCACAGCTGTAGTCCATCCAAGTGCTGCAGGACATCACACAGAACAACTTAACACACACAGAACATGTACCCAATTTATCACCCCAGCTGAAACACATACTCCAGCAGCCCCACTTTCTCCTGCAGCCTCCTTAATGCTCTTATTTTTGCACACATTTGGAAGTATGTACAGCTGTTTGCTCATCAACCATTGTCCCTTCAATATTATTCCTCCTATAATCTTAGTTTATAAATTATGCTAATGAAGAAAGGGATTCATAAACAACATTAATAATAAAATATAAGACATGGAGTTCATTTGATAAAATATTTATTAAAGGTTTAATTAAATGGGGGGAGAGACACTGATTTCTGCATGAGGGAAATCCCTACAGATCTGAAGAATTAAAGAATCACACATCTGTCGTGATTCAGAAGGTTTAGTAGTTTTGGCAGTGACTCTGTGCAAAATGGAAATGTGCATGGAGTGCCTCAAACATTAAAGGTGCTTTTCAAAAAATGTGAGCATGACAAAATATTAATCAAGACCTTTCTCTTATTTTTCCAACTTGAAGAGATCTGTACTTTTCCTACAAAGGAGATCAGAATTTATTACAGTTATTGATGGTTCAATTCAAATCCTGAGTGACTTAGGTTTCCCAAGTTTCATAATGATTCCTTGGCAGTGTTACCTTAAAACCTAAAAGTTAAAAAAAAAAAAAGCTGGCCCAGCTGAGGCTCAGCTGCTCACAGTTGGAGCAAGGCTTGCCTGCCAACCTCTCCGGCTAGGGTTCCCCAACTCTGCCCAACACAAAGATGAGGAGCACACAGCTGTTAGTCACCTTCACAAATTCAATTTCTTGCCACAACGTCTGTGAAGCACTTATTTGAACTCCCCCAACTTCATACAGAACTCAAATAAACCAGAGCACATCATTGGTTGCAATTATCTGTGTATCTACCCATCTATTAGGCCACCAGCCCCAGGCAATGGCAGGACTAGGTCTGAGTCATGCTTCTGGTTCTGGTGGCAAGCAAGGAAGACAGCAACGGAGGGTGCTCATGAACACTGATGAATGAGTCAGAGGATGCAGGCTTGTCCCCAGGTCTCCAGTGTGCCTCACAAAGAAGAGTAACCTATTCAGGGTAACAGTGGGAGAAACCACAAACCCCTCACCCCAACAAGAACAGGGTTCCTCTTAATACAATCAATTGCCTTTATAAAAATGTGTATATGCTATAACTGAAAATGGTTCTGAGAATTTATCTGATGAATTAATCCAAAATTTGAAAACACTATAAATGTACTTCATAACTCTTTCTTATTGTGGATGGATGCCACAAGTTGCTGGAGTACAACTTGGTGGGCTATGCACAGCCTTAAGTAAGTACCACTACAGAGATGTACCCCATTATTCCTACAATCAACCAGTAGTTACTAAATTAACCACACTCAGATACGATATTAAATTGATTTGCTAGCCTACTTACCTACTTGATTTTCCTTTTGTATTACAGGGTTTTCTCTGGGACCCTGAGGAATAGCCGTCATTAAACTAACTCAAACATGGTTGTATCATCCTTAAAGCTCTGGTTCCCAATCTATGCTTTAACTTAAAAAAATATATCCTTGTAGAAGTATGGTTTAAAAAAAAACACAGAATTAGTTTCCACCACATGTCCACCATTCCATTTATTCACTTTGTGTCAATGAATGTGAAATTTGTACCTCCAGAGCCATGTGTCCAAGTTCCTGCTCAGTATCAACACTTGAACATTTTACAGGCATCTCACTCAGCATGTCCCAAACTAAATCCACGATCCTGCCTTCCATCTCAAAACTGGCCCTTTCTCCAAGGTTTCCGAACTCAGAAAAATATCCCTCCAACTTTCCTAGCCAAAATCCTGAGTCTATCTTCACAACTCTCCCTCCTCTACCACAACCAAGCTGTCCCAAGCACATCTGCACTCTACTGCTCAACAGTTCCTGGACATCTCCACTTCTGTCCATCCCCACTGTCTCTCCCATAGTCTGAAGCACCAATATTTCCTGCATAATTATTCATATCCCTTTCCTACATATTTCCACACAGTGGCCAAAGCAGTCTTTCTAAGATGCACATCACTCTATTTGAATCTTTTAGTGACTTCCCACAGATCTCAGGACCAAATCAAAGCACTTATCTTAGCCCTCCATGATAGAAGCCTGTGGTCCTTAATCCCCTGCTCACTCAATCTGCCACATGACACTGTAGCTATCACCCTGAATATACCATGCCCTGAGAAATCTTCATGAACTTCCACCAAGAGAAATTCAACACAGCATCCAGATCTCTTTAACCACTAGTGTCTCCAGAAAGCCTGCCTTCACTCTTTAGATTCTGGTAGGTCCTTTAGTGTCCTGAGGGGAGAGTTTTCTGACCCATTAGGTATAGACCTTATGCACAATTTAGAGCCCACTTCATTCCTGAAGCATACATGGAACTAGTTAAACCAAACAAGGAAGAGAACAAAGGATCTGGAAAGTAAACAGAAATTCCCAGAGTCAGGGACTCTAGGTACGTGCTCTAACTTGGTCCTATGATGTGCCATGCTCAAAGGTCTCACATAGGCTTCTCACCACCCACGTGTTTTGAGCTTTATTTTCCTCCTCTATAGATCAAGGATAAAACTGTTGGTGTGCCTCTCTGACTGAAGGTCTACCTTCTGGAAAGTTGTCAAGGTCAAACAGGGGAATATAAAAGTACTTTGCACAAAGTACAGTCCTGTATGCTTGGGCTAGAAAATGTGGCTATTGCCTTCCAGGAGGCCATCCCCCTGGCAGAGCAGTTTGCTCTAGGGAAGCACTAGGTGGAGGCTCAGCCCCAGCCAGCCCAGTAGGAAACAGAGCTCTCCTGAACAAGGACAAGGTCTTCATTCTCTCTCCTGCTTGAATCAGATGCTCAGTTCATGTGACACCAGTAACAGCACATTAAACAGAATTACAAAGCAGGCTTTGATAATGCTGTGATGAAAATAGGTCAGCATGCTTTAAGATTCAAACCTGGTCTCAGCCCAGAGTTTTTTACCCCCACCCCCAGTCAAAAAATTTTTAAGACAATGACAATTCTTCTGGCATCAGGACTGTAAGTGAGCCAGCCACATCTGCTAAGAAGCAAATCTAAGCTACACATTGTTGATGAACGAGCCAGAATCCTGGCTCCCTATGTGGGAATCTGCCTGAGACTACAGGCTTAGGAGGGAGGCTGACCTAGAGGCTCCTCTGGGCAGGCACAAAGTCATGTCTCAGCAGAGTTGTCAGCCCTGTGTTTCACCTTCCTATTTCTATTAATTAAACTTAATTTATGAAGCAAGCATTTCAGCAGAAGTCTAAGGTGTGATTAGACAAAGGCATGTGAAGATGGAAGCTCTGACCCACATTAAAAATGAGTTAGGCAGCTCAAATGATACATTCCTTCCTTTAAAAAGGCAGAAAAAGAACTTGAAGCATAAAGAAAAGGCATGAATTAAGCTTTTCATTCTTGAGGAAGGCTTCAAGCCCAGATATAATTTTGGGATCTTTGTCTATTGAGACATTATATTTTTTCCCCAAGTCCCTCTCTTCCCTCCCACCCCTCCAGATTTCCAAACCAGAACCAGGAACTTCATATGGAGTCATTTTTGCCACATGGCAAGCAGAAAGGCAAGTGTATATTGCAGACACACACTCTTTCAAGCTTTTCATTAATACACCCAGGACAGCAGCTATAGCAATTCAAATCTTCCAGTCTTCCAAGAATATTGAAGAAGAGATCATCTTTGACCTTCACAGAACTCCTAGTTTAGCTGGAGAACAAAATCCCAACACAACCCTACCTATGAGAAAGCAACCAAAGGTGAGCTCTCTCAGAGCAGGACCTGACAGTTTTCTTTCTAATTCCTATGTTAGGGTTTTTAAGTGTTGGGTGAAGAAGAGATGGATGGATGGACAGAGAAACACAAGGGCTTTAAATGCAGTAAGATGTTAAATATGGAAAACAAGTGGTTAAGATATGGAGATTTTAGATAATAAGGATACAAGGGCACCCCAGAAGGGATACCCTCAATTCAAGAACCTCCCTCCCTGATCAGTCCATGCTGCACACATCTCCAAGTTCTTATCACACATATTTCCTTGCATTAATTACAGTTGTTGGTGTCTATTGCCTTCTGGCCAGAAAACTTGCTGAGGGTAACAGCAGTGTGCATGTGTTCCCTGTCTTCCTTTCGGCACCTACTAGACAATCAGTTGTAAAAAGAACTTTTAAACACTATAAAGGGACCTACTTTTCTCTGTTGATCTCACCTACTGGTTTTAAAGCAGGTGGGGCCTCACCCCTGTTAGAATAGCCACCATTAGCAACACCACCAACAACAAGTGTTGGCGAGGATGTGGGGAAAAAGGAACCCTCTTACACTGTTGGTAATGTAAACTAGTACAACCACTCTGGAAAAAAATTTGGAGGCTACTTAAAAAGCTAAACATAGATTTGCCATATGATCCAGCAATACCACTCTTGGGGATATACCCAAAAGACTGTGACACAGGTTACTCCAGAGGTACCTGCACACCCATGTTTATTGCAGCACTATTCACAATAGCCAAGTTATGGAAACAGCCAAGATGCCCCACCACTGACGAATGGATTAAGAAAATGTGGTATCTATACACAATGGAATTTTATGCAGCCATGAAGAAGAATGAAATGTTATCATTCTCTGGTAAATGGATGGAATTGGAGAACATCATTCTGAGTGAGGTTAGCCTGGCCCAAAAGACCAAAAATCATATGTTCTCCCTCCTATGTGGACATTAGGGCAAACACAACAAGGGGATTGGACTTTGAGCACATGATAAAAGCGAGAGCACACAAGGGAGGGGTGAGGATAGGTAAGACACCTAAAAAACTAGCTAGCATTTGTTGCCCTCAACACAGAGAAACTAAAGCAGATACCTTAAAGCAACTGAGGCCAATAGGAAAAGGGGACCAGGAACTAGAGAAAAGGTGAGATCAAAAAGAATTAACCTAGAAGGTAACACACACGCCCAGGAAATTAATGTGAGTCAACTCCCTGTATAGCTATCCTTATCTCAACCAGCAAAACCCTTGTTCCTTCCTATTGTGGCTTATACTCTCTGTACAACAAAATTAGAAATAAGGGCAAAATAGTTTCTGCTGGGTATTGAGGGGGTAGGGGGGAGAGGGAGGGGGCGGAGTGGGTGGTAAGGTAAGGGGTGGGGTCGGGGGGAGAAGTGACCCAAGCCTTGTATGCACATATGAATAATAAAATAATAAAAAAAATCTAAATGGAAAAAAAAATAAAGCAGGTAGGGAAACCAATGACCCTGACAACCCAGCACCTTGCGGCTCTCTGATGGCCAGTACCTTTACAAAATGCCAAGGCAGCTGTACACATCCCTGCCCTCTGCTGAATACCTCACATCGACCTGGCAGCACTCCTGATTATAAGCCCTGCAGACTCACCAAGAAAAAAGCTCCTAAGGAGAGTCTCAACTGGAGGTTTGGCAACTACAGAAGTCTTTCTACCGCCTGAGAGCAAGGGTGCTGCTAGCACAAGCCGTTCTCAAGTTGAGGAGAGGCTAGGTAATGCCTCAAGCAGGCCCACTTAGTAACAGGTGGAGATGCATATTTGGGTCCATACTTATACTGGAAGATGGTGGGGTTTAAGAGGCCTGTGCATCTGGCAGGATGCACCAAGACTTATCCCTGGACTAAACAGAAGGATGGATTCAGGTAGGGATCAGGTGGGGAGATCGACATCGGAAATGTCTGTTTGACAGAGTTAGCCTCAGCATATTAGAATAAGCAAATGGGTCTTTTTAAAAAAATTCACTCCATTGCATAACAGTGTACACACAGATGTATACCCACATTAAAGCCATTTTATTCTCTGAACAAACATCACAGATAAGTTTCCAAGACCAAGTTCTGGACAGGGCAGAAACACAACCCTGCCTGTGGACATTACATAGTCTACAGAGATCAGTGATGTGCCTGAGACCAGTGAAGTCTTGCCAATTGAGTGAAACTTCCCCCCCAAAATTGAGAATTTATAAATAGGTTTAAAATTAATCTGCATGCCAACCTTCTTCATCCAGGCTGTAACGTGCATACCCTTTAAAGAGACTCTGAAAAAGGTACATGTATACTCAAAAACTTGCATAATTTTAGAGGTTCATAATTCCAGATCACCTCAAACCCACTAGAAGGTTCCTAAGCAGGCATGGACCCCTGCTCCAGAGTCCTATCCCAAAGGAAAGATAGCTGCCCCAACTTGCCAGGCCTCTTGCACCACCAGCACTAGAGCAGAAGGAAGGGATGAGCTGGGAGATGAGGCTACCCCAGGCCACAGACTATAAAGAGGAGGACTTCAACCTGCCAATGCTGAGCTCCTTGGTCCTGGGATTCCTTCTTGACTGCCCCTACCTAGGAATTCAGTCCTGGCCCTTCTCATCTGATACTTGTTCCTCTGCCTGGAATGCTTTCTTCTGCATCCTCACCATGCTCAAATCCCGATCGCCTTTTCTAATAGTCAAGCTCAAATGCCCCTCCTTTCAAAGTCCTTTTCACCCCTACTACCATGAGGAAGACCTCCTGCCACCAAATGTCCAGAGCACTTTCTCTGTTCTCTTTTGGGTCACAAACCACTTTATAACTTGGTATTTTTTCTGTACACATGTCCCCTTTCTCTCTACATTCAGATCCTTAAAGGCCAGGGTTGCACATACACTGAATCTTCCACAGAATAGCCTGGCTGAGGATCATAAAGATAAATGTTTTGCTGGCAAATAAAATATTGCTCCATAAGAGAACTACAGAAAGAAAGGGAGGGGATTTACATTCTTATGAGTGTGAGGGAAGACTCACCTACAGAAAGGAGGACCCCATTTCCACTGCACTCAAAAGGCAAAGCAGAGCAAGAGGAATATTAGGATATTCATAGAAAATACTACCCACCAAGACCAGAATGTTTGAGTTGGGGTGCAGAGCCTGTGCACACAGCACAAATGATGATCTCCAGGAGGAGGCCCTCAGATGTGGACTGACACAGAAATGAGCATATGCTGTGAGAACAGTTGGAAGGCTCCACTGGAGACAGCTGCTTCAAGGTATCCAGATGCTATCCTGATTCTGAGTGGTAGCCACAAACCTAGGCATGCAGGCAAAATGAACAAAGCTTCAATTGGCTTCTCCATTAAAAAACACCAGACCAGTGGACCTTCTAGCATCTGAACTCACTAGCA
Organism: Castor canadensis; assembly: GCF_047511655.1. NCBI lineage: Eukaryota > Metazoa > Chordata > Mammalia > Rodentia > Castoridae > Castor > Castor canadensis. The sequence goes on along the minus strand of NC_133395.1, from coordinate 112,435,098 downwards.
GGGGGCGGAGGTGGGCAAGAATATAGCAGGCAAGGTTTTGAGTTCCAGTCCTGCTACTGTTAGTCTTGGGAATTCAACTTGGGCCTGTTTCCAGGGGTCTTGGTTTTCTTATATTTTAAGTGATAATGTTGGGTTATAACACAGAATCTTTCCAGTCTTGAAACTCTAGAAAACTACTAAGTATTTAATGCCATCTCTGTCTCACACCAGATAAAGCCCTGAGGAAATTAAAGAAGAAATGTTAAGACAAAGCTCTTTTTTCTCCTGGGATTGTCTATCTACTTGGAAAAAGAAACCATATTCCATTTGTGTGCAAGCATGTGTCTAGGATGGGCACAAAAAGAAATGTTCTACAAGGGCAATAATAGTGGTAATTACTGGACTACTTCCTATGGGGAACTGTTACAGTTTTCTGTGATTTCCACATTTTCTATACTAACAGTGTATAACAATTATTTATACAATTGGACATTTGTTGGGCAAAGCACCAGTTTTTCGCCACATATCCAATATAATAGAATTCCATCATGTTTTGCTGACAAGAAAAAGTATTCATGTGTGTAAAGCCTAACTTATGCTGGCCAGGTATTTTACGTCTCTGCTTTCTTGTGAGTTGCATAAGCCATCCTTGAGGTAAACAGAGTAGTGATTAGTAGCCCCATTTGGAGAGCAGGATTCTGGTAGGTTAAGGTGGGATACCTAGCCTACTTCACAAGGTCTCTAAACTAGTTAGGGGCCAGACCCAGCTCTTTCAACTCCTAGTCAGTACACTTGCCTTCATCTACTGCCACTTACTGACCTCATTTCCTGAACAAAAGCCAAATGGCTACCATATGTGTTCACTAAGTTGAGCATATACATAAAACATAGGTATAAAAAGATCTTGAGAACTAAAGGAGAGTGGATGAAGTCATGACTCCACATTTAGAAACAAAGTGCTGAAGTGCTTCCGTAATAAGGAAAACAGGTTTATCCCATTCACATAGTCATGAACAGCAAGTACCGATCCCGTGCCAAGCACTTCCCTGGGCACTGGGAAATAAATGTGGGGCAAAATGAACATGGTCTATACCTTCACAGCCCCTGCTGCTAAAAAGGCCAAGTGAAGTTATGAGGATGTTATGAGGATACAAAGCCATCCCCACACCTAGAGAAGTCACAATTCACACTCCACAAACAGTGAATGTCTTTCTTCAGTCAGTAAACAGAATTGATCCAATGCACATCTACTTATTCTCCCAAACAAGTACCTACTGTGTGAAAAGCAAGAGAGTGGACATGTGGATAACACCAAGCACTTTCTCTAGTCACTGTATTAGACATCGTAAGAGCCGTCCCTAAAAGGCACTGAGCACTCAGTGCTGAGGACTCCCTGAGCAGTCCTCACTACCAGTGGACCAGGAGTGTCCACCTGATGTCAGATGTGTGACCACCACTGAGGACAAATCAGAAAAGCAAGGGAACACCATGCTTTGATTTTTCACCTTACTAACTTTACATGTCTCTCATTTATGATATCATGTGCTCCTCCATAACCCTCTCCCCAAAACAGCAAGTATAATTTTTATTTTTTAGAACAAAGCATATTTGGATGGTAACACATTACTCCTTCATAAAAAGGATGTGTGAAAGAAAGCAAAAAAAGTCATTTTGATGACCAGCTATGGGGCAACACTACAGGGCAAACACAAGCCAAAGTGTTCCTTATACTCCCTGGAGCCCATTTTTTATAATATCTGTCCACCTGGCTGAAGTAAATCCCTATCTCATTAATTATGGGCTTCACCCTGGTTCCTTCTGGCCCTTGCTGCCTCCTCAGTTTCAAGAGACCCCAGCATAGTATCTGGAGCCTGACCAGCACTGCCTTGTGTCCTTGCAACAAAAGGACTTTGCCCATGTCTGCAGCAGACAGGAAACAATACAGCATTAAGGAAGCAGACCTGACAAGTCTGAGCCACCTGCCCTTCCCACCCCACTACCCAAAGCTATGCTTGCTAGAGACATAACTGGCCAGCAGCTGGTTAGGACCCTAAGTTAAGTTCAGGACAACTCTAATTTACATGAAGAGTGGTTTTATAAAATCACTAGGTAAATACAGCTTTGTTCATTTTTATGTTAATGGAAAAAAGATGAAATAAATTCCCTCATGAATCTTTGCAAGAAACAAAATAACCACTTTTGAAACCTTGGAAAGGATAGCATTTCTTAAATGATAAGGTTTTTTTGGTTCATATGTCATATATGAGGCATCTCTAACTGAGGTGCCCTATAATAATAAGTCCTTTTAAGTAAAAGAAGCCAAAACAGAAAACTACTTGGAGAGATGTTTCAAAACTAATTAAGAAGAAAAAATTCAATTATGATTAATTTAAGTTCAAGTTGTCATTTACTGTTTTTAACGTGATTGCTAGGTCCATCTGTTTGATACCAGAATGCCTCAGAATGTCTTTTCTGGTTATTTTACATTCGTTGAATGAGCTTGCCAATGTCAGCTTTAGCTTACTGTTGAGAGTAAAAATATTAAGACAGCCTTCTAAATTGTAATTTGGAATACCAGCATAATCCACGAAGTTACCTGCAGCCCTGGCTCAGAGAGCAGCTCTGAAACAGTCCCCATAGTCAACAGCTAAATACTAACTAACTCTGGTTCATCTTCACCATAATGCTGTTTGGTCTGTAGCTCAGGACTGGTCACAGACTGTCAGATAGGTCACCTCCCCATCCTCAGTATACCAATCCTCATCTAGGCTCTTAGTTTGTCATCCTTACCACTTGAAAACAGCTTCCCAACAACAGTCCCACCTCTGCTCTCCTCTTCTTCACTCCAGCTGGACATATCCTAAGCATAGCTCAGACTGAGAGTACATGATCCCCCTGCACAGGCTATATAATTTTCAAGGCCCAGTGCAAAATAAAATATAAGGAGCCTTGTTTTAGAAGTACCAGGAATTTCAAGATAATGAGAGTAGAGCATTAAGCAAGAGACTCTGGGCAAACCACATGGTATTCACATCCATGACACCTTCACTGAAGTAGCAATGCCTAATCAATTACAGCACTACACTCCTGACTTGTCATTCAAGGTCCTCTACCACCTGGCTCTACGTACTGCCTCATGGTGGACCTCATACTCCTGAAACACAGAAACATTCATCATTTCAGGTTCATCCTTCCCCATCCCAATGCTTTCATTCATATGCCTTCACCAGCAGGAAATAGCATGGTGGGTTCTCTCCTCTGTGCCTTCATCAGACTCTACACAGACTTCCGTCCGGGCACAGTTACTCTTTATGATGTTCTTCCTCTACTAAAGCAAGGAACAGTGCCCAGCAGAGAGCCTAGCTGAAAGTGAGCATCAAGAATGAGCAAATCAGCTCCCTCTTCCTCACCTCTGCTTGACCATTCCCTTCTTTTGTCCATCTTGCTCACTACAGCTCTGACTATAAAACTGTATCAGTTCAGATATCACCTCCTTCATCAAGCCTTCCTACATTCTCCAGGCTGAGTTAGTTGTGCTCTATGCTGGGTTTCCTAGAATGTTTCATTTTCCTAACAGCACTTCCTCATATTCTCTCATACCACAGTATCTCCACACTCGACCAACAACTCATGCCAGTTGGCCTGGAGACACTTCAGGAAATGGGCTTTCCCTCATTCCTTTCCATGGGGTGTTTTATATATAGGAGAGATTCTCTGCAAGTAATGTCTGACTAGAAAACAGAAACATATTAAATGCAATTTCCTATCAGTCTCCCCTCCCTTAAAATGGATCTTTTCAAAACACATGAAGGTTGCAAATAGACAAATTAAAAGCTTATAGGCCAGGTGTGGTGGCTCATGCCTATAATCCCATCTACTCTGGATGGAGACAGGAAGATTGTGGTACAATGTCAGCCTGGGCTAAACATTGTTGAGACCCTACCTGAAAAATAACTAAAGTAAAAGGGACTGAGGGTGTGGCTCAAGTGGTAGAGGACCTGCTACCAAGTGTGAGGCCAGGAGTTTAAACCTCAATACTGCCCTCTCTCCCAAAAAAAAAAAAAAAAAAAAAAGCTTATAGAGATAGAGTCAACTTAATATTTCAAAAGAGTGCCTTTGAAGCCATATAAAGAAGCTGCATTCCTTAAGTGTTAAAATGCAGAATAAGAAAAGACAGCTGCCATATTCTTGACTCGGGATGCCAGCACTGTGGGAGCCTCTTTACCTGTGTTACCTCACAGTTCACACACTGTGAGGCAGCTACTGTTGTGAACTCATATGCTGTGTCTGTCCTGTCCCACTTCTCCTGGTGAGAACCTCCTCTTCTGTGGGGGACTCTTTCCTTACGTGGTTTGGGAAGAGAAGACTTCATCAACTGGTCAATGCAGGGGCAAAAAAAGTTTATTCTCCAGCCACTACAAAAAGAATGGAACAACTGTGCCCCAAGCCAAGCACTCAGACACCTCTGTGGGACTTCTCTAATTTTTCCATTGGGAAAACACTGTTGTTTTGGGCTGGGCTGCCAACCTGTTCAAATATGAATTTGGAGAAGCCTGTAGCCCTGTCACCCCTACCTCTGAAGAGAAAGCCAGCCTCAGACAGCCACTACTGGGATAACAAATGAGACAGCCCTTCACCAGCACTGTCTGAGTCTATGGAATTGAGTGACACTTGACATCAGCTGCACCCTGGCTTCCTTTCATGTTAATCAATTTGAACTTAGAGAGTCTCAGTGAGTCTTAGTGAGTACAATTCTACAGGAAGGTTCCTACTGTTTCTACCTTACCAATGAGGAAACTGAGCCTTTGGGTGATTTGGCAAAGGCCTCCAGACCTCAGTGGGACCAGAAATCTAACACAGAACTCACTGTTCTCAAACAGGAGCTGCCATCCAGAGGCTCTACAGCTCTGAGAGCCCCTTCCCCAAGATGAAGGGGGTGAAGTGTCATTAAGGAACTGTACCGACAACATGAATTAAAGAAATGAACCCTTAGAGCCAAAATAAACACATAGGAGAATAACGTGAGCATTTATTAATTCTACTTAGAGAATCAAATGAGTCGGTATAAAAACTGAATGGAAAAGGACTTTGATCCTTCCACTGGTGACATGGAGTAAATTCTTTCTGGCTGCTGCTCAGGCTGGTTGCCATGTTCCACCAGATGTAAAGGTCAAAAATAAGAACCACTGCAAAAGCAATTTAAAAAAATTCAAGAACAGTATGAAAAGCAGCTCCATAATTGCTTAAGAAAAGCTACATATATTTGAAGCACACTCCTAAGTTTTTACTTAGGAGTAAGGAAGGGTCATCAGGTCCTCGCACAGCAACTCCCTTAATCTACCCTCAGCGGCAGAATGTTGAACTGGAAAAACCATTCCTCTGATGGAAGATGGAGAGTCTCATGTTCCTACAGGAAAACATAGAAAGCAATGGCTTTCTGGTTCAGTGGCTTTTAGTAATTTTGTATACTGAAGGTTTCATTAGAATCCCTCATCCATAGAATGAATTTTATTTAAACCCATTAAAATGTCAGAGGATACACTCACCAGAAAAACTTCCATTGGTTGTCGTTTTGTTTTGGGAAAGCAAACTGATCTACAATTCAAACTTTGAGGGCTTCATTATTTTCATAATGTAACAAATGTCAGTGCTACCTTCCAACTCCTTCATGAGCCACTATGATGGAGACAGTGTAATATTTCCCAACTGAAAGACAGAGGCATTCTCCCAATGTGGGAGACATCAGGAGAACTAATAAGCAAAGACACAGCAAGACCCATCAGCATTGAGTGCTTTGTCAAGTTTCAACTGTGAAAGAACGTCCCACAAGATCCAAAAATCTCCCCCTAACATAACCTGACAAAGACAGCTTTGGAAAATAACTTTTGTCATCATCTACTTAGTTATTTAAAAGCTTAAATTTAAGAATAGAAAACAATGTTGCCAGTTAAGGGGTATATTGTCCTGTTTCCAACAGGACAGTTGGAGGATTCCTTTAATGACTTCTGCTATATGTGGGGGGAGTAGAAGTATCATTAAACAATAATGCAAGTAACAATCAAACACCAGGTCTTACCACATGAATAACTCTTAAGTGTCCAGCACTCTTTAAGAGAAAGGTAAATGACTGATTTTTTTAAATGAATGTGTCTAGAAAAATATCTATCTAAATATATTAAACAACTATTACAATTATTTTTCCAAAGCTCTGCTTATTATCATGAAGTAACAGACAATAACCTAAAGAAACAATGCAATCTGTCACTGGCCTGCGTAACCCTGTTAGTTGAGGTGACACTGAATGCCTTCCTTGCCAGCAATGACAGCTGACTCTGACCCTGTAGGCCCTGCGCTGTAGCCACACCTGTGGAAATTCAGAAATTCCCGGCAGGTTCTCGTAACTCTAGGGAAGGCAGAAAGCAAGTCAAACCACAAATGACTTGAGCTGAGAACAGAAATGAACATGATCCCATTAAATTCAGTTTCCATCCATCACTGACAAAACAGGTACGATGAGCCACAGTCCTGCATTCCAACTTCTCCCCACCACTGCTCCCTCTCTGTCCATACCGCCAGCCTTCACAGGCACCTCTGTGATCTCTTCCCTGATCTTTACCTGTATCTGCACCCCCACACAGCAAGATGCTTTCTCCCTGGAACTTCCACAACTTTGTGTGCACAGCACAGGTCAGGCGTCCCGTGCATAATCTGGTTCAGGACTCAGGTACGGAAACCTCAGCTGGCAGTATCATACCATCAGCTCCCCTTGGGTCTCAGCTGGCCTCCATCCTCGCTGAATACCCCAGACCAACATGTCAGGCGTATTCCAGGCAGATACAATAGTGTGGGATCCAACACAGAAGCCCCCAAACTCTGTATGTGCCTTTCCTATGCTTCTGTCTCAAGACTTAGGTGGGGGTCACAATGAAAAGACACTGCTGCAATGTCACTGAGGAAGCCAAACTGCAGGACAAGAGGAGCCTGGCTTGTGTGTTTATGAACAGGTCCCACCCTATGGGCTCCATAGAGTTTTAAGCCAGCTCAAGGTTGGCTTTGAGACCTCTTGGCTTCTTTTGACAATCCCCAAAGTGTGAAAAGCACACTGGTGGGTTGAGCATGCTTGTGCACCATTAAAGCTTTTACAGGAAAGAGTCCACACGAGTGACAGTGTGCACAACTCGGTCTTATGGGTGTGGCGAGGGGAAGGGAATGTTACAGTTACCCGAGGGAAGAGCCTGAAATGGTGAAATGAACAAAAAGGTGGGTCTCCTGTACAATCCAACACAGAAGAAATGGTTACAGGCCTGAAACAACCCCCATCCCCAACCATCTGGGAAATCTCATAATCAATTTTTTTTGACTCACCCTTAACATTTTTTGTTCAATGTAATCTGGTTTACATTAGAACTAAAAGTAAACACTTCCTTGTCATCAATGACATTCTGGGGGATAAAGAGAGCACCAAGGAAGGTAGACAAGGTCCTCTCATGAAATGGATCCATTAAGAAAGTTTCCAAGGAGAACAAAGACTTGCTGTTCATATCACTCCAAGATCTAGAGCATCACAAAGGCACCTCCCTGCGTGTAGAAGGAATATGTGTATGTGGTGCATGCATGAGTGTGAATTTGCACAGCAGAAAGAAGGCACCTGGCGCAGGGCCCTCATCATTTAGAACACAGACCTATAAAGTATGTGCATAAAGCTCTGAGCATCTTTGCTGTTTATATGAGGCTTCCTGAGATGGTGCTTGGGATAGCTTCACTCTCTCTCCTCCATAGCACAACACAGTGGAAAGAACACTGGCCCCCAAGTAAAGAGACTCAGAGTATAAACTTGTCTTGCCAAAAAGCATGTATTCACTGAATTCACTGTTTACTCCTTGATTCAAGAAAGTTTATGCAGCTACTCCACTGCTCACTGTCCCTGCCACCTGGCCTCATCTAGTGTTTGGGGGAAAATATTTGCAAGTGGTGCCAGGTTTCTCTCTATCTACATAGTAAATTTTCTTTCTCCTCCATAATCATCTAATCAAGTCACCAGAGACAAATCTACAGCCAAACGTTGCCCTTATTGACTCATCTCTAAAGAAAGAGTCAGACACATGGAAAACTAATCATTCAAATATTTCTCCACAACATACTTGGTCCTAAACTCCCTTTTCTGCTCTACCAGCTTGAGAACATCCCGCCCTGCCAACCTTGACCCGAAGCACATAAAACACCCAAAATTATATGTGGCAGACAAGGAAATGACTTAGGGATGATGGGCTGTGATGACCGGAAGCTGTGAGGCAATCACTGGGACAAGTCCCAGTCCTTCAGGGGAGGGCATGGACTGGCCTGAGAGCCGTACACTTGTCCCTGGCTGCTCCAATCTTGCTTTTTCCAGGAAGCCTTCCCTGACCATTTTTAGCCTTTGCTAATCACTCCTCCTCTGAAATCACAGTATTTAAACTTATCCTTACCAATAACCATACATTGCAGTAATATATGTTATACTGTGTCTTACACTTAATATTTTGCTCTTGTATTCTCTAACAGTGTGTGTGAGTCCATGCATTTAACTTGCACATGTTTTCATGTTTTGTTTCAACAACTTTATTCAACTTCCTTGGAACTGGGACTATTTACAATCCTTCTTCCCCTAAGTAGGTACAATAAAATAATTATGAATGTAGTTACTGTTAATATTTAGGGTTCAAAACCAATAAGCTCCTTTAAGATATCTTTAAGGCTATGTTGAGTTTTTATTTAGTAGCATCATCTGTACTTTCTATAGGGCAATCAATATAACAGTTCAGGAAAATGTCTCACGGTCAAAGACTAGTGGCCAAGTTTGTACTGAGTGCTTATTCTATACTTTGGAGTTATGCTCAGTACACATACATAGGCATTTTAAAAAGAACCTTCCACACAAAATGAATTCCCATTAATAAAGAGATTCTATTCCTCCAGAACATTCCATTCCAAAGCACTCCAGTCAGGTAAATTTTAGTGAGAGAGAGTCCTTGAACTTTGTAGCAGAATAAATTCCTGAAAAGGGATCTGTACATCGAAACATGGTCAAATCTAATTTTTACCACAGAAACAATGTTATATCAGACAATTGTGTTTTTAACCAAAGACCAATTATGAACATTTTAAAGGAATAACCATAAATTTTTTATTTCAAAAATTTCTGAAGTGCAAGTAATCCTAACAATCATCTGTACAGCTATGGACAGCCATAATAGTTATTATTAAACACCTACTAGTAATTATGCTGGATGCAGTCCACATATTCAGCATTTAATTTCTCCCAACAGCTCCATGAAGCAAACATTTCACTTCACAAATGAGAAAACTAAAGCCTATGGTTGCTATGTTTTGACTAAAGCACTGTAGCTATTTGATGGCAAAGCAAGAATTTAAACCCAGAGGTATCTGGCTCTAAAGTCAAAGATCTTTCTACTCTCCAAAATAGTTTCCCTAATAAATCATAAAGAATATATTTACCTAGAAAGTGCAAGGCCCTAAGTTCAAACTCCAGAGCCACCAAAAAGTAAGAAAAAATATAGTTGATACTGTACACTAAAATGTCTGATATCAAACAGGTAACAGAGAAACAATCATATCATTTTATCAAATGGATTTATTGAGATTCCTAAGACAGAGACCATCTCCAATAGGCTAAAACATGATTGGAAATAGGAAACGTTGAGACAGGCAATCAGAATAGTGAATTAAATTCTTTGAGCCTTCAGTGTGTACTAAGACATAACCCAATTATTCAACAAAATATTGAAGGAACTACTATGTACCAGACACCCTTGTAGATACTGTGGATACAACAGTGAACACAGTCTTCCCTTGTAGAGTCCACATTCTAGTGGTAAGGATAGAGATGACAACCACTGACCCCAAAGTACACCTCCAGCTAGTAAGTGGTGACAAGTGCTTTAGAGGAAAATTTGCAGGGTGAGTACAGTGGAGCACAACTCTAGAAGGGCAGGGCAATATAACAGCCCGGGGTGGTGAAGGAAGGCCTGGGATATTAGTTTTTAGATGGATTTGAAGTCCCAGACTGGATAAGATCACTGAATGAGTGGATACCAATAGAAACAGGAGAAGGTCTGAAGATTGTGCAACAGAGCACTTCAATAGGAAGAGGTCCAGGGGGAAACAGGAAAAGAGACTGAGAGGGAAGAACCAGAGTGACGGACAGAACACCAGGAGTTTGGTGTCCTGGAAGCCTCAAGAAAAGTATAATATGTGGCAACTATGTGCAAAATACATAGGAATCAAACACAGGGCTGAAAACTTCCCAATGGATCTAGCAACATGTAATACCATCTTCATTTACAATCATTAGTGACCATAATGAGAGCAGTTTTGGAGGAATGATGAGAGCATAAGCCTGATGAACAGTAAGTTAAAAAAAGAATAGGAAACAGTGGATACAGAAAACTAATTTGAAGAGTTTAGTCATAGAGGAAAGAAATAAGGTCATAGCTAACAGCTGAAAAGGGATCAATAAAGGGTTTGTTACCTAAATGGGAGAAATAACAATAGCGTGTTTGTGTACTGACTGAACAGGTCCTGTTAGAAAAATAAACTAACAATGCAGGTGTGAAGCAGGAGAACTGCATTGCTTATGAACTTCAATAGGCAAGACTGGCTGGACACAACCTGGCAAACAAGAGCGAAGAAGCTGGCTATAGCTAGGGGTATAGGTGGGTCATCCAAGTTAGTAGGGAAGGTGGCAGCATCTGTGGACATCAATGTAGGCAGGTGGGTGGACATGGAAGTGGGAGCTTACACCATTCCTCTTCTGGCGACTCCAATTTTCTCAGAAAAATAGGAAGTAAAGCCATCACCTGACAGTGAGGGTAAGAAGGTGGTGTTGGAAGTTTCAGGAAAGAGAATATATGACATCATTGTCTAGAAATGCGATAAATACAGTATCGATGCCAGTGACATTAAGTTCTTGTTGGAGGTCAGTGATCATTTTAAAGAATACCAATCATCATAACTGAATGTTTCCACACATGCTTGGTGCACAGGTGCAGGTACATAACAGTGTGAAGAGTTGCAGTTAAGCAAGTTTGAGGTTCCACCCAACAAGTAAGCAAGGCTACCTTATCATCTTCCCCACAACTTCAACATCTACAGTGAATCATGTTATCTCAATTGATTCTCTTCTGTTTAGGGAGGTCTCTGAGGCTCAATAGGTTCAATGACGACTTAAGAGTCACAAACTCAGGTCTTCTGACTCCTAGCCCAGTGCTATGCCCCCTTCAATGCTCCTTTCAGTCAGAAGGAAAGCCATAAACCAGAGCACCTTATTGTCTAGGAACTCTTGACACAAGCCAGTCTTGCAAAACTGGCCAAAGTCCTGGCCTCTGCTTCTGCCTAAGCCCCACTGAGCCTCTCTCCCAGTGTATGCCAGACATGTCTGTAACTACATGGAGATTCATCCACTAAGCTGTTCTTCAGTGCAACTAACTATTAATGAGAACACTCTCAACTACAGACATTTGGCCTTATTTATTTTTCTTTATGAATATGGGATTTTCTATGAGAAGCTATGTTGTCTGCCACTCATAGAAATCTCTTAACGTTAATCCTGGAACACAGGTTCTCATTCCTCTGTAATCAAACACTTAAGGCTTAAACTGTGGTGATGAGGGAGCAGGAATAGAGCTCTATTTTGCAAGGTATCTGGATTATTTAATGTTACAAAGGAACCTTTAAAGGTAATTTAATCAAAAGAGACTCCAAGGTCTGACATTCATGAATACTCCAAGTAGGGAACAGGTGCACATCTCTCTAGCCCTGTTGTCCAGCATCACAATGGGTCAGCTGAGCAATGACAGCTCTTTCACAATGAGAAATGTTTGCTCCCTATAGATCCTGTGTGAGTAGTGTATATAAGTCTTGTAAGTTTCAAGTACAATTTTGGACAGCATTAATAAATTTCACATAAGCCAAAGTTACCTTCAGCAATGAGTTATTAGTATGTACTTACTAAGTGTGGATATCACACATCAGGTACCATGCTAGGCAATGAAGAAACTGTGGTGAGTAAGAAAGACCAGTCCCTTTCCTCATAAAAAGTATAGTCACTGGCATTTTATTACACAAGACTCAAGAAAAACACATAAAAGAATTCACAATGGAAATGGTACTTCAGCCCATAAGTCTGCACATAAAATTACATTGCTGTCTAATTTACTGCTCTCCTCCTTGGGGGAGTCAACTGCTACCCACACCCCTGTTAACAGATATCTAAAAAGACTATGATGAGCAAAGCAGCATGCAAGGCTGAGTCCTAACCCCTGAAGGAAAAAGAAGGGATGACAGAAGGGAAAAAATTAAGCAGACCTTTTGCATCAAGATGATTAGCATGTAATGAAAGAAACAGTCATGAAAAGAGCTGCCTAAACAGTACACATGCTCTAACGGAGAGGCAAGCAAGATGCTATAAGCTCTGAGGAAGGGGCCAGCAGGCTGCAGTGGCACACATGCCTACTCCAGAGGCCCTCTCTCCTCTTCCTTTCAGCAAACAGCTTCTTTCACTCAATAAACAGCTACCCAGTAATTCTCATGTACCAGGCATGGTCCTAGGCATTGAAGACAGCAGTGAAAAAGACAAAGTCCCTATCCTCAAAAAGATTCTTCCTGGTGAGGAGTTGGGGGATGAGACAGACAATAATTGCCAAGTGCCACACTGGTATCAGGCAGAGTAAAGAGGAGCTGGCAGGAGGAAGTGGGGCCTATTAGTGCAGACGTGGGTCTGAGATGACATGCGAGCTGGGATCTGTGATAAGAGGTGAACCAAACACACACAGGGAAGCATATTCCAGGTAGAGGGAAGAGGAGGGCCAAAGCTTGTGTGTGGTCAAAGAGTGATTGTCATTTTTGAAGGAGAACAAGCCATCATGGCTGGGGCAGGGTGAAAGGAGAACATTAGAAAGAGATGAAGGGGAACTCTGGCAGACTTGTGCATTTATTTGGGCCATGGTAAGACTCTGTCACAGTCTGAAGGCTAGAAACACCTCCATAATCAACTTTTCCTTAAGGAAATATCTATCTCCCCACTGTTTAGAAATTCTCAGATACAGCATTAATAAACTTTCACGAAGTCCCATAATGCCTCACTTTGAACAACAAGGTTGGGAAAGGCTAAAATGTAGAGTACTAATGTTACCTGAAATATGGCTATATGCCCCATAAATAATACTTTCTACAAAGAGAGGGGTCATGAGAGAGCTGCTGGTACCTAGGACAGATTATACCTTTTATTTGATATTAGTTTCATATAACACTTGGGGAATCTCCCAATAGAGACTTTGAACATTCTAGTTCAACCCTTCCAATAGAATCAAGACAGCATTCTTCTTAAATGGCTGACCAATTAGGTACATTACTTCTCACTTGTTAAATAAGGCAACTAAATCATTTAAAAATGTATTATCTGTTTTCCAACTTATGGAGTCATATTACACAAGGTTACACTTACCTTTTGAAGTTTCTCACCATATTTTCAGAATTACCAATGTCACTGAACTTAAACAGAGGGACTATTAATCCATTAGATTACTTTTCCTTTTCTTTCCCCTTCCCCTTCATTTAACAAAAACCTCCTGTGACCCACTGCATTTAAGGAGATTTTTACCCTGCAGATAAACAGAACTCAAGCCATTCAGAATAAATTGTATCTGCTTAATTTCTAGTAAATAAGTACATATAACAGAAATGACAAATCACTTTCCAAAAGCCGAACATGCATATTCGGCATTAAAATAAAAAAATCCTGCCATTTTTCTTTCAAAGAATAAGAAATTTTCCAAGACACTTCTGATGAAGTAGCTTAGATTCTTGATGGTAGAATAAAAGGATTTGATTAGCCAGATATCAATCATTCTTATAAAGAGATATTTAACACATAATTAATGTATTATGGTGCTAGTACAGAGAAAAATTCAAGGTTATTCCATCCTTTTTTAAGTAGTCTGTGCTGGAAAACTGATAATCCACATGGAAAAAAATTAAACTAGACCCTTAGCTCACACCAAACATAAAAATCTATCCTATAGCAATTGAAGAACTAAATGATAAATGCAAAAAAAAAGTTTCAGCAAATAAAAACATTAGTTTTTTTCTTAAACAGAGAACAGGAGGGTGGAACAGGTCCTGTCTAGCGGGTTGGTACCAGTGGGATAGGGGATAAAGTAGAGAAAGGGTATGGGAGGGTGAATATGGTGCAAATACTGTATACATACACATGTAAATGGAGAAATGATACCTGTAGAAACTATTCCAGGAAATGTGTGAGGGGAGATAAAGAAGAAAGGTGGAAGGCGTGAATTAAAGGATAATATATTTGATATATTGTAAGAACTCTTGTAAATACCAGAATGTACCCCACCCAGAACAACAATAAAAAAGGTTTTAGAAGGCAATGCAAGAATATCTGCATGATACAATGATAGGAAAGGATTTTTTTTTATTATTGTTTTATTATTCATATGTGCATACAAGGCTTGTGTCATTTCTCCACCCTGAACCCACCACTTCACTTTCCAGCCAATAAGCCCCCTCCCTCTCCCCCCCACCCCCTCAATACCCAGCAGAAACTATTTTGCACTTATCTCTAATTTTGTTGAAGAGAGAGTATAAGAAATAATAGGAAGGAACAAGTACTTTTGCTGGTTGAGATAAGGATAACTATACAGGGAGTTGACTCACATTAATTTCCTGTGCTTGTGTGTTACCTTCTAGGTTAATTGTTCTTGATCTCACCTTTTCTCTAGTTCCTGGTCCCCTTTTCCTATTGGCCTCAGTTGCTTTTAAGGTATCTGCTTTAGTTTCTCTGCGTTAAGGGCAACAAATGCTAGCTAATTTTTTAGGTGTCTTACCTATCCTCACCCTCCCTTGTGTGCTCTCGCTCTTATCATATGTTCAAAGTCCAATCCCCTTGTTGTGTTTGCCCTTCATCTAATGTCCACATATGAGGGAGAACATATGATTTTTGGTCTTTTGGGCCAGGCTAACCTCACTCAGAATGATGTCCTCCAATTCCATCCATTTACCAGCGAATTTTAACATTTCGTACTTCTTCATGGCTGCATAAAATTCCATTGTGTATAGATACCACATTTTCTTAATCCATTCGTCAGTAGTGGGGCATCTTGGCTGTTTCCATAACTTGGCTATTGGGAATAGTGCTGCAATAAACATGGGTGTGCAGGTGCCTCTGGAGCAACCTGTGTCACAGTCTTTTGGGTATATCCCCAAGAGTGGTATTGCTGGATCAAATGGTACATCAATGTTTAGCTTTTTAAGTAGCCTCCATATTTTTTTCCAGAGTGGTTGTACTAGTCTACATTCACACCAGCAGTGTAAGAGGGTTCCTTTTTCCCTACATCCTCACCAACACCTGTTGTTGGTGGTGTTGCTGATGATGGCTATTCTAACAGGGGTGAGGTGGAATCTTAGTGTGGTTTTAATTTGCATTTCCTTTATTGCTAGAGATGGTGAGCATTTTTTCATGTGTTTTTTGGCCATTTGAATTTCTTCTTTTGAGAAAGTTCTGTTTAGTTCACTTGCCCATTTCTTTATTGGTTCATTAGTTTTGGGAGAATTTAGTTTTTTAAGTTCTCTATATATTCTGGTTATCAGTCCTTTGTCTGATGTGTAGCTGACAAATATTTTCTCCCACTCTGTGGGTGTTCTCTTTACTTTAGAGACCATTTCTTTTGATGAGCAGAAGCTTTTTAGTTTTATGAGGTCCCATTTATCTATGCTGTCTCTTAGTTGCTGGGCTGCTGGGGTTTCGTTGAGAAAGTTATTACCTATACCTACTAACTCCAGAGAATTTCCTACTCTTTCCTGTATTAACTTTAGAGTTTGGGGTCTGATATTAAGATCCTTCATCCATTTTGAGTTAATATTGGTATAGGGTGATATACATGGATCTAGTTTCAGTTTTTGGCAGACTGCTAACCAGTTTTCCCAGCAGTTTTTGTTGAAGAGGCTGCTATTTCTCCATCGTCTATTTTTAGCTCCTTTGTCAAAGACAAGTTGGTTATAGTTGTGTGGCTTCATATCTGGGTCCTCTATTCTGTTCCACTGGTCTTCATGTCTGTTTTTGTGTCAGTACCATGCTGTTTTTATTGTTATTGCTTTGCAATATAATTTGAAGTCAGGTATCGTGATACCTCCTGCATTGTTCTTTTGACTGAGTATTGCCTTGGCTATTTGTGGCCTCTTGTGGGTCCACATAAATTTCACGGTAGATTTTTCGATCTCTTTAATGAATGTCATTGCAATTTTGATGGGAATTGCATTAAACATGTACATTACTTTTGGGAATACAGACATTTTTACTATGTTGATTCTACCAATCCATGAGCATGGGAGATCTCTCCACTTTCTATATAGTCTTCCGCAATCTCTTTCTTCAGAAGTTTATAGTTTTCCTTGTAGAGGTCTTTCACATCTTTTGTTAGGTTTACACCTAGGTATTTGATTTTTTTTGAGGCTATTGTAAATGGAATTGTTTTCATACATTCTTTTTCAGTTTGCTCATTGTTAGTGTATAGAAATGCTAATGATTTTTCTATGTTGATTTTATATCCTGCTACCTTGCTATAGCTATTGATGATGTCTAGAAGCTTCTGAGTAGAGTTTTTTGGGTCTTTAAGGTATAGGATCATGTCATCTACAAATAGGGTATTTTGACAGTTTCTTTATCTATTTGTGTTCCTTTTATTCCTTCTTCTTGCCTAATTTCTCTGGCTAGGAATTCCAGTACTATATTGAATAGGAGTGGGGATAGTTGGCATCCTTGTCTCGTTCCTGATTTTAGAGGGAATGGTTTCATTTTTTTCTCCGTTAAGTATAATGCTGGCTGTAGGTTTGTCATATATAGCTTTTATAATGTTGAGGTACTTTCCTTCCACTCCTAGTTTTCTTAGAGCTTTTATCATGAAATGGTGTTGGATCTTATCAAAGGCTTTTTCTGCATCTATTGAGATGATCAAGTGGTTTTTGTCTTTGCTTCTGTTAATATGGTTTATTACGTTTATTGATTTTCGTATGTTGAACCACCCCTGCGTCCCTGGGATGAAGCCTACTTGGTCGTGGTGAATAATCTTTTTGATGTGTTTTTGATTTTGGTTTGCCATTATTTTGTTGAGGATTTTTGCATCAATGTTCATTAAGGAGATTGGCCTATAGTTCTCCTTTTTGGAGGTGTCTTTGCCTGGTTTTGGGATAAGTGTAATACTGGCTTCATTAAATGTGTTAGGCAGTTTTCCTTCCCTTTCTATTTCATGAAACAGTTTAAGGAGGGTTGGTATCAGTTCTTCTTTAAAGGTCTGATAGAATTCAGCAGAGAATCCATCACATCCTGGACTTTTCTTTTTGGGGAGACTCTTGATTGCTGCTTCAATTTCATTTTGTGTTAGATCTATTCAGGTGATTAATTTCCTCTTGGTTCAGTTTTGGATAATCATATGTATCTAGAAATCTGTCCATTTCTTTAGATTTTCAAATTTATTTGAATATAGGTTCTCAAAGTAGTCTCTGATGATTTCTTGGACTTGCATGGTGTTTGTTGTTATCTCCCCTTTTGCATTCCTAATTCTACTAATTTGGGTTTTTTCTCTCCTCATTTCAGTCAGGTTTGCCAGGGGTCTATTGATCTTGTTTATTTTTTCAAAGAAGCAACTTTTTGTTTCATTAATCTTTGTATGGTTTTTTTAATTCTATTTCATTGATTTCAGCTCTTATTTTTATTATTTCTCTCCTTTTATTTGTTTTGGGATTTGCTAGTTCTTGTTTTTCTAGGAATTTGAGATTTATCATTAGGTCACTGATTTGGGATCTTTCAGTCTTTTTAATATATGCACTCATGGCTATAAACTTTCCTCTCAGGACTACCTTAGCTGTGTCCCATAGGTCCCGGTAGGTTGTGTTTTCATTTTCACTGACTTCCAGCAACTTTTTAATTTCCTCTTTTATTTCATCGATGATCCATTGTTCATTAAGTAATGAGTTATTTAGTTTCCAGCTGTTTACATGTTTTTTGTCTTTACTTTTGTTGTTGAGTTCTACTTTTACTGCATTGTGATCAGATAGTATGCACGGTATAATTTCTATTTTCTTATATTTGTTGACACTTGCTTTGTGCCCTAGGATATGATCTATTTTGGAGAAGGTTCCGTGGGCTGCTGAAAAGAATGTATATTGTGTAGAAGTTGGATGAAATGTTCTGTAGACATCAAGAAGGTCCATTTGATCTATTGTATATTTCAGATCTTGGATTTCTTTGTTGATTTTTTGTTTGGATGACCTATCTATTGATGATAATGGGGTGTTAAAGTCTCCCACAACCACTGTGTTGGCATTAATATATGCTTTTAGGTCTTTCAGGGTATGTTTGATGAAATTGGGTGCGTTGACATTGGGTGCATACAGGTTAATGATTATTATTTCCTTTTGGTCTATTTCCCCTTTTATTAGTATGGAATGTCCTTCTTTATCTCATTTGATCAATGTAGGTTTGAAGTCTACTTTGTCAGAGATAAGTATTGCTACTCCTGCCTGTTTCGGGGGCCATTGGCTTGGTAAATCTTCTTCCAGCCTTTCATCCTAAGACTATGCTTATTTCTGTCAGTGAGATGGGTCTGCTGTAAGCAACAAATTGTTGGATCTTCCTTTTTAATCTATTTCGTCAAATGGTGCCTTTTGATGGGGGAATTAAGTCCGTTAAGTGTTAGTACTGATAGGTATGTGGTGATTCCTGTCATTTAGTTACCTTACTTGTTTGAAGGTTTGGTTGTGTGTACCTAAGTTGAGGTGACTCTCTACTGTCTTGCTTTTTCTTTTCCTGTAGTTTGGTGCTGCCTGTCTTTTCATGGTTAAGTTGGGTTTCACTTTCTGTGTGCAGAATCCCTTGAAGAAACTTTTGTAGTGGTGGCTTTGTGGACACATATTGTTTTAGTTTCTGCCTATCATGGAAGACTTTTATTGCTCCATCTATTTTGAATGATAGTTTTGCTGGGTAGAGTATCGTGGGGTTGAAGTTATTTTCATTCAGTGCCTGGAAGATCTCACCCCATGCTCTTCTTGCTTTTAATGTTTCTGTTGAGAAGTCTGCTGTGATTTTGATGGGTTTACCTTTGTATGTTACTTGTTTTTTCTCTCTTACAGCCTTCAATATTCTTTCCCTAGTTTCTGAACTTGTTGTTTTAATGATGATATGTCATGGGGTAGTTCTAGTTTGATCTGGTCTGTTTGGTGTTCTGGAGGCCTCTTGCAACTGTATGGGAATATCTTTCTCTAGATTTGGGAAATTTTCCATTATTATTTTGTTGAATAGATTACGAATTCCCTTCGCTTGCACCTCTTCTCCTTCTTTGATGCCCATGATTCTCAAGTTTGGTCTTTTGATGGAGTCGGTGAGTTCTTGCATTTTCTTTTCACAGGTCTTGAGTTGTTTAATTAATAGTTCTGAGATTCTGTCTTCTGTTTGTTCTACTCTGCTGGATTGGCCTTCCGTTTTGTTTTGCAGTTCTGTTTCGTTCTTTTTTCCGAGGTTTTCCATATCCTGGCTGGTTTCCTCTTTAATGTTGTCTATTTTTGTCCTGAGTTCATTTATCTGTTTATTCATCGTGTTCTCTCTTTCACTTTGGTGTTTATACAGTGCTTCTATGGTTTCCTTTATTTCTTCTTTTGCTTTTTCAAATTCTCTATTTTTGTTGTCTTGGAATTTCTTGAGTGTCTCCTGTACATTTTCGCTGACCCTATCCAGTATCATCTCTATAAAATTCTCATTGAGTACCTGTAGTATGTCTTCTTTTAAATTATTCTTGTGGGCTTCATTGGGTCCTTTGGCATAGTTTATCTTCATTTCGTTGGAGTCTAGATCTGAGTACCTGTTTTCTTCATTCCCCTCTGGTTCCTGTACTAATTTTTTGCTGTGGGGAAACTGGTTTCCCTGTTTTTTCTGTCTTCCCGTCATTGTCTTTTGTGTTGTTACTGTCCCTGTACTGTGTGCAATTAAGTATTTTCTAGCTTGTAATAATAACAATGGTAATATTTAGAATGGAAGGGTGAGAGGATATGGAAAGCAAGAAGTTAAAGAAAAGGGAAAAACAAACAGACAAGTAGGAAAAACAAAACAAGGAATCAAACAAAATAGTTTCAAAGGTATAAACAGGGAGCGTTAGTGTACTAATCGACAGTAAGCTTGTCCGCATCTTCCCAAGCCGTCTGGGCGCAGGCCCTCCTGGTTTCTCCCTTTAACGTGAAGTGGAGATGTTCTGCGCCGCCTGGAGGTGTGGAGGGGTCAAAGTTTTGCCTCTGCCTCTTCTCGGTGGTTTTGCCTGCAAAGTGTGTCTCCAGTGTCTCTCCAAGATTTCACTATAGGAGGCACGCTTTCTGCTTCCTCCCTCTAGCCCCCATCTTGGAATCTCAGGAAAGGATTTCTTAAAGAAGATCTTCTTAAATTGATTTGATTCATGTTCTACCTCTACCATTTATTAAAAGGGTGATCTTGGCAAGTCACTCAGTCACTTTTGGCCTCAGTTTCCTCACCTATAAAATGGAGATAACAGAACTGGAGGTGTGGCTCAAGAAGTAGAGTTCCTGCTTTGCAAGCATGAAGCCCCAATTTCAAACCCTAGTCTTAACCAAAAAAAAAAAAAAAAAAGAAGAAGATAACAATAGTATGTGCCTCTACTATTATTATGAGGATTAAGTGAGTTAAAGAACTTATGAAAGTGTCTAGCACATAGAAAGTATTCTGTAATCCAGGTGTGATGTCTCATGCCTGTGATCTCGGCACTTGGGAGGCTGAGGTAGGAGGATTGTGAGTTCAAGGCTAGCCTGGGGAGGAAGGGAAGGAAGGAGTAAAGGAAAGGAAGGGAAGAAAGAGAAGAAAGAGAAGAAAGGGAAGGAAGGGGAAGAAGGGAAAGAAGGGGAGGAAGGGAAGGAAGGGAGAGAGAGACAGAGGACTTCATAAGTACCAGCTAAAAAAACTAAAGAAAAATTATCTAGGGCTGGTGGCATGACTCAAGTGATAGAGCATCTGCCTAGCAAATGTAAGGCCCTGAGTTCAACTTCCAGTACCACCAAAAAAGAAAAAGAGGGGAAAAAAATCCTAAAGGAAAAGATTAATTGCATACATTAAAATTAAGAACTTCAGTTCATCAAAAGGCAGCACAAAAAAGACGTGACGAACTAAGAAAAAATGTATCCATTGTATCTATCACACACAATCAACAAAGAGTTAGTCTGCAGATATAAAGAATTTCAGTAAATGAGTATGAAAGAGACAACTCAAGAGAAAAATGAGCATGAAACTAGATGGACATTTCACAAAAAAAAGGTAAATTAAGTGGCTGTATAAAAAGATGCTCAATCTCTTTAGTCACTAGGGAAATACATACTAAAATCACAATGACATACCTTTTTTTGGAACAAGTAGACTGGAAAACTTTTAAAGTCTGACATCAAGTGTTAGCAAGGATACAAAGCAATCAGACCACTTATACTTTATTGGAGGGAATAAAAACTGATATAACCCTTTGGAAAACAACCGTCCATGCTAGTGCTATGGTCTGTCCACACTGAAACTTATGTTAAGGCTTGGTTCTCAAAGCAGTACCAAGTACTACCCAGGAAAGGTGAAGGTACATATACTGTGACCTTGCAACTTCACTTCTAGGTAATCCTTTGCACATGTGCACCAAGAGAAACTTAGGTAAGTACCATTTGAATTAAAGAAAAAAAGGAAATATCAAATGTATCACCAACAATAAATGTGTAAAAGGTTATGGTGTAATTCTGCGATACAGCAATGAAAACGAATTACAGATAAATTTCAGAAGTATAACTGAAGGAAAACTGTAAGTCAAAGAATATTCTCTGTGCTACAGTTTAGATCTTGAATGACCCCCAAAGACCCATGTGTTAAAGGCTTGGACCCCAGGGTGGTGTTATTGGGAGGTGTGGAACCTTTAAGAGGTGAGGCCTGGTAAGAGGTGTTTAGGCCACTGAGGGTATGCCTTTCGTGGGGACTGTGGGAGCCTGGTCCCCTCCTTCATTCCATTTTGCTTCCTGGCCATGGAATGAGTAGTTTGTTCTTCTGTGTGTCCTCACCAAAATGTACTACATCACTATAGACCTAAAGCAATGAGGCCAAGCAACCATGGGCTGGACCTCCAAAACTGAGCCAAAACAAACCTTTTCTGAGTTGATTACCACAGATTTGCTTTATTTGCAGTTCTGAGAACAGAACCCAGAACCTTGCAAGTGCAAGTGCCTGATAGGCAAACACTCTACCACTTCAGCTATACCCCCAGTCCTTTTGTTTTTATTTTGTTCTTGAGATAAGGTATCACTACTTTGCCCAAGCTGGTCTCCAACTTGTAAGCCTCCTGCTTCCATCTCCTGAATAGGCCAGTTACCATCTGCCTATATCTCCTGCCTCTGTCTCCTGAACTACAGGCCAGTACCACCATACCTAGTTTACCTCAGGTGTCTTGTTATAGTGATGGAAAACTATCATACTCAGTGTAATCCTATTTATTTAAACTTCAAAACATGCAGATAGAAAGAAGATGTTGCTGAAGAATTAAGACATATGGCAAAACAATAAAATTTTAAAAAGATAAGCATAAAATTCTAGAGAGTGGTCACCTCTGTTGGGGGTGACAGGCTAAGAAGGAGCACACAGGAGTGGTAAGTATGGTGATTTGGTTAATGGTAGTGTGGATCCATAAGGTTTCACTGTATCTTGAGTTAAACATTAAATTTTGAATGAAGAGTCTTCAGGATCAATTCAAAAACAAAAGAAGATGAGTTCCTCCATCTTTAAACTTAGCAAATTCTATTACAAGCCCTTCAGTTGGGGTATTTTTTTCTATCTTCTCTTCCTAACTTCCACTGAACTTTCTTGTGGCATTCCATTCACCCTTGGATAAATGGAGCAGTGCCAAAAATGAAGTGGCTATAATCATTTCTAGGTTCCAATATGGCTCCACCATTCACACACCTGCATTATCTTAGTCACTCTGTACCTGAGTGTCCTCAACTGTAAAATGAAGACCGATAGATCTACGTCACAGAGTCATTATAGAGACTGGATATGTTCATATAGTCTACAGTCCATTACCAGAAACTTCTGTAACCAGGTATATTTGGAATTCAAAATTTTTTAACTTTCACAAAATGAATATCTGACATTTCAGAAGGATCTGGAGTTGTCCATAATAAATCACTTTAATATGTCATCAGTGAAAAATCTGGAAACTGGTACTAAAAGGGACAAAAGCTATTAAAAAAAATCTCACACAGGCTCAGGAGAACTTTGGGGGTGATAAACATGTTATAAAACTGGATTGTAGTAACAGTTATATAACTCTATAAATTGACTAAAAACATCACCAGATATACTTCAAACAGGTGAGTTTTATGTCATATAAACCATACCTAACAATAGCTATAAAAAAAAATACAACTTTCAACTTAAAAAAGAAAAACAGTCTCACAGCAGTTCAGGTCATGTTGTATAACCAAATGGGTAAAATTAAAACTCCAATTCAATATTAGAAATGTCTGGATTTAGAGCTACTGATCAGAAAATCTGGACTTATATTCATAGAGCTCTCTGAACACACAGAAAAGTGTTCCACACAAGTGTTTGCTATTATTATTACTATTATTTCACTCAGCCCTGAGTTTCACAAGAGGGGCTCAAAAAGAATCTGGGGTTGGACAACTCATTGCAATGAAATCCCACAGACTCAATTCCAAAAGCACTCCTCGGAACCTATGACCATTATAGTTGCCCCCCACACTCTAAACACTCTCAAGGAAAGGTAGTATCAGTTAAGAACCTTTAATGTTATCACATTCTTAAGTTCCTTAAAGATAGAGACGGTGTCTGACTCACCAAGGTAAAACGAGACTACTACTTTGTACAAGGATATATATAAAAATATCTAGCACAAAACAGGAAACTGACTTTATGCCTTTTCTTTTCAATAACTATATTTTCCTTTTATCATCACATTTGAGAGAACATTAAATCAACCACAATAATCAAGACAAGTAAATTTTTAAAATTCTATAATGAACAACCAAAGCAATTAACATTTTCATACTAAGATATAAAGTCTTTAAGAAATGCTTTACTGTCTGCAAAACAGATTTCAAACAAGGTATACATCCACTTCACCAAGGTCCACACTTTCCTAAGCATTTATAATTGACTTCTGAAAAAGTTCACAGAAAATGACACCTAACTCATGTGGCTAACACTAAAACAGGCAAAGTATAATCTAGGAGTATACTGTGAAAGACTGAAGATCAAAAGGAAGTAAAGTGTTTACTCTATTTCCTTTTATAGCTACATAGCTCTAAGTCAACAGCTATCACAGATGGTCCCAGCATCAGGCTTGTTCTCTACCATGCTCCCCAGCCCTTCAATAATGAGACACACTACTTTTTCCCACGTCTCTATCCATGCTTAGTGCTATGGTTCGTCCCCACCAAAACTCATGTTAAGACTTGGTCCCCAAGTCTTTTTTTTTTTTCCCCTTCAGGGAAAAAGCACATGAAAAGTGTAATAAAATCAAATATCAGTGTCAGTCACTAAGGTTTAATTGGAACACAGCCATTCTTATTAGTTATTCTTGTTTATGGCTAATTTTACACTATCGCAGCAGAGTTAAGAAGTTGTAACAGAGACTATATGACCACAAAGCTAAAATATTTACTATTTGGCCCTTTTTCAGGAAAAGTGTGCCAACCTCTCCTTTAATTAAAAGGTAAACTTATTTTATTATAGGCATTATTTGAGAATGCCATGATACATGTTTTATGAACACATTCTAAAAACTAGAAAAAATAGGCTTGACAAATCCCACCTACACAGGGTTTGAGTTATAAACAATGGTGTTGTAACTAATATGTAAGCTTCAGTTCTAGGCAAGATAATACCCGCTCTAGGAAGGTTAAGGTGGAGGAGCAGAGGGGGTGAATTTGATTGAGGTACATTGTAATGCATGTGTAGAAGTGACACAATGAAACCACTTTGCACAACTAATATATGCTAATAAAAATAAAAATATTTCCCCTCAAAACAGACAAAAAAGAACACCTACTCTATCCCTCCCACTAAATGCCAACAAAAAACTGGGCTGAAAGCATGAAGTATCTAAGGATTGTTACACATGAAGGAAACAGGTAAACTGAGGAACAGAAAATGGAACTCAGAATTTAAGAGTACCTCCAAATCAGTGCTGAATTTTCCTTTTTTTTCCCCTCCCCCTCCAAGTATCAGCTAGTCTGGATTCAAAGGCAGTCTATCACCTAAAAGTCATCACTGTATGTGGAAAGAAAAACCCAAAGAAAAAAAGACAAAGCCTCCCTTCTGCCCTGAGGAGAAATCCTCTATGTTGTTTTTGCTCTTCCCTGATGTCTACCACCCAAATCCCAGCTCAGGCAACCCCACACTACCAAAGAACAACAGCATCAGCTGAGCAGGTACCTAAATCTTAAAAAGAAGGATTCTCACAAAAGGAGTTGTAGTCCCAAGACCAGGGAGTGAAATCCATTGCTTTTTCTCTCTGGCCATCTGCTGCTTGACCTTTGACATAGTCAAAGAAAGTAAAGCAACAGAGCAGGGACCTCGATTTCTAGCTAAACAATGGCAAGAGGGCTTTGGGTAATCAGAAATTATCATAGCAACTGCAGAGAGGGAAGCTCAAGACAGTTCTACCAAAAAATAACATATTATCATTTGGGCTCACACCTGAACTGTTCCTTATCAATCTGACCCTAAACAGCATGCCAATGGCTTTGAGATTTTCCACTTTGGAAACGCTTCACCCAGGTCCCAGACTAAATGACAGACTACACGCACTAAGGACAGACCCAAATGACACTGTCAAGGCTTTGAAGACTGAACTGATGCTGGAAACACAGCCCACAGAAATTAAAATTTGCAACCAGTTTGATTATCTGTTTAAAAAAGAAAAATAAGTAGTCTACATAAGACATAAATAAGACCCAGAGAATCAAAACACAATATAGGCCAAATTTCCCTTATTAGAACACTTGGGACCAGAAGTATTTCAGAATTTTCAGATTTGGGAATATCTGCAAATACATAATAAGGTGTTTTTGGAATGGGACCCAAGTCTGAAGACAAAATTCATTTGTGTTTCATACACACCTGACACACATAGACTGAAGGTAATCTGGTAAAATATTTTGTGTGCATCTGCATTTTGACTGTGACCTATCCCATGCAGTCAGGTGAGGAATTTCCCATTGGAGCATTATGTCAGTGCTCAAAAAGTTTTGGATTATGGAGTATTTTGGAGTTCAGATTTTCAGATTAGGTATGCTCAACCTGTATTCAAAATGTTCACAATGTATACAAAATTGCTCAGCATATGAAGAACCAGGAAATTCAACATGCAAAAGAAAATACAATTAACACACCAACCTCATGATGACATAGGTACTGTAATGATCAAAGAAACAACTCAAAGTACCTATTATAACCATGTTCAAAGAAATAAGACCAAACACTTTTGAAAGAATGGAATGATAGTAAATCTCAGCCCTTCCCCAGGTGGAAATTTTGGAAATGAAAAATATAATAACAAAAATTTTAAATGCCACTGGATAGACTCAGCACAACAGAAATAAAAGAAGAAACGGAATGACCTTGAATGTAGATTAATAGAGATTATCTGAGGTAAGTCATGAAGAGAAAAGGGTTCATGAACATAAACAGAACCTCAGGAGCCGGCTGGGAAACACTAACGTGTATAACACTCATGTTATCAAGGTCTCAGGAGCAGACAGGAGTGGTGTTGGCAAAATGCCTGAAAATATTGGCTGAAAACTTCTCGGATTTGGCAGACTTAAATTTACAGCTTCAAGAAGCCCAGCAAACCACCAGCAGGAAAATCTCCAAACAATCCATACCAGACTCACTATAATCAAACTGCTAAAAACTAAAGATAAAGAAAAAAGTTGGAAAACAACAAATAACACACAGGGAACAATGATATAAATGATTTTGGATTTCCCAGCAGACACCATGGAGGTCAGAAAGTAAAATAATACTTATAAGATGCCAAAAAGAAGATAAATGTCAACCCATAACTCTATCGACAATAAAAATTCTTTTAAAATGAAGGTGAAATAGAATTCTCAAAGTAATGAGCAGTAAGAGATTTCTGTAAAGCTTGCTGTTAAAGAAATCCTGCTAACAAATTAGACAACACAGATAAAATGGA
This sequence comes from Castor canadensis, assembly GCF_047511655.1. NCBI lineage: Eukaryota > Metazoa > Chordata > Mammalia > Rodentia > Castoridae > Castor > Castor canadensis. The sequence goes on along the minus strand of NC_133395.1, from coordinate 112,407,808 downwards.
CAAGTTCTTTTTCAAAAAAACTACTAAAACAGAAGGCTCAAGAAGAAGTAGAAAATCAGAATAGGCCTACAATAAAGAAACTGAATTATTAATTTAAAAACTTCCCATAAAGAAAAGCCCAAGCCCATATAGCTTAACTGAAGAATACTTCCAAATGTTTAAAAACTAATTCACATCAAGCCTTCGTAAATGCAAAAACAGAAGTGGAGGAAATATGATGAAGTATTACCCCGATTGATAACAAAGCCAAAGGTATAAGAAAAAAAGCTACATGCCAACATTTCTTACGATAAACAAAAGGTCATTGACAAAACACTAGCAAACTGAATCCAGCATATAAATATACCAAACTTTTGACTATAACTGAGATTCATACCACAAATGTGAGGCTACATTTATAGAAAAAATAGCCAAGGTGTTATGGCACATTAATGGAATAAAGGACAAAAACCACATGACCATCACAATAGAAGCAAAAAAGTCATTTCATAAAATCCAGCAATTTCTCATGATAAAAGCACTCAAAAAAAAAAAAAAGTAGGATAGGTAGAATTTTCCTTAACCTAAAAAACTCACAGCTAACATCATACGCAATGAAGAAAGACCGAATGCTTTCCCCCAATCATCAGGCTAAATTTAAATGAAATGTTAAAAAAAAATTCAAATAATCCAAAAGGACGAAGGAAAAAGGAAGTAGAATGAAAAATAGAATATGAAAAACAAAATGATAGACCTAAATCTATATCAATAGTAAGTATAAATTATTTAAATACATCAATGAAAAGATTGTCTTTGATGAAATACATCATAGACATTGATTTACTTTACCAAAGAGAAGCATAACTATATTCATGAATTGGAAAACTCAATATAGATGAAGTGTCAATTCTCCCTAAATTAATCTATAAATTCAATCAAAATCACTATAGGCTTTTGTTTTTTAGAAATCAGCAAGCTGAACTGAAAATTTATGTGAAAAGACAAAGAAATTCTGCCTCTGAATGGACAAAATAATTAATAATAATAATGATAATAGAACTCAAACCATCCTACTTTAAAATTTACAAGAAAGCTACAGAAATCAAAGCAGTCTGGTACTAATGAAGAGATAGACATATAAGTCAGGGAACAGAAGAGTCCAGAAATAGAACACAAGGACGGTCAGCTGATTTTTAACAAATGTACAAAGATAATTCAACTAAGAAAGGCCACACTTCTCAACCAAGTGTTGGAACAACTGGACAGCTAAGCAAAAAAATTTAAAAATCTAAAAATACTTCAGCTTAATAACCTCATACTTTCTACAAATATTAACTCAGAATGGATCATAGATCTTAATGTAAAACTGCAAAAATTCTAGGAAAATAGACGCTGGAGTGAATCTTTTTTTTTTTCCTTTCTTTCTTTTACTTTGTCATTTTTACATTTACTTACATGTGTATACATTGTTTGGGACACCCCCCCCTTGCCGCCCCTCTCCCTCCCTGCTTCAGGGCAGAAACTGTTCCACCCTCCTCCTCTGATTTTGTTAAAGAGAAAACATAAGAGATAATAAGAAAGACATAGCATTTTTGCTAGTTTGAGATAGAGATAGCTATACAGAGAGATTCCTAGTGTTCACTGGAGTAAATCTTTATGACCCATAATTGTTCAGTTTTCAGATATGACATGACAAACACAACTCATAAAAGAAAAAACTGCAAACTTTTGCACTGAGAAAGGCATTAAGAGAATGAGAAGATAAGCTTTAGACTGAGAAAATATTTGCCAATCACATATCTGATGAAAGATTTGAATCCAGATTATATGAGGAACTCTCCAAATCCTACAGCAAGAAACCAAACAAACCAATTTTTCACATGGGCAAAAGATGAAACAAACATGTCACCAAAAAGAATAAAGAGGTGGCAAATAAGCATATGAAGTGATGCCTAACATCGCTATCCACTAGGGAAATAAAAACTAAAACCAAAATGAGATAACCACTACACACCTACACCTACTCGAAAAGCTAAAATAAAAAGTACAGGCACTATGAAGTGTTGACAAGGATACAAAGTGACTACAATTCTCACACATTTCTGAAGAGAATGCAAAATGGCACAGCCACTCTGGAAAACAGCTTTGTAGCTTCTTATAATATTTAACATACACTAGTGTGTGGCCTAGCAACTCCAAACGTAGGTATTTACACTAGAGAAACAAAAACGTGCATTTCCACAAAAACCCGTATATTTATAGAACTATGCTCATAATCAAAGATTGGAAAGAACCCAAATTTACTTCAACAGGTAAATGGATAAAAGGTGCTATATCGACAAATGCAAAACTACTGAGCCATAAAAGAAACTAACTTGATATGCATTTTTGAACATGAGTGAATCTCAAAGGCATTATGCTGAATGATCCCATTCTAGAAAGGACAAAACTACAGTGGTTGCCAAGGTTCAGGGTAAAGGAATATGACTACAAAGAGACAAGATGATTAAGTTTTCGGGGCAGTGACAGAACTGTTCTGTATCCTGATTATGGGGCTAAATAACAATAATTTATCTACATGTTAAAGTTCACACAATTGTGCACACACAAGAGAAATGCTTTCATGTTGATTCTTTAAATAAATAAGTAAAAGAATGATCTGGGCTGGGCCTATCAAGATAAGAGAGAATGCCTCATGGCAGAGAAAGGAGCCTCGGTTGGGAAGCAGTCCTCACTCTGAGAGGCAAACACAGTTTAAAAATTCTTCTTTCTCAGTAGATCAGGAGTAACATAATAGAAGCAGGGTGAGAAAGGGAGAATCACTGAGAAAGATTTGAAGTGGGGTGAGGGGGAAGAGATAAGTCAATATAGCATTAAAGAGTCGTGAGCATTAGGTTTAGAAAGTCCTAAATCTCTTTTTTATATTTGCCTTTTGTCAACTTACTTCTCCATTTCCTGGGAAGTAAGTCACAGGAAAACAGAAAAGGCAGCCAGAACGTAATAGGAAAAAGGGCAGAAGGTCCATCTCCACAGCCACTTTCCAACTGGACTTCGTTAACAACGCCTGCATCTTGTTATCTCTCTGTATCTGAGATCATTGTTCAGATGTTCAACATCTTTATGGTTTTCTAAAATATGGGGCCATGAAGAACATAGCTGGAAATCTCAGAATTATTTCATCTCACAAATCTGTGACAATAAATGCTTGATTAAATCTTTTTCAGTTTCCAATTCAGTCATCTGAGCCCAGCACCCTCAAAGGACAATGTTAGATACGCTACACAGGAAGAGTAGAATACAGGCTCCAGAAAAATGTGACTTTGCTCTAAAATCATTATAGTGCTATATATGAACCATAATATTAACATTCAGAATGCAAATTTTTTAATTGATTGGAGTTTTGTTCATCAGTAGTATTTTTTTAATTATTGTACTAAGGGTACATTGTGACATTTACACAAGTTCTTACAGTATATCATAGTGGAATTCACCCCCCCCCATCATTCTCCTTTATCCTCTCTCCCTCCAGTCCTAAAATAGTTTCAACAGGTCCCAATTTTCCATTTACATACATGTGTATACAATATTTGCACCATATTTACCCTCCTATACTCTCTCCCCTAATTTTCCCCTCTCCCACTGGTACCAACCCCGTCCCCAGGATACAAATTTTTAGAAAGGGGGTGCTGTGTGAGATTAAATTCATGCATGGGAATCAGGAGGACTTACTGTCTCCCTATACAACAGAACTTTTCCTACTCACGACTCATGTAAACAGTCATCAAGCTCACTTCAACACAGGACCCAGAACCTTAACTAGCCTTAGAAATCACTGATCAACAAAATATTTACTGATTGCTTACTGGGTACAAGACCAAGTGCTAGTTCCTGAGTGGCTTCAAAGGGATGAAATATCAGTCACCAAGGCATTTTAACCTCATGCAGTGAAAGCCACAAGCATGGTACTGTAGAAGGAACAAAGAACAACCTAATCCCTACACTAAAGATGGAAAAAGCAACTGAAGAAGGAAGATGGATGTATTTGGAAAAAGACCTAGGAAATAGTAAGGAAACGTCAGTGCACATTTAATCTAATCTTCATCCTTCTGTGGTTTGAAAGATGGTGGTGGGAGGCAAGGAGTCTCTTGAACTCATCAGGCACATTCACAGAGAAGCTTGGTGGAAAGGACTGGAAAACAAGAATTCCCCCATCTGTTATTGGGGGGAGGGGTGAGGATAGATACAGCCTGATTTGTATGAACTGCATGTGGTTGTTAATAACAGAGAATCTAGTTACTGTAAAAGCAGTTTACTAGCTTGCAATTTCTTTTTCTGTTGTTGTTGTTGTTTTGTTTGTTTGCTTTTGGAGATACTGGGGTTTGAACTCAGAGCCTCACACTTGCTAGGCAGGTGCTCTACTAGCTTGCAATTTCTGTCCATTTTTGCAAATAGTCTTATTATTTAGCTTACATATCTTTTCTTCTGTGGTGCAATAATGCACACTCCAGCTTTAAAACATAGGTATGTGCACACACATAACTTAGGACACTTTTGGAAAGTATTGACAGAATTGTGTTTTGTACTGTAATTTTCTTCTTTGACACATATCTCTAGGTAACATATCCACTATTGTACAGCTCCTACAGCCAAGACTTATCATAGTCCTTTGAAGAACCTTTGAATTTAGTCTTAACGGCCCCACTTGTACCCTCTCTTCCAGTGCAGAGGCTGGCTGCCAGGGAATCAAATGTGCTGACTATATAAGGCTAAATATTACAGAATCGGGGAGCATGTGGCATGTATACATGTGGCTTGTAATACAGTTGGAATAAAAACTATCTAGTGTTAGACTATATGGATTGCTTTGGGAAGCAAATGATTCTCATTACAAAATTTTAGTGTAACAACTATTTTTTCAAATTATAAAGTATGACTGTGGGAAGTACACACACACACACACACACACACACACACACACACACACACACAGCTCTTATGTGTGTGTCCTAGGAGTCTCTGCTGCAAATGAAGGCTAAGGACATTCACACATGCATATGAGCAGGTTGCTGGCTCTATTAGGATAGTGCTAGTTAGCAGTGACCGCAGCAGTGGACTGATAAGATTTCCCTACACCCCCAGCATGAGCCCTTGTAGGGATGTTTTTCAGATGCAAGAGGAACAGGAGGAAGCAGCAATGCTCCCAGAGACTGTGTGGCCATGTGGTGAAGAGAATAGACTGGCTGTGACAGCAACAGCACAAACTTAGTAACTGAGAACCTGACTGTGTGAACACAAGCCTAGCCTAGTTAGTCAGCCACAACAGTCAGCTACAGAAATTAGGATTTTATTAAAAACTTCACTAAAATAGCTCTACCACTTGGTAGGAAGGCCATTCTGAATCAGCCTATCTACTAAAATGTTAAAATAAGTAAAAGAGGATTGTTTTAAACTTTTTTTTCTTAAGTTTAGGCCACTGTCTTATGGTGGCTCTTAATGGCCCTGCTTTATGGCACATGCAGGCAGCTTGATTTATATCTGCAAGTAATTTTTAATGGGAATTTTTAACATAACCTGACAACTTCTCTTACACAGGCTCAGCATTCCTTTGTTCTGTTCTGGGTTTATTAGGCACTCAGCAGGTGCACATACTGTGGGAACACACAAATAAAAAGTAGATACTGACTTCACAAAGTCTGTAGCATAAGAAAGTAGAAAAAAGCTAGGTGCCTGCAGCTTATACTTATAATCCTAGCTACTTGGGAGTCTGAGATCAGGAGGATCAAGGTTTAAAGCCAGCCTAGTCCAACAGTTTGTAAGATCTCATCTCCAAAAAACCAGAGCAAAATGGACTGGAGGTATGGCTCAAGTAGTAGAGCACCTGTTTTCCTAGCCTAAAGCCCTGAGTTCAAATTGCGGTCCCACAAAAAAAAGGCAGAAAAAACCACAAAGAAGGTCAGGCACTGTAGTACAGATCTGTAATTCCAGAACTCAAAAGGTGGAAGAAGGAGGGCCATGAGTTCAAGGACAGTATGGGCTACACAGAGAAACACTGTATCATAACAAAAACATTCATAATACTAAGTCCTTTTAAAGTGTATCATGGTGGTTCTAAGCTTACATTGGAGGGAAAAGTGCTACATCTTTATACTAGCAAGCTGAGCAAAATAATTTAAGATCTCCATCTCTGTACAGAGAGAGAGAGAGAATGAATGACTACCAGGAACAATCAAACAGGAAAGTGAAACTCCTTGTCAAGAACAGAAACAAGAATCCACAGACGTGGGAAGAGCAGTGTGGACTGCTCCTGACCCAGTCTCCTCCTCTTCTGAGGCAATTCTGAGAAATGAAAGGGCATCAACAAAATCCTGAGCATTCCTACTCACAAGCTCAAGTTGGAAAGAAGACAGAGAAGGTAAGCCCACAGTCTTGACCAAGTAAAGTAAAACCCTCACTGGTAAAACCACCACACATACACCAAGGGACACTGTAGAGACCAGGAGTGCCCTGGGGTTCCTGTTTGTTTTCCAGGGTACTGCCCTGAGTTGTCAAGAGGACTAGGATCCACTCCCAGATGGAAGAGTGGGCACAGGTAATAGGATATCCAAAGAGCAAACAACCGGGCTGGTGGAGTGGCTCAAGTGGTAGAGTTCTTGCAGAGTAAGCATGAGGCCCTGCGTTCAACCCCAATACCAGAAAAAAAAAAAAAAATACCACATTCCACCTCTGCACTTTCAAGGGAAAGAATTGAAACCACCACCCAGCACTCAGACTATAGCCCCAGGAGATCAGAAAATACTCCAGATGAGGCAGAAAGGGTGTCTGGTGGAATTCACCATGGAAGCCTAGTGAAAGGCCTCCCCTGTCAGCTAGTGTACATTGAAAGGACAGCTTAGCAAACAGGCAAACAGTTCAGGAGAAAAACAGTTCAGGCAAGCCTTGCCTGTAACAGATAGCAGTGCTTGATACCTTCACACCCTGGGTATAAAAAGAACCTGCAGAGGGTCCGAAGAAAGGGTCAATAAAGAGCTATGGAATTATGCCACTGTAAGCTTCAAAGTACGGTTTTAAGAAAATGGATGTTTTATTCTGAGCATCCACCACAAGTAGGTAGCAAATGGAAGATACCTTCTAGTTCATTTACAAGTACCACATGAGTAAGCATGTGACACGTAAACCAGTGATTCAGAAGGTGAAGAAGAGTGGGTACAATATGAAGGTTGAAGTACACTGTCTTCAACACAGACTTCTGGACCCATTCCCCATCCACACACTTCTGTCTGACCTGGATAACAGAGACTTAGGAACCTGGATAGCTTCCTCTGAAGACTATACCTAGGGAGCTGGAGAGTCATGATACCTCCATGTAGAGGCCAAGCCAGGACACTTGACCTTAAATCTGCCTAACTCTGTAACCAATCAGCCCTCTGGAAAGTCACCGTGTGCCCTTGGCCAAGGAAAAGCGCTCACACCTGTGCTATTTCAGTGTACATCAGCACTAAACTGAGGGAGAACATTTTTTTCTTGGATTGAAATCTGGCACCATGGGGCGTAGGCCCAACCTAAATGTATTTCCTCCACTCTGAAAACAGTCATCTAATTAAAAACCAGTCAAAATAAGAGAGGAGAACTATATGTTCATCAGTTTAAGATGTTTTTTGGCACAAAAAATCCCCCCAAAAATGTAATGGTAAAGAAAATTTGGCAAACAATTAGGCCTTAATCACTTTGCCTTGATACCTTTTCAAACATTTTAAAGAAGAATGACATCATCACTGTAATTTTATTTATCTCAGAGGGAGCTGACTAAACAAATTGCAAAAAATATTTCCATCTCCAAGTTAAGGCTGTAATTGCTCATTTAAGTAAAAAACACATCTGGGTCTCTCTTTATTTCTTATTAAACTATCCACAACTCTAAAAATCTGTATTTTTTCCCTCAAGCATTCTCCCTCAGCACCTCTCAGGCAAGTTAGGTACCTATGGACCTGGGGATTTCCCATGTGGTTTTCCTCAGACAAGAAACCATAAAATGAAGATAATAAGAGAGATACTCTTTAAAAAGTCAAAAGTGAAAAACTGCAAAGACTAAAAAACAACCAATCTTAAATCAAATGAGAAATTACCCAGCATTCTAAAACCAAGTTGCACATCCACAGAGAATCTTCAAAATGATCCATGAAATAAACATCTATTCAAAGAAGAAACTGACAGTGAGCAGGTCACATAGCTGCCTGATCTGACTATAGGGGAAAAGCCTGGTAGCTCACTGAGAGTCTAGGAATGCAGAGTAGGGCTAAGAGAGAGACCTGGACTTGAGGTGAAGGGGAAATTGATGCTGTTTAAGCCTGTTCATGGTTCCAGAGTAACTTAGCACTGCTCACTGCCTTTGAACTTCATGGAACATGAAAAACAAAGGAGAACTGGACCTGGGCCACTTCATGGCCTGCTCAAGGTACTGTAACTCACTGGTTCAGGATCAAAGACCCCAAGTGCAGATGGGTGACTTGGAAGGCCAGCCAGCTCCACTGCTCCAGCCTGCCAGTATACTGCACAGGTTTGAGCACAATGATCTGATCACTATGTAGGCAACTGAGATATCTCCCACTTTTAATCCTTTTATTCTACATTTGTCCTTTAAAATAGATATGAACTACTCAGGAGGAAAAAATAACTGTTTCAGTATTTGACGGGAAGAAGATTTTCCCACTATGCTGTCTAATTTACTCTAAGTAAAGGGCCAAGGTGAACAGGCAGTGCAAGAATGTCACTACGAAAAAAAAATCTACCAACTTAGATTTTATAATAAATCCATCAGAAATGGTCTAATGGTCTGACTATCACTTTTATGCTATCTACAAGGAGACTGCTTAAAAAGCCAATAGAGAACATTTTCAATTGTCAAATTTTTTTAAATAGGGCAAATGTAATATTGTTAAAAGAGTCAACTTTTAAAAAATCTTTTAAGTTAAAGGTTTACATTCAAACACTGCTGCTATGATAGCCCTCTTTACAGTAAGCACTAAAAACCTCTATCTCTGGTAGCAATCCATTTGAGATATAATACAGAATCTTCATAGAATGGTCCACACTAAAATTCGCATTACAATCTCTTATCAACTCATTTTATAGTCAAGGAATGTGAGGCCCAGACAAGTGGTAATTTCTGCTCAGGGTCCTACAGCAAATCCACCCAAGTACTAGCAAAACTAGAACCCAAGTCTGCTGGCTAATTACCGTGAGTCTGTCCACATACTATCAAGGGCATAGGTATACACAAATTCTAAAGCATATGTGACATTTCCATCTGACAAAAGAATATAAATGAATTTAAATGAAAGCAGGTTCAAATTTAAGGCAATTAGACTGCATAAATGAACACAAAGTATTGTGACATCAGCATGTAACAAACAAAAAATAACTACTGTACTGCACTGTCCTCTGATCTGCAGAGCTAAATCCCATAGCAGCAGTAAGAAGACAGCATTTGCATTTTGATTTAATTTAGAGTGATTCTGTCATTTTTAAAGCTAAGTGCTCTAAAACAGCACAAAAATTGTAAAGTCCTGTAAATAATCAGGCTATTTTGGAATGTTTTTATTATTCTTCTACTTTTACAGCTCAACATCCCCCACCACTAGTTATTTTTAATTAATGTTGCTTAAAAAAATACAACAGATGCCCCCCAATGAATGCCTATTGAATCAAATACTATATTTCAGGTGAGAAAGATATGCATGACTTTTGCTATTCAGTGCCTTCCTCTATAAAATAGGGAGAAATGATGCTACTCATCTCATAGAGCTGTGTGGGCATTAAACAGGAACATTCATGCAAAGGACTATTGCAACACCTATAATGAGAACTCACTGTATGGCAGGATTTGTTCTAATGTTTCAAAATAAATTTCTTGTTTCTGAGCACACAAATTAGAATGGAAAGAAATTATAAGCAAAAGAAAGACTTAAAAGTTTGGGGCTAGGGAATGGACAGAGAGATCAAATGTCAGAGAATCAGATACAAGAATCAACCAAGACCAAGACTTCCAACCAACAACCTGAAGGCATCTCCCCTCCAGCACAGCAGAATGTTTGATGTTCGTAACAGTGATCCTGTACGATGGAGACAATGTCAGGCTATAAGTTCCAAGCTGGCTGCTTCTGAAAGCAGTTAAATATGTAATCTATTTCAGAGAATTTTCTTACAAAAGAGATTTAAAAAAACAAAGAAAAACTTTATTGTCTAGAATGGGATAAAATTCAATGTTAGCACTCTGGAAAATTCAGATTTCTATAGGATGCAATCTATGAACACATAAAGTCAAGGTGTGTTTTCTTCAGTTATTGTGAAACATCAACTAAGCCTCAAAGCTAGTATATTTAACATGAGTCTTTCTAACCATTCTGCCAAATGACTATTCAAGAGACAAAGGTACAAAGAGGAAGACCAAAGACAAAATATGGGCAGAAAAGAAAATCAAAGGACTAAGGGAAACCAAACCATCAAGGAACATGAAAATCATCTCTACTCCTTTTTTTTTTTTAATTCATACGTGCATAGAATGTTTGGGTCATTTCTCTCCCCTTACTCCCCCCACCCCCCATCCCCTCCCTCTCCCCTCCATCCCCTCACTACCCAGAAGAAACTATTTTGCACTTATCTCTAATTTTGTTGTAGAGAGAGTATAAGCAATAATAGGAAGGAACATGGGTTTTTGCTGGTTGAGATAAGGATAGCTATACAGGGAGTTGACTTGCACTGATTTCCTGTGCATGTGTGTTACCTTCTAGGTTAATTCTTCTTGATCTCACCTTTTCTCTAGTTCCTGGTCCCCTTCACCTATTGGCCTCAGTTGCTTTAAGGTATCTGCTTTAGTTTCTCTGCGTTAAGGGCAACAAATGGTAGCTAGTTTTTTAGGTGTCTTACCTATCCTCATACCTCCCTTGTGTGCTCTCGCTTTATCATATGATCAAAGTCCAATCCCATTGTTGTGTTTGCCCTTGATCTAATGTCCACATATGAGGGAGAACATATGATTTTTGGTCTTTTGGGCCAGGCTAACCTCACTCAGAATGATGTTCTCCAATTCCATCCATTTACCAGTGAATGATAACATTTCGTTCTTCTTCATGGCTGCATAAAATTCCATTGTGTATAGATATCACATTTTCTTAATCCATTCGTCAGTGCTGGGGCATCTTGGCTGTTTCCATAACTTGGCTATTGTGAATAGTGCCACGATAAACATGGGTGTGCAGGTGCCTCTGGAGTAACCTGTGTCACAGTCTTTTGGGTATATCCCCAAGAGTTCACCTCTACTCCTTGATGGAAGAAAAACTTTCATTATCTAATGAGTCCAGACCCCCACCCTTCCATCCGCCCAGCTGTGAAATCTAGGATAATCCTTGTTGGCCTGAGATTCCTCTCTTCCAGAACTTACTCTCACAGTGCATGCTGGAAAGGCTGCCCAACAATGCCAAGGAAGAGATGAGTGTTGTTTTTTTTTTTATTCATATGTGCATACAAGGCTTGGGTCATTTCTCCAAGTCTTTTAATTCCTTCTTAAGGGAAAACTTCTGGTGGGGAAAAGACATGAGAGGGATATAGGCAGTCTTCATGCCTTGTTATTTCCAGCTCTACCAAAAGTAAATCAGTATTAAGATTTTATGAATAGAATGAGAGGTCTCAGTGAAAGGTACCAATGTTCCATCGTTGAGCACGCCAGTTAGCAAGAGAAGCAGCTACCCACAAGGTGCCACTGTCATCATCTTTCAGAGCTGATTCAAAATATGCCTCCCTGGAGAAACTTCCCTGTTACTTCTCTTCCTAAAATTCCTTCCGCCTACACAAACACAAAATTTATGGTCTCCAACTTCCAAGCACATAGTGTCAAATCTTGTAGGGAGAATCCTAACTGTGATGCCCATCTAATGGGAACTGTCTAATGACTTCCCAAAAGCGTAGAGAAAATAAGACAAAGCCCAAGATGAGGGGATGGAGTCTCTTCACTCTGGGCCTTTGTACATTCACAGAATACAGAAAATAAATAGAACCAAAGGACACTGGTTTTTTAAGTCTCTCTCTCCTACTAGACTGAGGCTCCAAGAAAGTAACAGTCATGTTTATCTTGTTGACAATATTTCTAACATTCAGCAGAGTGCCTAACTTACAGTTGCCCTCAGTACCAGGCAAATGAACGTAGACCAGGCAGGCAGAGGTAAGCTTTCAGCAATAACTGGACTTAAGACTCAAGATGCCTAGTTGAGTTACTGATTTTGACATTTATTCAGGAAGCAACCCAGGGAAGTCACTCAACATCTATGAACTTTAGTTTCCCTAACTTGTAAAATGGTGGGTGAGAGGGCTAACAATCCTTACGTATTTTTTGTATGAGATTACTGATGGGATCAAGATAAATTCTTGGAGTAACTATTAAGTACTATAGAATATAGTATATAATATGGCAATTTATGTACTGCAAACAAGTTTGTAACAAGTCCTACTTTACAAAGCCCTTCCTAAGGGGGGAGAAATGACCCAAACGTTATATGCACAAATAAATAAAAGGAAAAAAAAGCCCTTCCTGTGTAGGAATGCCATCTTTTATTTGTAAAATGTTTCATTTTTAATAGCTTTGGCATTTGTTTACTTATAATCATATTGTATATTAGTATTATTATCCCATACATCAAAGAAAGAAAGAGAGATTCAGAAGATTCAGGACACTTGTTCATTCTAAGAAAACAGGGCCATTTTCTATCCATCTACTTTGTTCTATTTTTGTATGATGCAGGGTACTTAGCAATAACCACACTAATTAGGCCAGGCTAGTGAGTTGAGACCGGTTACCGCAAACTTTCAGCAAAGACATGGGGATGGCTTAGAATAGGAAACAGGTGTAAAAATAAATGCAGAAAGCCCAGTCATAGTGGCCCATGCCTGTAATCTCAGATCCTCAGGAGGCAGAAATCAGAAGGATCATGGTTCAATGCCAGCAAGGGCAAAAAAGTGAATGAGACCCAATCTTGGCCAATAAGCTGGATATGGCGTTATGTGCCTGGAATCTCAGCTATGAGGGAGGTATAGTTAAGAGGATCATGATCTGAGGCTGGCCCAAGAAAAAACATGAGACCCTAGCCAAAAAAATAAGTAAAGCAAAAAGGCTGGGGAACGTGGCTCAAGTGGTAAAGTGTCTACCTAGCAAGCAAGAGGCCCTGAATTCAAGCCCCATACCAGATAGACGATAGATAGATAGACAGACAAACAGCTGAATGCAGAAGAAATGCCTAATCATAAATGTAGCAGAATCTCTTTGGAGATAATGTCTCATTCCTGCTAGCCTGCTAACCAAATCCTGATTTTAATGGCCTTTCAAAGGCTAAATTATGATTGTGACCATTTGGTCACCAGAAGCCTAGGCCAAAAACCATTCTAAAATAATAAAATCAAGGATAAAGTTTAATCAGAATCCTGACCAGTAAATAGCTGTATAATCAATGCCAATACATAAAGATATGACCACAGTTTGGTTTAGGGAGCCCCTTCCCAAATTAAGACCCACCGAGCAGAGGGTCATAGCACTGCTCTGTTGTGTTCCTATAATCAGCCAGATTTCAGATCCAGCCACCAGTCCCCCAGAGCCCACACCTCCCCCAGCACTAGGACAGAGTCATCTGCTCCTGACCTTTTATGGTTGAGTAGTGGTAACATCTTAATTACAAGCTGGGGTGCTGCAGTTACCACCAAAGTCACAGGCCTTGTGCTGCCAGTAATCAACTTAGGAGGAACTCAGCGGCTGGACAAAGTAGTCCAATATGCAATACCCATGCCCTTGTGGTCCCGGTCATTCCTCTATGAAGGACTCTCTCCTTCCCCCATCCATGAGCCTTCTACACTCCTCGCCCTCCACATGCAGAAGCCTGGTTTATATCAGTTCTCCATTCCAAAAGGCACTGATTCACACCAGTACTGCCTATTTTTCCCTGCTACTGTAACTGCTTTGCAAGAAGGATGCATGAAATGTAGAGTGATAAACCACAGAGGGCATGCAGAAAAAGAATTACATCAGGGCAACAACAGAAACAATCTGGACTTTCCACATTGCCAGAGAACCTCCTCCCCAGCCTCTGCCCAATGCTATATTATCCTGTGCCCTGAATCCCAACTGCCTTTCGAAGAAAAAAGTATCAAGCTTTGGCTAATTGCATCAAATAGAATTTTTAAATGATAAAAATGTTGAGGTCAGTCTTCACGAGTTCTTACATTTTTCCATGGACCTCAAATTACTTACATTTTCATTGGTAACTAAAGAAGAAAACTAAGACCTTTCAAGCTGTCAAAAGCCCGTAAGTTACTATTCTACGGTAACAGTCCTAGCCCCAGACCTTCCTCTCCTGAAACCTTCACTCGGCTCCTCTGAGAAACTCCTTTGGGCTGTTTCTCAACAGGGAAAAAGCCCAATTGAGATGCCTTCATATCACATCTGCTTGCTTTAAAGGGATTCTGGCCAGCTCTGAGGACTTGTGAGGGCAAGTCATTATGTCTGTCAGCCTACTGCCTCATTCCTGATAGGCAGGAATAATCACTGCCTGTCAGTGCTGTGGGAAGATCAAAAGAGGACATATTCTAAGAAGCACTCTGCATTCAATAAGTTTTAAAAACTACACAATCATGGATTGTAATCATGGACAAAATCTAAAAAGATCACTTAGAATCACCCATTGTCTCACTGTTGAGAAAACGGAGGACCAAAAAATTAAAGCAACTTGCCTAAGCCATTACGGCATGTAACAGGAAGAATCTACAGTTTGCCAATCTTAAGATCCACATCCCCTTCCCCTCCAGAATTGTAAAACATTAGCTAACCTCTATAGGGTACTTACTCTGTGCGAAATGCTTTATGCCTCATTTCACTCAACCTCCCAACTACCTGTGGGCCTAAGCAGGAGGTACTGCTACAGTTGAGGGACTAAGCAGTTTGTCAGGTCACAGTGCAAGCAAGAAGCACAGTTGAGATTGGAACCCAATTTAGGCTCAGGATCTGAGCCTTTCACCCAGACAGACTCTTTGCTACCCTCAAGCCACCCATTAACTATGCTAACCCCTACATCTCAGTGTTCCATACCCACATGAGATGTGTATTTATAAACACAGCTCTTCTTCTGATAAGCAGCTCTAATCCCTTCCACTGGAACAGGCACAACATGCAGGTGACCCCCCACCAACTAACGGCAAATGACTAATGACTGACTGAGCAAAGTCCCACCTGATTTTTCCCTTGCCTAGCGTCTCCTGGGACTGGGGATTCTCATGACCTTTTCACAGCACAGATTTCGTCTGCCACATTTGCAGGTTTTCAACTATACGAAAGCCAGCCCCAGTCCCATCTGTCTTAGGAAGCCTCCCTTGCCTGCGGCTAGCCCCTACTCCCTACTACCCACAGCCCACAACACCCATCTATGAAATCCCAAAGCAGTTACTGTTAACCCTGCATTTTTTTCATACTGTACTAAATAATTTCTATAATTTTAAGTAAGCAGCATTTGTCCCTTCATAGGCATTTTTAATTGTTCCATAGGAGAGATAGTCTAACTGCTGGAGGAATAAAAAGTGAGGGGACACTTTGGGACAAGAAGAGCTTCCATGAGCTGGACCATGGTATGAAGGTATAAACTTGTCAGGTTTGTGTCCTGCTCCCACCACACAAGCCCCAGTTCATAAAACATCCTAATTATCACTTGTATGCCCTCCATCCCAAGGTCCTTTAATGAATTAGCAACAGCTTTCACTGATGGGCTGACAGAGGTTGAGTGACTACAAAAATAAATCAGAGGCATAAAAATACAGACCATAAGGAAATACACAGAAACATTAAAGATGGGTATGCCTGTGTGTTAGAATTATGGATGGTTTTATTCCTTTTCTTTTTGTCTTTTAATTTGTATTATTTGTGTAATAATGTTATAGATTCCATGGCCCCACTCCCTGAAAAAGTTCAGACTGATGTTGGACAGATTTGAGTGTGAATCTATTAGCCAGGTGAACTCAGACAAGGTATCCAGTCTCTCTGAATCTCAGTTTCCTCACTTTAAAGGTTAAGGCTGCTTCTACTACATCAGTTGTGAAGACTAAACAAGACAATGGTACCTCTGACACAAGGTTGGTTTTTTTTTTTTCCTGCTTTTATAATGACTTTAAAATGTATAGTCCTGGTATACATTAAGCAATTAATAACTGTTAGTATTACTAGGGTAATAATTATTTTTTATATGTTTATCTCAATTGGGTGCTACATTTCTGAGTAGGGCCAGAAGGTCTTATACAAGTACAGATAAACTAGGCTGTGCATAGTGGTTCTTGCCTATAACCCAGCTATTGAGGAGCCAGAGATGAGGAGGATCTCCATTCAAGGCTGGTCCTGAGCAAAAGTGAGACCCTAACTATAAAATTAACTAAAAGAAAAAGGGCTGGGGGCAAGGTTCAAGTGGTAGAACACTTGCCTAGCAAGCGTGAGTACAAGGCCCCAAGGTCAAACCCCAGTACCATTTAAAAAAAAAAAAAAAAACCTCAAATGTACACTGATTCCTGAATATATACCACATCTAGCCAAACAGAGGCCCCTAAATCCTGCCCATTTGCAGAATAACAAATAATAACTCAACTGTAAACACAAATTTTTATCCCCTTTCTCCTCATCCCCAACAGAAATGAGTAGTAGGTATGAGAGCGGGCTGTGAAGTACCATTTAAATCATTATTAATTATACATTCAGATAAGTTACAAGGCTTTGAGTTAAAAGGGTTGGGAGGTTTGGGGAGTTTTTGGGATGAGTTTGTGTTTTGTGTTTTTGTTTCTTTGCTCTGAAATAAGAATAATGGTGACCCTTTCCTTAAAGGGCCCCTGAATAGCACTAGGTTTTATTTAGTGAAGAAACTAGTGAGTAAATGGGCTACTGTACTTACATCTAACTAGCATCTGTTTTAGGATTCTTCCTCCAGACCTGGGAACTATTACTCTCTAAAGCAATCAGGAATTTACAAGGGCAAAAATCACTGAGCCAGCTGAAGAAAAACAGCTGTAATTTTTTTGCTATTGTTTTTGTCTTTTTTAACAGCTTCATTGAAATATAATTCATATGCCATAGAACTCACTCATTTATACTGTACAATGCAATGATTTTTAATGTATTCATAAATAAGTGCAAGCACCAAGTTAATTTTAGAACATTTTTATCACCTCAAAAAAGAAATGCTGTTATCTTTTAGTTTTTACTCACATCCCCCAGCCCTAAACAAGCACTTATCTATTTTCAGCCTCTATAGGTTTCTACATTCAGGACCTTTGTATTAATGGAATTATATGTAACATGTGGTCTTTTGTGACCAGCTCAACTGATTTGATTTAAATGATGTTCTGAAAGAAGTAAAAACTAATTACTGATAAACAAGTCTGTCTTCCTCACAGCACCCACTATCCCCTAGAACACAGCTAGGTGCTCAGGAAATATTTGAGGAAAAAACACATATACTCAAAGAATTACTGAAACAAGAGGGGGAAAAAAAACATTTGAATTTGAATAAAATCAAAGAGCCAAAAGGCTAGGTAGTATCTCAACTTTGGGAGGATACAGAACCTAAGAACTCTGAAGTTACTTGTCACAAAAAACATCCACAGTTATTAGAAGAGGCTTCTCTACAGATTTCACAACATGATTAAGCATTTGCTTGACTGTTTTAAGATAGGAATAATTTATTTTAGCTCATGGTTTTAGAGGTTTCACTTCATCAAGGTAGGAAGAGGGTTGGGGTAAACGAAACCAGCCCATACCATATAGTGTACCGAAAGAAGAGAGAGACAGAGAGACTGATTACCTGTTGTTTATGTACACTATAAATGCTAAATCTCCCATGAAATGTATTTTAAACTATTGGGCTAAATTATCAATTTCTTCCTTTGAAGCAGGGAGAATGGTAGGTGTCAATCTTTTTATAAATAATCAAATTGTAATGGCCATAGGAAGGTTCAAAAATCACTTCACATCCAGGAATTCTTCTGGACATAGCCAATTAAACCTTCTCATTTGGACTATATGAACTGCAATTTTACACGAAATTAACTGAGGTCAAATATTAGCATCTATTAGAGTATTTTACCCTGAAACTCCATTATTTAGAATTTGCTTTATAGATATATTCACAATCATGCCAAGATTATATACAGGAGTTTTTTGCAGCACCACTTTAATAGAAGTAAAGACAACCTTAATCCTATCAATGACACAGTAGGCCATCATGAAAAAGAACAAATCAGATCAGTAGATCAATGATGCGAAAAGATCTCCAGAATATAGCTTTATGTGAAAATGGAAGATGCTGACAATGTGACACCATTCCTTTTGTGTAGACTTTTTAAAAGGCAATAGCACAGAAAGGCAAATTTATGAGGCTTTTAAAAGACAAGTTCTTAAGGCCTGGCTCAAGCGGTAGAGCAGCTGCCTAGCAACCATTAGGCCCTGAGTTCAAACTCTAGTACTGCCTCCCAAAAGGTAAGTTATTATATTATTTTGCATATAATAATACTAAGTAGTATGTAATATATAATATCAACCAATAATATGTAACATCCAATTACTATATCTTACATCTTTATATATCATATGAACACATAATAAAGACAGAGGGAGATTTCCTAAAATAATACATTAAAATCACAAGAACTTGCATTAATAAAAAGATACTGTAAAGTGAAAAGATAAGCTAGAGTGTGAGGAGATATACACAACTAATATAACCAATGAGAAACTGTATCCAATACATATTAAAATGCCCTTGAGTCAATAAGAAAAGGACAGCCAGAGAACTGATGGAACCAAATTAAACAAAAACTTTCATAAAGGACAAAATGTAAATAGTTGATTAAACAATAAAAAGCATTTAACCTCACTAATAATCAAGGAAACATGAAACTGAGGATGCACTGAGACATAATTTTCAATCAACAGATTACCAAAAATGTTGAAGTGTGACAATTCCAGGTATGGACAAGGATATAGAACATCAGGAACACTCCCACACTGCTGGTAAGAATACTGACTGGTACAACTCTTTGAAGGAAGACATGGATGGCTTTTAACCCAACAACTATATTTTTAGGTACATGCCCTTCAAACATGTATGCTCAAATGGAAAAAGTATAAAAATTTTAAATAAATAGAAGCCAGAACATGAAGGACCTTATTTACATGCTAAGAATTGTATGCTTTTTCTAGCCTTTGTCACCCAGCTCTAATGTCATATGTCAACCATTATATGTAATAAATTCTTATGCATCTAGAAAAAAAATGTATGCTCACATGAACGAGGAGACAGGTAGGAGGCTAGTCTTAGCATTTTTTAGCAGCTTAAAACTATAAACAATTCAATTGTACATCAATGGAAGAATGGATACATTTGTCCAATGGAATGTCATCTTGCAAGGCAAAAGAAAATATAAATGACTTGCACTTGGAATTTAAGAAGATAGAAAAGAATTCATGAAACACTATCCATTTGTATAAAATTTAAAACAGAAAAAATAAGCTATATTGCTTAGGATGAATACAGAAATGGTAAACAAACAAAAAAAAAAAAAGAAAAGAAAAGAAGTGGGTACCATAAAGGTCAAATAGTTATGCTGGAGGGAAGTAGAAGACTGTGGTCAGAAAGGGGCCACTAGGATACTTCTAAGCACCTCCATGCTCTATTTCTTGACCCAGATAGTGGTTTCAAAGGTGTGGTAATATGGGGGAGAGGAAAAGGAAGGGTGGGGGGAGAAAGAGGGAAGGAGGGGAGGAAGGAAGGGAGGGAGGCGAGGAAGGGAGGGAATGTATAAGATGAATCCAGAACATCTCATTATACCTGATGGAAAGAAAACTATCAAAGACAACTAGACTCACGTCAAAAAGACATAAGAATTAACTTAAGAAGGCTTACCCAAGTCAAAAAGGGGAGTGTCTGAGTGTCAGTAATTTCAGAGGAACATATTATGCTTAAATCCACTTAAAATTACAAAAATAAAATGAGTCACTGCTAATGGATGACAAGCTAATTCAAAACTTTCAAAATGGGAAAATCAAAATTTCAGGCAATAAATGGCAAAGAAATGATTGAATTTGAGTATCACCATGTTATAAACTATTAAATGACTTGATTTACACATTAAATATCAATGAGTGCTAATATCACAAAAAGACAACTAGGTATTAAGTACCTCCTACTGGAAATAGCCAAATGAAAAATAATTATAATAATAAAAGAAAAACTTGCACATGATTAAGCTTCAAGATCCAACTACCAATTCACAGGAAATTCAGAGGCCAGAGGAACATATTAAACAATACCACAGGGATATGAAGCCTCTACCTACAAATAACCTCATTTCTTTAAAAAATAAGTAGCAAGGAGAATAAAAGAAGAGTAGAGGATTAAAACAGATTTAAGGGACAAGGACCAATAACATACACAAACCTTATCTAGATCCTAATTCAAATAAACAGTGAAAGAAACCAACACTTAAAAGACAACTGTGGGAAGAAAAGAAAAAAGACAGTATAACTAACATCCAGTGTCCAAATTTACATTAAGGAATTACTGTTTTTTCATATATTAGTGGCCTGTGGTTCTATTTCTAAAGAGAGTGATTATCTTTTAGAGATGCACGTGCACTGAAATGTTTACAGATGAAATGACATCACTGGGATTTGCTTCAACATAATATGGGAAGCAAATTCCATAGACACAATTTGAGGGGTATTGAAGCTGACTTATGGGTACATGGGGTTCATCATGCTTTTCTGTCTTATGCTACATACATGTGAAATCTTTTCATAATAAAAGTTAAGTAATTAACTTAAAGAGTATTTTACTGGAATGTTATAAGAATTTTTTTTTCAAAAAGCATACATATATTCTGGTATAATCACAAAACATTTTTTAATATTAGCTATTAAATTATTAAGTGTTATCTTTAGGTACAGGAATTGAGATAGTGGAAAATGTAAGATATAGGTTTTTACCTTATACTTAATTATACTGTTTTTAAAAATTAGCATAAGCATTTTTATTTTTATTATGGAAAATGTTATAGGGTGAGGTTAATGAACCATGCTTGATTTTCTTGTTTCTACTTTATAAGTAAGAAATAAAAATACAAAAAAACTAAAGTCAGAAGTGGAACTTCGGAAAGAAATCACATATCAGTTAATTCATATTAGAGCAAAAATTCCTTACCATCTAGTCTGCAGTGGCAAACTCTCCTAATAATGGGCCACAGTAATTATTTTAGGCAACTACTCAATTTAGCCATTGTAGCAGGACAGCAGCCACAGATATTACATAAATGACCAGAGGTGGCTATGTCCCTATATAGCTTTACCTACAGACTTGGAAATGCAACATTTTTACAAGTCATGGAATATTATTAGTCGCTGGATTTTTGTTCAAAAATTTAAAAATATAAAAGACCATTCTTAGTTCTCAGCCATACAAAAATAGACATAAGGCTAGGGTTGGCCCTGAGCCAAAGTTTACCAGCCCCCACTCTACAGACAGTTTCTCATGCCACCTGGATCCCCTGGTCTGGAGATACCATCTGGAATATATGGATTGTCCATTTTTATGTCTTAACTTGGTAGTTCCCATGCATTTCAACAATGCTTCTGTGAAAAATCAGTACCATATGTTAACAGGACTGTTTGTAATTATTTCATTAGAGATAGAATCTATTTTCTCAGTGGGAAAAAAAAAGTGAATGGTCAAGAAGACACAGATTTGCTTCAACACATGCCAAGTTCAGCTTAAAAAATGACCAGAGTAAGAGAAAAATCTTTGACTCTTAACCTCCCCTGTTATTAATTACATGACTTAAGTTTTCAAATCTTTTGCAAAGAAAGATAAAAAGGAATTTCAAAACTTTTCAGCCTTTTTTGAGCCATGAGTCCTCTCTAAGTTTCCAGAAAACAGTATCGTGAAGACCCTTGAATGCACCAGTATCCAGAGGAGCACAAACAGCATCTGTTATTCTAGACCCAGCCATACATAACAACAAGCAAATTATAGCCAACAAACAAGAACAAAAGAACCATCTAGGCCTTCAGAGCAGACTTATCAAAGGGCTTATCTGCCACTAACATTCAGTGAACACATATTGCATGTACTGGTACACATTTCTCATCTGAGCTTCACTACCACCTACAAGATGGGAATTTTTATTCCCAGTAGAAAGTCAAGGAAGCAGGGCTCAGGGAGGTTAACTGATTTGTCTGTAACTGAGTTAAACTCAAGACTCTAAAAACTTAATCCTCATATTTGATAGTCTAAAACACTGCATGAAATTAAGCCTAGGATGCAGCTTTTCTCTTCCAGAAAAGGAATAGAAATTTGTGGTTCAGGATATATCAGGACCTTCTAATATAACTGCCCAGGCTTGCATCTAATTTTTATGGCTAATAAAACAAGATTTCAAGTAATTAGTTTACTTCCCACTAATCTGGGAGAAAGAGGATCCTTGTTTGCTTTTTGTAACCTCCAAAGAAACACCACGTTCTAATTCCACTCAGCAGAAAACATTAAGATGATACGTTCAATGCAGAGCTCTAATTTATAGCCCTGCATGCAAGTCTTTTCTACATGGGAGGTAGAGCTTGTCAGTCAATATTCACCCACAGGTCAAGAGTCTAGAATTCTAAGCCAAAAATAGATTTTTATTTGCCTTTAAACGGAAGTGACAAGCAAATACCACGTAATCTATTCTAAAGATGGATTCTCCGCTTCCTATCACTCCACCCAGATGCCTTGCAGATGGGCTGGTTTCCCTACCATTCATTTGGGGAAGGGGACCACTTGGGACCCATAGGCCAACTGAGGCTCTGTTGCTCCGGCCTTTCCTGCTTTGCATCAGCAAGGTACTCAGGGGAGAGTGCCCAGGCTGCAAATTCCAACTATTAAAGAGACACTATTAGAAGAGCCAACAGAAAGGACAATACCAGGGGAGCCATGCAGTTTTAGTTCTCCACTGGTTCTTGTGTAAGTTTGTCTGAACACTTTTTTTAGTTCCTCCCCACTTGCCCAGATGTCTGTGTGTGTCCACAAACAGAGGACTATGGAAAGGAAAAGGTACCAACCTAGTTGAGTGATTTGTGTCAGAGAGAAAGCCAAGGATACAAACACAGACACACAGAGTGAAGAGACACAGAGGGAGACACAGAGACAGAGAGGATGTGAATGAGGTGAATAATAAATGTCCTAAGGAGGAGATGTCAGGAGTGTACATCTGCAAATAGTCAGGCCTAGTTCTTCATCCAAGACTCTTACTAATATGTGTATGAGCAGACATACTGGTATTAAAATAAACATCTTACATATTTAATTACACCAACAGCAGTTCATTATGTGGATGAACAGATGATTAGAGTAAAAGGAAATAGTGAATATGTAAATGGAACAGAAAGTAAGAAAAGCAAGCTGCTGGAGTGGCTCAAGTGGTAGAGTGCCTGCCTAGCAAGCATGAAGCCATGTAAGTTCAAAACCCAGTACTGTCAAAAGCAAAAATAAAACAAAACAGAGAATGCAAGAAAAGCAGGCAAGCACCAAAGAGCAGAATGGGGTGGGAAGGACCATAGGTCAAAAGATGCACGGTGGGATGGTAGTAGTGGGAAAGAGGAAGAGAAGTGGGTCCTAGAAGAAGCAAAATGTGTCAGTGGTGATGAGGAGGATCTAGAAAAGTGTGAGGTTCCAGAGGTGAAAATCAACTCCAGCCACCCTTTCAGCGCAGTAAAATGCAGAGAGCATGCAAATTCAGCCCCTATTCCCTGTGGATGTGGAGAGAGCCTCTGGAGAAATAAAAGGGACAGAATGAGCACAGGCCCTAATGATGCTCTGGATATACAAGACTGGAAGAGATAAAATTAGATAAGATAAAGCTTAAGCCAGCAATTTGGAAAGAAAAGCAATCAGTTGAATTACAAAAAGCAATCGCCACAGTGGGGAGGGGAGCAGTAAGCAAGGACAGCTCACATAATCCACCACCCCCCAAGCAATTTCTGGAAGTAACTTGTGCAATCTCTAGGACTCACACCAAGGGGTTAAGGGATCCAGGGAACTTTCCTTGTAGCCTAAGTGTCTGGAATCACTGTGAAGAGGTTTCCCTGGACCCTTACACACAAAGAACCCAACCTACAAATGGGAATTCTGCTTCCCTATGTAGCCCCCAGGTAACTGACACTAAATAATTATTTGTAGAAAGTACATAAAAGCTATCCCAAAAGCCAGGCTGGAAAAGGGGCAGTGACCCTCTTTCAGTAATTATGTCCCAAATCTTGTCCTTCTTTATTTGGGGATTATTAACAAGCAACTGCATATGCTCAGTGCTCCTGGCCCCACTGGGCCTGGAGGAGGCAGCTCAGGACTCCAGAAAAGCTGCCTCAGGCCTGTCATGACAAAGAGTAAGGACTGTGGTTGTAGGGCAAGGTCCAGCAATCACAGTCATCCTATAAGATCAAAACTCAAAGTCAGTCACCCCACTGGAACTGTTATATCAGGAAAAGCATTTTTATAAAGAAAAATTTTCCTGGATGCATATCTCACATGAGAAGACAGAAAAATAAGCTGTATAGACCATTTGATAGGGAATAACAAAAAGGAATTTAAACAACAAAGTCTGTCCCAAGAGGAGAGAAAAGAAACGAGAATGAGAGAGTCAACAATATCTAAACACATTACATCTGTGCAGGTAGAGGATAAAACAATATGTATTGAAAGCTGTTGAATAATGGGGGATGGGAGGGAAGGGTAAGGGAGAGCAATGGAAGGGGTTGAACTGACCAAAGTGAAGTGTACTCACAGTGTGGAAACATCGAGAAACCCCTTGGAACATTGACTTTGGAATTAATAATGAAAGACTGAACTGGAAAATAGCTACGATGGGGGAGTGAATGGAGGAGATGAAGGTGAGAGAATATGGTTGATAGGCTTCATATACATAAACCAAATAGAACAAAGAAATGTCTTACAATTGCTTTAAGTGGGGCAGGGGAGATGGTGGGGGCAATCTAACCAATATACAATGTAAGCCTACTTGGAATTGTCACAATGAATCCCCCTTGAATGATGAATATATCCTAATAAAAATGAAAAAGATATAAATAAAATTAACTCAACAAAACAGAAAAAAAATCCATCCCAAACTTTTTTCACCAAAGTCACCCAACTCTGTTTTCATTTGTCTGATGGCTCTCTTCCCACAGAAATGATTTTAAAATGTAGACCTGACCTACTTTGCAAAATGATTTAAGGTTACATACAATAAAGATCAACGACATCATGAGATTATCAAAACAAAAATTGGGGGAAACTTCACATAAAAAAAGTAAAAAAAAAAATAAAAATACATATTGAATACCTTGACCAATCCAGCAACTATACTCAAGTAATAAATTCAGCTTGGCTTCTTTGAAACCAAGACAAAAAGGAAAACATGATGGAAAACACAGATATATTAACATCTCATAGATATCTCAGAGGGGGACATGGCTAGCACATCAAAAGAAATTTTATCTGGTAAAGAGTCTGAGTTGCAGTACAGAGTTCTCATTTAAATCTTAGCCATCCTTGATAACAGGCTGTGCTGATGCTGCCAACACCACCACACAAACCTCAATAACCCTACACAGCCTAGCCCAGGCCCCCAGAGGAAAGGCCACTGGGCCTGATTTCCAAGCCTGATGCTCAGTACTGCACATCCATTCTAACTCTCATACAGTGGGCTCAACTGTCCACAGCCGGTCAGCAGCAGAGAGGTGACCAGAATCAAAGACTGCTACATTGTTTGACATACTTACCTCCTCTCTACTCCGCCTGGCTATAACAGTATCTATCTCAAACTTCAAAACAATATAAAATTCAACAAATTTAAAGAGTTTTGAAAAATATCAAAAACAAACACACAGGTGTATGTAAATGGAAAAAATGAAACCTGGTGAAACTATTCCAGGAATAGGAAGAGGGGAGATAGAGGAGAATGATAAAGGGGGTGAATTCAAGTAGATATATTTGATATAGTTTAAGAACTTTTGTAAATGCCACAACGTAACCCCAGCACAACAATAAAAAAAATAAAGGCAGCATAACACGCAAAAGTCAATTTAACATTAACATATTAACAAAAAAACCTCAAATTCTAATCAACAAGACACTTGTCTTAAAAATCAAAAAATACATAATAAAATTCTAGTGCCACCAAAAGAATGCTTAAATTTGGGGGAGGGGCAATACTGCAGTTTGAACTCAGGACCTTGTGCTTGCTAAGTAAATATTCTACCACTTGAGCTATATCTCCAGCCTCAAATTTCTTATCTTTATTCATCTTTTTATTCTCTTCTTCTATGAAATGCCTACTGTATGCTTCCCCCCTGATTTGACACATTTGCCTCAATATACAGCCTCTTAAGAGCCTCAGTTTACTCCTCAGTAGGACAGTAAAAGATACAGGCCTTATGTGATTGTGATTGTTGAAGACAGAGCCTGGAACAGAGCCATCACTCATAAATGAAATGATTGTTGGTTATAAAGACTCACCACCTCAGGAAACATCTTCTGTCACTCCACTTTCCTCACTCCCTTAATTATTCCCGTATCTCCACAAAGGATACAGAGTACAATACCCAATGACTTGTGCCCTTAACTACTTCCTAGGTGTTAATGGTTTTTAATAATTGCAATAGGGTAAACAATATAAAATATACCTTTGTAACAACTCAGCAGACATAGACAAATCTGGGCCTGATGACACCTCCCCTTGGCTGTAAACAATCAAGGAGACCCTACTTTGTAATGCTGTAATTCTTTGGGAGAGCACTTATTGATGTGCAAAGACCAAGGGGGATCCTAATATAAAGAAGCTGACACCTATTAATAACTACCATCAGCTTCTGCCATGGAACAAGACAAACGTTATTTCAAATTCTAACCACTGTTTTGCAAAGCAAGCTTCATCGTTTTTCTTTTAAAAAGGAATAAAAGAAAGTCCAGAAAGACTGACTTGTTCAAGATTATGTAGTCTTGGATCTGGTCCTGGGGAAACTTGGCTCTAAAAATAATATCCTTAAAAAAAATAAAAATAAAAAACAGCAGAGGACCCTTAAGAAGAAAAAAGCTGAGGTACAGAAACCAAAAGGGAAAGTAACTCAGAAATCCTACAGAGTGGGTGTAGTGGGAAGCACTCATTAATAACAAGAAGGTACCTCTGTAGAAAAAGCATTCCAGACAGTCTGAAAGCAAATGGAATGATCCAGGAAGTCAAGTCAGGCAAATCTAGCCCTTAAATGTTCTGTTTCTTTTAGCTTAAATCATTTGCTCTAATATTCATTATATCCTAAATACTCAAGTTGTAACAAATACTTCATCTCCCATTGTGTAAGTTAATAACTTTTTTTAGTATCTCCAAATAACTAAAGCCTACCTGATAGTCAAACATTTTTTAAAAGCATCTATGCTGCATCCCTTTTTTAAAAATCAGATCTAAACTGTATCTATGATATCAGTCTTGTTTTCTCAATTATAATCCAAAGTACATTATTCTTTAGAGTACAGTAAACCACACATGTAAAAAGCCAGTCCTAAAGGAAAGAAAGAGAGGCCTGTACAGAGATTCTCTTCAACTTATATTCTGGTTATATCCCTGGCAAATCCATCACCAGTTGGAAATATTTAAGTCAAAAATGGATTTGCTACATCTAGCTGTCAGAACATCAGAGCTTAGCAACACAGCACGCCACTGAGCATCAGTTGTTTCCTCTCATGACTGTATGGCTGACTGGGAACTGTAGCTCACAGCCACTGCCTAGCACTGTAAGAGATAATCATAGCACATATCACTAGCCTGGGAAAAGATCAAAATTCAAAGTATGGTTTCTACTGAATGCATACACTTTGCACCACTGTAAAGCCAAAAAGTTGTAGGTCAAATTGTCATAAGTCAGGGATTGTCTGTACTAAGTCAAGAACCTTATTAAGTTAGGGAAGCTTTCAGAGCCTATGCTTGAAATATAAGACTTTAAGAAAGGAGGATATGGATAGGTGAAGAACAAGGAGGAAGCGATGTTTCATGCTGGAAGTACATTTTATATAAATGGTCTCCAATCCTAAGACCCTTTTGATAAAGATCCCCCAGATGATCAGAAGCAGCAGTGAAGCAGGGCCTGTGGCATACTATTCAGTGGGCACCATGCATCCCTACCTACCATCCACAGAAGCAGTGACAGCAGAAGGAGGGAGTAGAAAACTGTCAATCACTGGTTCCACACAGTGTTGTGGATTCCTGCTTATGGGTGCCAGCGTCTGCCCATAAATTCATTCAACCTTCCTTGGATTCTTAGAAAGAAAATAAGGGGAAAGATGCCACTCTCCAGATAAAGAGGAGCATAGCCAGCACTGATGAACATGTAAGACAAACATGTCAATCTGAAATCAGAGGTGTAGCATGTTTTCTAAAGTATGGTAACACATACCTCAAACTTTTCCATAACCATTTTCTCTTTCCTTTACTTCTCCTGGGTGCACTGTCACTATGGAAACTGGGTCCTTACTCTCAATTCCCTCTCACCAATGGCTTATTTAATACACAATTTTTATTTTGTCAAAACCAATGATTTATTTTCTTCTATCTCCATTGTATACTGAACCTCTCCTGAATTAAACTGATTTATAATCCTTTATTATGAACAGAGTCTCTTGAAAAACAATTTTTTTTTCATATTAGAATAGTTTTTTTTAATATATTTTGGGGGGCAATTGCTTTTTTTTTAATTCATATGTGCATACAATGCTTGGGTCATTTCTCCCCCCTCCCCCTCCCTTACCCCCTCACCCCCACTCCCTCTCTCCCCTCTCCCTCGATACCCGGAAGAAACTATTTTGCCCTTATCTCTAATTTTGTTGTAGAGAGAGTATAAGCAATAATAGGAAGGAACACGGGTTTTTGCTAGTTGAGATAAGGATAGCTATACAGGGAGTTGACTCACATTGATTTCTTGTGCATGTGTGTTACCTTCTAGGTTAATTCTTCTTGATCTAACCTTTTCTCTAGTTCCTGGTCCCCTTCTCCTACTGGCCTCAGTTGCTTTAAAGTATCTGCTTTAGTTTCTCTGCATTGAGGGCAACAAATGCTATCTAGATTTTTAGGTGTCTTACCTATCCTCATACCTCCTTTGTGTGCTCTCACTTTATCTTGTGATCAAAGTCCAATCCCATTGTTGTGTTTGCCCTTGATCTAATGTCTGCATATGAGGGAGAACATACGATTTTTGGTCTTTTGGGCCAGGCTAACCTCACTCAGAATGATATTCTCCAATTCTATCTGTTTACCTGTGAATGATAACATTTCGTTCTTCTTCATGGCTGCATAAAATTCCATTGTGCATAAATATCACATTTTCTTAATCTATTCATCAGTAGTGGGGCATCTTGGCTGTTTCCATAACTTGGCTATTGTGAATAGTGCTGCAATAAACATGGGTGTGCAGGTGCCTCTGGAGTAACCTGTGTCACTTTCTTTTGGGTATATCTCCAAGAGTGGTATTGCTGGATCTTATGGTTGATCAATGGAAAAACAGAAATCTAAACAGTAGTAGCAACCTACAATGCCAACAATGCAAATGAAATGTATTTTTATTTTACCTGAAGCCATAGTCAACTTGATGCAAAACAACTCTAGATGATTTATAAGTAAGATTTATCTAGGAGAAATAAGACCAAAATGGGGTAAAAAGAGAAAAAAAGAGACTCAAATATTACCATACAATTAAAATCTTATTAACTGACTACTCCATAAGTTACAAATGAGTGATCATCAGATAATTTATTCCCTTAGTGATACAAGAAATTTTGCTTTAAAAATATAAACACAATTTTAGCATAAGGGATGGTACGAGTTGTTCAATCCACTTCAAATATTTTGCAGCCTCTTTGATGCATTACTTCATACACAACAAATATGCTATTCCATAGATATCCCATATGTTAATAAGCAAAGATCCTTAGCTGATTATTAAGACAATTCTACCCCTTTATTAACAGCTGTCATCCTAGGCACTTAAACATAAGAAAATAAGAACTCTGCTCCTAGTCATGGCATAGTACTCATTTTGAGTCAAGCCCTGCTATTGAACCCAAACAAAAAAAGAAAATTTAAAAACCTGATAAGAACATGTTATAAAAATTCATAATAAAATATTAGAAAATCAAACCCATAAGTATATAAAAAGCATAATATATCAGGACCGAGTGGGGTTTATCATGGGAAAATGTGTTTAACGTTCAAATTTCAATGGAATTTACCAAACTAATAAAGGAGAAAAACAATACGACTATCATATCACAATACACAGAAAAAGTACCTGATAAAATTCAACACCCTTTCATAAAAAAAAACCCTCAGCAAACTAGAAACTTTCTCAGCCAACATTGAACACCTATGCAAAATCTATGAAAACAGTGTACTTACTGACTAAAGACCAAATACTTTCCTCTTAGATCAAGAAGAAGGCAAGGATGGCTATACTTTTACCACTCTATTTTAACATTGTACGAAAAGTTCTCACCAGTGGTATGAGACAAGAAAAATACATACATAGATGTATATATATACTGGAAAGGAAAAAATAAAACTGTCGTTATTCACAGAATGACTGTGTTCAAAGAAAATCCTAAAGAATCTTAACCAGGCCTGTTGGTACACACCTGTAATCCCAGCATTCAGGAGGCTGAGGCAGACAAGGTCAGGCCAGCCTGAGTCACATAGTGAATCTAAGGCCAGTATGGACTACATAGCAAGACCCTGTCTCAGAAAAAAAGATTAGTTTTTAAATTCTATTTACGGCATTAAAGGACATAAACTTTTAGGAATAAATCTAATAAAATATGTGTAAGACCTCTATAATATATAATTACAGTGCTGAGGAAAATTTGAGAAAATCTAAATAAATGGAGAGCTACAACATATTCAGTGATTGAAAGGTTCAATACTGTTAAGCTATCTTTCTTCCCAAATTGACCTATAGATTCAACATCATCTCAATCAAAATTCTGTGCAACTAATTTGTAGAAATTGACAGGATGATTTATTTGGATATGCAAAGGACTCAGAATAGCCGAACAATTTTGGGAGGAACAAAGAGCAAAAACTAGAGAACTGATACAATCTGATTTTAAAACTTACCATCAGTTACAAAACAATATAGATATGGCATAAAGACAGACAAACAGATCAATGGAACAAAACAGAGTCTATAAATAGAACCAAGTTTATAGGGTTCACTGATTTCTCAAAGGTACCAAAGCAATTCAATGAGGGCAAGGAAGTGTTTTCAACAAGTTACTGGAAGAATTGGATAGCAACTTCAGGGGCTATCTATTTTTCACACCATTGAAAAAAATTAATTTGAAGTAGATCACAAACCTAGATATATAAGCTAACACTGTAGAGCGCCTAGAAAGAAATACAAGAGAACATCTTTGCAATCTTTCTTACAACCTAGATAATATTAACAACAAAAGAAAAAAGTTAAAAACTTTACTTCAAAATTAAAAGCAGTGGACTGGTGTTACAGCTCAGTGGTAGAGCATTTCCCTAATATACATAAGGGTCTGTATTCCATCCCCAGCACCAGAAAAAATTAAAAGCTTTTAAAACTGGAACTCTCTTCAAGTATTTTATAATTCAAACTCAGATCTTTTCTTTTGGTTAATAGTATGATTTCAGAAGGTCTGGCTGGGTATATTATCAGAACAATTACAGAAAGTTTTAAGACCTTTGGAAAGAAAGGAATAAAGTTGTTGCATGAGATCTTATTTTTTAAACATTATTGAAAAACACACCCAAATATTAGTGAAATTCAGATTTCTCCAAAAAGGACTACAGTGGAGCAAAATACAGAGTTGTTCTTCAGGGCTTAATCACAGTCAAAAATGAAATAAAATAAGGAAATGACTAATGTCAAAAGAAGAGATGAAGCTTATAAAACAGTAAGTAATAAACACACAAAGAGTAAAGGTCTCTTCCTACAAAATCTTTTGCATTCACACTACAAATAAAGGAATTATCCTAAGATCAGGAAGAAATAGTTGATACAGAATAAAACTAAAACATTCATTGACCGCATCTCACACATATTTAAATGTCATCTACCACACATGATGTTACACACAAGCAGCCAGAACTATCCACAGACTGTACCTGTGTGGAGGCACAGAATATCATAGACCAGGTAAAGAAAGGATGTTTGATCCCAGAAGCTTTCAATTCCAGTAAAGTCCTTTGTTGGAGGATGTTTGCTTTCCTTCACCTTTAAACTACTCCATTTCATGATGGAGCATCTTTTCTCAGAATAGATACTGCTCACCAATATCCATCAAGGTTTCTCAAAATCTTTTCACTCCTAGTGAATTCATAAGACAACTGTGACTTCAGAAAACAAGTGCTTTTGACATTATATTGAGCTAAAGAAGCCAGATATAAAACATAAACTGCATGATTCTATTTACAAAGAAGCTCACAAATAGGCAAACCGTAACTGATATAGGTAGAAATAAAATCAGTAATTTCCTGAGTGGGGGCTAGGGGAGTGTGCAAGGGCATGAAGGACCCCTCCCCTAGAGTAATGGCAATGCTCCATTCAGGTGGTAGTTACATGGTGTATGCATGTAAGATCTCATTAACTGTAGACTTCAGATTTGTGCACTTCATGCACCTCACAGTATGTGTAGCATACTTCAAAAACACTTGTCATTAATCTGTGCTTTGTTCTGCTACAGATTTCTTCACAGAGAGATCTGTGTGTCTTGAGATGAGAGGTCTCCATTGAGGCCTTATGTGCCTTCACAGAAGGCCCATTCCTGGGGTACTATGTGCCCATTAATCTGGTTTTAGTCTCAATCCTCAATTAAATGTCACTCACCCTAAAACTGCCTAGTAACTGATAAATCTACCCCCGGATGACCTGGTTCTTGCTGGTGCATGTGACCATTTCATTCACACATAAGCAAAGGAGTAAACACAAGGACACTTACTGTGCACAATGCTTTTGACTAATCTGGTCTACATTTTTTCAAGTCTTGAAATAGAGGCTTATTCAAAAGACCCACAGAGTAATATTAATAATGTTCTAACAATAGTCTACTGAATGCTGAGCACGCTCTATTTTTCTCAAGTAATTAATGTCATAATTATTACCCTGTATCATAAGTACTATCAGCACACAACACTTCAAGGAGGGATGTAGATAGGAAGAAATGAGTCATGTGTGAACAGGCCAAGAATTGAGGGTCTAGCTGTCTCTCAAATCAATCCTGTCTCCCTGAGAAATCTTTACCTTTACTGAGATAAATGACTTGAAACTCTGCTAGGCAAGCTTTCACATTCTGTTTGGGAATTACTAAATATAACGTTGAGATGTTGTAAACTTGACTTGTGTTATTTCATATAACACAAATTGAGGTAATTTACTTTAATAGAGGTTTGCAAATACAATCCTGAAACATCAAACCGATGAACAAAGATAGAAGTAAAAACACAAATCATATTTTTAACTACATCAACTCAAGGCTTATTTTGAAGAGCTACATAATGGCTGTCCAGTCAAATCCACTGGAAACTATGGTGGATATCTAACAAATTTAACAAACCACATCACACAGACAACTCCATACTGCAGTAGTATAATGCTACAATGGGCCTCATACACCTGAAGAGATTCCTGGCAGTAGGCTTTGCCCTACAACTTTTCAGCCACTGTGTGCTTGGGTAAGTCATTCCACATTTGTAAGCGTTTATCTATAAGTTTCTTTATCTATAAAATGAGAATTGCAGTTATTGCTTTGTTTCATCAGTAGCTCTTTAAAGATCAAATTAGATAATGAACACAAAAGTCTTCTGTGAATTATGAAGTGCTATACATGCTGTGAAAGGTGTAATATTTGAAAGCTTTCTAACATCTCTCCATCAAGGAAGATACAACTCCCAAACTTTCAGTAAGGGATGGGCAGTAGCAGGAAGATTTTCACAGATTTACAGACTATTAATCCTGAAACTCAAAAGAGATTATCTGGTAGTACACCAACTTATATGACAAATTAGGAAATATTAGCAATACCTACCTCTTATGGGCTGCTTACTACATTCTAAGAAATGTTCTTTACTCATATCACTTTAGTTCTCAAAATAACTCTGAGTTGCTTTACAAACAAGGTACTGGAGGCTCAATGATGAATACAAGACATGCATGGGGTCACTCTCCCAAGTCTCTAAAGTCTATACAATTCAGCACTCTGCTGTACAAAATCCCAGAAAGATACATGTGTATCTGAATAATGTGGCCTTATTTATCCTTATGTGTCTAAGAATCTCAAATAGTCGTCAACATCAAGATATCTGATACTAAAGCCCTAATGCTCCCCTGAAATAAGTTTCCCAACTTACCCCAGGCAAGAACAATGTTCTCAGGGGGAAGATTTAGTTCCAAATCCACAGGCACAGTAACAAGCTGCTACACTGGAATGAACTCTGGCTCAAGAATACATGACATACAAACACATTCCCAAATTCCACCTGCCCAATAATGACACTGTTATCTTTTCCCAAACTTGAGTTTCTCTTCACTCCTAGCCCACTTGGGGTACAGCTGGCTCCCCTCGATCCAACAGGAAAGCACATGACTTGAGCTGCAAGTCAGTGCCTCATGTATACCTGGGCTTGTGACTGGTTCATGATGCATATGTGACCCAATCTGAGCCAATAAAATGTAACGAGTCTATCTGCAAGGACTCAGACAAAAACTCACAATTTCTTTTGCTGGAAGGAGGTTGGAAGCATGTAGGCCTAGAAACTGTTGGCAGCCTCCTGAAATTACGAGGGGAGGTCATGTCTGAGAATGGAGTCAACACACAGGAAGTGGAGCCAGAATGGGGAGAGAGAAACCAGATCCTGATGACATCATTTGAGCCCCTCAGCTGACTCCAGGATTTATCTCTGGACTGGTCAGTTATGTGAGCCAATAAATTCCTCTTTTACTTAATCCAGTCAGTGCTGGGTTTGGGCCCATTACTTGTGACCAGTGGAATTCTAATATACAAGCTCACTATGGATCATCTGCCTTCATTGAACTATGAGCTCCCTGAGGTCAAGGATTGACTTCTGACATCCCAGTTGACATTTAGTGAGTTGTGCCAATCATTGGCACAATCCAAGAACACCAAACATATAGGAATTAGACAGGTCACCTTCAGGATTTTCAGAGAAAAACCTACCCAAAGCAGAAAATAGGGGAAAAAATCTATAAAACTCTATATTGAACATTTCATCACTAGTTCTAGTTTATTCCGTCTATGCCCCGCACCTCCACTACTGCATAGCCACCAGGCATGGCCGCTCTTTATCCCTTCATCATCTCCTCCTTAGGAAAACAGTTTTGGAAGAAGACCAGATCCAACCCCCTTTTTTTTTTCCATTTAAAAAAAATGGAGGTAACACTATTTGTCAAGTCAGTAATACATAGAAACCACATATTTATAGGGACTGTGTCCATTCATGAAACAGAATTCTCACTTCTGCTGCCCTAAAGTACTAAGCAATAGCTACAAGTTGGAAGAAAAAGTAAGACCTACCCTGTGGCTCACTCCTAAGCAGAGGGATCAAAAACTGAGCCTAGAGTCCTTTCTGACTCAAGTAAGGATAGACCACTCTCTTCTCCGCTGCCTACAAAAGAAATTGTCAGAAACTTTTTCCCCAAATGAAATCTTAAGTAGAAGCTCAAACACACAAAGGGGAGAAGGCAAGAGGAAGAGAGGGAGGGGGTGCTGTGGGCAACACCAGCCAGAGGGCACAGTTTCATTCTCCCTAGCCTCTCCCCTCAGCTTCAGGTCTCGAAGTGCCTCCAAAAGACCCTGGAGACCTGTCCTTTGTCATTTCATTGCTTCTCAGAGGATATGAAAATCAAGGAATAAAAGCAAATTAATACACAGCTGAAATTCATGGCTCAAGCAAGTGTTTAAAACCACTTCCATTTGCCTTGGCTGAAAAGACCAGATATCCACAGGCTATGTGAAAAAGAAAACAAAGGCAAGATCCAAGTAATTCAGTCTGAAAACTTACTCTGCTCCAACCAGAGAAACTTCATCCATAGTAAAAAACTGAACAAGGGATTAATTTAAATGAACCCCAAAAGAGGTTTCAGAGGCCAGGTGCACAAGTGCTCTGGCCTGGGTCACATCTCTGCTCCACAATCTCAGGCCTAGAGTCCTAGCCCTAATAACTAAACTACAAGTACACCAGCTGCACCTAGGATGTCTTCAACCTGTGTTTAAGATTTTCATGCAGAGCTTTTAAAAACTGCATTTCTAGTGCTAAACTGGTACACAAGTTTATCTTGTAGTTTTGTGTGCTGGCACAGTAGTCATTAAGCTTGTCTTTGAAAAGAACTGTTTTCCACCTCTAGAGAAGAAGAGAGAAAAGTTCCACTATTAAACAAGATATTCTATGTTTATGGCATGGAATTCCTTTCACAATTCCATGCTTGCCCCCTCCTTGCTCTGGGAATCCTTCCCAGGATATAATGTTGGGTTCCATCCACCTACAGCCCAATTTGGCAAAAAATAAATAAATAAATAAATAATAAATAACCCTTACTTCTTAGCACAAATGTGAACGTTCTCCAGCTCTTATCAAGTTCAAAGGCAAAATGCTTTGCAGTTTCCCTTGTGATAAACAGAAAAATTAATTCAGTTCTTTTGGTTACAATTTCCAAATTTGAATTGATTTCAGGAACATAGAAAGAAGGGTTATCATACCTCAGAAACCCATCAAAAGGAGAGTTTTCCTGGAAAATACACAATTCAGATATTCACTAATGAACACTCTGAGCCAGTTCTGACTGGTGATAAGACACCACACTGTCCTTGCTTTCAAGGCTCTCTGAGTCTGGTGGAAGACACTGACCTTCTCAAAAAACAACAAGGCTCTTTGTTTCCAGAAGCTTTCTTTAAAGTCAAGGACAAACCTCCCTGCAGAAAATAGATCCTGGAGATAGGCTGAAGACAAAAAGGAGAACCATGGTAATTTTGCCATAACTGAAAGATTTCTTAATACTTTCTAATTATGAGAGTGGCAAAGAAGGGCTTGAGGGTAGGACCCAGTGCCTAATGTAGGCTAAATAATATCCAAGCCCTGGCAACATCTACAAGACACTGTTTGGAAATGTTAGTGTGTCTGAAGTACCAGTATTTGTGTAAATGAAGACATACAATATGGCATTTGGAATGTGCATATGGCAAGGAGCCAGAAGACCTGAATTCTAACCTTATTCTTACCACCATTGATTTGCTGTGACCCTTGGTGAACCCCTTCTCTGACATGTTCCCTAGGCTCGACTCTGTTCTATAACATTCTGAACAGCCCTAGTATCTCTCATCACTAAGATATAAAAGAACATCCTGTACATAAAGCACTTCTTTTAAGATTCTGCAGTGCTGGGGACCTTGGAATCAATGGCTAAAATGACTTTCAGGATTATAACCCCCACACAGGTTGCTAAGCAGGATAGACCAGAATATCCTATGTTACTATGCCC
Source organism: Castor canadensis (assembly GCF_047511655.1). Classification (NCBI taxonomy): domain Eukaryota; kingdom Metazoa; phylum Chordata; class Mammalia; order Rodentia; family Castoridae; genus Castor; species Castor canadensis. Next base: position 112,370,181 of record NC_133395.1, on the reverse strand, counting down.
AGTTTTCCAACTACTGCCTCCTATCACACTTCACTTAGCATCTTAAAAATTCTTGGAACCAACTGCCTCCAAAAGAAAGTAGCTATCCAAAGGCTACCAACCAATACATCCAAAAGAACTGAACTCAAGACTTCTTCAACTTCCCCCCTTGGCAAAGAGTGGTCAGTTCATCCATTCATTTTGTTAGCCCCACATCTTTCAGCTCTATTTCTGCAAGTCACATCTATTGGATGAAGGGAGGGGAGGCACTTATCTCTGTATTGGCAACCAAACTCAGAAACCACGCATAAGAAGTATCTTTGCGAGGGAATTCCAAGATGGTGGCTTGAGGGAGGAAGCAGAAAGCGAGCCTCCTACAGTGAAATCTTGGAGAGACGCTGGAGACACACTTTGCAAGCAAAATCACTGAGAAAAGGCGTAACTTTGACTCCTCCACATCTCCAGCCTGCGCAGAGAATCTCCACTTCACGTTAAAAGGAGAAACAATGAGGGCCCCGGGGCCACCAGTCACAGGCGCCCAGACAGCTTGGGAAGAAGCGGACCAGGTGAGCTTTGCAGTACCGCGGTACTCCCACAGACAAGCCTGGGCCAGAGCAGCATAGCCCCCTGGACAGAATGACCTCGACCCGGAGCAAAAAGAGAAACTGAGTAATAAGCAATAAGAACAATAAAGACACGCGGGAAAGAGGGTGGGGGGCACTGAGCGCTGAACATTGGGGGAAGGGAATCCTTCCGGGGACTGTAAATGAACAAGCCGTGGGGGGGGGGCGGGCGGAGAGCCTCTGGCGGGAGCGGGGACACGCGCCCAGCAACCAGGAGCGGGAAAGCTGGTGAGAGTGGCAGAGGGAGGAAAACTCCACAGGAGAGGAGGGAAGACCCACTTCCCAGTGAGCTGTAAACAAACATGGCGGCTGGCAGGAGCAGCAGCACCACCCAGTAGCCAGGAGCGGGAAAGCTTGTGAAAGTGGCGGTGGGAGAACTGCACAGGAGAGGGGGGAAGACCCACCTCCCACATGAACTGTAAATAAACATGCAGGCCTGACAACGCGGGTGCAGTGTCACCTTTCCCAGTGCTTGGAAAGGGGAAAGCTTGTAGCAGAGGCTCACGCACAGGAGAAATCTGAGCAACAAAGCCTATGGGTCCAGGTGAGTGCTAAGCTCACCCCAGAGATCTGCATAAATAACACCACCAGCTACAGCAGTCTGACAGCAGTGGGCAGGCAAGCCACAGCTGCAGAAACCACTCTCAGAACTGTCTCCAGACTCTTTTTTTTTTCTTTGTCTCCCTACCTTTGATGAGAGAACAACTGAATTACACCTGCAAGCTGAAAAACTTACTGAAACTGTATTGCATTTGAACTTGGGATACTTGGTGGGGTTATTTTTGTGCGTGTGTGTGTGTGTGTGTGTGTAGTTTTGCTCTTCTTTATGCGTCCCCTTTGATGAGACAACTACAGAACAACATCTGAGGCACCATCTCCAGGACTGGAGACTGTGACTTCACTGCATTTGAACTTGGAGGGTTTTTTTGGTTTTTTGGTTTTTTTTAATTTTCTATTTTTTCATTTTATTTTAATACATTTATATAAATAGATGTTTCTTTCATTTACTTATTTTTTATTTTTATTCTTACCTTTTTTTTGATTTTTGATTTTCAATCCTCTGTCTCTCTAATGTCTGTTCAGCTTACTGTCAATTAGTACACTAAAGCTCCCTGTTTATACCTTTGAAATCTTCTTCTCTGATACCTTGTTCTGTTTTCTCCCTCCAGTCTGTGTATTTGTTTTTCTCAATTCTTTAATTTCTTGCTTTCCATCTCGGCTCACCCGTCCACTCTAAATATTACCATTGTTATTATTACAAGCTAGAAAATACTTAATTGCACACAGTACAGGGACAGTAACAACACCAAAGACAATGACAGGAAGACAGAAAAAACAGGGAAACCAGTTTCCCCACAGCAAAAAATTAGTACAGGAACCAGAGGGGAATGAAGAAAACAGGTACTCAGATCCAGACTCCAACGAAATGAAGATAAACTATGCCAAAGGACCCAATGAAGCCCACAAGAATAATTTAAAAGAAGACATACTACAGGTACTCAATGAGAATTTTATAGAGATGATACTGGATAGGGTCAATTAAAATGTACAGGAGACACTCAAGAAATTCCAAGACAACAAAAATACAGAATTTTAAAAAGCAAAAGAAGAAATAAAGGAAACCATAGAAGCACTGTATAAACACCAAAGTGAAAGAGAGAACACGATGAATAAACAGATGAATGAACTCAGGACAAAAATAGACAACATAAAAGATGAAAACAGCCAGGATATGGAAAACCTCAGAAAAAAGAATGAAACAGAACTGCAAAACAAAACGGAAGGCTAATCCAGCAGAATAGAACAAACAGAAGACAGAATCTCAGAACTTGAAGATGAAATGATAATTAAAGGAAAAACCGAAGAACTATTAATTAAACAACTCAAGACCTGTGAAAAGAAAATGCAAGAACTCACTGACTCCATCAAAAGACCAAACTTGAGAATCATGGGCATCGAAGAAGGAGAAGTGGTGCAAGCAAAGGGAATGCGTAATATATTTAACAAAATAATAACGGAAAATTTCCCAAATCTAGAGAAAGATATTCCCATACAGATGCAAAAGGCCTCCAGGACACCAAACAGACCAGATCAAAATAGAACTACCCCACGACATATCATCATTAAAACAACAAGTTCAGAAACTAAGGAAAGAATATTGAAGGCTGTAAGAGAAAAAACACAAGTGACATACAAAGGTAAACCCATCAAAATCACAGCAGACTTCTCAACAGAAACATTAAAAGCAAGAAGAGCATGGGGTGAGATCTTCTGGGCACTAAATGAAAATAACTTCAAACCCAGGATACTCTACCCAGCAAAACTATCATTAAAATGGATGGAGTAATAAAAGTCTTCCATGATAAGCAGAAACTAAAACAATATGTGACCACAAAGCCACCACTACAAAGGATTCTTCAAGGGATTCTGCACACAAAAAGTGAAACCCAACTTAACCATGAAAAGAAAGGCAGCACCAAACCACAGGAAAAGAAAAAGCAAGACAGTAGAGAGTAACCTCAACTTAGGTATACACAATCAAACCTTCAAACAACTAAGACAACTAAATGACAGGAATCACCACAAACCTATCAGTACTAATGCTTAATGTTAACGGACTTAATTCACCCATCAAAAGGCACCGCTTGACGAAATGGATTAAAAAGGAAGATCCAACAATTTGTTCCTTACAGGAGACCCATCTCACCGACAAAAGTAAGCATAGGCTTAGGATGAAAGGCTGGAAGAAGATTTACCAAGCCAATGGCCCCTGAAAACAGGCAGGAGTAGCAATACTTATCTCTGACAAAGTAGACTTCAAACCTACATTGATCAAACGAGATAAAGAAGGACATTCCATACTAATAAAAGGGGAAATAGACCAAAAGGAAATAATAATTATCAACCTGTATGCACCCAATGTCAACGCACCCAATTTCATCAAACATACCTGAAAGACCTAAAAGCATATATAAACGCCAACACAGTGGTTGTGGGAGACTTTAACACCCCATTATCATCAGTAGATAGGTCATCCAAACAAAAAATCAATAAAGAAATCCAAGATCTAAAATATGCACTAGATCAAATGGACCTAGTAGATGTCTACAGAACATTTCATCCAACTTCTACACAATATACATTCTTCTCAGCAGCCCACGGAACCTTCTCCAAAACAGATCATATCCTAAGGCACAAAGCAAGTGTCAGCAAATATAAGAATATAGAAATTATACCGTGCATACTATCTGATCACAATGCAGTAAAAGTAGAACTCAACAACAAAAGTAAAGACAAAAAACATGCAAACAGCTGGAAACTAAATAACTCATTACTTAATGAAGAATGGATCATCGATGAAATAAAAGAGGAAATTAAAAAGTTCCTGGAAGTCAATGAACATGAAAACACAACCTACCAGAACCTATGGGACGCAGCTAAGGCAGTCCTGAGAGGAAAGCTTATAGCCATGAGTGCATATATTAAAAAGACTGAAAGATCCCAAATCAATGACCTAATGATACATCTCAAACTCCTAAAAAAACAAGAACAAGCAAATCCCAGAACAAATAGAAGGAGAGAAATAATAAAAATAAGAGCTGAAATCAATGAAATAGAATTAAAAAAACCATACAAAGAATTAATGAAACAAAAAGTTGGTTCTTTGGAAAAATAAACAAGATTGATAGACCCCTGGCAACCTGACTAAAATGAGGAGAGAAAAAACCCAAATTAGTAGAATCAGAAAGGCAAAAGGGGAGATAACAACAAACACCATGCAAGTCCAGGAAATCATCAGAGACTACTTTGAGAACCTATATTCAAACAAATTTGAAAATTTTAATGAAATGGACAGATTTCTAGATACATACGATCATCCAAAACTGAACCAAGAGGAAATTAATCACCTGAATAGATCTATAGCACAAAATGAAATTGAAGCAGCAATCAAGAGTCTCCCCAAAAGAAAAGTCCAGGACCTGATGGATTCTCTGCTGAATGCTATCAGACCTTTAAAGAAGAACTGATACCAACCCTCCTTAAACTGTTCCACGAAATAAAAAGGGAAGGAAAACTGCCAAACACATTGAATGAAGCCAGTATTACCCTTATCCCAAAACCAGGCAAAGACACCTCCAAAAAGGAGAACTATAGGCCAATCTCCTTAATGAACATTGACACAAAAATCCTCAACAAAATAATGGCAAACCAAATTCAACAATATATCAAAAAGATTATTCACCACGACCAAGTAGGCTTCATCCCAGGGATGCAGGGGTGGTTCAACACATGAAAATCAATAAACATAATAAACCACATTAACAGAAGCAAAGAAAAAAACCACTTGATCATCTCAACAGATGCAGAAAAGCCTTTGATAAGATCCAACACCATTTCATGATAAAAGCTCTAAGAAAACTAGGAATAGAAGGAAAGTTCCTCAACATTGTAAAAGCTATATATGACAAACCTACAGCCAGCATTATACTTAACGGAGAAAAACTGAAACTGTTCCCTCTAAACTCAGGAACCAGACAAGGATGCCCACTGTCTCCACTCCTATTCAACATAGTACTGGAATTCCTAGCCAGAGCAATTAGGCAAGAAGAAGGAATAAAAGGAACACAAATAGGTAAAGAAACTGTCAAAATATCCCTATTTGCAGACGACATGATCCTATACATTAAAGACCCAAAAAACTCTACTCAGAAGCTTCTAGACATCATCAATAGCTATAGCAAGGTAGCAGGATATAAAATCAACATAGAAAAATCATTAGCATTTCTATATACTAATAATGAGCAAACTGAAAAAGACTACATGAAAATAATTCCATTTACAATAGCCTCAAAAAAAAATCAAATACCTAGGTGTAAACCTAACAAAAGATGTGAAAGACCTCTAGAAGGAAAACTACACACTTCTGAAGAAAGAGATTGAGGAAGACTATAGAAAGTGGAGAGATCGCCCATGCTCATGGATTGGTAGAATCAACATAGTAAAAATGTCGATACTCCCAAAAGTAATCTACATGTTTAATGCAATTCCCGTCAAAATTCCAATGACATTCATTAAAGAGATCGAAAAATCTACCATGAAATTTATATGGAAACACAGGAAGCCATGAATAGCCAAGGCAATACTCAGTCAAAAGAACAATGCTGGAGGTATCACAATACCTGACTTCAAACTATATTACAAAGCAGTAGCAATAAAAACAGCATGGTACTGGCACAAAAACAGACATGAAGACCAGTGGAACAGAACAGAGCACCCAGATACGAAGCCACAAAACTATAACCAACTTGTCTTTGACAAAGGAGCTAAAAATATACGATGGAGAAATAGCAGCCTCTTTAACAAAAACTGCTGGGAAAACTGGTTAGCAGTCTGCAAAAAACTGAAACTAGATCCATGTATATCACCCTATACCAAGATTAACTCAAAATGGATCAAGGATCTTAATATCAGACCACAAACTCTAAAGTTGATATAGGAAAGAGTAGGAAATACTCTGGAGTTAGTAGGTATAGGTAAGAACTTTCTCAATGAAACTCCAGCAGCACAGCAACTAAGAGATAGCATAGATAAATGGGACCTCATAAAACTAAAAAGCTTCTGGTCATCGAAAGAAATGGTCTCTAAACTGAAGAGAACACCCACAGAGTGGGAGAAAATATTTGCCAACTATACATCAGACAAAGGACTGATAACCAGAATATATAGGGAACTTAAAAAACGAAATTCTCCCAAAACTAATGAACAAATAAAGAAATGGGCAAGTGAACTAAATAGAACTTTCTCAAAAGAAGAAATTCAAATGGCCAAAAAACACATGAAAAAATGCTCACCATCTCTAGCAATAAAGGAAATGCAAATTAAAACCACACTAAGATTCCACTTCACCCCTGTTAGAATAGCCATCATCAGCAACACCACCAACAACAGGTGCTGGCGAGGATGCGGGGGAAAAAGGAACCCTCTTACACTGTTGGTGGCAATGTAAACTAGTACATCCACTCTGGAAAAAAATTTGGAGGCTACATAAAAAGCTAGACATCGATCTACCATTTGATCCAGCAATACCACTCTTGGGGATATACCCAAAAGACTGTGACACAGGTTACTCCAGAGGCACCTGCACAGCCATGTTTATTGCGGCACTATTCACAATAGCCAAGTTATGGAAACAGCCAAGATGCCCCACCACTGACGAATGGATCAAGAAAATGTGGTATCTATACACAATGGAATTTTATGCAGCCATGAAGAAGAACGAAATGTTATCATTCGCTGGTAAATGGATGGAATTGGAGAACATCATTCTGAGTGAGGTTAGCCTGGCCCAAAACACCAAAAATCGTATGTTCTCCCTCATATGTGGACATCAGATCAAGGGCAAACACAACAATGGGATTGGACTATGAGCACATGATAAAAGCGAGAGCACACAAGGGAGGGGTGAGGATAGGTAAGACACCTAAAAAACTAGCTAGCATTTGTTGCCCTTAATGCAGAGAAACTAAAGCAGATACCTTAAAAGCAACTGAGGCCAATAGGAAAAGGGGACCAGGAACTAGAGAAAAGGTGAGATCAAAAAGAATTAACCTAGAAGGTAAGACACGCACAGGAAATCAATGTGAGTCAATGCTCTGTATAGCTGTCCTTATCTCAACCAGCAAAAACCCTTGTTCCTTCCTATTATTGCTTATACTCTCTCTACAACAAAATTAGAAATAAGGGCAAAATAGTTTCTGCTGGGTATTGAGGGGGTAGGGAGGAGATGGAGGGGGTGGAGTGGGTGGTAAGGGAGGGGGTGGGGGCAGTGGGGAGAAATGACCCAAGCCTTTATGCACATATGAATAATAAAATTTAAAAAAAAAAGAAGTATCTTTGCCAGGCAGGGCCCACAGACCATCTAATGTGAGTAGGGTCTTGCCAAAGAATCCCAAAAGCAGCTCTACAAATAGAAATCCTGAGCAGCAGGCAGATAGCAAACATACATGAGACAGATCAAGGTAGTGGGTCTGGGGCACCAACCTGGATCAATGGTACACAGAATACTTGAAGGTAAGACCAGTGCTGTCCAAGAGAATTCTCTGCAGTAATGGAAACATTCCACATGTGTGCTAATTTGGTAGCCTTATGTAGATACAGAGCAACAGAAATATAGCTTTACGACTGAACTTTAAATTTCATTTAATTTTAATCACTTTAAGTTCTTTTGTCATTGATAATGACCAACAACTATCATTTTAGACAGCATGGCCCAAGGCCACACTGTCTCATACAGTGTACACTCTGAAGGAAAGAACCAAATCTCTGACAAGACCCTTCTCTATTTAACAGTAAATGATCTGCCAGGCATGTCACAGGCCTATAGTCCCAGCTACTCAGGAGGCTGAGGCAGGAAGATCTCTTAAGAACAGGATTTTAAGACCAGCCTGAGACACAGCAAGACTCCATCTTAAAAAAAAAAAAAAAACCCTATTGGGAGGTGCCTTAGAGTCAGCCTCATCTATAAGAAGAACAGAATTTTGAGTCTGTGTGCTTTGGGGAAGTCAGAATATCCATTGTCTTTTCCTAGATATATATAACCTAACCGTCTTACCTTCAGAAACAGTGAGACAGAAACTGAGCATGCACTAAGGTGAAAATACAGACTTGAATTCCAGTCCTGACTTTTTTAGTCTATGGCTTGCCACAGCGCCTTCCATCACTCAAACAATGAAGTTGGAACTTCTTTCTTCTCTAATATTGCCTTTTTGTGCTAACAAACATATCATACAAAATTTACCATCTTGTATTTTTAAGTGTATAGCTCAGTAGTGTTAAGTAACTCACACTGTTGCACAACCAACCTCCAGAGCATTTTCATTTTGCAAAACTAAAGCTCTGTATCTATTAAACAACAACTCCCCATTTTCCCTTTGTCTCAGCTCCTGGTAATCACCATTCTTCTGTCTCTATGAATTTTTCTGCCTTCAATACCACATGTAAGTTTCCACTTCCAGGTATCACACAGCATCTGTTTTTCTGTGACTGGTTCTTTCCACTTAGCATAATGTCTTCAAGGGTCATTCACGTTGTGTCATGTGACAGGATTTCCTTCCATTTTAAGGACATTCCATTGCATGTTGTGACATAAAAATATGTATTTTATTTCTGTCCCTGGTTCCTGACACACAGCTCCTAAAACCTTGCAATTTCCTGAGTGATGGGAGCATCATTTGTTGTAATGAGATGACTTTTCCAGGTTCTTGGATAGGAGCTGGTCATTAGAAAAACTAAACATGATTAGAAGCTTGGAACATGCACGCGCGCACATACACACACACACACACACCATGCTTCAAGAAGGAGAGAGAAACTGAAGATTGAGTTAATAATTGATCATGCCTAGATAATGAAGCTTCTATTAAAATTTCCTAAGCTGTGGGGTTTGGAGAGCTATCAGACTGGTGAATATAACCATGTTCCAACAGAGTGGTACATCCCAACTCCACAGGGACAGAAGCTCCCACAGTCAGGACCCTTCTGGACGTTTTCCTATAGATCTACTTATCTGGCTGTGGAACAGGCAATGTGAAAGGCCCTATCTAGATGTAAGATTCTAAAGCGTTTTTTGGTTTTGGTGGTATTGAGGTTTGAACTCAGTGCCTCACACTTGCTAGGCAGGCATCTGTACCACCTGAATCAGGTCTCCAGCCCATCTAGCTATAAGATTCTAAAATAAGAATTTAGGGCTGGGGTGTAGCTCAGTGGTAGAGCACTTGCCTAGCCTGAGGCCTTGGATTAGATCCCTAGCACCAAAAAAGAAAAGACTAAATAAAATAAGAATGTACATGGAACTTCATCAAAATTTAAAGCTTTTATGCTTGAAGAATACCATCAAGGTTGTGACACAACCTACAGAAAAGGAGAAAATGACTGTAAATCATATACTCAATAAGGAACTAGTAACCAGAATACATAAAGAACTCTTACAACTCAATAATAAAAAGCCAATCCAATTTTTAAATGAGCCTAGGGATTGTGGGTGTGTCTCAGTAGTGAAATACTTGATTAGCATGAGGGAGGCCCTGGGTTTGGTTGCCAGCACTACAAGGAAAGAAAAAAAAAGCAAAAGGTCTAAAAAGGTATTTCTTCAAACATAATAAACAAATAATGAATAAGCACATGAAAAGATGCTGACTATAACTAATCAGAGAAATTCAAATCAAAACTACAAATAGATACCACTTCATACCCACTAGAACAACTCTAATCAGAAAAATAGGTAAGTGTTAGCATAGGTGAAAAAACTGGAACCTCCATATATTGCTGATGGGAATATAAAACAGTGCTTGAGAAAACACTCGAAATGCTAAAGTTATCTAGCAATTCCACACATTCACATAAAACTTGTAAGTTAATGTTCTTAGTAGCATTATTCAAAGCAGCCAAAAGTGGAGACACCTGAGCATGGTAGCATGCTCCTGTAGTCCCAGCAACTTGAGAGGCTGAGGCAGGAGGACTGCTTAAAACCAGGAGTTCCAGACAAGCCTGGGCAACATGGCAAGACTCTGTCGGAAAAAAAAAAAAAATAGAAAGTGAAAACAACTCAAATTAATGGCATCAACTAATGAAGGGATAAAAAAATGTGGCATATCCATACAATAGAAAATTATTCAACCATAAAAACGACACAAACCTTAAAAATAGTATGCTAAACCAGATACAAAAGGTCACATATAATATGAAATATCCAGAATAGACAAATCTATAGAGACAGAAAGTAAATTGGTGGTTGCCCAGGGCTGGGGCAAAGGGAGTTGGATAGAAAAAGCGGTGATGTTCAATGGGGTTTCATTTTGGGGTGATAAAAATGTTTTAAAGTTGATTTTGATGATAATTGCGCAACTCTGAGAATACAATAAAAACCATGAATTTTATTATTTAAACTAGTGAACTGTATGGTATATGAGTATCTCAATAAGGCTGCTTTTAAAAAGAAAAGTAGGAACATGCCATCATCCCCACTCAATCTGTTCTCATTTGCCCCTAGATACTAATGCCAGGTGTCAGGGACCAGTGGGGATCATCTGAGCCTGTCTACAGAACACCAACTTAGGTCAAAGATGCTTTACTTATAAACAAGGGGTCCCTTTTTAAAAGTCTTTATTGCTTCACACAGCAAGAGTGAGCTTTCTCTGCTACAGCTAAGATTAAATAGTCTAGTTTTTCAGGTATCAAAAATGTATTTTTTAAAGTCAAGAAAAAAAGGAATGCAGAAATATATACATTCTTCTGAGTCAAGCCCAAGGAGCCCTGCTGACAACTGAAGTAATTCTATTTCTGTAAGTAAACCGAACCACAGCTGTGAACCATACAACTATACTAGCTCCCAGTGAGCCCCCAGCCCTGGCAAGGGTCAGCAATGTGTACCACCTCTCTGCAGAACTACATAACTGAGTCCAAGACTCTGGAGTAAAGCACAAATGAAAGCATACCTTGCCAGAAGTAAGGAAAGCCTCTAAAAACCAGGATTGGGCCAGGAGCAAAGCATCTCACTCTCCCATTTTTCTGAGACCAAAGGCTAATGAGAAAAACCTAGGCACAAGAATTCTGGGCACAGGAAAAAGTTAGAGCAGACAAGACTGTAGACTTAGAAAAGTGTGACTGCAAAAGCAGTAAGGCTGTTTTGTTTAATAAACACACCAGAATCATGTAAATAAGTGTTCCCTTCCAAGTAGTAAGCTAAGTAAGTCGGGAAGCTAAGCATGTAATTCTGATAATATTACCATTCCTCAAAACATTTGTAAAATGCCAGTAAAGGTTTCTTCAGAGCCGATCAGCACACATTCCACTCCACATCCGCAAAGGCAGGAAGACATGGTTCTTTAAACATAGATTTTATTTTCTTACAAATGCCCTAGAGTTTCTCCAAAAAAACACTGGAGAGTAAGGTCAGTGATGAACCCAGATCATCCCGTTTTCAGTCAGAAGCAAGGCAAAATGAAGAGTAGAAAGTGGCTTTGAAAGCAGTTCTGCAGACAAGTGTTCCAACATCACTGAGATGAGAGGTGTAGCCCCCTGCAATGACTGTTTTGTGGGAAGTACTACATTCTAGTCATGTAAGTTTGGATGTTTTCACTAAGAAATCTCAGTCTCTCCCCAAAGAGGCCTCTCTACCTCCAGGATTCTGTTCCCAGGTTGGAAAGAGAGACCATCAGACCCCTATTAAAATAGTTAATCAGGGTACAGTGGTTCATGCCTGTGATCCTAACTACTCAGGAAGGGGGAAGGGAGGACAGTGGTTTAAGGACAGGCCACACAAAAAGTTCAGGAGACCCCATCTCAACTAATAAAAAGGTGGGTGTGGTGATACACACCTGCCATCCCAGCTATGCAGGTAGTGAAAATAGGCAGTTTATGGTCCAGACCAGCCCCGGCATAATAACTAAAGCAAAAAGGGCTGGGGCATGGGGGTGTCAAATAGTAGAATACCTGCCTAGCAAGCACAAGATCCTGAATTCAAACCCCAGTACCAAGAAAAATAAAAGAAGAAAAGAAAGAAAATAGTCAAGGTAATTAAAGCAACCTCAGGGTGTCTCATGCAGACACAGGGAATCTTCATTAAATGGTCACTCATTTGCTGAGTACCTCCATGCCAGGGGCTGCAGAAGATTTACGATAAAAGGAAGACTGGATCCCTGCCCACAAGTTCACATTCTTGTTCGAAATAACAGCCTCAGATCAAACACAAGCAAGTCTATGGTTCAGATACAGAGATGCTTCCCCCCAGGGGGGCTGGTCTGTTCAGTGTTACAGAGAATGCCCCAGTGATCACAGTCCATGGAAGGAGTGGGGGAATCCTACACATCAGAACCTCCAGCCTCAGGCCCTAACCAAATGCATTACTTGGGCTTTTCATCACAGACAAAATGAAGACAGTTTGAAGAACAGGATGAAGATGTGATATGAACTATTCTCTGTTCACACTTCAGACCAGGAAATATCATTGGCTTGCCTAGAGCCCTGGCTGGGTCACAAGCCTATCCGTTACTAGGCAAAATCATTTGTGGTCTGCATTTCACAAGCACAGGGAATTCCACAAATCTTAAGACACTCAAGGAACAGCCAGGACTTCAAATAACTGCTGGCCTTTGAAATCCTGAAGCTGCTCCTCCCCGCTGGATGGGGATGGGGTTCATCTCAAGCTCCAGGTCTGATGTGGTGTCAGTCTCTGCCTACACACTACCTCCTTTCAATACCCTCAGCCTCTCCACCAGCACCATCTCTATAGCTACACAGAGGGCCAGCTGTAGCGCTGCTTTCTGGAGGGACGCTCACCTGCAAAATGGGGATGCTGTAGAACTGTAGAGTTTTTTTTCTGAAGACAGATAAGGAAATGCATATAAAATGCTCAGTCTGGTCCCTATAACCAAATGGTGAAGCCACAACACACAGTCCTTACTAGTTCATGACACAGAGGGGAACCTGTGCTTGCCGCTCTACTCTCAGACACTGGGCTCCCTGCTGCTGAGGTGCTGACCTTAGTGCTGGGCAAGACCACTACATGTTTGCTGTCCCCACAGCTTTCTATGGAGCAAAGAGCAGAAACAAGCCCCCTGCTGAAGAAAAGCGAAAGAGCTTGCTCTTCTTTCCACCATGTGGGCTGGGCTACAATAAAAAGGGGAAAAAAAAAAAAAAAAAAACCTTGGGGCTGAAGGCAGGAAACGCTCATGGATGATGAGAGGGATTTAACAGGCATGGCCTGTGACTGACTTTTTAAAACCTAGAGCACTTCAAAGGGAAATAGGAAGAGATTCCCCCCAATCTTAGATACTGCCAAGCCCTCTGAACTCCAGTAGAAGAAAAAAATATCCCTTTCTGGGGCTACTCTTGACCCACTTGGTAAACTTGGTAAACTTGACCCACTTTTGGTAAACTAGGACTCACTTGGGACATTATTTTAATGACTCCTCACAAAGACCCCTCCTTATGAAATAAGGATTATTATCCCTATCTTACCAAGATGAGAAAACCAAGGCCAAGGGAAGATAATTTGTTCCGTCACAAAGCTAGCTAGCAGCAAAAGTGGGACCCATATCCAGATCTGTCTTATTCCAAAGCCCCTGCTGTCCCAAGGAAGGAGGAAGTCAGATCAAGACAGGCCCTAACTGCCTAAAAATGAGGCTTGATGTACCAAGAAAATTAAAGGCACAGCACTGAGGTTCCCATACAAAATCACTTTTAATCCTCTCACCAATGCAAGGCAAGTGTTACTGTTAATCCCACCTTATAGGGGAGGTCAGTCAGGGATCACACAGTAGACAAGACCAACCACCTGAGCTCTGATAAGCTGTAGCTCTGACAAGGCACATCTCATCTGTAAGCCTAGGTTTCCCACCTGAATGATGTGCAAGAGGGACTCTGTGATGCCAGGAAAGTAGCATGGGAGGTAAGTGATGTCTACATCCCAGCTCTACTGCTTGTTATTAACTATGTCATTTAACAACCCCAAGCCTTGGCTGCCTCATCTGTAAAATGTGAGCAATACTCACAAGATCACTGTGAAAATGAAATTAGCCAACATGATGCAAGCACTGTGTAGGCTGTGTATGACCACACAGACTTTAGTGATTATCATCATTGTTCTAATTATAGGAATTGTGCAGCTATCAGCCAGAACTTCTCTGGCATCTCTTTTGCACCTTAGCTCGTTTTATTTCCACTTCTGAGCAACATTTAAGTCAAGAGATAACCGAGAGGCTTCTGGCTGGATCAAGCAGAGAACAAGAGATCACTGATCCAGTAGATTCCAAGCTGGCTGACACAGTACATAGAGACACACCACACTTTCACGGATAGGGTGCTGAACATTCAATATTTCATGAGTAGGGTGAACAATTGGTATTTTTTTTTTTAATCTTGGATCACTATAGAGAAACCTGGATCACTTCAATCTTCCCAGCTATAGCAGAAAGAAATCCTGATCACTACTAAACTAGCCGTTTTCTTCCTTAGTGTCCCAAAGGAAATAAACAACACTTTGTGGTCTAAAAAAAAAATGGTATGGTCCAGGTCTAAGCCCACCTACAGCCATCAGATAACTTTCAGCTCATTTCTTCACCAGGGAATCCCAACACCCTTTCTAGCCACTGCAATCTTAGGCTGGCCAGTAAGACAGACAGATTGGTAAAGACAGCTTCATAGAACAGCTTTGGAAAGCAAACCCCAACCCAGGAAACTGTCCAGGAAACTTTTCTAGTAAGGTGCAGAAATCCTGCAGCCTCCTCACTGGGTGCCCTGGAGCAAGGAAGCCAGTCTTCCCGAGCCTCAGTTTCTTCATCTGTAAAGTGCAGGCTGACAAACACCCACCTCATAGGCCAGTTTTGAGGCTCAGAGCATGGTGTTTTCCAGGAGCCAGGTCCTGGGCTAACCCCTTTGACTATTTCTATGTCATTTCCTCTTTCATAGAAGAGGAGCAGATGCAGAAAGGAAAACGCAGTTTGCTTCCATTTCACGGCTGTGAAAGGCACAACTGGGGACTGAGCTCAGGTGTGACTCCAGTGACCACCACCAACATTAGCCATTTGCATTGCAATCTCCCAGTGCTCAAAAAACCTCTGACAGAAACTGCAGGAACCCCAGACTTAAGCACTCACAAGTCAACACTTTTCAAGGAATTAAAATGCAATAAAATCTG
The DNA here is from genome assembly GCF_047511655.1 of Castor canadensis. NCBI lineage: Eukaryota > Metazoa > Chordata > Mammalia > Rodentia > Castoridae > Castor > Castor canadensis. The sequence goes on along the minus strand of NC_133395.1, from coordinate 112,354,884 downwards.
CTTAATTCCCAAATTTAAACTCCCTTAATCATTCCCATTTTAATTTGATAATTGTGAGGACTGGCAGAGGACTATAGGGTTGTTAAAAACCTCTGACCTGATTCTGTCCAACCACAACCCCTGATTCTGCCTGGAACCTGGAAATGTCCCTGGGTGGTGGGAATCAAGCAGGATGGAAAGTTTCTATAGAGTCCAAAAGCACCAGCCAAAATCAGGAGACCCTCCATACAGTTCTGCCATCAGTCTCCCATGCCTCCACCCTGCTCTGCCCCTGGACCCCACCTCTGCTCAATGATTAGGCACCCTGAGCCTGAAAGCCTTGACTTCTCAGCCTACTGGATGAGTACGGAACTTAAATCAGAAGCCCAGGTGTGAATCCTGACCCTGCTAGTTGCTAGGAGTAGGACCCCGTGCAAGCAATCTAACCACTTCAAGCCTGTTTCCCTACCAGAAAAATGAAGATCTTAACAGTATCTCGATTGTGGGTTTATGATAAGCATTAAAGGAAATTATATACATGGAAAGTCCACCTAGCTCAGTAAATGTTAGCGGTGAACTAGTACCAAAAGCAACTACTATTGTGCCTCCAGTATAGTCAAAAAGACAGGGCAGGGGAACCACAGGAAAACAAGATAACTGAGGAAAGACCCACTGCACCTGTAAAACCAGCTCTACCAACTTCTCTGATCCTACTACAGCCACAGGCCAGTTCCTGACCATTTTCACCAAACACTGAGGCAGTCTATGGCCAAATGATTTCAGCAGGTTGGTACATATGGAGAAGCTGAATGGGAGAGGGAGGAGTGAGCAAAACTATCTTTTTGGAAGATACACAAAGAAAAAATTTGAGGAAATAATTAAACTTTGACTCAATGCCCAGCTTGCCTTGAAGAGACAATCTTTCATACTACCGCCTCTGGTATTTCCCAGACCCTGCCCCTGAGTCAGATGGGAAATGCCTGGCTTCCACCTAGACTCAAGTTGTCTTTGGCATGAGAGAAGCAGACACCCTGGCCTAAGATCCCACTTGGGTCCTCTTTCACTGAGGGATCCTAGGCAAGTCACAC